>NW_027131964.1:636250-1272500 GCF_026122565.2 Emydura macquarii macquarii | reverse complement strand
TAAATGAACTAAGGGAGAAAATGAAAATTAAATCAGTCTACAGATATGTGAAGATCTAATCATCCGCAAAGGTGAAAAATCATTTATAGTGATTCACAGAGGTATAACCAGTAGGAGCAATGGGATTAAATGAAAACAGGAAAAGTTCAGCTAAATCTTGGCCGTTTCCTCCTGCATGGAAATTATGATCAACTTAGGCCATATGTGTACAAATTATGAATTATGGTTGATATTGTGAAATTGCATTATGAAAAACTGCTTTATTATGAGTTGCCTACATGTATGTAGATCCACCATTGCTGACAGGCCTTATCTCAGGTACACACCAGATAGAGAAAATGGGAAATACTTAAAGGTTAATGATGGTATTTAGGTCTCAAAGGTTATGCTAAAAAGAGAAGCTCAAACCTGGGAAATCCAATATAGTTTATCCCTCTGGAAACTACCAAAAGTAGAAGAAATGAAGCTAGGTAACTGAGAGGTGTTTAAATAAAGAACACAAAGGAACAGTGGGGCAGACAGGAAGAGGAAGCAGGGGGCAGTAGAAAGCAAAGTGACAGAAGATTGGCAAGTAGCTCCGGGAAGGAGAAGTCACCCAGCATGTAGCAGCATCATGGGACAAAAGGGACCCTGCCCGCTCTTCTGAGCCCAGCTGGCCCCAAGGATAATCCAAAGAATGCCCTGGAGCAGTGAGGAAACTGCTGAGGCAAGGAAATGCATTTAGTGTTTTGTATGATTGTAAGCTCCTGTTCACATGATTAAATATCAAACAGGATAAAAGTACTAAACTGAGCAAAGTGTGTGTGTGTATGCTTGAAAACTACTGCATGCCCCTGATAGATTTAAACTGTAGAACAGAAGCTTCACACTCTTTGGGTGGCGTTCTGGTTGAGTGATGTGTTTAAGTAACTGGAGTATCTTAGGATCAGTGCAGGATCGGGGGGCCTAACATATAAGCTATTTCCAATAAGGGGTTACAAGCTGAGAGTCAGTGCTGAAGAAATGTGCTAGAGAGTCCAAGGGAGGAACTAGCGCTGCATCCTACTGAGGATGCAGAAGCTTAATAAACCCCAGCAATCCAGAGCAGAAGAAGCTTAGGTTCCCCTTTCAGCAGTTTTAGTGAATGACTGGCCAGGAGCACTTGCTAAGATCTTTAACAGAAGTATTCTGAGAAACTCCCTGCATGGGAACTTGTTGAATTATCTGTCCCTTGCACAGAGCTTTTCCATTTAGGGGACAATCTATTCCTTGTCTGAAAGTTTATCAGTTTACATTTTATATATACACAATCAAATCAGAGTACCACTGTTGGTATTATAATAGTTTTATTAATTTTAATAATTAGAATTTTTATTAATTATGGGTAGAAGTCCAAATAATTTCATGATTCATTTCTGATTATAATCCATTATTATTTCCTACCAAATTCTGCAAATCCAGGAGAGAATCAGATCAATTTTTATTAAGAATATAACCTTTTCTGGATAAAACAACAACATATAAAATAATATTATGACTTATAAAAGGGGACCTGAAAAGGAAAGAAAAATGGGATTTGTCTTCAATTTTGCTTTTATAATGCAAAAGGGGGCCTAAATGTTTTTGTTCTAGAGGTTTTTCCCTGCCTTTTTTCTACCTTCAGACATTACAAATATAAAATCTCATCTTCTTATGCTTATAATGGAGATCTTGGTTAAATCCAAGGAAGTAGTAGTCTCAGCTTTTAGAAGAAAGAACTGAGGTGTGTATCTTTAACATTTGGTGCTTTCTTCTGGCCATTTGTTAAGCATTTGCGATAAACAGGTATTAAAAAAAACAATAGTTGAAAACATTTTGAATATAAATGACTTCCCCATCCCAATTAATTAGGTTTCTTGTACTTTCATCAGAAGCAGTACTGGCCATTTTTGGAAACAGAATAATGGATTGATGGACCATGTGTCTGATCAGAAATGACAATTTCTACGTTCTTGCATTCCTAGGAAAAACAAAACCAAACTTTAAATGCTCATGTCTGTTTTATGCATCAAAAAAGGCTATAAATTCATTTATTTTTTGCAAGTAATGAAATTTATTTACATATCAATAGTATTTGCATACTGTGCATATGCCCTCACAATGACAATGGCCTTTTCTCACAGCAAATGACTACAGAACAAGGACTTGATTCAGGAAAGCATCCCTAATTCAGGAAAGCACTTAAGTACCTGCTTAGTAGGTGCAACTGCTTAAGTGCTGTCTTAAATATGGATGGACTTAACACTGTTTTCATTGCTTTCATGAAGGGTTCTTATTAACAATCTTCTAAAATAATATGCACCAGTTCACCTGCTAAATATATTCACAGTTTTACTAGATCATTTTATTGCTGTCAAAGTACTTAAGTAAGTAGATGTTATTTCTGTCTCCAATGTGCACTGTATCAGATTGCTGATTTGCAAATTCATTTCAGCGAATATTACCAAATCATGTTGCACAAAGAAATAAAATATGGCTAACTGTTTGACACTTATGATTTCAAAATTTGTATGCCTCTTCAATTAGAGCATCATACCACAGTTGCCAACTTACATGCCATATCATGTGCTTCCAGTGCTTTCCAGCTATATTTGAAAAGCACAGTAGTTTTTTTCTTGCTCATGTACAGATGACCTTCAACTGTCACACAAACAGAAAACTGAATGTTTAATGTCTAGAAACTCACAAACAAAAGGTCTTCCCTTAATACACTTTTTCATATGGTCCATACATTTAGACAACTGTAGGCACCATTTCTTTTTATGCTGACTGTTGTCTTTACTAGTGCCATGTTATCAGCCCTGGTTTTAGAAGTCTTTTATAACATTGCTATTACAGTCCATTACTGTTCTTAGTTGTGATATACAGTTCACGGCCTGATTAAAGGATGTGCCAGGCTGTCACAGGGGCCACTCACTGCACATGGCGCCTCCTCCTGGCAGCTCTAGTCTTACCAGGTACTTCCCTTCTCTGGCAGTATCTCTATCCATCATTTCTTTCATCCTGTGGCCTCTCTCACTCCTGGAGCTGCTGCTTCCTCTTCGTGGGTTTGGCCCTTTGGCCCGGCCACTAAGGCCAAGGCATTCAAAGTCCATTCAGACCAGCTGTCTGGTTTGCATCTCCAACATCCTGTGCCACTTCCCAATAGCTGGCAAGGGAACCCAGGCCCACCCTCCACACTGGGTTCTAGCCCAGGAACTCTAATATAAGCGGCCAAGATCTGTATGGTCCTACGCCTTGCTGCCGTTTCCCTGCACTTATTCCTACTTATCTGGCTTCCCCCTCTTTCTGGGTTTGCCATCCCAAGCTCCTTCCTTCCAGAGAGTGACTGTAGACTACTATCTTACAGCTTCTTGCTGCTCACAGCTCCTGTTCTACAGGCCATATACAGGCTTCTCCTGTTCCTGCCCAGCTGAGCTCATTTCCAGTTAGTGACCTGCTCCCTGTCTCCTACTTCCAGTGCAACCTGAACAATTATTTGGCCTACCTAGCTGCTTTAACCCCTCCAGATCTTGCAGATGCCCTTAGATTCTAGGTGATGATAGAGAAGAGTAGTCATAGAGAAGAGCTCACTTTTCTATTTTTACACACTATTAAATGAAAACAGTGGTTGTGTAGATTTTCTTTAAAATAGAGAGAGAAGTTTGCAGAGGACTGGCTGTTTTAGAGGATTAATTATGGGCTATGGAACCTTTCACTTCTGGACCTCTAATTGCAATCTGGCCTATGTCAGTAGCAAATTAAAGTTATTACCATGTGGTGGAAAATGTCAATTGAGTTTGTTGCTCTCAGTCCAGTTCCAAACACATAAGACCTCACAGTTGCCACCCTCTTTGACAATCTTGGCAGAGAAGCCAAGAAGCACAGAAACGGTGTGAAACCTGCTGTTTTCTAGTTCATATGCATTTCATTAAACAAAAATGGGGGGGACGGTCAACAAGGACTGGCGTCAGTTTTGTGAGTCCCATTTGACATTTGGATTCAGATGAACACAAATCCTCAAAGAGTAACTCAGTTTGAACCTAGCAGAAATGTGCTGATGTAACAAACCTAGGAAGTTTCAACATCCCTATAAGCCCTGGAAACCACTGCTTCCTCTCTCCTTTTCCAATAAGTTCCACTCCCCTCATTTACCTTCATGTATCTTCTCTGATAGTGGTATTGCAACCCCTACTTCCTGGAATTACACCAACATTTGCAAGGGACAACATTCAAAAAAAAGAGAGAGAATAGGGACCTGATAGACCCCTGACCACAAGATTAATAGAGCATTTAGGTACCTTTTAAGGTCAGTGTTTCTATGTTTCCATTTACTTATGGGGTAAAAATATAAGTGTTCAAAATATAGAATGGCTGTCATGGAAACACAATAAAGTGAAGGATCAATAAATACATTTAATTAATTAATTATTAAATGTTGTATGTATCTTTTATTGATTTTTCCATTTCCTTTTTAACTTTCTTTTCTCCTCCTTTCATGGATCACTCATTCTATCTATAGTTTTCCCGCCATTTTGTTGTTGTTGTTTGTTTCCTCTTGTCTTTTTATTATTTTCTTTCCTTTCTCCCATTTCCCTTAGTCTTTTCTTTTGCTTCTTTGAAAAGCAGCATTTCCTTTCATTTCATTCTCTCTCTCATTTGGTCTCCCTGTTGTATACTTCCACTGTAGTTGCCAGCATTTGAACAATTTTGTTTTTCCTGGGTCAATTTTCCAAATGAGTTTGTGTTATCAGGGTTGCTGGATGGCTTATGTATTCCTTTCGGTTGATTTGTTTTAATTATAAATGTTTTGTCAGGGCCTCAACATTATAGTATATTACTATTATTACTATTAGCATAGTAGTTCCTAGGGATAGCAATCAAGTATTATGGCCACATCGTGCTAAGCAGTATGCAATATAAAACTATAAAAAGACAGACACAGATGCAAAGACCATGTGTATGAGAGACACATTCAGGGGGCAAAGGGGAAGATGAGTTAAAAGTAAGTTATTAGTCTCTGGAATCCTGTGATGAGGAAGCACATTGATTTATAGTCGGTTTTTCCATTACTATTCAGTGTGTTGTGCAACAGCTCTATTTTTTTAAAGAAGTAGTCCACTGAAAAGAGATCATCTCTCCCTTTTAACTAAAATAGATCTGCATCAACCTTAGGCCTAGAACAACCATGAATATCATGGTTTAAGTGGTTCTTTTGCATGCTGATTCCTGTATTACTGCCGATTTTAGACTTGGAAACCTTATCTTCAGTGGCAGCATTTATATCTGACCAAAATAGGACATTTTGGAATCTCTTCTTTTTCTTCTTAATACCCTCCAAAAATGAAAATATTCACACAGTTTGAAGTCTAGACATGACTTCAATTGTTTTCATAGGATACAGCTTATGTTCTGTGGCCTTATTAGAATCTTTTGGAGAAATACAAAATCCATAACTAGTTTGGGTTTATTACAATGACCATAATGTTAACCCAGTCAGCTGGTGTCTGAATTTGCTTAGTAATGTCTAATTTTAGCACTGGGTCATGATTAGTTTCTACTTCATCTTTCAGAGTCTCTTAGAATTTATGCAATGCACTTGTTTCTGGTAACACACAGAGATCTACATGAATAGAATGTATTATATACATCATATATTCAAATCCATTAAACACCCCATTCAATTATTTAAAGTTATCTTTTTCTTCTTCTTTGCTGATAAAGTTACAAACCCGTTTGATCATCTGCATTTGACTGTTTAACACAAATATACATGGAATTTCCTGACCATTTCAAGCTCTGTTGAGTGGTATCTGTGTCTATACACAGAAATGCATGTGGCTTTTCCATGTGACTCATTTTGGGGCCACTAAACAAAACCAGTTTTCATACTTTTTAATTTTAATATTGGCAGTCACTCATTATTTTGAATATTTGTTGTGATTCTACAGCTCTTGGCTCCATTATCTATTTTGAAATTCACATTTTGTTTACTAACTTACCCTGTCATTCATTATTCCGTTATAGAATTGTGCTCAGTAAATTTATTATTAGACTCAACAAAGAACAATGATTCTACATCATCATCAGAGCTGTGCCTTCCATTTTTAAGTTTAGCAACATATTTAATTGTTATTTCTTTACAGTTTGCTCTGACAGGAACACCATCTTGCAAAATGGTTGCTTATATTGCATTCATGATAGTGCATCCCTTATACTGGTCACATTTTCATCATGTTAGTATTGTCTCCACAGTCACTGCAAAGAAATCTGTTCTCTGTGTTTATTATTGCATTCTTTTTTTTCCCTTGGTGTATATTGTTAATTAGATGCTGTTTTATTATTTTACTGCTGGCTAAGGATTTCTTTAAGGAAGCATTGTTTTACTAGCCCTAATATTCTTTCCAAAGTCAGGTTCATTATTTGTAATAACTTTGTATTAATCTGGTTATCAGTTATGCCACAAATAGTTTGGTCTCTAGTTAATCTGTTAACTGTTCAAATTCATATGGCTTATCTTTATTATGTAAGTCTATTGCAAAATGTTCAACACTCTCACATGGGCAGCTGCTGTCTTATAAAAATGTTCTTTTCCCAAGTTACAGAGAACCCAGTATTCTTGACATTTGTAATGTCTTTGTCTTGCAGTCCCCTTCATGCTTCCACTGGAATGTGTCATAGATTGCCAGTGTCTACAGACCTGACACCTGAAGGAGAGCAAAAGATTTTGCCTTCTCTGTTTTCTCTGCAATACCACGTTTCCAAAAAATTTGGAAGTACTGCAACTATCTTCAGCAGTTCTTTGCTGGCTAAAGGATGGTGCACGAGGCTAAAGGAATCAAGTAGTTTCATTTCCTTCATTTTTGCAAAAAACAGTTTACTTCTAACCTTATGTTATAAATGTGTGACACATAAGAGTACTGATAACAGAGAATGAACTTCATTTCCTGTTCTTACTCATCTGACATGGGTCAGGGTTACAAAAGTTTAATACTCCTGTCACATAACAGGGATCAGTATCCCTGGACTTGAGTGTCTCCTCTCACATGGAGGATCGTTTGGGATGCATGACAGAACATGCAACTTCTCAGAAGACCTACTGCTCTTTCCTTCACGAAAAACACTTTTTAGTCTATTCTTATTAATTTTTAAATAAATCTATGTGTGGATTTGCCAAATAGAACAGCATGCCTTTTGCCCTAGTTTGGGCTAGTGTTAGTACATCTTCATAGGAAACATCTCAAAATGACTGAACAAAAAGAAAGAAAACAATTACAGAACATGGAGGCCACAGAAAAGGAACCTTCCCAAACAAACTGCACATTCATTAAAGAGATTACTGCTAACATCACTACTACACTTAACCTCAAAATTTACTCAAATAGACAGCAAAATGTGCAACAAACTTGAAAAAAAAGTAAAATAAGAGATCACACTTAACAGGAACTAATAGAAATGGAAGGTCATGTCTCCACACTGGATGACAACTCCAAAGAGTTTGACTGCCACTAAGTGGTTTTATGCACAAGAGCAAGTGATTCTAAGATCATGCCCTAAAATATTTAATTATAAAATACAAGATCTTGGGAATCATGGCAGAGAGAACTCCTAGTAATTCTCCCACTGCTAACCCCATTCACTGCCCTCCTATCACTGGCTCCTGGCGTGGTCCTTTGGAGGATTACTGCTCCCTCCCCTGGACTGCCTTAATTTGCCCCTGGTCAAGGAGGTTCTTTGATTCTTACCTTTAACTAAGTGTAGAAGCATGCCTCAATCTCTTCGCTGTGCCCGGGGAAGTACCCCTTTGCTATCCCAGGCCTTTCTGCCTTCCCTTCCTTCTCTGCACTCTCTCCTTTATAGTAGGCCTTGTTTTCTATATTGGTTGCAGCTGTGTGTCCTGTCTCCATGACTTGCAGCTCTGGCAGCTGCATGTGGGCGTGTTCAAGCTGCTTGCCTGTAAGGGGAGAGGGTCTATGCTCTGTATGGGGTTTGTAGACCCCACTACACCTCCCTCCAACACCCCCACTGCTAACCCCATTGTCCTCCCTCCAATGCCCCCACTATCCCTCTCCAACACTCCCACTGCTAACCGCACAGCCCCCATCCACCCCAACATCCCCTCTGTCAATCCCATTGCCCCCTTCCAGCACTACCAATACACCCACTGCCAGCCCTAACACCCACTTTGCAGCCATTTGCCCCCCACTAATCCTCCCATTCAGACTCTCTGCCCTGTACTCTGACCCATTGCCTTGTGCTCCATAGAACACACACAGAGAAACAAGCACAGTGGCAGACTCCCCCCTCAAACACACCCGTGTGGGGCCTGGCCTGGCAGGGGTAAAACAAGCTCAACTGCAGGCAATGTTTGGGAAGGCAAGGCCGCAGTGACACTCAGGGAAGCAAGGACAAGACACTTGTTCTCAGAATAGTGTGTGCAGCAGAACAGAGCCTCATGGGCCCACTTCTCTCTGCCATATCAGTTCCTGGAAGGGAAAGGGAAGAATATTGCCTTCCCGATTCCCCCTCCTACTGCACCCAAAGGCCTGGTGAGAACGGTACATGAACCCCCTGCTAATCCCCAAACCTCTCCTGTTGCACTGAGTCCCAGGGTGAGCAAGGCTGTTGCCTCCTCCCTCAACCCCTCATTAATTACCTTCCTGCTGCAGCCAAGGCCTATGGGAGAATGAGGCAAGAACCCCTTCCCTGACATACTGCTCCCACCCCCATACCTGACCCCACCTCACATTGCCAGGGCTCTGCAGCCACTGCAGCCCCACACTTCAAATCTATCACCCCACCACCATCCTGCCTTTGGCTGCCCAGACCAGTTGACCTCGCCCCTCCTGCACTCCCACTGGCAGAAGCAGAAGCAGAGAAGAGGTCAAGAATATTGCCCAGAACATTGTGCATCAGCCACACATGTGCACCAGTCTCTCTCACTGACTCACAGAGGGAGAGAGAGGATGATGTGCATGTGTGGCTGGTGCATATGATTCTGGGTAATATAAAATTACATCAGGAGTTGGGAGCTTTTTGGTTGCAAACGGGAGTCTCTCTGACATACTGAGACACGTGGACAGTCTGGTTGCTGCAGTCTGTAAATTTTCACATACAAATCTATTTCACCGTACAATAAATGATGTTGCAGGCAGGCAGAGTTTTAGGAAAGAGACCTTTATTGAAAATGCTGAGAGACTGGTGTTTTTATCCAGTAGCAACCTGGCCAACAGCTTGCATTCCTGAGCTCCAAGGTGTAAGACCTAGGATCCTCCTGAAACCTGACCTTCCACCATACACGCAGCAGAAGCTACAGAATTTACCAGTTATGAAATTTAGCAACTCCTACATGAAAAAAATGGTCCTTGGAAAGAGAAACTTTTCTAGTTTCTCATTTTTTAATCATCTATTTTGTTACTATTTTGTGGGATAGTCCCTTGAGACATGGCTATCAAAAGTGACATTTAAGCTGTATGAGTAAGATAGACTGTCATATTGTCTATAAAGTCCTTACGGTAAATTGTTAATGACAAAAGACAGTTAATTTTTTAATATTTTTTTAAATCAAGATGTTTGTAGAGTAGGGGTGGGAATGACTGGTGAACTCATTTGTACTCACCTTTTGGTATAATGCAAAGACTTCTTTCTGTGGTGTTATACTTAGTTTTCATTATGTTATGTTAGAGAATTTCTGTTATCATGAAGGAAGTATCTACCTATTACAAGTGACCTTTAAATACAAGCACAGTAGGTTGGTAATAAGACTTCTGTAACAAATCCACATGCAGCAGACAACAGATACAATTACTAGATAAACCTTTCTTACACACATACACTTGAGGACCTGGGTCTAGACTACTGGTGCTTCAGTTCTGAAAACACAGATACTTTGCTAGCACTTTAGCAAAATAAGAATTCCTTTAGATAGTACTAGAAGCAGGTAAGTTATCCTCTCTCTGTTGGACAGACATTAAAATGAAGCATAATGCAGCCAATATAAAAATCCACAGATGCAGCATATTACATCTCATTTTTTAATCTTCATGTAATGATCATTTTAAATTACTAAGGGAAAAGTTATGTTACCTGTATCAATCATCTGTAGAAGTTCTTTGTTTTCCAAATGGGATATTCCTCTGTAGGTAATTTCTCCTGCTTACTGTTAGATGGTTATGTTTGGGATATTTGACTGTAGACACTAAAGAGTTGGTACCAGTACTGATACTCTGCAACAGCTGCAAGCTCTCTCTTATTCTATTAAGTTCTTTTTGTGGAAGTATTTTCGTACACAAAGTGCTCACAGCCCTGAAATCCTGTGCCACAAGGAGTGATGTAGATGGGAGAGGAAACTGATGAAAGAGAATATGATTGCCAGAGAGAGATGTGCAAAGCTCACAAGATGACTTGCTCCAAATCACAGTGTGGAATGAGGGTATAGGGTAGTTGAAAGATGAAAAAAGACACAGCTGGGTAGGCTAAATGACAAGTGATTGGCTGGTGGTGTGATTGGGTAAGAAGCACTTTGGCTTAAAGGTGATATTAGTAGAATAGGAACAACAAGAAGTATAATTGTGGAATTGTTTGAAACAAAATGTGTGCTTAAAAACTAAGTATCTCTGTGACCTGCTCAGGAACCTTTGCCTACCCATGCCCCTATTCACCTATGTATTGTATGTAGCTTTTAATTGTTGTGCCATGTCTACCATTAGACTATGAGGAATTTGGGACAGGGAGCATGTCTGTTTGTTGTTCTTTAAGAAGCCTAGCAAACTTTGGGCATTATTACTAAAAAATACTACTAGTAACACAAATATCCAAAGTTAATGATGACACATTTGTAAATGTAAGAAACGGTTGAAAAAAGAAGTATCATTCTGAACAAAAGAATTGCTAGTGATGGAGAATCCACCACGACCCTTGGTAAATTGTTCCAGTGGTTAATTACCATCACTGTGAAAAACATGCACCTTATTTTCAGGCTGAATTTGTCTAGCTTCAGCTTCCAGCCATTTGATCTTGTTATACCTTTTCTGGCTAGAGTGAAGGGCCTTTTATCAAATGTTAGTTCCCCATGTGCTTATAGATGATGCTCAAGTCTCCCCTTCCCCTTCTTTTTGTTAAGCTAAACAGATTGAGCTCCTTGAGTCTATCACTCAACACACTTAGGCATGTTTTCCAATACTTTATTCATTATTATAACTCTTCTCTGAACTATCTCTAGTTTATTCAACATCATTCTTGAATTGCAGACACAAAAACTGAACACGCTATTCCAACAGCAGTTACACCAGAGCAAAATACAGAAGTAATATACCTTACCTACTTCCCTATTCCTACTGCATCTAAAGATCCTTTTGGCCAGAACTTTGCACTGGGAGTTCATGGTCAGCTGATTATCCACCATGACCTCTGCCACATTCTGGGGTGCAGTTCAGACCAATGAGGAGTTGTGTCACTACCTGCCCCATAACCCTGGGTGCCTCACAATGTTTTGCTGTTTTAGGTCACCTGGGCCACTCACAAACAGCCTATTAGCAAGCGGGTCACATCCTGAGTGTCTGTTTATAGCTGCAGCCCTGGTCCAGCATCTCTGATCCCAGCAACTTGCCAGCAACATACTAGACTTAGTTACCACTTTCAGGCTGACCACAACACACCCCTAGTCTCAAATTTTCCCAAAAACATGTGTTCTGCACTGTCCAGTCCTCTCCTGGGGAGTTCCGATATTAAAGGTTTGTTGCTCCTGTACAGAGTCAATATTCAATAGTTTATTATTTTAACTGGAGTTACCAAACAGTTCAGTTTAAACACAGCTCTGGATTGGTTTAAATTAAAAAAAAAAAAAAACAAGAAGTTTATTAACAAAAGAAGATAGGATTTTAAATGAGTTCAAGTGTAAGAGATACAGTTAGAAATGGTTACAAGCAAATAACAGTGGAAAAATACATCCAAAATTCTAAAACGTAATAAGTGAGTTTTGGTCCAAAGCTTCGTTTAAGATAGCCTTTCTCAGCCACTGTCATCCAGCAAAACTGACCCTTTCCCTGGTCAAAATCTCTTCCAGCCCAAATGTGCTGGTGCCTTTGTTTTCCTAGGTGAAAGAGAGAGAAAGAGATAGCTGGGGTTTTCTGTCCCTTTTTTTATAGTCCAATGAACCCTTGAAAGGGATTCTTCAGAGGATTGCCCCCAAAGCAAAATTTGGGGAGGCGACATGGAGTCTGATGCTGAAGGAGTCTCTCAGCTCTTTCTCCCTATTTGTGTTTGCTGAAATGCAAATCTGTTTTGTTTCTTGCCATTTCCTCCACACACTGTCTCAAGGATCCTGTTTATTATTTAAATATAAATTGAGGTAAACACACATTCCTTTGTTTAAGATAGACATGTTTAACAACCTTTGCCTAGACAGGGCTGTGTGGTTTTGAACATGAGCTAATAACATCATAGATCATAGACTTTAAGGCCAGAAGGGACCATCATGATCATCTAATCAGACCTCTTGCACATTGCAGGCCACAGAACCTACCCATACACTTCTGTAATAGACCCCTAATCTCTGGCTAAGTTACTGAAGTACTCAAATAATGGTTTAAAGACTTTAAGTTACAAAGAATCCACCATTTACATTAGTTTATACCTGCAAGTGACTATGCCCACGCTGAAGAGGAAGGCAAAAAAAACCTCCCCAAAATCCAGGGTCTCTGCCAATCACTCCTGGGGGAATATTGCTCCACAACCCAAAATATGGCAATCAGTTAGACCCTGAACATGTGGGCAAGATCCACCAGCCAGACACCTGGGAAATAATTCTTTGTTGTAACTCAGAGCCCTCCACCTCTAGCATCCCATCACCGGCCACTGGAGACATTTCCTGCAAGCAGTCACAGATCAACTACATGCTATTGTAGGTAGTCTCATCATACCATCTCTTCTATCACACAGAAGGAATTCACAAATTTATATATAATATTGCTACATACATTTCACCATATTATTGACCAGTGAGTTATTAGTTTTCAAATTATACCTCACAAGAAATATTTTGTACAGAGATTATTACAATAGTGTGTGTCAATACAGGGGTGCTTTCAGCCACAACCCTCAAATCTTTTTCAGAGTTACTGCTGCACAGGACAGAGTCCCCATCCTGTAAGTATGGCCTATGTTCTTGTTCCTAAATGTATAACCTTACATTTAGCCTTATTTATTCTGGACATTTTTTAATTCCTTCTGTTTTTATAATTGTAAAAGTATATGAAGTCCTACAGAGGGAAAATAAATAACTTTCCTTTAAAAAAATGAAACTAGCTTTTTGAGGTTTTTAGCAGATATATCTTTCTACTATAGAGCATATTAAACTGAGATTACCTTGGGATCTGGGAACAGAATAGTCCCAAAGGGGAAATTATGGGAATTCCTGTCGTACTTGCAAATGTGTATGTTTCCAGTTAGTATCAATCTATTTTTACAGTATTTTTTATAAACAAAATGTGATATTTGCAAGAAATGGTAATTGTTATTTTGATGGGAAATTAGATAATTTATTTTTTTAACTAAACCACCACTGTTTAATCTAGAATGTTGTCAACCACAATACAAAATCTCATTGGTGTCATATCTGGGCATTTGTTGAAAAAATTGTACCTTTCACACAAATGTCTACAAAATTGAACAAACCTAATTTAAAGCATAACGGCTCAACTCATAGAAGTCAGTGGGAGATTTCCAATCAACTTAAATGAAACAAGGATGAAGCACACAGAAAATATTTTGTCTGATCACAAAGCTATTTTTATGGGCATTAATATACAGGATCATCCAAATGCTGATATTCTACAGAGGATATTCTATTAGACCAATTTTTCGTTTGAAGGATGAGTATTTTACCTATTTAATAAGCTTCTATATGAGGAGAGATTAATTAGACTGGGACTTTTCAGCTTGGAAAAGAGATAAATAAATGGGGAGATTGTAGAGGTCTATAAAACCATGACTTGTGTGGAGAGAGTGAATAAGGAGGTGTTATTTACTTCTTCACATAACAGAAGAACTAGGGGTCACCCAATTAAATTAATAGGTAGCAGGTTTAGAACAAACAAAAGGAAGGACTTCTTCACACAAGGCAAAGTCAACCTGTGTAACTTGTTGCCAGTGGATGTTGTGAAGGCCAAAATTATAACAGGGTTCAAAAAAGAACTAGTTAAGTTCATGGAGGATTGGTCCATCAATGGCTATTAGACAAGATGGTCGGTGATGCAACCTCATGCTCTGAGTGTCCATAACCTCTGTTTGCCAGAAGCTGGGAGTGGATGACAGCAAAGTATTCAATGATTACCTGTTCTGATCATTCCCTCTGAAGCCTCTGGCATTGGCTCCTGTGAGAAGACAGGATACTGGGCTAGATAGACTAGTGGTTTGACCCAATATGGCTGTTCTTATGTTCATATGTTCTTAAAGGGTTTTTCAATCTAGTAGAGAAATGAATAACGAGAACCAATAGCTGGAAGCTGAAGCCAGACAAACTCAAATAAGAAATGACAAATTTCTAACAGTGAGGGTAATTAGCCATTAAAACAAACTACCAAATGAAGTGGTGGATTCTCAGATCTAGACTTGATGCCTTTTTGGAAGACATGCTATAGCCAGACACTAGTTATGGAGCTCAGTGCAGAGGTATCTAGGTGAAATTCCATGTCCTGTGTTTTACAGAAGGTTAGACTAGATAATCTTATGGTGCCTTTTATAAAGGAAAATAGACATTTCTGATGGTGTCAGTGAGTTACAAAATAGTTTTTCACTGCAAATCAGTTTGTATTTGCCATAGCCGTATAATTCCATCTTTCACTTTCACATTATCTAAGAAAAATTATGCACCAATACATAATATACAGTGGCGCCAAAGTAACTCTTTTTCAGTATAATCTACAAGAGGAGAGTTCAAGGGCAGGAAATCTCTGTGAGATTCCCCTCCCCACCACAATTTGTTTCATGATGGGGAAGTGTCATGTCTTCACTCTCTCTGTCTCTATTTGGCACTGGTGTGGCCTCAGCTGGAGTACTGTACCACACTTAAGGAAAGATGTGAACAAATTGGAGAGAGTCCAGAGAAGAGAAATAAAAATGTAAAAAATAACCTGACCTGTGAAGAAAGGTTAAAGAAAAGCTGATAACAGTCTTCAAATGTGTTGTTATGAAAAGGATGTTGATCAATTGTTCTCCATGTTCCCTGGAGGTAGGAAAAGATTTAATGGGCTTAATCTGCAGCAAGGGAGACTTAGGTTAGATATTAGGAAAAGCTTCCTAACCATAAAGGTAGTTAAACTCTGGAAGAAGTTTCCATGGGAGGTTGTGCAGTCGCCATCACTGGAGATTTTTAAGCACAGGTTGGACTAATACCAGTCGGGGATGACTTAGGTTTACTTAATCCTGCCTCAGCACAGGAGGTCCCTTCCAGCCCTACATGTCTATGATTCTGTGACTCTCTCTGTCTCTTTCTCTATCATATAAACACACAAAATTGGCTGTTAAACCTCCCAAATTCCCAATGATCTGTGCAGATCCCAGTATAATCAATGAGAGGCCAGAGCCACCTATATAGAGTCAATGGCCGCTGACTGTCTCTGAGCTCCCACTATCTCTGGCCCCAGTCTCTGGCAGCATGGCTTTAATGGAACTGTGCCATTAAAAATGTCCCTGACTTTGATTACCCCAAAAGGAAGTTTTCTATCATGGAGGTTGCTGAGTAGAAAAATGAAATACAGGCTTAGGTCGTATAACCTTTCCTAGGGAATCTCCACAAGACACAGGGATGGGTAAATTACAGCTGAACAGGTCCTTGCCCTCCCTTCTTCCTAAGAGTGGTAAAATCCACACGCAAAGGATCCCCTCCATGCACAAATATCGTGGACATAACCCCCATCCTCTCCTAGGAAACATGGAGAGGAAGGTTTTTATGATAGAATGCATATTCAGTTTTTATTAATTTAAAGTAATTACTGTACTTTACTATTTTATTACTTTTAAATGCCCTAAAACAGTGTTTCTCAATTAAATTTGGCCATGGAACCCTTTTGAACTCCATAAATAATTGCAGAACCCCCCAAACTCTTAACAGTCTTCAAATGTCGAAATAAGCAAAGGTCAGCATTTCTCAATTAAATTACACTTAAATTACACCTACACTGGATACCCTCCGCCGGAAAATCCGGGACATCTTCCCTTTTTTGGCGGCGTGGAGAACAGCAGATCGGCGGCGGAGAACAGCTGATTGGCAGCGCGGAGAACAGCTGCTCGTGGAACCCTAACAGTCTGGGGTTCCGCGGAACACCAATTGAGAAACACTGCCCTAAAACACCATTAATGTGGCGTCTGTATTGCTCACTTCTGCCTTCTGCCCTTCCAGAATGTGGGGAGTGGCTACGTTTAAACCACTGAAAACCAGGAAATGAAGAGTTAAGGTAATGTAAATGTAAACCTCTGAAATTCAGGAAATACAAAGCTGAGGCACACACCACCTCTGCAACAGATGGCTCCACTTCCCCTCCCCACAAATACATCTCTGGAGGGGAAGGTGCCCAACTTTACCCCTTGTGATTCTGCTCTGTCAGTGCTTCTGAGCTCCCTGAGAGCAAAAGTCCCTTTGATGAGTGATTGTATTTAAAAAACAAAAACAGAAAACCCCCTATTTTTTAAACCCAGTTCTTCGTCAAAGATTTAGTCATCAAACTGGGTTTTCAGAAACATAGCCCTGGTCTACACTACCAGTGGCATCAACGGGAGATACGCAAGCTACGTAACTTACTAACGTTCCCTTACTGTGGCATCTCCACTGCGCTGCATCGACGGGAAATGCCCTCCAGTCAATGCAGCACTACTCTTTTCAGGGGACTGGATTTACTGCGTCAGCTGGAGACCACTTCCGGGATTGATTTTGTGAGTCTCCACTGCCTGCTCACTCGATCCCGCTGCATCGATCCGTCGAGCCCGACGCAACACCGGCAGTGTAGACATATCCCTAGTGTTTGGATGATTTCTTACACTAATAAGAGTAGCCATCTCAGGATGAGCTCATGTCTTAGTAGCTGTGCCAAAGCTAAATTAAACTTAGTTTAACTGAAAATCAATCTTTAAAGGAATGAAGTAAAACAAACTTTTGACTCTTCCCCCATCTCTCCTCCTCCCTGACACACATACAAATAAAATTGGTTTATATCTTTTAAATAGACTATATTTTGGTGGGTTCCTCCAAAATAAGAATAAATAAATAAATCCATAGGAAAATATTTATCATCACTAATCCTCCCTCACCCTAACATACCAGTTTTCAGATTGCTTTTACGTATGTAGATTACCTACCAGAATAGTCTGCTGAACACATACTAATAAATTGCATTGGTATTTGCATACCATATATGTTCACGAGGACTTAATTACATTTTGTTCCACAAACTCTTCAAAAAAAAATTAACCTATGTCAGCTAATTGTTTTTCCTGTTTTATTTACTTTTCCATTTTGCTTCATTTTTAATTTGTACTTGACTTCTTTGTGGCCCTGTTTCATTTTTCCAGGAACAATATAATAACTGAGGCCCTGATACTGCACACACTCATGAACTTACAACATCCCAGCAAGTTCAGGGTATAAAGTGCATAAAGTTAGCATGTGTGTAAGTGTTTTCAGGCTTGGAGTCAAAGTATTTTCAAACAGTATGGTTTAACCAGAAAGAAAACATCACAAATTATCTCAAATTACAGATGAGTTTGGTAGGGTTGATACAAGTACAACATTCACATTCCCTTCATATTTAGAAGTTCTTTAAGGACCTGTTCTCATGTAGTCATAAGGGTGCATCCTTAATGCATGGATGCACACTTTATCTGTGTCTATTGAAGGATCACTCATATGGTCCAATGAGCATACCGACTGATCATTTAAAATAATGTAATTCCTTTAAAAATCATGGACCTGGGACTCACAGGGATATTCACAAGGAAGTTAAGGACATGTAAAACTATTATTTTCTATTTTTTAAATCACACCAGGGAATGGATTTTATGTGAAATTCCTACATGATCTAATTCTTCTTTAGTATTTCCCAGGGAATGAATTCCTCATAGTGAAAGTTGCATCAAAGGAGAACAAATCAGTCAAGATAGTGTCAGCAACAGTCAGAAGGAGCTAAGTCAATCTGACTGTCAGGAAATAAGCAGAATGCAAAATTAAATGCAATAGCATCTTATTTTGTATAGTGTCCTTAATACACGCTGTATTCCAAAACACTTAGTAGAATTAGATAAAACAAGGCAAGGGATAGTCCATAGTATAATTCACAGACAGCAGTGGTGTAAAGACACTGTTTAATGAATAAATTAGAGCATTCAGTTATAAGGTCAATAGCAGAAGGAGAGAGAGATTAAATGATAGAGGCAAGAGAAAAAAGATTTTTATGATGAAATGGAAAAAGAGAAGAGGAGCTGGTGAAGTAGAGAAGAGCAGTCTGTTCCAAAAGGCAGGCTGTACAGAGGAGGCTTCTCAAAACTATGCTGATTAGCTCTGGTCTTCAGAGGGCTACGCATCAGCTGGACAAAAAGCTCTGGCCATTCCCCTTCCAACTGCTGAGGAAGTGATGTAGGAGCTGACCTCACTAGCTGTGGAGTCCCTGTGCTGTCTGCTATCTGGCCCTTTTGTACCCCTGACAAGCAGGGAGAAGAAAATGAGAATCTTGTTCACAGTTCCTGAAATAGGCTGAAACAAACAACTCCATGGAAAGTTTTGAAAGCATCCCATTCCATGTCATGAGTCAGTTCAAATATTTCTGTCCCTAATGGCACATTTTTTAAAGTAGATATGAAGTCCAGTCCAGTGCCAGAATGCTGCTGCAGTAGCGCAAGAAACTGGAATAGCCCCTTAGCTGGCGGGGGGGAGACTTTCTTGCAACTCAGACACTGAGGGAGGCTGATGCAGTGGCATTATGCAGGACCCCTCTCACATATTCCAAGATAGGGACATGGGGCAGGAAGGGTGTGACAGAAGGCAAAGGGTAGGAAAGCCTCAGTGCATAGCACTGTAGAGATTCTGTGTGGTTCTATTGTCCATAGGCAGCTGAGATGGGCAGCCTCCCAAGGCTGCCTCCATCAGGACAGGGGTCTCACCAGCCCCTAGAGCACCCTAAAATTGGGAAGGCACATGGGTGGCTTAAATAGACATGCCAAGATATGCAGCACAATCTCATCCGATATGCAAAGTGTCACATCAAATATGGGTTGATTACAGCTCCTTGTTTTGTTTATGTTTGCTTATTTTTTGTTTAATTTTTTTCATTAGGATTTTATTAGAGTGAAAACGAGGCCCTGAATTTTCAAGAGTAAGAAGTGATGTTGAGTGCTTCAATTTCTGTAAGCCAACGTTAAGACACCTCACAGGGCTTGACTTGCAGAGGGTTGGCATTATGAGCTTGAAAGTGTCTCACATTTGTCTCTCAAACACTGAGGTACCGGAAATCACTAGTCTTCTGCAAATCATAAAAATCATAGAAATGTAGGACTGGAAGAAACTTCAATAAGTCATTTAGTCCAGTTCAGTGCACTGAGGCAAGACTTAGTATTATCTAGACCATCCTGCAGACTTTTGTCTAGCCTTTTCTTAAAAGCCTCCAAAGACAGTGTTGGGGCCCATAATGTGGCCTGTCTGATCTAATGGTTGGAGCCAGGAGTAGAGTCAGAGTCGTGGTCATGAAAGAGTTAGCAACTGAGGTCAGAGCGAGGAAGCAGGAACAAGGCATGTTAACAGGAATATGGACAAGGAATGAGAGCAGGAACCAGACATGGAAGCAGGGACTTGTTCTCAGCAGTCTGGACAGTAACAGGTCTAGCAACTAGTTGATCAGACAAGAGATGGCACAGGAAAAGGAAGCTTTGTGACTGGTAGTGTCCAGTAAGCAGTGTATCATCTGACCTTGCTGAGTCAGCATGTGTAGTTTCTGGTGGTGGGGTATTAGCAGCAGTTCCCTTATGAGCCCTTGCAGCTTGGTGGCCCAGAAGATAAGGGTCCTGTTTGATGGCACCATAAGCCTAGGGTTGAGACCTGTAGCACCTGACAGATGGAGATTCTTCAACCTTCTTAGATGATTTGTTCCAGTGTTTAATACCCTTTCAGTTAGGAAGTTTTTCCTAATGTCCTAAATGTCCATTACTGCAATTTAAGACCATTACTTTTTGTTCTATCCTAAGAGGATAAGGGAAACAATTTATCACCCTCCTTTTTATAACAACCTTTCACATATTGAAGACTGTTTTCATGCCCCTCCCCTCCCCTTCTCTTCTCCAGACTAAAGAAAACCATTTTTTTCCATCTGTCCTCATACGTCATGTTTTCTTAGACCTTTAATAATTTTTGGACTTTCTCCAGTCTCCAGATCTTTCCCAAAGTGTGGTGTCCAGAACGAGACACAGTATTCCAGTTGAGATCTTATCGGTGCTGAGCAGAATGGAAGAATTACTTCTTGTGTATTGCTTACAACATGCCTGCTGATACATCCCAGAATGATGTTCACTTTTTTTGCAAGAGTATTACACTGTTGACTCATATGTGCTTTTTGATCCACTATAATCCCCAAATCCTTTTCTGAAGTACTCCTTCCTAGATAGTCATTCCCCATTTTGTATTTGTGCAGTTGAATATTCCTTCCTAAGTGTAATACTATGCATTTGTCCTTATTGAATTTCATCATATTTATTTCAGACCATTTCCTTAGTTTGTCAAGATCAATTTGAATTCTAATCTTGTCCTCCAAAGCAACCCCTCCTGGCTTGGTATCATCTGCAAACATTATAAGTGTATTCTCCATGCCACTATACAAATCATTTATGAGGCTATTGAATAGAACAGGGCTCAGGAGAGATCTCTTCATGACCCCACTTGATATGCCTACCTGCTTGGCTGAGAACCATTGATAATTACTCTTAGACTATGTTTTCCAACCAGTTGTGCACCCATTTTATAGGAGTTTAATCTAGTATTTCCCTAGTTTTCTTATGAGAAGATCATGCGAGGCAGTGTCAAAAGCCTTAATAAAATTAAGATAAATCAAGAAAAATTCTTCCCCTTATCCTCAAGGCTTGTTACCCTGTCAGAGACCTTAAAGGGGGCTAGATCAAAGGGCAATATCAAAGAGAGGGATATGGAGACAGTGAGAACACCTGGGATAATAAGCAAGTGATCTTTAGAATGTGAGAGAAGAGGGGATTCTAGTGCAGCTGGATAATGCAGAAGAAAGTGCAGAAGGAAAAAGGTGGGGAAATTAGAAAGATGCTAGGGGGGATGTGCCAATGGGAGCATGAGAGAATGAGACATCATGCAGAAAACTGAGAATGAGAGGAACAAATGGGAAGGGCAAGAGACTAGCATAATCTGGGAAAGGAAGAATAAAGATGGAGGTGGAATAAGACAGTCTGGGAGATTGGGGGAGAAAGAGAGAATGGATTTTGCCTGTGTACAGACAGAGAATTGATTTGGGGATTGAGTGCTGGAGGGAAAAACAGAGAATGGGAATTGAGAGTGGAGTGTGATGAAGAGAAATCTGGAGACTGAGTGTATGGGTGGAGCTGAGGAGAGGTGAGGGGATTGGGAAGAAGAAAGAGATTGGAGACATGAGGACTTGGGGTACAGGTTTAATGGTTTGAGGGGGAAAAGAGACTGGAGTATTTGCGTAGATAGTTAGATCATAAATGATTAGGGTTGGAAGGGACTTCAGAAGGTCATCTAGTCCAACCCCTGCTCAAAGCGGGACCAACCTCAATTAAATTATCCCAGCCAAGGCAAGCTGCACTTTAAAAGCCTGGGGTAGTGTTCTGAACAAATGAGATGGGCCAGTGGAGGGAATTTGGAAGGAGACAATGAAGGGATTTGGAAAGAAGAAGTAGAAAGTGAGATGGATTTGGGTCAGGTGAAAGAGATGAATTGACATGTGGCTTGAAGAGAGCGATTGATTTGGGAGGAGAGGGAGGAGAGACTGGATGGTTTGGAGAGTGGAAACTGGACAAAATAGGAATGCCATGGTGATGAAGATAGGTCTAATAACCAAAATGGAATAAAGCAGAGAGCTGTGGGACAGATTGGGGAAGAGAAAGGAAAGACAGGAGAATTTTGGGAAAAGGAGAAGGTGGAGGGATTTTGGAGAGAGGAAAGACTGAGGTTAGAGACACTTGGAAACAAAATGTCTAGGGGATTTTCAGAGAGGATGGATAGAAAGAAGTGGGGGAGTGAAAGGGAGAAACCACAGTGAGTTCAGTGAAAGGGAAACAAGACTATGGAGCAAGAAGATATTTGTGGCAGGAGAGAGTCTAGGATTTGGGACCAGGAGAAGAGAAAGTGTTCTGAAGAGAGGGAAAGACATTGGAAGAATTTATGGGAATCAGGGGAGTCTGGGAGTGTTTTACATGAGGGAAGACTGGAGAGGCAAGACACAAGACTGAGATTGATAAAGGGTGTAGAAATTCAGCACTCTATCTGAAGACTGCTAACATAAAGACCTGGTAGTACAGGGGTGGATGGTGATCCCTCCTTGTCAGTCTTAGAGGGGGGCCACACCATCTCGCTACGATTCCCGATTATTCACATTTTTCTGACTAATTCTTCCTCCCAGCTGATTTGGCTCGTAATTGGTTTCAACTTTGTGAAATTGACCCTATTAAAGCACCAAGTATATATATTAATGATCTGGACTTTATTTTGTCTGTGCATTATAAATGTAATCATCATGATGACTTGTATTTAAGCTACCATTAATTTTTAGTTCCTCTTTATCTGTTAAGACAAGGTCTAATAAAGAATTCCCCTAGGGTGGCTCCAACACATTTTGAGTCAGGAAATTGCTGTAGAAAGTGGACCAATGTTCAAAACCATAGCCCTCCACCCTACCCATTTACCTAGCCAGGGATTCACTTCTAGAATCTTCTGTCTTCTCTCTTCCTTTGATCATTAGACAGAAAGAATCTCAGAGAAGGCTTTTTGGACACTCTTCTTCTTCAGCACGCTTCTGAGTTTCCTGAAGTTGTATATTATCTGTATGATATCCATAGGGCAGCATCATTAGTGCCGATATGAATCATTACCAATGGATCCTTGCCCATTGGCTTCAGAAGCTTATCCAATTTTAGAATGATATCTTGTGTCTTGGTTCTAGGAAGGCAGTACACTCACCTGTTGTATGCCTGTCCCTTTCAGAATGTTATTTCAGTGCTTCTGAGTACTGAATCTCCAGCAAGCACTATCTGTCTTCCTTGAATCATTGGAGGGCTCTTTGCAGGTAAGCTTGATTTTCTTACAGGATGGGCTGAACTGCCACCTATACATGTGTCCCATATATCTCTCTGTTCCCTTGGACCTCCGGAACCTTGAGAGGTATCTTCCATAGTATACATGTTGAGGACCTCATATTGAATTGAAACTTCTTGCTTTGTGGAATCACTCCTATTTCTCATCTCTCTGGTGGCCACAGCCAGCCTATATCCTCATCTGTCTCCAACCATGTAGACAGTTGCAGTGTCATCTTGTCTCTGGTGGTTATGAACTGCCAGACCTCCTTTCTGACTTCTTCTCTCATCAGTTCCTTTGTAGCCAGCTCCTTTCTTTCTTGATCCTGAGATACTGATGTTTCCTGAACCTGGCTGTTTAGGAACTCCTCAGCTTCTCTGATTCTAAGTAGCATCAAAACTTCCCCCTCTAATCCAATAATATTTTCCTCCAGCACTGCCACCAACTTGCACTTGATGCACAAGAAATCCCTTCTGTCTTCATACAGGAAAGAGACCACAGCACATCTGTTGCAGGCTACCACCACTGTTCCATCACTGGCCATCTTGATATCACATATAATGCTGAACCTGGAAGGAAAGCCTCTCACACTCCCTTTCCAAATTCCCTCCAAAACTGATCTGTTATCTACCCCTGTTCGCATCTCTTGAGTTCACCCAGCAAGTGACTTTTTATATCAAGTCTTCCCTGCTTAGCTCAGCTCAGCACCAACCCTCACCACCAGGTAGTAATTAACCATTCAGAGATTTCAAACATCTGGGATGATCAAAGGTCCAAGGTCTAGAGTGTAGCAGCCTTTAGCAAGACACTTATCAAAACTCCAAGGAATTACTCAGGGGCCCTCAGCCCAATTATGCAGCCTGTACACAGAGAACAAGTAAACAGTCAAGCAAACAACCCACAGACATACCAAATGCACAACTCACAAATTCCTGCTACCTCAAAGCACAGAGCCTGGAGTTGCAACTACACCCTCCAAAATTCTCTGTTAGCTGCCTCTGTCTGCTGACTGGTCCAGCCAACCAAGCAGCCTACTACAGGCCAGCTGAGCTCATTAGGTTGGCTGGAGACTGGCTCTACTGCAGGCCCTGGTCCCTGACCAGTATTTCCAAATGGAAATGTTTTTTCTCAGCTCAGGTCAACAAGAAACCATGGCCTCCTGGCTTGCTGCAGTGCCTCATGGGAGTTACAGTTCAGATCCTTTATGCCCTGTTCTCCTCTATGGGCTGATTGCACTGGCTGGATTACATCTCCCATGATGCATCACAGCCATGTGACTCTCATGAAGCACAACAGGTCAGCAACAGGGGAAACATGAATCACAATTCCTATGAGGCATCATGGTATCTCAGGCAGACACAGATTAATGTTTATCAGCCCTAAATCTGAACATTTTGATTTGCCTTGATGAACCAAAAATTTCAGTTTGGGCCAACACAACCCAAAATTAAATATTTTGTTTTAATTTTCTTGACAGAAAATTTCATTTTTCAGCCAAAAGTTTTTTTGTTTTCTTTCAAAAGTTTTTAGTTTTCAACAAACAGTCAAAATGATATTTGGAATATTTTTAATTAAAACAACTGTGTTTGTTTTCATTTACATTTTTCACTACTACTTCCCCCCAAATTTGCTGGCCAGCTCTGTTATTGCTAGATATATGAACCTGTTTGGGGCAAGTGACCTCCCTTCTTTTACTCTGTTACTAGTATTACTAAGGCGTATATCCTGTACTATGAGGCAGGATGATATCCAGTCACAAATTTCTATGAATTCTCTTGTTCAGGACCTTCAACCTGCTGAGCTGAAGCATTAACAGACAACTATTCTGAGTTCCTGCTATAAACATCTTTAATTCTCTAATTGTTTCTTTATTTTGGGCCAGATCCTCAGAACTGGGGAGTACCTATTGATCCCCTGCAAGTCCCATTGATGGCTAGGTTTTGGCCCTTTGTGAGTCCAGCAGTAAACAGTAAACAACATTGTCTCTCTTAGTTGCTTAGACAGCCGCAACTGGACTTAAACAAATTCCATGTTTGTATATTTTCCGTCATAGGCTGAGGCCTCAATCCAGCAGAACATTTAAGCGTGTGCTTAACTTTAAGCACATGAGCAGTGTCACTGAAGACAGTGTGATTACTCACATGCTCAAAGTTAGAAACATGCTTAAGTGATTTGCTGCATCAGGAACACAATTTTATTTTTCTTCAGAACAAAATGACTTTTTATTTCCTTCCCATACCAAAAAATCCAAGTTTTTATGGCTTTTCTGTCACTTGTTGCCTTTTTTTGAATCCTCTCTTTTCTTCTATTTTCCAGTGTTCCCTCGCTGGGATTGCATCCCCACACCAAACTTTAAGACTCACTACAATTCTCCATCTTCTCTATCACCAGCAAAACAGAAACCATTGTAGATCACCAGGGAAAACTCCAATATTAATGACTACAGTGTTTTGTGGACATAGAGTAATGTATTTGTTCCTATATCCTAAAAATTAACCCAAATATAGACTGCGCATTGAAACTGGAATGTGTCCTCTGTGCACTTAATTTCTGTTTAAATTACACTAACTTGGAAACATATAGGGGATAGGTAAGGCTAAAAACTGATGAAAATCAGGGGATGAGTGTAATATGGAATCTAAAAGTTAATGGAAGAAATAAAATCTTTGAACCTCTTAGCTTTTATTTGGAGTAGTGGGGGTGGAGACGAAAAAAAATAAAAAATTGTGATGGGGAAGAAGAATGGTTCCCTGTTTGCATTGGGAATACTTAAATACATCACAAGATGAGCAAAGCATTAGTATATGAAACCTAAAGGGCAATATAATCCCAAAGGGGAGGACTTGTTTTAAAAGAATGTTTATTAAAACTGAGCTTGCTTTGCATAATGTTTAGGGGGAAAATGCTGTGCAACTCTAACCATTTTTCTTGTTTAACTTTTAGTTCCTCTGCACTCTTTTTCTGCTACAATCGTTTTCCCTACCCTGTAGCTTAATTCTTGCTTTCTGTTTATAACCTTTACAATATTTTCATGAGCATATGCTATAATTCTCTTCCCTTTTCTTTATCTCCTTGTTCCTACAAGCTGGCTTGAATAAAGAAGTCATTATCAGCAAGTCCACAATGGGTCCAGACATCCACATTCAAGATGTTGTATAGATGATATATTGATCAGTCCTCAATGAGTAATAGTGTTCTAATGAAAAGCGCTCCCCGAAGTTAATGTATCTGCTCATGCAAACCACAAATGAAGCATTCTATGGCACAAAGGGTCTGGCCCTGTGAATTATAATTACTCCCTACAACAATAAAAGTCAGGAGTGGTTTTATTTATTTACCACAATCAGTGATAGTCTGTTGGCTTACACACAGAAAATTCATTTTACAAACTAGCACCCAGACTATTTGCTTTCTTTCAGTGTCCATTGAGAATTAACCCTGAAACCTCCACTTCAAATACCAGGATAGATATTGCTGTAGAGATACAAAGACTGCGATTTGTTCCAGTACTGTTCAGGTTAAGAAATGTAACTGTCAACAGTCAGAGAGGAGTTGCTATATGTGAATGCTCCCTGCAGAAGAAGGATACATTAAGGAACTAGGATGTGTGTAAAAAGAGACTGAGTTTTCCAGGTCAAAATACACTACTGTAAGAGTCCCTGGTTTGTCAGTATTTGAAAGGACTTTCACAAAGCTGCATCATACAACTTTCCACAGTCTCTAATCCTGTTGGTAGGGATGTTAATGTGTTAGTGGCTATTTCTGTGCCCTCAAAACATTGGATAGTAAAATAAAGCAACCCAGTCTTTCTGCCTGTAGTAAAATGTACAATATATAGCCATTAATGAGAAACAGCTGTGGCAAAAAGGGCTAATGTGATATTTAATGTATAAAAAGGGAAATATCAAGTAGAAGTAGGGAAGAGATCTTTCTTCTGTACATAGTCTCATAAATAGCATTGCTAGAATACTAAGTCCCATGCACACTTCAAGAAGGATGTGGAAATCCTAGAAAAATTTCAAAAGTAGGGCCATAAAAATGATCCAGAGACTGGAAAACAAGCTTTTCAATGTGAGCTTTAAGGAAGTCAATGTATTCAGTTTAACAAAGAGAAGGTTAAGAGGTGAGTTGATTACTGTGTCTAGATACTTATACATGAAAAAGATGGGGATAAATATGAAATTGAAAGATGGATAAGGAACTGGTTAAAGGGGAGTCTATAGTGGATCCTACTGAAAAGTGAACTGTCAGACTGGAGGGAGGTTACTAGTGGAGTTTCTCAGGGATCGATCTTGGGACCAATCTTATTTAACATTTTTATTTTTACTACTGACCTTGGCACAAAAAGTGGGAATGTGCTAATAAAATTTGCAGATGACACAAAGTTGTGAGGTATTTCCAATGCGGAGGAGAACCAGAATATCATACAAAAAGATCTGAATGGCTTTGAAAACTGGAGTAATAGAAATCAGATGAAATGTAATGGTGCAAAGTGCAAAGTCATGCACTTAGGAACCAATGACAAGAATTTTTGGTATAAACTGAGAATTTATCCATTGGAAGGGATAGAAGAGGAGAAAGACCTGGATGTATTGGTATATCATAGGATGATTATGAGCCATCAATGTGGGTCCTCAGAGGCTAAGCACCCTGAATCTCCGCATCATTGGCTTTCAACATCCTTTTCTCTTACCTCCCACCAGGCTGTAGCTCCCTGGCTGACAGGGACCAATCTTATCAATTTTCTCAAGAGAAAATCAGAAGTTTCAGCAAAAATAAGATTTTCCCATGGAAAATTCTGATTTTGTAAAAAGGACATTTTCTGCCTTACCTACCAGTTTTCTGACTTTGTTTATTCTGAGTATCTTTTTTTGAAGTCCATTGTCCTTATTCTGTTTCTCTCATTCTTTCCTTTCCTTAGAATTTTGAAATATAACATTTCATGGTCACTTTCACTCAATTTGCCTCCCACCTTCAGATTTTCAACTAATTCCTCTTTGTTAGTCAGAATCAAGTCTAAAACGGCTGCCCTCCTGGTTACTTTCTCCACCTTCTGAAACATGAAGTTGGCCCTAACATATTCCAAGAAATTATTGGACATTTTGTGTTTTGCCATATTACTTTTCCAAAAGATGTCTGGATAGTTAAAGTCCCCCATTACTGCCAGATCTTATGTTTTTAATATTTCTGTTATTTGTTCTAGAAATGGTTCATCCACCTCCTCTTCCTGATTTGGCTGGCTGAGTGAGCTGAGTTTGGTAAATTTGTTGTTGTTTGAATGCTTGTTTTTTAATGCTGCTGTGTATATTATGCTGTTGTAGGAATAAAGAAGTGTCAAAGCACCTAAAGGTCTTTTATGGTGACTTTTTTTTCTTCTACTTGTCTCTACAATAATGTATTAATGAAGTGATATTTGGAAATCAAATACTAATGAGGAAAATAGGAAGGAGCACAAATTGTGCCAAATAAAATGTAAAAGTACAGGCCAAGAAAGAATTTCAGAAGCAAATTGCTAAAAATGCAAAAACTAGCAGTTAAATTTTATTTTGAAGTACATCAGAAACAGGAAGCCTGCCAAAGAGGCAGAGGGGCCACTAGCTGATAAAAGTATTAAAAGAGTATTCAGAGAAGGCAAGGTCATTACAGAGAAGCTGTATGAATTCTTTGCATTGGGCTTTACTACAAAGAATGTAGGGGAGATGCCCAAATCAAAGCTATTCTTTTTGGGTGATAAATCTGAAGTACTGTCCCAAATCAATGTGTCAATTAGAAGAAGTTTTGGAAGAAATTGATAAATTAAACAGTAATAAGTCACCAGGACCAGATGGTTCACCCAAGCATTCTGAAGAAACTTAAATATGAAATTGCAGAACCACTAACTGTACTATGTAGCTTATCACTGAAATCAGCCTCTGTATCAGATGACTGGAAGATATCTAATGTAATGCTGATTTTTATAAAGGGCTGAAGATCTGACCTTTTGTCTGTTTGGTCACCTAAGTCCAATGGTTTGGTTTCCTCTCTCAAATAGATGGCAATAATTCTTTCAGTGAGAAGATGCAGAATAATTTAGTGTGAGAAATAGAGGATATAGCAGGTATAGGATATGGTAGGACACTTTCTTGTCTTCTAGGGCATAAGAAAGAACATTATATTTAGCTACATACTTACAAATTTAAAAATATTTGGGTTTTTTCCTGATTAATAAAATAAGGAATATATACACCAGATCTATTTGCAAAATTTAAATTTAAATTTCTCATGTCAAATTCCTGTTACATAATTTTGTGTATCAATGTAGTGGCCAGGCAACCATTTGTGTAATAAAAATTGTTCACTTATTTTGTCACCAGTATGCTAGTTTACTCTCAAATACATTTGAATGAAGGTAAATATCTATATTTGCTTGAATAAAAGCTCCTCCTCCAAATATCTGTGTAAATAAAATTAGGTTTCATGAATGTTCTCAGAAAAGTGAACCAAAAAGTGTTGCTTTCAGGGGTATTAAGATTCAAAGACTGGAAAATGTATTCCGATCCAATGACAATTTTATTGTTGTTTTGCTTTGTTTTGTTTCTTAATAGTAGTATGAGGCAGTTTTTAATGTTTTTAATGGAAAGGCAACTTCTAGTTCATAAAAGTATCACAGTCTACTGAAATAGTTATTTGGCTATAGCTAAAAAAATGTTGCGATGACTTTATGCTGCAAACCTGTTTTTTTGTAAAGAGACAAAAAAGAAGATTAGAAAAATAGATCCAGAGGATGAGAAAAGAAGTTAAGAAGAAGCAAGCCAAGGAACCATAAAGAAGAAGCAAAGACAGAAACTCAGGGGTGGGTTAGGAGGTCAAAACATTCAATTAATCATGATTACTATGGTAATTATAACAAATACATGGGTAATAATGTCAGGTACACCACACACTTATTTTGTTACAGTAAGGTAATCAATTGTATGCTTCAGGGTCACACTGAAAGTGATCTCTATCTGTTTCTGAACTCATTGATCCTATAAATCTAGTTTTACAGCAATATCTAGTTTTGCAGCAATAATACTGAAAAAGATCTTGTCAAAATATATTTTCTTATATAACAAGAATTAAACATGAGAACATGGGTGACACGGCCTTTTAATTAGAGTTGCTTCCCAAATACAGCTCTACATTTCCTCCACACACACACACAGACACACACACACACGGAGTGGAAAAACTCTGCTGCTTCAGGAAGAGACCTTTCTGAGCCGCAGAAGACAAGGTGGGCTATACCCCAGTGGGATTACTTGTGTATTTAAAAAGTATTTTTCTATTGAGGAGACCAGCAGGGGGATGGAATAAGATGGCTAAATGAAGAATGAGCTCTTAGGGGAAAGCAAATTACTTTGCTTCCATCAACCCCCTAAACATACTAAACTCTCCAGAAAAAAGAGCACTGAGTTGCAGAGGATGGATTCTCAAAACAAAACAAAAAATCAGATAATTTAAAAAGATATCTCACGAAAATATAGAGGAGTGTTATTACCATTTTTCAAGATACTCATGAGACCTCACAAATGCTTTTATCTTGTCAGTAGGAATGGAGTATTTGTAGAAAAGATTGGATGCCCCCCGTCCCCATGCTCTTAAACATGCTTTGGTCCTTCCATGAAAACACATATGGCACAGTCCAATATGATTGCTCAATTGCCAAGGCTTTCCAGTTTTTTAGCAGGGTCAAGCAAGGCTGTGTATTTGCCCCAGGTCTAGTCGGGATCTTCTTCTCCTTGCTATTGAAATAAGCTTTAGTTCCTCAACTGAGGTAATCTACTTGCACACAAAATCTGATGGAAAGCTGTTCAATCCTTCAAGACTTAAATCTAAAACCAAGAATCTGGAGGTCCTTATCCAACACCTCCTCTTCACTGATGACACAGCAGCACCAACCCACAAAGAAGCCAATCTCCAAAATATCATGGACAGTTTTTCAAAGCCTGCCAAGACTTTGGGCTTACTACAAGCCTAGAAAAGATTAAAATACCGTGCCAAGGAGTTGAAGACACACCCTCCATCAACATTAATAATTATGAACTTGAAGAGGTGAACAAGTTCTTATACCTCGGGGTCATTATCACAGACAACCTTTCACTTAAAACAGAATTCAACATCTGCATCTGCTTAACCAAATGAAGGCTAAGAGGACATATAATTGCTCTCTATAAATACATCAGCGGGATAAATCCCAGAGAGAGTGAGGGTTATTTAAGTTAAGTGCCAGTGTTGGCACAAGAACAAATGGATATAAACTGGCCATGAGCAAGTTTAGGCTTGACATTAGATGAAAATTTCTAACCATCAGAAGAGTGAAATTCTGGAACAGCTTTCCCAGGGCAGCAGAGGGAGCAAAAAAATCTGCAGCACTCCACCACCCTTCTGCATTTATTCAACCTATTATTGAACCACTCCTTATCACTGTCCAGGTGTCTGGTGTATGACTTTATGAGCCATGGGAGCAAGGGTTAGGTTGGGTCTCCCAGGATCACTGTTGGCATTTCAACATCATTAATAGTTATGTTTTGGTTTGGAAAAATTTCCCTGCTTACATCTTTCTGAACAGTCCTGAGTTCCTCAAGATGCGCACTTCATGCACCTTTCCAGACCAACCCACACTGATGTCAGTGAAAAGCCCCCTGCGATCCACCCAGTGCTTGCAACACCATGGAAAAGTATCCAGTTTATGTACTTTGTGACAAGGTGGTCTGGAGCTAAGATAGGGATATGTGTGCCATCTATAGCCCCACCACAATTAGGGAACCCCACTACAGCAAACCCATCCACTATGTCCTGCACATTTCCCAAATTCACTACGCATCTTAGCAAATATCTATTAATGGCCCTGCACACTTGTATCACAGCAGTTCTCACAGTGGATTCACTGACTTTGAATTGATTCCTAAGTGACCGGTAGCAGTCTGGTGTTGCTTGCTTCCACAGAGTGATGGCCACTTGCTTCTCCACTGTCAGAGAAGGTCTCAAGCAGTGACGTACCAAGGGGGGGCAGGAGAGAGTCATGCCCCTGGACGCCGGCCTGACCTCAGCCTCCTGGCCCCTCCGCCCCACACCTGTCTTGCCCCCTTGGGCGGGTCGGGGTCGTCAGCTCAGCCCCTGTCACTCCCTCTCTCTGCCAGAGAAGCCGGGTCCGCACAGCCACCGAGGATGTCAGCAGGGGCTGCTCCTCTAAGGAGGGCCCGGCCGGCGGACCCCCCAGACTAGCACACAGGGGCATGGCCTTCTTGGTACGCCACTGCCACTGCACCTGCCGCCCCCACAGCGGGGGTGAGTGAGGGAGAGCAGGAAATGGACCCGCAGACCGCCCCCCGCCACCGCTGCTGCTGCTGCCACCAACAGGGGTGGTGCAAATACCAGTATTGGCCTCCAAGCGCCAAATACCCAAGGTACGCCACTGGTCTCAAGTTAGTATTCCTGCGCTTCAGGGCTGGGGAAAGCTCTGCGCGAAGTTCCAGGAAAGTGGCCTTATGCTTCCGAAAGTTTCAGCAGCCACTGCTCGTCATCCCAGACCTTCATAATGATGCAATCCCACCAGTCACTGCTTGTTTCCTGGGACCAGAAGCGATGCTCCATCGAGTTAAGCTGCTGCGCAACAGCCAGCAGCAACTGGGAATTGTTTCTTTCTATGGTTTATAGCAGGGTGGCTTGAGTAATGTCACAATTTTCTGCACTGTGGTTCCTCGCTCTGCATTGGAAATACTTCAAGATAAGTCGAGAGGTGTTTGTGATGCTCATAATGATAGTGGAGGGCTGAGCAGGTTCCATGCTTCTTGGCAATGGCATACACATGCCTGAGTTAGGGTTTCAAAAAATGGCATGAAAAAGTGTTTGTTTGTCTGCTGTTGACACCAGGGGAGGGATGGAGGACATTGCATCATGTGAGGCCAAAGACCGTCCCAAATTCTCTGAGGCTAGTTGCACTGTGGGATAGCTACCCATGGTGCACTGCTCTGTTCATTGATAAAACCGTGGCTGGTGAGGACACGCTCCCCTGACGCAATGAGCGTGGTGTGATCACACCCGACTGACTTCATTAGTTCAGCGGCTGAATGTCGACTAAAATTACATCGACTTCACGTTGCAGTGTAGACATACCCCTAGCTTCATCTTCCAGCCATTGGATTGTGTTATACCTTTCTCTGCTACACTGAAGAACCCATTATTAAATATTTGTTCCCCATGTAGAGACCTATAGACTATAATCAGGTCACCCCTTAACCTTCTTCTCTAAATAGATTGAGATCCTTGAGTTTATCACTGTAAGGCATGTCTTCTAATCCTTTAACAATTCTCATGGCTCTTCTCTGAACCCTTTCCAATTCATCAACATTCTTCTTGAACTGGACACAGTATTCCAGCAGCAGTTGCAACAGTGCCTAATATAGAGGTAAAATAACTCTCTGCTCCTACACAAGATTTCTTTGTGCATCCCAGGATTGCATTAGCTCTTTTGGCGTCAGAATCACACTGAGAGCTCATGTTCAGCTAATTATCCACCACAACCATCAAATCTTTTCACCATCACTGATTCCCAGGATAGAGCCCCCCATTCTGTAAGTATGGCCTGCATTATTTGTTCATAGGTGTATACATTTACAGTTAGCTATATTAAAGTGTTTATTGCTTGCTTGCACCCAGTTTACAAAGTGATCCAGATCGCTTTGACTCAATGACCTGTCCTCTTAATTATTCACCAATTTTCCAATTTTTATGTCATCTGTAAACCTGACCAGTGATGATTTTATGTTTTCTTCATATACTTTTTCAGATTAAAGATCCATTTAAGAATAAAATGAGATGGTTTATCTTATTGAAGGGCACAATTTCCAGGTTATTAATAACAGTGGCCTCAGTGTATGCTTCCAATTCTCCCAACCAAAACCAAAAAAGCTGAATTAAGGACTTCTTTTAAATACTACAACACTGTGAAGAAGGGGAAATTATACTTCCAGGAGGCTTTGATTGCACACTGATTCCTTACTGGGACATATCAGACAAAAAAACCCTTGGAGGACAGGGAAGTTGGTGCATCATTGACTTCTTTGTACTAACAATTCAATCTCTCAGATTGTTAGAGAAAATTGATCCTAACAGAAGAGGATTATTCATTTTATTTACACTCTCATCAGTTATACGCTAGAACAGATTTCATGTTAAACTCTAAGTCCTTAATGAAGCGGACAAGAGCTGAAGAAATTGGTGCCATTACATGATCAGATCGTGCACCATTGGAAGTAATATTTCATAGTTGGAATAGATCCCAAAAATCACTTTTTGGGAAAATGAACTGCTTACTTCTCCAAGAGAAAGGTCAGGCACAATAATTAAAGAGAACATTGTTCAATATTTTCAAACAAAGAATAAAAGAAGAGGTCTTCTCAGAAGGCAAGTAAAGCAGTATTTAGGGGCCAGTTGAAAATCAGAGCCTCACAACTGGGGGGGGAGGGACTTAAGAAAAAATAATGAACAGGATATAAAAAAGGTTACATGACCATCATAAAAACACAGGTTCAAATAAAGTAGATTGACAATTTACTAATATTAGGGGGGAAATAAATATGTTGATGATAGATGACACTGGAAAAGCCTTTAGGTATACAAAGCAGATGTTTTATTAAAAAGGAAATAAATGTGATAAACTTATGGCTCAAAAACTTAAAGAGATTCAAGAGCAACTTATTATTTCAGTAATTAAAAACAATCAGCAAAGGATAGTTACACATCCTAATGAAATATCTGCTACTTTGCCTGCTCATTATTAAAAAAATCACTATCCCTCAGCTATTCCAGGCTCTGAAGCTGTTAAAAAATATATGGAAGGAGCAGGCTTGCAAGCATAAATGCAATTGATAAAGAAGCTCTAGATAAAGAAATAACAGAATAAGAAATCTTAGAGGCAATCGCAAGTATGAAAAGTGGTAACACTCCAGGATTTGATGGCTTTCCAGCTGAATTTTATGAAGTATTTAAAGCGGTCTTAGTGAGTCCTTTGAATGCCATTCTGCTAAGGGACGAACTTCCACAACCTATGAAAGAAGCTCCTTTTGTTGTTCTTCCTAAAACTATTCCATTGCTATAGTTCCATACCATAGCTGAATCATGAAATAAAGATTTTAGCAAAAATCCTAGCTAGCTGATTTCAGGCCATGTTCTCGGTTTATATAAACCTAGATCATACTGGATTAAGAATAGACAAATGTTAAACAGTATTCTGATTACTTGGAATCATCCATAATGCCAGATCAAAAAAAGATCCATTTATTTTGTTAACACTATATTCAGAAAAAGCTTGTGATAGAATAGAGTGAAACTTTCAAGTTCTGTTCCACATGGACATTGGCTCCAGTTCCATAAATGGTTAACTGCTCTTTGCATCAGCCCAAAAGCAGCAGTGTGAGTTAATGGTCTTAAATCTCCCCTGTACAAAGGGACTTGCCAGGTGTGTTCATTGTCTTCTTTGCTTTTTCTGCTAAGCATGGTGTCTTCTGCACAGAAGATAAGGAATAAAGAATCTATCACAGAAATAAAACAGGGACAAATGAGGAAAAAGCTTTATATGTAGATGATGTAATACTATTTTTATCTAAACCAAATATTTCCCTAAAATTGGTATCTAAAAGAATCGATGTGTTTGGGAAAGATCTGGGATTAAGTAAACTATGACAAATCTGAAATACTAGCTATAAAGGTGCCAGATAACATTTGGGTACAAATGGGCAACAAATTCTACAAGATAGCTGGGAATTCAAATCTCAAACAGCTTAAAAGAGCTCTATGATTTAAATGTCAAACTACTACTTCAGCAAATGAAAAAAAGATCTAGAGTGCTGGGGGAAATATGCCATTTCTTGATAGAGAAAAATAGGTACAGTCAAAATGAACCTTTTTCCAAAGATATCTTTCTTGTTTCAAAATCTTCCTATTATCTTCCCAGATGAAACCCATCTGAAATACAGAGGATGTTGTTAGAATTTATATGGAATAAGAAAAAGACCAAGAATAAGAACAGATATTTTGTACAGACCCTTTAAACAGAACAGACTAGCTGTTCTAAATACTATCAAGTATTATCAAGCCAGCCAGCTCCAAGCACTAGTGGATTGGGGTGTTGTGACCCAGCCAAACATTGGGTTTTTATTCAACAAGAAAAAAGTGGCAGTGCAAACATTGCCAAGCTACCATGGATTAATAAAAAATCATATCCTCCAGAAATATATGGCACATCCTTTAGCAAAGACTCTTCTGTAGATTCAGGGTAGAACTAGAGATAAAATAAGTTATTTTCCTTTGCCAATGACACCCATTGCAAAAAATCCAGATCTTTAACCAAATCATGAACCCAAGAGCTTTAAAGACTGGGAAATCCATGCAATACCAACTATTCCAGCTATTTACCATAGACATTATATAACTTGTTTAGAGATCAGAATTAACTTCAGCTTGCCCACTCTTTCATGGTACTAGTGCTTTCAAGATAGGCATTATGTTTCTCAGCTTTCTAGAAAAGCTATTTTATAAAGAAAGCTAACTTTAATAGAAGTGACAGCTTCTGGTCAATTAAGAAACAAAAATATTATAATAAATTTATATCAGTCTTGCAAACAACTTGCTTAATAACCCCCCATACCCAGTTCCAGTCTTCTTATCCAGCCATTCCCAGTTCCTCTCCCCCATATCGCTTCATCCGATCTCTCTTTCTCCCTCCCTCCACTGGCTGCCAGTTGTACCCCCCTTTCCAACCTCCAAGCCCCTGTTCCCTGTCCCCACTAGCTCCCAGTCCCAATCTCCTTCCCTGTGTTCCTTGTCCCAGCCACTCTCAGTTCCATCCTTACACCCCTAGTTTTCATCAGATCATTCCCTCTCCTTTCTTGCTCTCCTACTCCACTGGTTCTTTGTTTCAGTCTCATTGCCCAGTCTGTCCCAGTCTCACCCCTTGACTGCTCATCTAGTTTGAGTTGTCCCCCACGTACTTGTTCCCAGTACTCCCACCACGTTTCCCTCCCCAGATTCCAGTCCTTATGTGCCCCCTTTGGCTCCTAATCTTAGTCTCCTTGCATAGATAGTCCCAGTCTACCCACCTCACCCTAATTTCCAACCTCCACAGCCAGTCTCAGTTGCAGTCTCCCTAACCCAGATGCCTTGCCCTAATCTACAATTTCTCCCTGCTCCTCAATTAAATTGCCCAGCATGAGCTGCAGCAGCCCAAAGCTGCAATTTCAGGGAAAGTCATGCTCAGCCTCAGGCTAGAGCATGCTCAGTGAGGACAAAATCTTTGGGGAATTTAGTTTCTGTAATCCGTCGTCTTCACAGAGCATGTGTGAACTCCTATATTTCCAAGACCTATTAATTGGCCATATTTGGGAAGATCTTCACAGTTATGGTAAAAGGCACATCCCTGACACACAGGCCACCTCCATGCCAAATTTCAATCCCTGGTCCAAAAGATGGTGGTGCAAGGAAAGCATAACCTGAATATTTTTAGCATGGGAAAAAATCATGCATTTTTCTCTAGTCTGTGGCTGAACTGTTTGGCTGTAATAATAATATTGAAAAAAAAAAAAAAAAGCCTTAGCCAGACACTCTGCATTGAAAATCTCAGCCTGAATTGTTAGTCTGGCAAAGTTATAAACCACTGGAAACAGATTTTTATAATGGGAAGTGTTGGGCAACCGTAACAATAGATGATGCTACCAATCCACCCATAATAAGCTTATTGTTAAAACATACAACTAGACAACTAAACACACTTTTTAGATAGGCCAATGCAGTGACATATGTTATGTTCCCATGAAGAACCTGCCTGTTATTGTACATATCAGCACTGGCCTTAACTACCCTTTCCTGACATATTATAAAGTCCTATAGAATTTAACAGAGAACAATAAACTTTCAATACCTTTTTTAAATCAACCTATAGAATTCCATAGCACAAATACCTTTCTTCAGTAAATCCCACAGACTGGCTGAAAACATTTATTGGAGGCTGTGATCCATGGATAGTTAGGGGCAGAATAGGTGGATAGTTATTAGGTTCGGAGCAGCAGCAGGCAGAATTAGGGCACTTCCAAAGGAAGTACTATTTTTTCTCATACAGCCAACGTGATGGAGAGGAGTCCTTGTTAAAAATGGCCTTTGGAGGTAGCTGCCACCACAAGGGTCCCTGATAACTTGGCTCTTGTGAGCCATGTTGCAAAGGACCAGAAGCATGGATGGGGCCAAGGCTGCGACAGAATCATTGGACCTATGAGCAGATGACCCTGGCTTCTCACAGATCCCACCAAAAAAGCTGCAGAATTTCAGAAGGCTTCCAGCCTATTCTACTGGGAGGAGTGCAGACAGATCCAATCCCCTGACAGAACAATATGAGCGAATCTCCAAAAGGGGTTCCTTGTGGACATTGCCTCTTCATGAGTCCCCCTTCTGACAGGTTTTATCATGGGAGGGAGCAATTCAGCCTATTCTTTATTACATTCTCTACTAAATTCTATAAGCTTTTAGGAGTAATTTCTATTGGATCCTATTCATTTCTATAGTGGTCCACAGCCATGAGTGCCCACTTCAGGGCAGACTGTCAAAAATAGAGCAGACACCCCAAACTGGTGGTGCATTCTATAATTAGCCAGTGACAAGTGTGAACTCCTGGATCACTAAACAGTCTTGCCATGGATTCAATGACAGCCCTCTTAGACTCTCCTGTCTAACTTGCCACCCAAACAAACTGGACTTATACCAAAAATTACATCATATTCCAGTTGCTTCCAGTGTCAACCATTTACCTCAGATCAGTTGCTATCCTAAATCTTATACCAAAGACAACACCTATAGCCAATCCTGTAATAAACTATCTAAAGGATATAAACTAGGAAAAATAAATTAGAGTTATTTACAGATTAAAACAAGCAAACATGTACACACAAATGAATTATCATCCAAACCCTCTGAGTGACAGTACTGTAGTGATCTGTCAATTCAAAGTGTCTTTCAGGGCAAACCCAAGAGGTAACCCATCAAGCTTCACTTTGGTGGCTCTGGCCCTGTCAGAGTTCAACAGCCAAAAAGAGATGGAAAATCTTTCTGTGAATTTTATTCATTTCCTTCATTCAACTTCCAAGTCCACAGGATGAGCTTCCTTGCACATACCAGTTCCAAGGTGTAATATGGCTGTTAACCAACACTTTGTATTGCAATGTTCCTTGATGGCCCATCTGATTTTGATAGTCCTTCTGGATGGTTAGGAGCAGATCATTCCCATGCCTGAGTTCACGAGTTCAGAGCAAATATTTTTTAAGTGATAAAGCAAAACCCACATATTTTCTTATAGCATGGAATACAGAAATTGCAAGTGAGATTAACAAATGAAGCAATTTACAAACATTTAATAGAGTCTAAACACTAAATACATTCTTATAAAACTAATACCTATTTTGGGCAAAACTAACATACAGGTGAACTGGCCTGGTCTTCAGCTACGAATGTATTAGTTCTTAGCCTATGCCTGAAGCCTGAGCAATTGCTGGCATGTGGCCTGCCAGCATCACAAGAACCTATTGGTTTTATCCCTACTAAAGATTTATATGACTTTTTTATATGAATGGGCTTGTAACTAGAGGTAAAATGCTGTAATTGTACCATGAAGGAAGGAAAAGGAGCAAAGATTTTAAAACTGAGGAACAAGAGAAATAGTGAATAAGAAAAGCAGGAATAAAACCGAAATATTTAGTATTTATTTTATCATCACAGTAGTTATTTTTTCCAAGGCTTGAGCACTCACATCTCTACAGGAGATTACAGGGACCAAACCATTTTTAAAATTAATTTTTAATAATGTGTAATAATCTGAGTGGCACTGGTCTGTGTGCAGAATTAGAATTCCTGTGATAGAAAAAGAAATATTTGTGCAGAGTTTTATGAGCAAAGTTGACCTGAGGCTTCCTAAGGCTGATTGAGAAATTGCAGTCAACGCAGATCCTTAACCCCTTCCCGGCTCTATTTTCAATCTGCTAAAGAATAAAGTCTTTGTGGTTTAATAGACAAGGAAACAGACAAAGAGATGAAAAGAGCAATAAACTTCTATATGATTACAAGAAGCTTTATATACTTTTTAACATCATCTTAATTACTATAACTGGCTCTTCAGGATAGTTCAATATTGCGAGTGTTTATTTGATAGAGCACTACATTTTGAACAAAATCTTCCCAGGTCAACCCAGCACAATCTGAGACTTGTTGTTAATTTCCCCTGCTTTAGTATCAAGACAAGGAGGTGGCAATCATAACATCTGTTACAACCTCAAAATAAGCATCTAAAAAGCTGGACAATTCTGAACAGTTAATGAAAAAAACCTGGACAGAATGTGCTAATCCTTAAAATAAGCATGGAGTTAGCTGTCCTACTTCTTTCTAGAAAAGCCTGAAACATTGGTGTTAGCAGGACTTAAAAAGAATATTTATGAGACCCAAAGATAAAGACCCTGCTAATGTTGCTGACTGTTGCCACACATTTCCATTAACCTGCAACAACCTGCCAGTGGGCCAGCTCAGTGGGTGTTAATCTCCGTAAACTTTTTCATCCAGTCAAACATGTTTTGCCAGGGCATTGTACTAACCTCAAAGCTTCTCCTGTTCCAGCACTGCTAGTGATAATTATATTTATTAATGATTTCCGGTTACTCAAGGATACTGAATCTGTAGTGCAAAGAATGCTCTTCTCAAAACAAAGCTGAAAAGGAAAACTCCACCATCCCCATAAAGAAAATCCCTAAAACCCAAATGTTGCCAGATTTAAAAGGAAGACTGTTATGTACAAACTAGAGAGGAGTATGGTCAGACATGCATAAACCAAATTGGTATGCAAATTCAACTTTTTATTGTGTAATACATTTAATAAGACATTTGTTAAATGCATTGCAATTAGTTACAAACATGTATTGAAACTATATTTACAATGTAATTTCATAAATACATTTATATTTAACATACAATCACTTTCTTATTACATCTAATTGAAATGTGTTAAAAAATCTTAGTTCGAAATCTCACCGGAAAACTTCAACTACAGATTAATAAAAGCATGGAATGAGCAGAATATTCCATCAAGTAACACTTTGCCTTTTTCATTTTATTGTTGTGATATGAATTATTTTGTTTTGACATGAGGAAGTAGAACTCTGGAGAAATCAGCTTTCCCATGTCATATTTTAAAGTATAGAAAAGGAGATAGTACAGAACATAAGTTGTGGTCTTAGTAGTGGTGTATATAAATAAAACTGATGCAAAATTCTTTAAAATGTAATAAATGTGTTTTAGCTGTAAAATATCACTTGAGCCTCAGTTACATGAGTTAGTAAAAGGGAAATCTGGAGGAGCAAGGAAAAAGGTGTCTGTACTTCTGGAATCACTACCATGTCCCTTGCTAGAGAAGATGGGTGAACTCTTGGGACCACTGTCATCAATGGGAGTTTTGCCATTTACTTGGGTCAGGCTTTCACCTCAAATGTTTGCTCTTAACATTCTTGGAGATGAGATTTAAAGATACTGTGTTGACTAGGAAAATTGTTGGTGTTTTACAACAGGTTAGCTATCATGTTTTAATTAACATATTTTAAAACTACTCAGCACTTAGTGTGGAGCAAAGTACCTTAACTTGTCTACAGTAGAGTAAAGGTTGTGCATAGATTGCAGTTAGTTTACATTTGTTAGCTAAACCTGAACTAAACTCATCCTTTGTTCCTAAACTAGATAAAACCTGACTAAGTTCAAAGTGGAGAAGGCGAGAGAGACAGTTCCAGAAACATGGGTCAGCACAAGTGAAAGGGTGTTCCCCAACTATGGTTAGTCAGAAGAAGAAGACAGGGAGGGGGATCAAGACTTGAAGAGCAGTATGAGTAGGCAGTGGTAAGTGGTTAAGAAGCAGATTCTCCTTTTGGATGTCATTGCATGGCCCTGAAATCAATATGAGCCAATATGCAATATGAAGGCACAATTTGGCCAAGTTCCAATGGTAGGCCCAGATTCTGGGATAACATCAATGGGTACAAGTTACTCATTAGTAAATGATATGTGTGTATGACAATATAAGGTATGTCTACATTGCTCCGAAGCCTGCAGTATGGGGGTATGAATAGCAGTGGGCACCAAGCGCTACACTGAAAATGCCCCATGTAGATGCGTCAGGCACAAACTAAAAGATTCCTAGTTTGCATTAGTGAAATCCTGTTTAAAAAGGATTACCATAGTGTGAATTAGGAATCGTTTAGTTTGTGCACACAGCATCCACATGGGGAATTACAGAGCAGCATGTTAGTGCGCACTGCTATATACCCCTGTTAGTCTGAACAGCAAGGGTATATAGCAGAATAGACAAACTCTTAGGCAATATCAATGACAATATCAATATCGATATCAATTAATGTAACTTGCACTGTGAAAGCTGTGAAAATGGGGTGAAGTATCAAGAAAAGAAAATAACAGGAGAATGAAAGAAAGAGTTTATCTTCATTATTTCTCTTACTTTTTGCAACTTTCTGTTACTTACTTTTCCAGCTACTAAAAGCTACGTAACTGATACTCCCATTTCTATTGCGTCTTAATTTGGTCCACAGATGAAAAAAGTCACAAACCATGTAGTAACATCTGTTGTATTGGAGGTGGCCAATTCTCTGCTATCTGAGACATATCTCTTCACACAGTGGAAATCTTCATTGTTTTTCTTATGGTAAATGGAAAAAGATAGTAGAAATGTGAAAATATTTATGTATGACCGAAAAAGGATGCCCGTTACATCTGATTAGTTACATCTGCGTAGTTCAACACATTTGCAGCACTCAGAGGCCCATTGAAAATTAGATAAATTACTGAAGAGTATTATCCAAACAAAAGAAACAGACTTTATCTGATTTAAATGTGTATTTAGTCATGAAAAGAGTTGAACGTTGTTTATGTCACTGTAAGCTTGCTCACTTATTCTGTAATGAAGAGAAAGTTTAATCATATTTTTTTAATTAAAAGATCATTGAATGGTGGGACAAACATATCAATAGTTTATTCTTAGGTGAGCAGACTGGACATTACATTTTAAGAAGTCTGCATAAGGATCAATAATAGATACATTACAAACAAATACCAATCTTGTTTCCCTTGGCTGTCACTAGTGTGATTCTCATGTACTCTGATAATTATTAAGAACTGTACAAAATCATTGATGGACTCAGTGACAGGACTCTTACCAAAGAAAACAGGTGGTACTATTGTACTTTGCTCAGCCTTGGAAGCAGCATTTGTGGAAGAAAAGTTTTAGAGTGTTTCCATTGAGCAGTAAGCCGTTCACTGCTGCTGAGAGAAGGGATTCAGCAGGGGGTAGTGCAATTTTGTACCAGACTCACAGGACACAGAGACTGCCTGCTTAAAGGCAGAGCACATTGCATAAGCTTCCTTCCCTCTTCTTGCCGCTCCAGGAATCTGTCTGCTTTCCAAGTCTCCTTCCCTGGACCCCTCTCTTTGGATACAGAAGTTCCTTCGGGAGGAGGAATGAAGTTTTCTTTAGCTATCCAGCTCTCTAGCAACCCTTTCCATGGCCCTGCTGGTGGATTTGAATAGGGAATCGGTCTCCTGCCTTACTCCATGGGGTGGGAAAGACTGTAGAAGGAGTAGATGTGGAGGATGAGTATGTGATGTGTGAGGGGGAAGGTGTGTCCATGGGAGTGTAGAGGCAGCAGCAAAAGAGGAAAGAGCAAGCATAAACCTGAAATTGTTGAGGGGGCACCTCTTCCTCTTGTTATAAAGCCAAAAATTCTGGTTGCACTCCGCTCACTGACAGGAACAAAGAATGACAACACCAGTCGTCATGTAATGCAGCATAAGGCAGCTTACTTACATTCAGGCTGAGACTTGCACTCAGGCTTATGAGCTGCTTTCATTGTAGTTCTAGTGCTTACTCTGCATGTGTCTGAATTTCAAACCTCCTGATTGTGTGAAGGCAACGTACCCACCTCCTTTTCATATTGGGTCCTCAGTACCACTTTCTTCATGTCAGTTTGCAGTCCTTACATCTAGGTGAATTTACACAAAGAAGAGGAATGCAAAAATTGTAATTGGGAGGAGATGGCAGCTGAAACATGACACGGTTTATGAAACAGAGACATCTACTGGTTAAGCTTTGGGGGGAAATGTTTTATTTTGGTTTTTGTAACTTCACAATGTAGAGTTCTGGTCTGTTTTTTCCTAAGTATTATTAGTCTTTGGTGATTGCTGAGAGGCCAATGTATGGCCTCGTACAACTCATTCACATGTCAAATTTGAGATTTCCCATGAATTATTAATTTACAGAGCAATATTATTATTAATATGTACAATCTTGTGATTTTAAACTTCCATATGTTTATAGTATTGTTCAAAATACATGGTGAAGATTAAACATTTCTGGTAACACAGGATTATAGAATCTTGAGAGAACTCTGTATCCTGTGCTATGGGATATCAGGTCACTAATCCATAATGTGTGATGGGCAAAAAATGTCTCCAGATAGCCATTTAATTTGATTACTGAATTCCTTGTTAAGTTTTGGCGGACTGTTTTCAGGCTAACTACATTTATGGTCAGTACTGTTTTCAATGGAGTTATGCTGAGGAAAAAACTAATTTGTTTACTCTTTAAATCCTAAATTATGAGTTAAGGCTGAATTCCTCAAAGAATGATGCAAGGCCCCAAAAGAGGCTGTGAACACTTCCTTTGGTGTTTACAAAGTGTTTGTGTTTAGTAATGATAGGAGAAACTAATGAGGTCTCAAAGTTTAGATGGATTTAGATACACAACAAGCTTGATTGCTTGTCTAAAATTTACTGAAATTATCTATGTTTTTTGTTTCTGCAAAAACGGGGTTGGAATTCTCATGAGAACAACTGAACATGTGATTTTCAATATCTCCCAACTCCAGTCAAGCCAAAAATACTGGCAGACCAGTCTTTCTAATATTGGGGGAAAAGCCATTTCTGTGTTTTGTTCCAGTAGAGATTTGCAAAAAAAAAATAATAATAATTTTAAGAAATTGCTAATTGAACATTTTCAGATTTAAAACAAGGCTTAGTTTTCATATGGATTAAATTATGGATGAAGGTTCAGATTGGTTATTTCTTTAACTGATCTTAATGTAAACTGAATTTTTAAAAAATAATACTTTGCTTCAGAAAGTTTGAAAGTCTTGATCCAAGCTACACAGATACCAAATGTGAGGTATTTGTCCTGAAACTGGAATCTGATTTCCTGTAACCAGATCCTGCCTGCATCTGAGGAATTTCATTTGCTCTAATAGTGATGAGGGCTATGTAAACAGGTAGGCAGGTAAATCAATAGATAGACATTTCTCTTTCAGTTCCTTGGGTTATTTTTAATTCCAGATCCTCTTAATTCATGATAACCTCATATGGAAAAAATAGACGGTGTTTCTGTCATCAGTTAAAATATAATTATATGATGATAATTCAGATTACTCTATCATAACATTGTGACTCCTGCGACATTTCCTAGAGGAGTAAAATACCATTTAAAACCATAAGCAGGAAGACATTATCTACCAAACCTTCGTCTATCTATCCGTATTCTGATTTTTAAAGTGAGCACCAGCTGGGGCTCACCTCTTTAAATATGTGTTATAGTCATGACTGATTTCACTCTTTGGGGTTAAGCTAGGGCAGCAGGAGCCAGTTCGGGTCTAATTGTTGAAAAGTATGGTTAGTTCAAGTTAAACAATAGATCCCCTGGAAAAAAAAATCAGCACAGAGGTGCTGAGTTGTGAAAAGAGTGTTGTTTTGGGCCTACTTTCCTGAATAGCCTTGTTAAAGCCCATGGCTGATGTATGCTAAGCAGGGCCAGGCAGTATGTGCAGAGAAAGAGAGGGCAGGCCAGCTGAGCGGGCACATCACGCTCAGAGCCAGGGCATACACTTTGATGGCTCCTTTGGAGGTATGAGTGAAAGCCAAACCTCTGTTCCCTCTTTTTTTTTTTTCATTTCTGCCATGCAAAGATAATCAGGTTTATGTAAAGTATGTGTGCTCTTTTGACAGTCCGCGATATCTCATTAATTCAATCACAGCAAACGCCATTGTTCCCAAAGTGTTTGAAATGCGGATAGGGATGGAGGCTTTTTTAATCCTGTCAATCAATGTTAACATTTTTCTTGCAGTTGCCATGGCCAGGGCCAGAGTTCATGAAAACGCAGAATAAGAGCCAACAAAACAAGAATAAAGACTTATTTGAGATACTCTTTTTAAAGGACATCTACCATGCACAAAACATGGGAAGTAAATGTAGACAAGTTTGGACACTATGGCTCACTGAGAGGAAAAAGAGGGAAAGAAGAATTTGAAAATCAAATAGGCCTATAAAAACTTGACCCAGAGTCTCTGGGAAAAACCCGATGAATTGCTCCCTAGTAGAACAATGTTCTTTCTTTCGTGCGTTCTTCAAGAGTACAATGCTCAATATATTATAACACATGCCACTGATGTCTTTACACTGTTGTAAGCCAGCTCAGACCAACGGAATGCTGATAGAGGACAACAAGAGATTGTGCTGTGGTAATTCTCTCTTTCTCCTGCTCTGCTACAAACAAGCACTGGGAAAATTATTCATGCATATAGATCAACAAAGAAGAGATGGGAGATTTGGGATGTCATGCAGTGAGATCATGTGACAAACTTTAAACTAAAACCCATGAATTCACCCTTTGAGACATTGTAAAATTACCAATTTATCTTTATGAATGTAACAACTAAAATGTCTTCTTACACTTGTGGAAATCATGGCCATTTGAGGACTGTTGTACAGATTAATGAGACCACAGTGCACACGCTAAACAAAGAAACAGGACAAAAACATAATTATGCAACTTTCACAGCTACAAGTGGAAACTTCTAAATTAGATTTTCTACATCTCCTCTGCCTCCTAATAGGCCCCAAATAGTTCTATTTCATTTTTCGCCCAATGAACTAGGAAAAATACAACAAAACAGTCATGTAGTAATTCAATAATAGATTTTCCATAAATATATGAAGAACTGTTTGGCACCTAAGTAGTATAGATGTTACTTTTTTATATTCTTACTCACCTTTTAATTTTAATTTTTACAAACTCAAATAGTTCTAAAGGTAATTTTGTAGCTTCTGGCACTTTATCTGTGAGAAGAAGAGCAGGGTAGACAAGCTTCTTGAAAGCTTTCATCCATGTCACGTCAAGCTTTGACCAACAAGAAGTGCTCCAAAGGTCAAAAAAAGCAAGTACCTTCATTGCTAGAGTTCAAGAGTACTCTTTCTCTGATACGTTAGATCTCTACTGGCCTATGGAGTATGAATTTGCAGGTTAGTGCAGCCTGAGATGGCACAGAGAACATCTGCTGCATAGCACACAAGAGCAGCCCCCGTGCCAGGGACAGATCATTGAAGAATTAGAGCTATTGTGATCCTTGGATGGATTATGAAAAATGGGAGAAGGTGCCCCAAAGAGCCAAAAATGGTTCAAGGGCTGGAGAAAATGTCTTAACAGTGGGAGAATTATGGAGTTCAATCGGCATAGTTTATGAAAAAGAAGACTGAAAAGTGACTTGATTATACTATATGAGTATCTTCACAAGGAGAAAATATCCGGTACTAAAGGGCTCTATAATCTAGAGGAGAAAGGCATAACTAGAACCAATAGCTGGAATATGAAGCCAGACAGATTAGACTGGCAAATAAGACATAATTTTTTTAAAATGAAGGTGATTTTAATCATTGGAACGCACGACCAAGGGAAGTGGTGAATTTTCCATTTCTTGATATTTTCACATCAAGACTGGATGCCTTTCTAGAAGATGAGGTTAAGTCAACACAAGTAATTGGGCTCAATACAGGTGTAACTGGGTAACATTTAATAGCCTGTGATATACAAGAGGTCAGACTGGATGATCTAATGGTCCCTTCTGGCCTTAAACTCTATGAATCACATGTAGCTGTACATTATTAATTCTAAACCGGTAAATTACTCTGGAAATACTAAATCTCAGTCTTATTTAGTAATAAATGTATTGGGTGGCTGCCCATGGGCTCATATTTATTTTATGTTTTGTGGGGGAGGGTCAATACCCAGGGATAATTTACATTTCTTTTATCCAGGACTGCCACCACTATATTCTGGAGCATGTGTTCACATCGCAGCACTGATTTGCTCAGCACAGCAGCACGACATGTGGTAAGAAGGCCGCAGCTGCTCACACAATCCCATGGTTTGCTCGCCCACTGTGCTCCTGCAGCATTAACAGAACTCATGTCTGTTCCAACTTGATAGGTCTAAACAAAGCAGGTGACCTCCCTGTGCTCCAAGATTCCCTTAATACTTTGGCTCAGGAAGGAATAGACCCAGTTCTGTTTTTCCTCCTTCTCCTTCTCTTTCCCCTTCTGCTGCACATCAACCACAGTTCTGCCCTATAACCAATTAGTTCATTTTATCATTCATTTATTGTGTGATCTTATGATTAACTAACCTGTTGTGTCTTATATAATCATTGTATGCTAAATAGATTTAAATTGTAGGATTATAAAAGAATAAGACTGATAAGTATTTAGAAGTGATTAGTATGTTACAAAATGCTACAAAATTATGGGAAAAGATGTGCCAATGGGTGATATTGTGAAAAATTAACTGCCAGATTAATTCTGGATTACAAGATGGCCAGTAGTCACATTTTTTGCAACATGCCCTAACCAATGTTCATAATTGCTAATAAGAATAGAAGGAACTATAAACAACCTATGAAAAATGGGGTTGTGATTTTCCCCTCTGCTATCTGGACTAGTGTATAGCTGTGTCACCCCAATCCCTCACTCCCGGAGCCCATCTTGCTCTGCCTCACTGTGTGAACCCCCACTCCTGGGTCAGGCCATGCACAGTCTTCTGCAAGCCTCCTGCAAGCAAGAAGCCCTCAACTCAGTGAGTGAGCGCTTCTGACCAGCCACTCATGGGATTATACAAATGAGTTCCCTATGGGAAAACTCCAGCACGAACCATCCTTCTATTGGCAAGGCATCCATCAGACCCTATTAATATCATTAAGGATGTGAGTACAACTATATTTGTAACTTGTGCGTAGGCTTTATAGCATTTCTATATGTATGGGTAATCATAACCTTAATTGTAACTTTAATAATATTTGTAAACAGACTAGACTTCGTACTTGTGAATGTATGTGTGGTCACTATCCTTGGTCTTTATGTGTTCCTAGAGGCTCTAAATCTGAAGCAGGTAGCCAAGGTAGCTTTCACTCTGTTGATCTTGAAACTGTAGCCAACACAGCCGAACCCACAGTGGCGTAATACAACATTACTAACTCCACTTTAAATAAAATAAAAGGCTACACACATGGCATGGACAACATTTCCTGGGTCAGGTCAGTGCAATCATGGGAGCATGTACACATGGCTACCTGTGTTGTGCAGAAAAAGGTTGGCCCCTTGCTACAAACCCTCACATTCATCACTGAAAACAAAACAGAATGGCGAGAGGATAAACTGCAGGAAGGAAATGAGGAAAACTCTTAGCAACCCCCTCTCTGCCTCTTCCAAGGAGTATCAGGAAGGGCCTGAGCTAGGGATCGGACAAACTCCCCACAGCACATGCAACCAGCAGTCATATTTAGGGGCTCCACAGATGCACTAGGTTGAGCCCAGAACTCTCAGGAGTCATAGATAGGGTTCTACAGTTTGAGAACCTCAGCCTAAAGAACAGGTCAGAAGCTCTTGAACAATGCCCCCAACCTTATAATACTAGTCCATCATCATGATCATGGCAAATCTCAAAGCGACATAGCCTATTTGCAGATTCTGTGTCACCAGGAACTCTTTCTAGCTAGGTCCTTAAGGTGGTCTGGCTGGATATAATTCAAATGACTGCCTTTCTTAAAATCTTATATTTCTTTAATATTATACCAAATTGTACTCTGATGCTTGTAGTATTAGAAGATACTTTCTCTGTACAGGAAACAAGACCAGTAAAATTCATGACTGGACATAAAATTAGGAAATATGTTCCAAACCCACATCATTAAAACTAGTTCTTAGCTGAATGCAGTATAGTGAAATTGTTTGTTCCCCTAGCTATAAGTTAATTTTAATTCTCAAAACATCCACCTTATATTGTCAAATATTCTGCAATTTTATATCCAAATACCTAAAATCCACAGAATAGAATTAATTGATTCATACATTCCAAGGCCAGAAAGGACCATTGTGATCATCTAATCTGAACTTCCTGAACTTCAGAACTTCCAGGAAATAATTCCTAGAGCATAGCATAGCTTTTAGAAAAAAACATCCGATCTTGATTTAAAAATTGTCATGATAGAGAATATACCACAACTTTTGGTAAATTGTTCCAATGGTTAATTGACCCCCATTGTTAAAAATTATGTCTTATTTCAACTCTGAATTTTTCAAGCTTCAACTTCCAGCTGCTGGATTGTGTCATTCCTTTCTCTGCTGGATTGGAGAATCTATTATTGAATATTTGTTCCCCATGTAGATACTAATAGACTGTGATCAAGTCACCCCTTAGCCTTCTCCTTGTTAAGATAAATAGATTCAGCTCTTTGAGTCTATCATTATAAGGCAGGTTTTCTAATCCTTTAATCATTTTCATAGCTCTCTTCTGAGCCCTCTCCAATTTATCAACATCGTTCTTGAATTGTGGGCTCTGGACACAGTATTCCAGCAGCTATAACAGTGCCAAATACAGAGGTAAAATAATGTCTCAACTACTACTTGAGATTCCTCTGTTTAAGGATTCCAGGACTGCATCAGCTCCTTTGGCCACAGAGTAATGCTGGAAGCGCATGTTCAACTGATTATCTACCACAACCCCCAACTCTTTTTCATAGTCATTGCTTCTCAGGATAGTCTCCTATCCTGCAAGTATGGTCTACATTCATTGCTACTAGATATATACATTTACATTTAGCCATATTTAAAAAAATGGTTTGGTTGCTCCCAGTTTGCAAAGTAATCCAAATCACTCTGAATTAGTGACCTGTTCTATTCCTTCTTTACCACTCTCCCAATTTTTGTGTCATCTGCAAAATGTATCAGTGATGATTTATATGTTTTCTTTATTGTTAAAAGATTAAATAGTGTAGGGCCAAGAACTAATCTTTCAGGACCCCACTGGAAACACACTCAATCAATGATGATTCCTACTGATTTAAAAATATCTAACTTTAGTAACTTCTCTTTAACCTCCTCCAGAAATAGTAGTGGACAATATCATATGTTTTTCCCCAAATACAGATCAGAAATAGTTATTGAACTCTTCTTCCTTTTCTGAATTATTATTGATAATTTTACCATTTCCGTATAGCAATGGACTAATATCATTGTCAGCATTCTTCTTGTTCTTAATATATTTAAAAACCCACCTTCTTATTGTCCTTAACTCTGCTGGCCATAGATTTCTACAACTCCCCCTTTCTTTCATTTGTTATGTCCAACTCCAGCAGATGGGTCTCATTTATGAAAATATCTTCAGTTGAATGAAACATTTTGTTTGACCCAAAATGGACTTTTTTGGTTGCTGAGAATTCCAAGTTTGGTTCAACCCAAACTAGTTTTTTTGGAACTTCCAGATAACTGACATATTAGTTATTCACCCAGCTCTAGTGGTGGAGTTACCACATTGCATGGGGAACTCTGTGCATTGTGACCCGCTCTGACTTCCCACATCTCTGATGGCTGGGCAGGCTGCACCACCCTTTAGAATATGGGAGGCTGCTCCTTTTCATGAGGCTGTCCCAGTCCACAGGTTCGAGGATATAGTGAACCAGGTCATGGGATTCATGAAGTCTCCAGCAGCACAGTGAGGGCCAGATTTTATCACCTTTATTCATAGTCCTATTGAAATCAATGTAACTACTCTCAGTATCATTCACCATGGCCCTGAGGGAGTAGTTCCTGGGTTCTACTGAGTTGACGGACTGTAACTTTGATGATCTCCTTGTGCAGGCAGCAGGGAGAAGAGTCTTTTAATGCATTCCCATCCTGTGCACGTGTGGAAAGATCTGTCACAATCAGGCCCAACATCTGCAATACTGGTGAGTAAATGGTGCCATTAGGACCTTAAATAAGCATTTTCAGACTTACTGTGATTTTAACTGTGAAACATAAATGTATTTTAATTAATTACAGTGGGAACATCCAGGTGCTTGCTGGAATCATTTCTATTTCAGATGCAAAGCATCTTTTCTCTTCCTTCCAGTATAAGTCTCCAAAACAGATATTTGGGAACAACTTCATATTTTTTCCTCCTTTATCATTCTCATCTCACAAATTCCAATATTGACATTGTCAGCTTTAGGCTGAGTAAGATGATCAGAGTCTGCCCACACCATTCCTTCGATTGATCTGAAGGCACTACATCATCCCTAATCCATTTGAGCATCTGCTTCTGTGCCCTCCAAATCTCTGCTATTCCTGGAATCAAGAGATTAGGTAAACTAATCAATCCCCCAGCGTTATTCTGGAAAATATTTTGTCAGCAATATTGAAGCTTTAAGGTCAGAAGGGACCATCAGGATCATCTAGTCTGACCTCCTGCACATTGCAGGCCACAGATCCTCACTCACCCACTCCTGTAATAGACCCCTAAACTCTGGCTGAGTTACTGAAGTCTTCAAATCATGGTTTAAAGACTTCAAGTTACAGAGAATCCACCATTTACACTAGTTTAAACCTGCAAATGACCTGTGCCCCATGCTGCAGAGGAAGGCGAAACCTCCCATGGTCTCTGCTAATCTGACCTTGGGAAAAATGTCTTCCTGACCCCAAATACCATGATCAGTTAGACCCTGAGCCTGTGGGCAAGACCCACCAGCCAAACACCGGGGAAAGAATTCTCTGTAGTAACTCAGAGCCCTCCCCTTCTAGTGTCCCATGACTGATCTTTGGAGATATTTACTGCTAGCAGCTGCATATCGGCTACATGCTACTGTAGGGAGTCACATCATACTAACTCTGCCATTAATTTATCAGGCTTAGTCTTGAAACAGTTACCACCACTGCTCCTTTTGGAAGGTTGTGCCAGAACTTCACTCCTATGATGGTTAGAAATCTTTGCCTAATTTCAAACCTAAACTTGTTGATGGCCAGTTTATATCCATTTGTTCTTGTGTCCACATTGGTGCTGAACTTAAATAATTCCTCTCCCTCCCTGATATTTATTCCTCTGATGTATTTATAGAGAGCAATCAGATCTCCTCTCAGCCTTCTTTTGGTTAGGGTAAACAAGCCAAGTTCTTTGAGTCTCCTCTCATAAGGTAGGTTTTCCATTCTGTGGATCATCCTAGTAGCCTTTCTGTGCACCTATTCCAGTTTGTATTCATCTTTCTTAAACTTGGGAGACCAGAACTGCACAGTATTCCAGATGAGATCTCATCCGTTCCTTGTATAATGGTTCTAACCTTCCCAGTCTCTACTGGAAATACCTTGCCTGATGCATCCTAGGACTGAATTAGCTTTTTTTATGGCCACATCACATTGGTGGCTCATGGCTATCCTGTGATCAACCAATACACTGAGGTCTTTCCCCTCCTCTGTCACTTCCAGCTGATACGTATAGGAAAAATTCTTGTTGTTACTTCCTAAATACATGACCTTGCACTTTGCATTGTTAAATTTTACCAATTTCTATTACTCCAGTTTACAAAGTCATCCAGATCTTCTTGTATGATATTCCGGTCCTCCTCTGTATTGGCGATACCTCCCAACTCTGTGTCATCTGCAAATTTTATTAGCACACTCCCACATCCTGGAGGAGTTTTCCCCAAAATTATTTAATTGGAATGGGAAGAGCTCCATTATTCAGACTCAGTAGAATCCCTAAAACCTATGTGGGTCATATGAAGACAACTGTTCAGAGATCTTGTGCCTCTGTGATTGTTCTGAAGTCCCTGGCTATCTCCTCCATCTCCCTAGCAGTGAGATTCCAATGGATATAATTAAATTTCTATTTACAAGGAAGTTCCAGGTTAGGTATGGTTCAGGTTTCTACCAGTACTCTCATCTTGGGCAGGGAATAACTGAAAAGCAAACCCCTTTGTCAATATGAATAAATAAATAAATAATGCTATTATTACTATTAATAATATATGGTCAAGTTGGGCATTAAGGATCAGAGTCAATTCCCATTGAAATCAGTGGAAGTCTTTCCACTGACTGCAATGGGTTTTGGATCAGACCTTGATATGCTATTCTGATGGTTGCATTGTAAGAACTTATATATATATATATATATTTGGAAATGGCAGACTACTACTAAAAGCATGAAAATGCTGTATATTTGAAAGTTCCAACAGCAAATAACCAGTTACCTAAAATATTTGATCAGCAAATCTCCTACTCCTACTTGTGTTACCAGATATTCTCTCAGCCATACTTTCACTTAGAGGTGTCTGCTGACATGAATTACATGAATAATCATATAATCATATAAATAATCTATATCAAATGAATATAATCATATAAATAATAATATAATCATATAACAACATGAATAATCAAGGGGCCAAAGAACATAACATGGCGTTAGATTTAAGATTCTGGGGTTGGTCCTTGGAATAACAAAAATAAGTTTTTAAAAAAGAATACAGTTTTGAATTGCTTGCAATGCACATTATTGGAAGATGTTATTGATGATATGGGCCTGAATCTGTCCAAAACTATGGCCCCTTTGTGCCACTCTTGCAGCACGAAGGGGTCTTCAACTGCCCTAACTGGACAGTTGATAATTATCTTATTAACCCCAGGGACCAGAGAAAATCCAAGCTGAAATACAACAGCTCTGATCCAGATGGCTTGGATAAAGAGCTAGCCTCATATTTTATCTATGATAGTTATTACCTATTTATCCTTGATTTTCATAAGGTTTAGCAAATGAGCTTTGTAAGTTAGGGTGGTACAGGGTGGAGGGTTTTGGTTTTGTGACACACTGATCCAACTTCTTTGGGGAGATGGGGCTGTGTAGTTAGGATGGCCTCCACCTAAGTAGGAGGGGGACCAATCTCCTGGGGCTAGGCTGGCTAGAGCAGTCAGGATAGCAAAAGGGAAGGGTAAAAAGAGGGAAGACATGAGCATTCAGCACAAAACTGAGAAGCTGAAAAGGAAATTAATCAAGGAATCAAACGACGTGAAGAGAAGAAATTATTGAATTGCATGGACACCAATGCTAGGAGCCTGGGTAACAAACAAGATACATTTGCATTGTTCATATATGAGCATAAATCTGATCTAGTTGATTTTACTGAAACCTGCAAGGGATGATTCACATGACTGGAACATTAAAATCCATGGTTATAACTGTTTAGGAAGGATCAAGCTGGCAAATGAGAAAATGTCCAAAATGGCATTACCTGTTTTCAAGTTACTGATAACTTGGAAGAAAATGATATTGAACGCTTATGGATCAATGTCCTAACAGATAAACCAAAGACGGATATTAGTTAGTGTCTGCTACAGAGCACCAAATCACACTAAGGAGCAGGATAATCCATGCCTTAAGCACCTATCTGTAATGTGTAGGGAAAAAAAGCTGTGTGATCATGAGGAACTTCAGTTTGCATGACATGCTGGAGGTCTCCTGCTCCCCATACTACAACATCCATGGAACATTATAGACAACAATTTCCTGACTCAAAAAGTATTGGAGCCAACATGGGGAAATTCTTTATTAAAGCTTGTATTCATTAACAAATAAAGAAGAACTGGTCACAAAGCTAAAAAGTAATGATAGCTTAGGTACAAGTCGTCATGATGATAACATTTGTAAAGTGCAAGCAGAATAAAGTCAAGACCAGTAACACATATACACTCAGTGCTTTAATAGGGTCAATTTCACAAAGCTGAAAATAATTTTGATCCAAATCAGCTACAAGGAAGAATTTAGTCAGAAAAAAAGCAAATGATAATTAGGAATCATTTAAGAACACCTTACTAGATGCCCAAAGAGCCACAACTGAGGAAGAAGTTTAAACAGGAAGTGAAGGCATCTGTAAAAAATAATATATTATTAATATATATAACAAATGGAAGAAAGGGGAAGTTGAAATTAATCAATATAAATAAATCAGAAATTAGGAATTGTAAAAAATTGATAAGGGAAGTCAAGGGACACAAGGAAAAATCTATGGTTGGCAGAGTTAAGGACAATAAGAAGGAGTTTTTAAAAATATATTAAGAACAAAAAGAATCCTGGCAATGATATTGGTCCACTACTAGATGGAAGTGGTAAAATTATCAATAATAATTCAGAAAAGGAAGAAGCATTCAATAAATATTTCTGTTCTGAATTTGGGGAAGAAACAGATGAGATAGTCCACTGGTATAGTTGAAGATGTAATATAGTTGAGGACATTGAAGAGAAGCTAGACTTTTTTAAATCAGTAGGTCCAGAAACTTGCACACAAGAGAAGCTCACTGATCTGTTAATGTTGATTTTAATAACTCTTGAACCACTGGGGAAGTTCCAGAAGACTGGAAAAAAGCTAATGTGCCAATTTTTAAGAAGGGTAAGCAAGATAACCTGGCTAATTATGGACCTGTTAGCCTGACATTGATACTGGGCAAAATACAGGACTTGATGACCATAGAATTAAAGGAGGATAATGTAATTAATGCCAATAAACATGTGTTTATAGAAAACAGAACCTGTCAAACTAACTTGATATGCATATTTTTATGAGATTATGAGTTTGGTTGACAAAGGTGATGTAATATATTTAAACTTCTGTAAGGCATTTGACTTAAAACCACAAATATTAAATAGATTGAAAACTGGCTAACTGATAGGTCTCAAATGTAAGTGTAATCACAGAATCATCAGAGTGGATGTGTTTCCAATGGGGTCCTGCAGGCTTTGGTTCTTGGCCCTACACTAGTTAATATCTTTATTAATTACTTGGAACAAAACATAAATTAATCACTGATAAAATTTGCAGATGACAAAAAAAATTGGGGAACTAGAGGACAGGTCACTGATTCAGAGCAATTTGGATCACTTGGTAAACTGGGCACAAGCAAACAATATGTGCTTCAATACAGCTAAATGTAAATGTATACATCTGGGAACAATGAATGTAGACCATTTGTACAGAATGGGACACTTTATTTTGTGAATCAGGGACTCTGAAAAAGATTTGGTGGTCATGGTGGATAATCAGATGAATGTGAGCTCCCAGTGTGACACTGTGGCCAAAAAAACTGAAGCAATCCTGGTATCCATAAACAGAGGAATTTAAATTAGTAGCTGAGAGGTTATTTTACCTCTGTGTTTGTCACTGTTGTGACCGCTGCTGTAATAGTGTGTCTAGTTGCTGTGCCCACAATTCAAGATGGATTTTGTTAAATTGGAAAGGGTTCAGAGAAGAACCATGAGAATTATTAAAGGATTAGAAAACATGCCTTACAGTGATAGATTCAAGAAGCTCAATCTATTCAGTTTAACAAAGAGAAAGTTAAGGAATGACTTGATTGCAATCTATAAGTATCCACATAAGGAACAAATATTCAATTATGGGCTCTTCATTCTAGCAGAGAAAGGTATAACACAATCCAATGGCTGGAAGTTGAAGACAGACAAATTCAGACTGGAGATAAGGTAAATTTTTAACGGTGAAAGTAATTAACCATTGAAACAATTTACCAAATTCTGGTTGCTTCTCCATCACTGGCAATTTTAAAATAAGATGTTTTTTCTAAAAGATATGCTTTAGGAATTATTTCGGAGAAGATCTATGGACTGTGCTATATATGGTCCCTTCTGGCCTTGGAATCTATAAAAATTATGCCTGTATATCAAAAATCCAGATAAAAAAATTCATATTTGAGATTAGGGGTTAATCCTGCTCTCATTGAGGCCATTTTTGGAAAAAATGCTGTCCCCTAAATTAAAGTAGGGGATCAGAAGTGATAGCCTACAAGGTCTCTTGCACTGACCACTTACTTATGCAACTAACTTATCTGTGAACGGAGACAGGGGTGCTCACACTCTGAAAACTGAAAATATTGCAGAACTCTCCCCAATATCATAGCATTCTCATTGGTGACTGGATTGTGACTTGTCCTTATGAGGCTATGTAAGGAAATAAGGGGGTGTACTATTTCTAGAGGTTATAATATAGCCCTTTTATGATCAAATTACAAGGCAGAAAAATTACTATATACTTCCAAACTGTTTATTGGATATATCTGATTTCTTGGGCAAACACATTTGCTTCCCAAATGATGCAAGTGCCATATGCTACCCAAGATCACTTTTACTTGTAGACAATATTGAACATTTTACTGATATCCATCCCCATCCCACTAGGAATGAAAGGCTCACTCTAGGAGAATTTTGTTAAATAACCTTACAGTGCTTCCAACATTTGTCACCAAAGGTATTTCAGATTTTGGCTTAAAAAAATAAACCTACAAGTTGTTTTTTTTAACTTTAATTACAAAGATATGTGAGGAGGAAAAGAAAGTATCTGTGAGTGTGAACTCTTGGCCTCCCAACAAACTCTTCTCTGCTAAATTAATTCAGTGGCAAGAATCCAATACTTTAATAGTCCTTGAAATCCCTTTTCCTATGTGTGGTACAAGAGGACAAAATGATATTGTACAAAATATTAAACATCTAAAGATGACCCAGAAAAATAATGGGAAGAACAGGGAACAGGTTTCTTGAGTCATATGAATGTGCAGGGTGAACAGAGAAAGTGTAGATAAATTTGGATATGCAAGTAAAACAGCTCTGTTGTTAAATAGCACTTGATTCCATTAGACTGTGTCGGATTGTTAAAAATGCTAACATTATGTGTGACTATTCATTTTCATCACCTGCTCTTGATTAATCCCGTCCTAAATGGCATCTGCAGACCCTGCAATCTCATACTACTTAATTAAATTAGCAACACATTTGTCTCCCCCGTTTTCCTATCAAAGGGTTGTGCTCAGGAGAAATAAAACCTTTGTTCACCACAACTCCGTATAATTTACACTCTTTTTTCCCTTTTCCCTCCAGCTCCTGGCTCAGATGCTAAATTGTAACTGGTAATACGGAGCTATTAGGTCTAGTGAAGCGTGTCAAAGAAGTCAGTGGAAGCCAGGCCTGAAAGGAGGCCCCAGCTCTCATAAAACAACAGGGTCAGGATTCTAGATTCAGGATTACATTGTACTGAGATTCATTCATTTTTCAATAAAAAAGCATTATGACCCCTATATATATATATGGGGCAGAAGGGAGAGAAGGAGAAGGGGAATGGGGGAAAGAGAGAGTAAGAGATCATAAAATGAGTAAAGGGCTTTTGTTTAAACTACACTAAGTGTATTTGCTCATGAAAGTAAACGGTATATTCCATGACTTGCAAATAACAGATACCTATGACTGAGCTATGGGATACTGCCTTGATGTAATCCTGAGGTAAGGATTAATGCAACCTATACTGTTGTGCAATAATAAAATTTGTAATGACGACTTGACCATAAAAACCCACTCTGTGATAAAACAAAGCACACATGAGCAAATTTATTTTTAAAGGTAGATGAAGACTATTCTGGACACTGATTCATCCAAACTTGGTTCCTGTTTACAAAAATCTTTATCCCTTTTCTTCCCACCAACCTCTAAGGCAGATGGCAGCAGGGCCATAATCAGGGTGGAGTGAGTGGGGCAGCCGCCCAAAGTGGAAAGCCACAGGGGCAGGAAAATGGAGCAAAGAAATGAAGAAATGACAAAATGGTACGGGTGCCAATATTCTTGCTCACCCAGGCACTAAAATGCCCTAGCTATGGCTGTGCATTGCAGCGTGTATCAGTCAAGTCAGAGTATCATAACTACCACCTGCATAACTGCCTTCTATCAGGTCACACCATGACATGACTAAAGGTTGAGAGGAGCACCTACTTGCTGGCTGCTCATTGATTCATTGGAGCTCTTCCAGTCCTGTGCCCGGAATCTAAGGCTCCAAGGGTTCTTCTTTAATCCTTTCCTTCCTGTTCCATGTCATTTTGTCCTTATTACCTCCATAGAGCATTTTGAGTTTCAGTATTTCATTTTCACTGAAATGCCAGGTCCAAAAGGTTCTTGTGCCTTTTAGTGAATTTTCTAAGGGGGGTGTCAGAAGGTGTGATAGACCCAATCGATACAAAAGACCAAAGAGATAAAAAGGGGCTCAGTTAAGACCATTTTTTGCACTTTTACAGTGAGAACACAAATTGGCTGGACAAGCTCAAAGCTCTGGCAGCCATTGACTGGGCCAAATTAATCTAACAGCATTTATTACTAGCTGGAGTTATTCACTGGAGGAAAAGTTCAATTAATGCCTCCAATTTTGCATCAATTTTAAACAGTTTCTTGACAAATCTGGCAATACTGTTCATTGGGGATAAGAGTCAAGGATATGCATGAGGCCATCATGCCAAAATGTGCCCCTTTTACTACAGAGCATGTACAAACTGCTCTGAACATAACTAGAGAGTATGTGCAGGATGTATGCACATACACTGAGCAACTGAGGTCTCAGTAAGGTTCCTGCATTTAGCCTGCCCTTTGCCTCAGTTTCAGTGAGTTTTTCACTTTCCCAAATACATTGAATTAGTGCAAGGAATCTGCAATAAAATGTGATGTGAGAGATGGGGGGATTCCCCTCTCATCCAGATCCCAAGCTCTTTTGTTCATATCATGGAAGTCAGACTTTATCTGGATACTTACTGTACAATTTAGGTTGGGAGTGAGGGTATGTAAAGAGAAGAATAGGACTATAAGAGGGCACTTTTGACAGGTATGGGGAATCCAAAATGTGTGCACATCCCATCATCAAGGAGAGCATGTTAAAGGATATGGGACACCAGCACAAACATTGTGCCTGATCTTGGAAGATTCTCACATGAGAAATTTTTAATCTCACAACCAGTACCACTCTTGCATGAGTGAAAATTAATCACATGTAAAATGTCTGGCAGAACTTGGCCTTTGAGTGTCTGTATTTGATTTGAGCAAAGGTACATTAATGTGTCTAAATAAGCAAATCACTATCAGTTCCCAATTTTAGTAATTGATCTACTGCACATCAAAAGGACATGACAATATTACAAAGTAATATCAAGGTTTTTAAAACACATTTCTTTAAAATGTTTAACGACGATCTCATTTATTTTTTCTAAGGTCAAGTGTGATGTGCCCCTAAGATGGACACATGTCAAGTGTTTCCTTGATAAAGTTTATTTGACAAAAGAAAGCAGTTTCTCATATACTATTCTCAAATTCAACACAAATGTGCTGAATAGTTTTGGCCAAAATATTTTGGGGACAAAATTCACAAGGCCCTTAGGTGCCATACACAAAACCACCAATGGAGGAGCACCCTCCTTTTACCCTACAACTCACTGATTAGAATACTCATCCAGGAGGTGAGAGACCCAGGTTCAAATCACCATTCTGCATGATTTAGACTAGGGATTTTAAAATGGATCTACTACATTGTAGGTAAGTACTCTACCCACTGGGATATACAGAACTCTGATATACATCTATCTCAGGCTCTCCTGTCAAAGCTTTCCCACTTTGTATAAAGAAATAGTCCTTGGGTCACAGAGAAAGGTGAGAATGATTATATAGGTTGATGGCTAGTATGTGATCATGAAATTAAAGAATGTAGCATAATACATATGCTTATGAAGGCCAAATTAAGGCTGCACAGGCAACCTTAATTCTGGCATTTCCTAAATTTTTAGTGCTTGACTTTGCAACTTTAATAATGTTCCTTTAACATAGGTAGGTTCTTTGGTGTGAAATAATAATAATAATAATATATATGTGTAGTACATAAACAGTAAATACACTAAAAGGAAATTCAGCTTCTCAGCTGAACATAGTTGTGAGGCATTTTAGAAGCTGCGTTTTTAAAATTTAATTGAGTTATTTCTCTTTTGCAGAAGCCAATTTGGCACAGACAGAAGTGAATGATTTTCATTTAAATGTTTTCATATCAAGGATGACATGCACACTCAATCTTCCCAGTGACAATGTAGGAGGGCAGAAATTATCGACGCTTAGTAGACACAGGATCATAAACAAGGAAATTGAAAGTGATACTTAATTGACAAAGCCTTGTGTCTTACAGAAACTTTTCCATTCTCCCACAGAAAAGATAAAAGGTTTAGGAAACACATGTGAATGGATACCTGAAAATATTGATTAAATAATTAAAAAAAACATAAATGACTTTTCACGTGGTCTTGATTTTTACAGAGGCAGCTTAGCCCCTTTAACTGGGCACTCTTTCTCTTCTGCGTGCCAATGGGAAATTTCCCTGGAAGTTAAAAAAACATATATTTGGTATATATTAAGGCCCTAATTCAGGAAATCATCCCTATTTGAGACAGCATTTCAGCACATTTTACGTTTATAGTAGAGCATGTGCTCAAGTGTTGGCCTGAATAGGGATGGACTCATATATTTAATAAAATGCTTTTCTGCATCAGGACCTAGTTAGGAAATATAAGCATAAAACTAATTACTCTGATTTAATATTAAAAATAAAAAATTATTAAATGTAAGAAGGTACCTATATGTGGTATCATGGTAATAAATAATCATGACAAGAAGTTCTGCAGAGAAACCTAAGTCACAATGGCTAGATTCACAGTGCCTTACTTTTAGGTGCCTAGAAAATCACAGGAACAACACATCAATTCACAAAGCCTGTGTTAGGAGTCCAGTCTCCCTGTACAATGAATAGAGAGAGAGAGATGCCTTACACTGTGATTCACAAAAGTCAGTACAATAGGTGAGCAGATACCTATGCTAACCAATGCCAGATGCTGATGAGAGAGGTGTGTGCTAATCCCCATCCCTCTCCTGAGATAGGGGTCCATTTCTACTAGCAATTTTCAGCTGTAAACCTTTTCTTTCGGCACCTAAGATGTTTTTATTTCAAGAAGCCAGAGGATGGGGGGTGGGGTGGAATGAAGGAGGAGGACCAACCTCTCTCGTAACTTTTAACCCCATGGTTAAGGTACTCATGGGGCATGTGAGAGACCTCTGTCTCAAGTCCTGCCTTCATCTGATGAAAAGAAAGGATTTGAACAGGTGTCTGCTACCTCTCAGGTGAGTGCTCTAATCACTGGGCTATGAGATATTCTGAAGTGGGGCTCCCTCAGTCTCTCCTGTACAAGTCGTTGCACTGTGGATAAACAATTAAAGAGTCATTGGGCCGGAAAGAGAAAGAGAGAGAGAGAACAAGCATGAGACTCCCACAATGATCTGTACTGGGACCAATACTAGTCAACATGTTCATAGATGATCTGGAAAAGGGGGCGATCAGTCAGGTGATAAAGTTTGCAGATGATGCAAAATTACTCGAGATGGTTAAGTCCAAAGCTGACTGCAAAAAGTTCAAAGGGAACTCACAAAACAGGGTGACCAGGCAAAAAATAGCAGATGAAATTTAGTCTTGATAAATGCAAAGTAATACACATTGGAAAACATAATCCCAACAATAAACACAAAATGGTGGGTTCTAAATTAGCTGTTAACATTCAAGAAAGATCTTGGAATCATCATGGTTAGTTCTCTGAAAACATCTGCTCCAAGTGCAGGAGCAGACAAAAAAAGAGAACAGAATGTTAGGAACCAATAGGAAAGAAATAGATAATAAGACAGAAAATATCAATCTACTGTACAAATCCACAGTGTTCCCACACATTGAATATTGCATGGAGTTCTGATTACCCCATCTCAAAAAAGACATACTTGAATTGGAAAAAGTACAGAAAAGAGCAACAAAAATGATGAGGAGTATGGAACAACTTCCATATGAAGAGAAATTAAAAAGACATGGACTGGTCATGGTTAGAAAGAACCAAACAGGTTGTCCCTGGGGTGGATTGTGGAGATGGAACCCTTTATTGCCTGCTTGTTCCACCTTGACGCTGCGAGTGAGCAACGTGGGGATTACTTTACAATCCTTTTATTTTTTATATACATTTTTATATACATTTTTAGCTACTCCCCATAGACCCTTATTTGGTTACATTGACACCTGTAAAATTAATATTAACAACTACTTAATTAATACAATTATACCCACACTTGTTTTTTGTTTACAGGATTACCATACAGAGGGCAGGCACATCACCTTAAAACCTATTAATCTTACACTAACATTCTTTGAAGTAAAGGCATGCCAGGCAGGGAAGGAAGATAATGCTTTCTTCCCACCCTGGCCTTGTGCATGAGTGGCAATAGTTATTTTGTTAGCCTCATCCCCTGCGCAGATGGCCAGGAAGGGAGGAAAAGAAGAGAAATAACAGACTCTAACTAGAATTCACACCAATTAACAGAAACAAGGTTTGCCCGTGCGATGACCCCGTTCCCTGTAACTTAGACCTGACCATTTGTCCAGCTTTTAACTCTTTACTCTCCTACAGTCATCTTGGAAAAGACACAACTAAGAGGGGATATGATAGAGGTTTATAAATCATGAATGGCATAGAGCAAGTGGATAAGGAAGTGTTATTTACACCTTCACAAACACAAGAACCAGGAGTCACCAAATGAAATTAATAGGCTGCAGGTTTAAAACAAACAAGGAAATACTTCATACAACACACAGTTAATCTGTGGAACTCATTACCAGGAAATGTTGTGAAGGCCAAACATATAACCAGGTTAAAAAAATAATTAGATAAACTCATGGAGGATTGATCCATCAATGGCAATTAGCAACCCCATGCTCCAAGTGTCCCTCAACCTCTGATGTCAGAAGCTGGGATTGGATGACAGAGGATGGATCACTCAATAATTGTCCTGTTTTGTTCAATTCCTCTGAAGCTTCTGGCACCAGCCACTGTCAGAAGACAGGATACTAGACTAGATGGACCATTGATCGGCCCTAGTTTGGCCGTCCTTATATTCTTAATGACTATGTTGCCCAGTGGTTAGAGCACTCACCCAAGATGTGAGAGACCCAGGGTCCAGTGCCTCTGCTCCAATGACTCTTTAATTATTTATTCTCAAGCTTCAACATGAGAGACTGAGGGAAATAGGTGTCTGGAGACCTAGAGTGAGGCAGCAGTGTACATACCCAGAGGCAGAAACATAGGCACCAAGGGAACTTCTAATTGAAAAAGCTTATGCGCCAAGTGAGTGTAGGTGCTCACAGTGTTTAGTGTGAGTTTTGTGAATTGCATTGGAGCCTAAAGCTGGAATTTATTTGCCTAAACTGAGCCATAGGCACCTATGTCTGGGGTTGAGGTACCTAAGTACCTTTTGGAATTTAGGCCACTGTTATTTGACATTACCAAAGAAAACTTCCACTAAACATAGAGTAAGGGAGCAGATAACAGAGATGCACTGTTACTGACATATCTATGCTTTTCTTTAACCCCTTGGTACTGAGCAATATTTAGTACTCCTGGAGAATGTCTGTTAATTATTGAATGCTTTTTAATTATAATTTTAAATTATTGACCCATCTATATTTATATCTACAGTATTGACAGTGTTACTTTGAAGTTTTTCATATGTAAGTAAAATAACTCATGAAATATGTCTAAGTTCATAGGTATGTTGATATGGATGTATTTGTAACAGTCTCTCTGGGGCACTTCTCTAGCTGGGATGAAGTCCTTTGCCATGCTCAGTTACTACCCCAGGCACAGCACATTTCAGGTCTCAGACTTTTTGTCCTTCCACTGGGCCCTGCCCTTGTGGGCCTGCTAACTTTGCTTACAGGGGGGGAGGGGAAGAGAAAAAGCTCAGGCTCAGCATAGAACATGCTCCTCTAGGGGTCACCAAAAACCAAAAAGGCTAGTGGCACCACAATACTTCAGGGGTGCCTCAGTAGCAGCTTTACCGGAGTCCTTATGACCAGATAGCCAAATCAATCTCTCTTTACTGGGCTTGTTTTGGGGTTCACTGGACTCTTTGCAGAACTAGAGGGTCTCTTGCTTGGGGCTCCCTTCTCCGGGGTCAGGACAGAGACACTCTCTTCTCAGGACCTCCTCCTTGCTGACTGCAGATTCCTCATTTTAAAGCCCTCATCCCTACCATGTATGCTAGATAGGGTTGGAGGGGTGGAGCAATCTTAGCACCCAGAGCTTCCCCAGATCCTTCCCTGTCAGTGCATGGTTTATACACCCTGTCACATACCCTCCCCTCAAAAATGACACAGGTATATCATGTTCTCTGGTGGGTGTGTTGTCCCTGTCAGGTGTAGTGTCACACTCGAAGAAAAGAAATCAGCATTGATAGGAGTCCTGCCTGCTCTGTGGGACACCTAGAATCTGTATGGTTGTGAGGCTAGGTACCAACACATGATCCTCATGTTTTTGTCTTTCATTGTGGGCAGCCATAGGAGGGGCACATGATCCATAATCAATGAAAAGTAGTCCCTAATAGGTCATAGCATAAGGCATCCATGACCTATTTGACAGTTAATGCTTCCTTTTTTTATTACTGTGTGTGTCTTTTCACGCAGAAATAATTTTCAACTCAGGTACAATATGGGGTGTTCCTCTTGAAGATCTGTGAGAGCACGGTCCCAAGGCCAACATCCGATGTATGGAGTCTGAACTCCTTTGAAAAGTCTGGGTTGAAGAGTACTGATTCATGACATAGGGTCTCCTTTAATGTTCTAAGGGCCTTACTATGAGTATCAGACCACTGCATTTTCTGTGGGTTCCCATCCCTCATCAGGTCTGTAAAGGTGGCTGCAAAGTTTGGTATAAAGTGCCTGTAATACCCAGCCAAACCTAAAAATTATCTAACTTACTTCTTGGTCATGGTCATTGAGTAGTTGGCCAAAGTCTTCACTTTGTCTACAAGTAGGTGTGTATGTCCATCTCTGACCATATATCCCAGGTATGTGACTCTGTTCTTCCCAATCTTGCACTTAGCTTGGTTGGTAGTTAGGCCAGTGATGACTGATTGACTGCAGTACTGCAATCTTGGCTATATATTTTTAGATCATATAGATAAAAAGCACTGTATCACCCATGTGGAAGAATGACCTGGTCCATTAGTCTTTCAAAGGTCACCATAACACCATGCAGCCCAAAGGGCATCATTCAAAAGCGTTACAGCCAAAATTATGTGGCAAATGCAGTCTTCTCCTATGGACTCCAGAGTCAAGGGAATTTGCCAATACTATTTTCTAAGATCAAGTGTAGACATATGCCTCACTGCCCAGAGATGTTCCAATAGCTCATCTATCCTAGGCAGAGGGTATACATCAAACTTGGAAATTGCATTGACCTGATTGAAATGAATGCAAAATCTCATCATTCCATCAAGTTTTGGGACGAGGACTATGGGGCTTTGCCACTCACTATGAGATTCCTCCTCCATGCCCAGAGTCTAGCATAATTTGGAGTCTGGTCTTGGTGGTGTCCCACATCTTCCTGGGTAATGGTCAAATATTCAGGATAGGATTAGACCTAAATGGCCCTTCAGAAAAGAGTTCAGTGTGCCATCATTATAGCGTAGTGATAGAGAATTATGGAACACATTATCTGGAAGCCATTACATACATGGAAGCTTCACTACATGCCTCCATTACTTTTTGCCATCCAGGAGGTACTTCAAGCCTCTATGGACTTTTATCCTTTTGAGTTACTATACAGTTGGGAACTCAGGGTATCCTCAATTTGTTATGGGAGACCTGGGAAAGTTAAGGACCACAGTCAAAAAACCTTGTCCAATATATCCTCCAGTTACTGGTGAAAACCTACAGAAGGCCCAACACTAGGAGATAGCCTACAACTGCAGAGTGAGGCTATGTGTGCTCCAACCAGGCAACTGGGTACTCTGACTGTTGTTGAGCTCTAAATTCAAATTATTGGCCTGATGGCAAGGGCCTTTTGTGATATTGTGATGGATAGGACCCATAGATTATAAAGTGCAGCACTTGGGGAGAAAGAGAGAGACCCAAATCTGTCATGTCAATTTACAGGACGTGAAGGTCTGACAAGATAGGGAGGCCCTTTTTATATTCCCCTTGCCACCAACCTCAAGCTAGGCCCCAAGGTCCCGACTCAGAAATGAACAGCTTCATAAAGATGAGGAAGACCCTAAAGGTAGACCAAAAGTCTCAGCTGGATCACCTGTTACAGGCCATCTTACAGGTGTTTTCAGCCCTTCCAGAATGTATCCACCTAATGTGTCATCACATTGAGATGGAACCTCAGTGTTCTTCTCATAGCTCCAAGTAGGGCCACTGTCTCTCCTTCTGGGGAGTTTAGGACCTCCCCATTCTGACTGGTGGTATGTCCAGGAAAGGGTGAGATTTACCTGTTGTTCCCTGACAAAATTGGCGTCCTGGGTGAGGATATTGGCCCAGGTACTGAATATCTCATAGTTTGGGTGGGGTAAGTGGCAAGACTCCTGATCTGAAGGCCCTCCATAGGGGCCATTGAATTTCTTTACCCCAACCCACTCTGGTTTTGTAGGGGTATGTCCTAGTCCCAATGCTGCAGTTCTGCCTGTTACACCAGAATCTTGCCAAAGCGTTCCCAGCCTCTGCCTAGTATGACCAGATAGGGCAATTTGGTTACTACCCCAATACACATGCTTCCTGAATGTCCTCCCACCCAAGTCAGCCATGCTTGCCACATGGGTTAGCGTTTTATATCCCCATGGATACACTAGAGTAAGGTCATCTAGCTGCCAAAAGACCAGGGTCTGGTTACACCTCGAGTCCACCAGTCCTATCACTTTCTTTCCCTCTACCCACCTTGGGACAATTACTTTAGTGGGGGTTTTTTCATGCATCCTAGTCCCTGCAGTCCATACTTGCCCATAATTACATTCCATGTTGGGGCAGTCCCTATGGAAATGGTCTACCTGTTCTCAGAAGAAACACGTCCAACCCAACAGAGTTAACATTGAAGGGCAGTGCTGCAAGAAGCTCCCTTGTCATCTCGATGTTGAAAAACAGTCAAGAACTATGAGAAAGTAAGGAAAAAGCCCACTTTTTATTTTTACAAATAACACTTCCACTTTTAAATGTTAACAGTAAAAATGAAAGTGTTACTTTCTTTCTAAAAATGTTACAAGTAACTCCCAGAGACTTGCACCTCCAAAAATTTGCATGGGAAGTGATGTGCTGCGTGCGTTTTTTCTTCCGTCCTTATTCAGGCAAAACTCCACTGACAAACTGAGTAAAGATTTCTAAGTTTGGTTGATACATTGTAAGTTACAATATTCATTACTTTATTATTCTAAAATTCTAGAAAATATTTTTGTAAAAAAAAAGGTCATTTTATTCCACTTTCATCCAATTTTTGACCATTTGATTATAATCTCTCTTTTTTACATCTCTACCCACCTTTTCATAGTTTGAGGAATCCATTATCATCTTTGTCTGAGGAACTAGCTAAACTTATTCAATATGTTCTGCTCTATATGCTAATATTCACACACCACCATTTGCTCCAGGAACAAATAAAATGTCTGTCTCACCTCTACTCTAATTTCCCCCCCTCTGCCCTTATTGAATATTTTCACTATTTCCCTAAACCCTGATGTTTTTAACTTGCAGGATTTTGACATGACTCTCAGCTGGCACCTGTCCACTTACTTAGTCTACATGACTTGCTTTTTCTTTAAAAAAAGAAATAATTACACCAGTTCAGTTGTGTTTGATGTGTTTCAGGCATCCTATCTCCTGCCCTGAGCTGTGGTGTGAAAATAAATGTATGAAGAAAGGTTTATTGACTCAGATTATTCTAGAAATTAAGAAAAATATAAGTTTCCTGTGGACTGAGTATTCTGAAAAACACATAGTCGGTAATACCAACACACTTACATGACATCTTGTCCCTGGGATTTCCTGTTATGTTTATAGGTGTTTGGTTAGAATAGAATGGACTTCAGACTCAAACTTCACACATTACTCTAAATTGTGCTAGTTTATCCAGGGAAATAGCACCAACAGGCATCTGAAGTAATGTACACAAATTTCTATGAATTTCTTCTCTGGAACATCCTATATTTTCAGTTTAAAGATAATTTTTAAAATGGCAATAAATTCTGCTTCTCCCTGCTGTGTTTGTTGGTGGTAGAAGTTCATCTCCAGCATTATGTCTCCCCTCTGCAAAGCATCTCATCACAGATCTACAGAATGATTCTTTTTTATAATTAATATGTTTATCAATCCAAGTCTCGCATTACAGGCTGATGATAGAGTACAGACTGGAATATGAAATGTTATGAGTTCAAGAATAACCTTCATTAAAAGTATTTCATAGGCTCATAAACCATCAGGATGCTGTATCATGCAGATCTAATCTGTTCTATAATAAATCAAAGGGCTTCCCATCAGTTTGGATCTCATATGTGAGTGCCTTTAGTGATGTTTCTTTTCATATATTCTTAGATTCATCAGAGAATTAAGAGACAGTGATTGATTTCTAACTGGAATCCATCAACCAGGGTTAAAACTTTATAATATTCATATTAATTGAAGTTTATCATTATCTATTTTCTCTCACTACACCATAGGCTATGAACCTTTGGCTTAAACAAAAGCAAACAATTTCAAAGTGCTAATGTAAAGGATTTCTACCTATCAAAACTATTATAAAGTAGCAAAAAATGGTTTATTGCTTGAAAATGGTTTATTTTTTCTCCTATCTGTCAGCTGCATCATTTGTTATTTTAATGGTATGTTATTTTGGGGTGGTATTTATATTAGAATAACAATAGACAGTAAGAGAGTAAGTTTAGAGGCAATCTTGTCAATGGACCTACAGACTTAATTATCTACCCACCCAAGCAGCTGCCTCCTCTCCCCCCACACCTCCTGGGGGCAATGCTACCCTCAGTACTATCTCGTCTGGGACCATAAGTATGTACTCATGCATCTAGTCTGTGACCACTGTAGCTACACTTCTATTTTAGCACATTACCTTGATCCAAGATAGAGCAGTATGTCTCCTTGAGCTGGAAATTACAACATTCCAGCTCCAGTGTAGACATATTGTTAGGAATGCAAGGGAGGGGCCTTCTAACTCTGTTGGCTACACTAGCAGTTCTTAGAGGAGGTGGCAGAGCTGTGCCAAAAGAAATACACTAGGGTAATACTGTATCGTACCAAGGTGTCCCTTTTTCTCACTTCCCCTTGCCTGCCTCACTCTCCCCTCAAGCACCCGAGGTATTATAAATTTTCAAGGGCACAATGCCTCTCCTAACCCTACCTTGTTAGTGCAACTCTGCTGTTGCCCCAGCTTGGCTCAGCCTCAGAGAAAGGGCAATTGAGCTAAAATATGAAGTAGTACATGCGTTCTGTAGTGACTAATTTAAAATACTAGAACAACACCTACAAAAACAAAACAATGTACATTGGATATGTATACAGTCTTCAGCAACCTTATTACTATTTATTATTATGAATCATATTTATTATAGTAGTGCCTGAGAACCAATCAAGAATTGGGCCCCATTGTGTGAGAAACTTTAGAAATATGGAGTAATAGATGGTCCCTGACCCAAAAGAGCTTACAATCAAAATAGACAGCTCAGACACAGGATGGAGGAAAGGATACAACTACATGAGCACAGTGAACAATGTGAGAGTGGCAAATGTTACACTAGCTCCACAATTGTATGGGGCTAGTAGGGAGTGGATTTAATTAAGAGGGGATCTGCTTTATGGAACGAGGAGGAAAGGAGAGAAGAGGGTACCAGGGGCAGATGTGGAGTAAATCTGAGGAGAAGAGATTGTGAGACAGACAGAGAGTTTGTGCAAACAACCAGTCAGTACAGGGCAGAGAAAATCTTGTGAAAACTGTATGAGGTTCTCTGAATATTCTGGATTGGGTTGATTCTGTAGCTGTTCCTACTGCCCCCAGAGTGTGTGTGGGTCTCTCCTGAACAGTTCTGGGTTTGTAGGGAGGAGGTTCTGGAAGAAAGAGTGGCCCAATCTGGGCCCCATCTCAGGGGCACAATTTCAGATTGTGGAGGGAGATGGCACAACTTTAGCCATGATTCCAGGGACTACTTAGGCACCTGAAAACTCTTGATTTTTTTTTTTCAGATAATAATTTAGAAATTAGCTGACAGGAGCACTGTAGCTAAGGCTATGGCTACACTGACGGCAGCAAAGTCACCACTGTCAGATCGATTACTCTGGATCGACTGAATGGTCAGTGAAGACCCGCTCAGTCGATCCAGAAATCATCGTATTAAGATCACCTTCTCAAGTGGCGTAGCACTGCATCGATGGGAACACTGTTCCCATCAGCAGAGTGCAGTGAAGACAGTGTGCAGAAGAGGAGCCCAGAAGTCAACGGGAGTTATGCAATTTTTTGAGTAGCTTGCATAACTCCCATTGACTGCCGTTGAATCCCGGAGGTAAGTGTAGACAGGGTCCAATACCTATATATAGAAAGAAAATTAAATAAATATTAGACACACTTACCTCTAATACTGACATGTTCTGACATCTTATGTGAAGTCAATTATGGGACACTGGTTAGGTTTAAAATTTTAATATATATTCTTACTTTCTTATAAATTCTTGAATACAACAATTTAAACAATTGTAGACAAATATAGATTACTTTCTCTATTGAAAAGACTACTTACTTTTTGCAGTTCACTAATCTTGGAATAAATCATTTAACTTTTGGAAGCATCCTACTAGGGCAAGGCCCTGTGAGTTTATATTGCACTGGACTGGAGCTCTAGGGGTGTTGCCATGCTACAAATAATAGGCTAGAAACTGACTTTAAACAGAATGAAATTGACACTTTCAAGACACTTTTATGGTATTGTCAACTCCAAATGTTAAAAAACCATGAGTCTGGCTCACCAAAAATCACAAGATTGGCTTAAAAATCATGAGATTATGTAAAAATAGTAGATTTGGTATTCTTTTTATTTCCCTTCTGCTTTTTGAGCCTTTAGGGTGCACTGGGGTCACATTTTGAAGCTTTCTCCACAAATATGAGGGCTAGAAACTTATTTTTCCTTTAAGAATGAAGGTTGAAATCACAGAATCTTAGAAGATGAGGGTTGAAAGGGACCTCCAGAGGTCATCTAGTCCAACCCCCTGCTCAAAGCAGGACCAAGCCCAACATATTTTCAAGAAGAAGAGCTGCCCAGAGCTCTTTTGCCTGTTTATTTTCCTTTCCTGCCTGCAGTGGCCCTGATATATCTCAGAAGATCCAATTTTTTTCTCAACTTTAAAATGTGGAATTTTCTTGGTGTATGGTTTTAAATATTCTCCTGTCATGATATACCCTGTGAGAACTACACATCCAAAACTCATACTCATACAACACTTTCTCATTCCTTCTCATTCCTTCATTTTATCAATGGAAAAACAGGTTAAATTTCTATTGCCATCAGCGCCTGTACTCATAGATATTAACATGTGCTCAATAACTATACACTTCATACTTAAATATCTGAGCCATCTTATCCAGGGCTTCACATTTTATATGCATTGGCTCAGGGACTACATTTTTTGACATATTCTGACCAGTGCTGAGCACACAGATGGCACCCAGTGAATAATACAAATCATGATAATAATCATCAACTTTATGAACTCCGTGGATGCAATTGCTGTTCTTTCTCCTGTACAAAACTTGGGGACCAGGGAGAGAGGAGGAGCCCCCCCCACTCTCCATAAATGGCGCCCCATCTTACTCCCTCCACCTTCACTGCAGCAGTCCTTGCTTTGACTGCTAATGCAACTGCTTTTACCAATGGTCTCTGACTATTTCCTTTCTGCAGATTTTCCCCGAGGCCATGTGGCAGGGATCAGGGGAGGCAAAGTGAATGTCCCAGTAAGTGGTCTTTAACCTAATACTTTTCTGAATCATAGAATCATAGAATATTAGAGTTGGAAGGGACCTCAGGAGGTCATCTAGTCCAACCCCCTGCTCAAAGCAGGACTAACCTCAGCTATATCATCCCAACCAGGGCTTTGTCAAGCCTCAGCTTAAAAACCTCTAAGGATGGAGATTCCACCACCTCCCTAGGTAACTCATTCCAGTGCTTCACCACCCTCCTAGTGAAAAACGTTTTCCTAATGTCCAACCTAGACCTCCCCCACTGCAACTTGAGACCGTTGCTCCTTGTTCTGTCATCTGCCACCACCGAGAACAGCCTTGCCCCATCCTCCCTGGGACTCCCTTTCAGGTAGTTAAAGGCCGCTATCAAATCCACCCTCATTCTTCTCTTTTGCAGACTAAACAAGCCCAGTTCCCTTAGCCTCTCCTCATAAGTCCTGTGCTCCAGCCCCCTAATCATTTTTGTTGCCCTCCGCTGGACTCTCTCCAACTTGTCCACATCCTTTTTGTAGTGGGGGGCCCAAAACTGGACACAATATTCTAAATGCGGCCTCACCAATGCCGAATAGAGGGGAATAATAACTTCCTGCGTCCTGCTGGCAGTGCCCCTCCTAATGCAGCCCAATATGCTATTAGCCTTCTTGACAACCAGGGTACACTGCTGACTCATATCCAGCTTTTTATCCACTGTTACCTCCAGGTCCTTTTCTGCAGAGCTGCTGCCTAGCTCGTCGGTCCCCAGTCTATAGCTATGCATGGGATTCTTCCTTCCTAAGTGGAGGATTCTGCACTTTTCTTTGTTAAACCTCATTAGATTTCTTTTGGCCCAATCCTCCAGTTTCTTTAGGTCCTTCTGTATCTTATCCCTACCTTCCAGGATATCTACCACTCCCCCCAGCTTAGTGTCATCTGCAAACTTGCTGAGGGTGCAATCTACCCCATCCTCCAGATCATTAATAAAGATGTTGAACAAAACTGGCCCCAGGACCTGGGGCACTCCGCTTGTGAGTGGTTGCCAGTTAGACATGGAGCCATTGATCACTACTCGTTGAGCCCTATGCTCTAGCCAGTTCTCTATCCATTTTATAGTCCATTCATCCAACCCATACATCTTTACCTTGCTGATAAGAATACTGTGGGAGACAGTATCAAAAGCTTTGCTAAAGTCAAGGTATATCACGTCCACCGCTTTCCCTACATTCACAGAGCCAGTCACCTCATCATAGAAAGCAATCAGAAACACTGGTGCCAAAAGGAGCTGTGTAGAAAATACCAGGAAGCCAAAAACAAAAGAAGAGCCAAAAAATCCTCACTCAGCTACAAGTTAAATAATAAGGGCCAAATTTACAAAAGTAGCTTGTAAAATTGCATATGTCATTTCTTTGCCCACAAGTTTTTTCATGTGCAAAAAGTTCAATAATCATGTTAAAACTACATTTGCATATCTGAGTAGTAGTTAACAATCTACCTGAATTGTGAGTGAAACATATGGATTTCTGAATATGCACCAATTTGGATAACACAAATTGCACACACACATATTTTGGAGGCTGCTTGGAGGCACTCTTGAAAGGCACTCTTGATTCAAAAGCTATTAGATACTCATATTAAATCTTGCAAATCATGCAGGATTATTTTCAATATCATTAATGCAGAGAACAAAGTGATTGGAGACTCAAAAGCCTTTTTAGATTAATTCAGTACATTTTATAGCAATCTCTTCACATCAAAGGGTTAAGACAATAGTGGATATGAATATATTTCTTAATGTTTTAAAGTACCTTTCAGGTACACATGAGGAAAGTGTGGACCTAGAAGAACCTCCTACCCACAGTCAGATGGAATGTGCAATTCATTTTGTGTGAAATTCACTTTACTTGCATAAAGCCAGAATATAAATGAGCTTTATATACATGAAGTTCAGGAACAGGGGCTAGGAATGTGATATCTACGCCTGCAACCTGGGTCCAGAATGCATGGCTGCAGCACAACTCGTCTTGCAACCACTATTCCAGTTTATGTGTTGAAATATCAGCCACAGCTCCTGCACACTGTTTTCATTGGATGGTAGGACTATTTCTTCCATTTAATTAGGTTCCCCTGGTGTTTCCTCTGGCCCACTTCTGTTTCACGCCATGACAGATCTGGTGCAGCCACTTCATGAAGAGTGCAGAGCCCCATCATAGGGCTTGAAAGATAAGGAAGACCTTAAGCATGTCCTCTGCACAGGGGTGAGTTTCAATCTCTTTGAATATCAGAAAACCTTCAGGTGGTTTGTCTTTAATTTTTACAGATACATCAAAGAGCAAATATTTCCATACTGGATCACAGTATTTAAAGAGGTAGAGAATATTGTCAATTTTTTCTGTACAACCTCAGTTAGGCATTAAAAACTCAGATACAATTCATAATATAGATACATTAACTACAGTGTAGTAACACAGTAATTACGGTATAGTTACACTGTAGTTTCTCATTTTTGATACAAGTAGTTCTATTAATTCATATAACCAGAAGTTGTGCTCAGTGCTTTAATTACTTAGTATTATCCCTTTAGTCTTATCTGTATATTTTTTGGAATTCTGGTACAATGATTACATGGAAACCATATTCTAATTATGATGACACTACAGTTATTGATACATTACAAAATCCTACAATTAGAAATGTAACTACTTGGCTGATCTTGCTTTATGGAATACATTTCAATTGTCTTCCTCTGCAATCTTATGTAGTTACATGGAATTGTCAGGTTAATACTTCAATTTTAAGTACAATATGTATTTATCTGGACCTCCATATGTAACCCATTATGTGGTTTCCTTGAAAATGTACTGTATTTTGAAGTGAACCTGTCACAGGGTGACTGGACCCTTTAATAGGGAGGAGGCCTGTGCATCTGTGACTAGTCAGCTGTCTCCCAATTGGGCTTTAAGAGAAGGCATCTTTGCCATATAAAGAGAGGGACAGGACAGGAAGAGAGCTGGCAAGAGAGAAAGCTAGGCCAGTCGTGGGGGAGAGAGAGAGAGAGAGAGAGAGAGAGAGAGAGCGAGAGAGAGAGAGAGAGAGAGAGAAAGCTGCTACCAGGAGCTGTTGGAAGGAACAGAAGTTGAAGAAAATTGTTATCTGAGTTAGGATTCACAGGCAGGGAGGTCTGGATGAATGGAACACTGAGGGGAACCTGCTTACAGTAGGTCTAAGTGGAGGGTCTGTGTGAAGCTGAGTCCAGAAACAAGAGTGTTGACTCTGGAGGGAGGTTTCTAAGTGGGGTAGGACTCACTGGCAGAGAAGCCTGGGGAGTGGAACATTCCGGGGAGCCCTCTGAATGAAGACCTGAATGGCAGGTTGCAGGAAGAGGCCCAGAACAGAGTTTTGTCCTGGAGGAATGTTCCCATAGGAGGGCTAGGACTCGCTTGGGAGTGGAACACTGTGGGAAGCTCTCTTGTGGGAAACCTGGCTTGAGGGCTGTGGTAGCAGAGTCACTGGAGACAAGCGATTCTGGTAACTCTTCAGTGTATGATTTAGAAAGTGGAGCCCTAGAACAGGGACAAAAGGAACTGTGAACAGAATGAAGATTAGCTCTAGGGGGGTGGAGGGCAACCTGGAAATTATGTTCCTTGAGGAAAACTGAGTTCATTGAGGAAAACTGCAGTGATTGTGTCCATTGTACATTGTGATTTTGGTTTTATTATGAGGGTTCAGCTGGTTGTTGTATGTGTCCATGAATAAATTGTGCATAGAGGTGGTCCTTTGAACTGGACATTGAGAGAGAGACTTTATTCCTATCTAAAGGAAAATGAAAGGGAACTGATGCAAGCATACCAGTTTTGCTGCAGTTTGCCACAGGGGGGCGCTCAAGGAAGGCAGGCCCTGCTACAGAACATTTTATCCCAGTCTAATTCAAACTGATTGATCCATGTACTTACATTTGCAGTTGGATTCTATTGCACAATTTGTTTCTGAATTGAAACAGAGCACCTTTAATTGCTTTTTTACTGCACCCTCATGTAACTACATTGGATTTCCGTTTCCTGTGTACTTATATGGACCTCTATAAATCACCACATATTAAAATAATTAAATCAGGTATGGAGGCCTGAAATCTGTCCAAGTCCCTGGAAAAGAACAAGAAGTGGAGAGTTCTGTGAACTGTAGTTATAGTCTACCCTTACTGATGGAGGAAGGAGGGAGAAATAAAAGCTACCATTCTGTTTCTCAAACACCAGAGTTCAGTATGTTCACCTGTAATAGACACAGAAAATCTAGAGTTCACAGAACTCTCCACTTTTTGTTCTCCAGCCAACCCAGAGAACAAGTCCATATGGATTGTGCTTAGAATTCCTAAGGAGAAAGCAGCTTCCTTTTGAAACTAAGGAAGGAAACCCAATTAACTAATTTCCAAGTCAGAAACTTACTTATAAGGGAAGAGAGAGCATGCTGTAAGTCAATACATAAATCAAAATGGAAACTGCAAGTTTCTGAGGCATGCCTAACGTGTTTCATTTCAGATTCAAGGTCTGCCTGCTTGATACCAGACGTAGTACCTTGTGCAGATGTGCTAACTATGATCTTGTGGGCTCTCCTGGACTCCTTGGTATTAGCCTCTATCATATTTCTAAAAGGCTTTGTTCTTATGCTAAGTTGTATAATTATGAGTCATGCTCCCCGCATGCTGTGCAACTCATGCTAAGCTTATAGTGGAAATGTACTTGTAGGTAAACTGAGTATTACCCCTCTTCCTTTTATGTATGGGAATGGCAAAACAAAGATATATGTTCTGTTAAGGCTTGACAAATATGAGCAGTACTAGTTCTCCCTCTCAGAGATAACTGGTATAAGATGCTTTCAAATGTCTTCATGACCTGCAAATTAATTGGAAACTAGATAAGAACATGTGAGTAAGGTCTTTAATTAATAAAATAGAATCTATAGAATTTTCTATATGTTGTAAAAAAATATGCAGGGTATAAAATCAGGTAGTTGTTGTAATCAGTTTAGAACAGAGTGAAGAGCTCAGCTGCAGGCTGTTTCCCAGATTGGGTAATTTACCTTTTTTGTTTTCTGCTGATTTTCTACATTTAATAAACTGATTGAGCCAAGTTATTTGATGTCTTGTCAAAAAGACCCACTTATATCAATACTAGGATTGGCTCCCCCTCAGTGGAGTTGGATATGTCCAATGGCACTATTGAGCTCTTGAGACTTTTGGTTCCCTTTTGGTGAAACTTGAATACCCACACGGCTTTGTAGGTTAAATTCTCCCTTTATGGGGAATTCCATGTCACCTTTTGCTCTACTGCTCCTTAATGGATTTTTTTTAGGATCTCATGGTTTGTGGATGAACAAGTTTGTCTCATTCTAGCTTGGAAGTGCACAACTGCTTGTCTCATTTCTTTTTACTTTGGTATGCTTTTATTTTGCTGCAATACATTCCTGTTTTTCTTAGGTTGTTTTTTTCCATAATATTGTTGCAATATGCATGTTGTTAAATATACATTATACATTATTTGTACTTGCACTTATTGAAACATTTGCACGTGCACAAGCTGAGATTGTCGACAAACAACACCACTTATTCCATAACCTCAGCCTTGCTGAACGCAATGCCATCCACAGCCTCAAAAACAACTCTGATATCATAATCAAAGAGGCAGACAAAGGAGGCGCCATTGTCATCATGAATAGATTGGATTATGAACAGGAGGCTACCGAACAACTCTCAAACACCACATTCTACAAGCCACTACTGTCCGATCCCACTGAAGAATGCCAAAAGAAACTAGAACATCTACTTAATAAACTCCCTAAAGAAACACAGGAACAAATCTACACAGACACACCCCCGAGCCCTGACCAAGGTTATTCTATCTACTACCCAAGATCCACAAACCTGGAAATCCTGGACACCCTATCATCTCAGGCATTGGCACTCTCACTGCAGGACTGTCAGGCTATACGGACTCTCTCCTCAGGCCCTATGCCACCAGCACTCCTAGCTATCTTCGTGATACCACTGACTTCCTGAGAAAACTACAATCCATCAGTGATCTCCCAAAAATACCATCCTAGCCACTATGGATGTAGAAGCTCTCTACACCAACATTCCACATAAAGATGGACTACAAGACATCAAAAACACTTTTCCCAATGATCATATGTCACATCTCACAGCTGAACTTTGTGACTTTGTCCTGACCCACAACTACTTCAGATTTGGAGCCAATCTGTACCTCCATGTCAGTGGCACAGCTATGGGCACCCTCATGGCCCCACAGTATGCCAACATTTTTATGGCTGACCTAGAACAACGCTTCCTCAAAACTCGTCCCCTAACACCTCTTCTTTACTTACGCTACATTGATGACATTTTCATCATCTGGACCCATGGGAAAGAGTCCCTCGAAGGTTTTCACCAGGATTTTAATAATTTCCATCCCACTATCAACCTCAGCCTGGACCAGTCCACACAAGAAATCCACTTCCTGGACACTACAATACAAATAAAGGATGGTCACATTAATACCACCCTATACTGAAAACCACCTGTTCGCAATACGTATCTTCATGCCTCCAGCTTTCACCCTGGACACAATACACGATCCATTGTCTACAGCCAAGCCTTAAGGTACAATCGGATTTGCTCTGATCCCTCAGACAGAGACAAACACCTACAGGATCTGTATGAAACATTCCTAAAACTACAATACCCACCTGAAGAAGTAAAGAAACAAATTGACAGAGCCAGACGGGTACCCAGAAGTCACCTACTACAGGACAGACCCAACAAAGAGAACAACAAAACCCCACTGGTCATCACCTACAGTCCCCAACTAAAATCTCTCCAACACATCATTAAAGATCTACAACCTATCCTAGCAGATGATCAGTCTCTCGCTCAGACAGTGGGCGAGAGACCCATCCTAGCTTACAGACAGCCCCCCAACCTGAAGCAAATACTCACCAGCAACCATACACCCTACAAAAAGTCCAACCCAGGAACCTATCCCTGCAACAAACCCCGTTGTCAGCTCTGCCCACACATCGACTCTAGTGACAACATCACTGGTCCTAACCACATCAATCACACCATAAAGGGCTCATTCACCTGTACATCCACTAAAGTTATATATGCCATCATGTGCCTGCAATGCCCCTCTGCAATGTACATTGGCCAAACTGGACTATCAGTACGCAAAAGGATAAATGGACACAAATCAGACATAAAAAATAATAATATCCATAAACCAGTGGGAGAACACTTTAATCTCCCATGGCATACTGTCACTGACCTGAAAGTTGCCGTACTTCTACAAAAAAACTCCAAAAACAGACTTCAAAGAGAAACTGCTGAGTTAGAAATGATCTGCAAACTTGACACATTCAAACTGGGTTTAAACAGAGATTTGGAATGGCTCGCTCACTACAAGAGGTAAATTGCTTTGCTTACCCATTCTCACCTCCTACTCAATGACTGTCATCAGCCTTCAAGTACCCAGCTTTCATCCACCTCCCCCATTGTTCTCTATGCACTTGTATATCTATGTTTCCTATTTACTGTATCATTCTATCTCTGCATCTGATGAAGTGAACTGAGTCTCACAAAAGCTTAAGCCTACAAAAATTAAATTTGTTAGTCTTTAAAGTGCCATTGTATTTGCAGCTGCGAATTTTGTAGCTGGTGTTTCCATTAATCTAAAACCTCTAATCCTTATTGTGACTGAATTTCATTTAATGTTACAGAAAATTTATTCTCAGTAATCAGACCCATCATTCTCAACAGGAACACTCAAATATCTGCACACACATTGCAGTTGGATTTATATATGGATTTTCAGAAACCTAATTCTTCCCTTGGAATTGTAATTTGGATATGAAAATTATTTAATTGAATTTCCTTCCACAAAGCATTCTCCAAAGTTAAGCTCCTTCCCTCTTTGGCATTCTAGACCTTCTCTAAACAGCACAGCACATGTGCCTAGACAAGTAGCGGAGATTCCTGGGAACTGTAGTTATGGTTTATTTGCATTTTTTTAAAAATCCCATCTGCTGGGTGCTTTTGTCACATCCTGGCTTTCAGCAATTCATTTCATTATGTTTGTGTTGAATGTACGTAAAACTTGTATGACAATTTATACAACTGCTAGGAATTAGTGGCAATTACATGTAGTTAAAAGAATAGTATCACAATTTAACTACATGTAATTATAGTATAACGACATGCTACTTAATGTATCCAAAATCTCTACCCCAAAAAAGGCAGAGACTCTAAATGCTATGCTAATTATACACTTATTGGGCCAGATCCCCAGTCAGTGTAAATCTGTCTAACTTCACTGAAGTCAACCATGATAGGCTGACTTTACACCTATTGCCCACCTGATCAATTTTCATTCTATTTAAAATAGGTGATCTTAGGTAAGCTTGTCATTTGTTACCTCTGATGCCTATTTTGGTTCTAGCAACACCGCTGACTGTGGTGATTAGAAAAAATTCATCTTGCAAAGCTCACTAATACTGGAGAGGAGGAAGATACAATCTTTCAATATGCAGATGATTTCTTTCTTATTTTTAGCCCCAAAGAAGTCAGCCAAACAGCTGATGTAGATATTAGTGAATTCTTTACACTTACAGAATAAACTCAAGAGTGATTCTGAGAATGTCACTGTGGGGTTTTCATATCTATTGTCCATTTCCTTATGAAATTAGATCTGTTTTATGTATTTTTCCTTACTAACAGACATACAGTGTTAGCCTGTGACCTGAAAATCAGGTTGCAGTTTCTCTTCATGCATCATCACCAGCAAGAAAGATGGCCTGTGTAACACTCATGCAATCCAATTAACTTTCAATGTATCTAGAGAAATTTATTGGTCTAGATTTAAAAGACTCAAATTTTCAATTTACTTACCCCTTATTTCACACTGGGGATAGTGTACGCCAACCTTACATTATTTTTTCAAAATATGCCTCATCAACTTTGGACTCTGAAACCAAGATTTTCAAATTCAGTTGCCTCTTAAATCCATATTTAGACACCTAAATAACACATTAAAAAGTCTTAACCATAATATCCTGTCTCCTTGTTTTTGTGCAATCATGTTAGTACTTTCTTAGGGTGGTCAGAAACTTGAAACAAAACTGTAGAAAGTCATATAAAATACATTTAGCAATCATTTTTCAAAACTGTAATAAATAAATTTGATATTCCATAACAGCGTGTCTCTTGTGAAAATATTGTCAAAATCTGGACGGTTAAGCATGAACATTTCATGTGAATGTGTTTATTTGTTTCTGGAAAAAAGAAGACTCTCTCCTCCATCCCACTTGGAAGTTAAGACTAAAACAAGGAAATTTTGTTTTTTACAAAACTATTGTACATATGATTTAAGCAACAGATACACATAATTTGAAATCTCTATTTAGTGACCTTATCTTGGAGCCTCTCTATTCAAATTAAGCATTGCTATACATTTAAAAGGTGATTACCATAAATAACTCATACTATTTGTATATGATCCCATCATTTTACATTTTTCTAACTTGAATGTTGCTTTTACGATTACAGTATCATCAGAAAACCATATGAAGATGATTTTACAAATTGAACAACCACCATGGCATGCAGAAGATTTTACATCTAGAGATAAGATAAATAATTTCATGGACAGTACTTCCATGACATGGATCTTCTAACTTCATTGACTCTAAGACCCAAGGGAAGCCCAAGCACAATTGTCAATAGACTTCCTTGAAATGAAAACATCATTTTTTCTTCCGCCCTTTGCAAAGAAGACCAAAACTGCCACTGATAATTAATCCACTGAGAGAAATAAATACTGCAACTGGTTGGAGAGGAAACAACCCATAGCAAAATAAACTTTTGCCATGACACTGAAGCAGTTTTCCTGAGCATATTCTGTCTGCTGCAGCCGTGCAATCCTAATAAATGATTGTAAAAAATCTAGGTCAGTTGCACCAAATAGTTGGATTTTGTGCAATAAAATACAGCTATTGTTCTTGTAGATGCTGACTTGCTTTTTAATATATAATACTAGGCTATGTATTTATGAAGATTGCAAAAGATCTGAAAGAAATAGAATGGATAGAAAGGTTTGCAAGTGGTTTGTTGGAGACATTCCGATGAATGAAAAATTCAGTGTTGTTTTGAATATTATTTATAAAAAAGGGCTTTCCTGATATTACATTATAATTCAAAAGCTAGGTTCTGGCATTACATTCAGGATTCCTAATGATGAGGCCAACTTTTACAGAGGAATCATTCATTTTAATTCCCAGCTGAAGAGTAAAACATTTACAGTTCAGAACACTCTGAAAAAAAGAGAATATCTTCCAGAAAAGCATCCAGTTTTGATTTGAAGACAGCACGAGATGAAGAATCCACCACTTCCCTTAGTAGTTTGTTCAGGTGGCTAGTCACCTTCACTGTTAATAATTTGTGTCTTGTTTCTAATCTGAATTTGACTGACTTCAGTTTCCAGCCATTGGTTCTTGTTACGATTCTCTCCACTAGATTAAAGAATATTTTAGTACCCAGTATTTTCTCCCAGTGAAAGTACTTATACACTGCTATCAAGTCACCTAAATCATCTTTTTAATACAATAAATGGACTGTTCTCTTCCACTATAAAGCGTTTTTCCAGTCCCTGAATAATTTTGGGGGTTTCTTTCTGTGCCCTCTCCATTTCTTCAAAATCTTTTTTAAAATGTGGACACCAGGACTGGATGCAGTATTCCAGTATCAGTCTCATCCATGTCATATACATAAATAAAATCACCTTCCTACTTCTACTCTCTACTCCCCAGTTTATATATCCAAAAAAGTATTAGCACTTTTTGCCACAGCATTGCACTGTGAGTTCACATGGAATTGCTTGTCTACTATGACCCCCAGATCCTTTGTAGAGTCACTGCTTTCCAAGATATAGTCCCCTATTCTATAGGTCTGGCCTGTATTCCTTGTTCCTAGATGCATATCTTTGCATTGGGTTGTATCTAAACACATTTTGTTTGATTGAGCTCAGCTTACTAAGGTATCCAAATGGCAGTTATACAGTAACTATCCTCATCATTGTTTACCACTTCACCAATCTTGTATCATCCACAAATTTTATCAGCAGTGATTTTATATTTATTTCCTGATCCCTGAAGAAAATATTAAATAATGTTAGGCCTAACCAATCCTTGTGGAACTCCAGTAGAAACACCCCTATTTGATGATTCCAGACTGAAATTTTCAGATCTGTCAGTTACCCAGTTCACAATCCATTTAGCATGTGCTTTTTTTGATATTTTATAGTGCTATTTTTTAATCAATATGTCATGGGGAAATAAGTCAAACATCATACAAAAGTCTATTGCATTTATACAGTTACTTTTATGAATCAAGTTTCTGATCTCATCAGAGAATGAAATCAGGTTTGTTTGACAAGACCTGTTTTCCATAAAACCATGTAACTAACTTCAACTTTTTTCCTTCTTTTTTAATTTTTTTTAAATCACACCTCAGTTTTGCCATTATTTTGTCTGGGACTGATGTCAGGCTAATCAGAGTTTCATAGGCCATCTCACTTCCCTTTTTGAATATTGGCACAATGTTGGCACTCTTCCAGTGCTCTGGAATTTCCCCGGTATTTCAAAACTTATTAAAAGTTAGCATTTACAGGGCAGAGATCTTCTCTGACAGATCTTTATGCTTTATGGACTCTGGGGTGCAAGTTGTCTGGGCCTGATGATTTAAAAATGTTTAACCCTAGTAGATGTTGTCTATAATCTTTCTTGGTTACTAATGGACTAGAAAGTACTTCATCATCCTCGTGTGATACAAAAATATCATCCTGCTTCTTTCAAATGCACACCAGAATATTTATTTAATACTTCTGCCTTTTCTGTATCATTTTTAACAGTTTTACTATATCCATCTACTAATGGACCTATACCATTTCTAGGATTTCTTTTGTTCCTATTATACTTAAAAAACACCTTTTTATTGTACTTAGTCTTGCCAGACATAGATTTTTCTCTTTTATTTTTAACTTTTATCAATTTTCTACACTTCATACCTTCTAATTTATACTGATTACTCTGTTTTTTCCATTTTTTCTATTTGTTATATATTGATTTTTCATTTTTAAATGCTGCCTTCACTTCACCACTGAACTAGGATGGACTTTTCAGCAAAGTTGTCTTTTTTCTTGGTTGTGGAATTGTGGCTTTTTGGCCACCTATTAAATTCTCCTTAAAGAACTCCCAATTTTCATTCATAGTTGTTAGTCTAAATTTTTCCTCCCAAATTCACTCATAAGTTTTGCTGCTATGGCACATTCTGATGTAGGGTGATGATACTCCTTGTACATGGTAGGTTGCAGAGCTGTTAGTAGCAAGTCAGGCTCCTGTACCAGATATGGACTGGCTAAAGATTTTCCATTTTAGAGAGAGAGAACAGATGTGTCCTCCATAAGGTCCTTTAATGTACTGCCACATATAGCTATTATATGTTCTGGTATGGTGTGTTACACATCTCACCACTTAATGGCTGAATATTATAATACAATTTATCATTCCATTGCATATCATTCTTTAAGTTCTATGTTCCTACCATTTACAAAATTTTATAAAATATACACTATCATTCTATTTTTAAAATTCAGTATATAGTCTGTTAAGTGGCTCTGAGTCATACTAGTTTTCTAATCACACGAATATATAACAATTTGGTCATCAGACGATAATTGCAATAATCATCTCTTTTGAAATCAGCTTGAAATCACCAAGTCATCTTCTTGTTCCACATCTGCTATCTGTAGAGTTTGCTGTCTTAATTGTGCATTCTGTGAAAAAACTGAAGATGTCAATGTTTTCTGCTAGCTGTCCAATATCAGTCTCAATCCCATATGATCTGGCCAATTTTTTTTTTTTTTTTGCCTTTATGAGAGGTGGATTTCTCCATCCCTTTTTGTCTATCCAATTTGACCCAAACATGGCCACCGAGTTCTAGACACAACAATTCTCTGAGTAACATCTGTTACAAAAGTATTCATAAAGCTCTTTTTGTCCTTTTATCCAGTTTGGCTACTCTCTTCATGTCTAGCCATTCAGGTTATAAGTTCTTTTCCAAAGTTGGAATGATAGTTGTGAGTTAACTTCCCAGCAGGAGTTGTGCTGGACTATATTCAGTAGGTGTTATCAGTGTTGATCTGTAGCTCAGAAGAACAAGGAATGGACCTTTCTGTTGTAGATTTTCTTGGTTGTCTGTACAGCTTCTTCAGTCTCTCCATTCACATATGAGTAATGTGGGCTGCTAGTAATATGATCAAAATCATAATTCATTTGGAATTACTTAAATTGTGAATTGTGATCTGTTGTCTGTCATTAGTTGTTCTGGAATTCCAAAATGAGCAAAAATGCACTTCAATTTCTCGACACTTCAACATGTGTCTCTCAAGTACATTACAGAGAGAGATACCAAAGATACATCCTTCATACAATCCTGTATATATTATATATTATATTATATTATACTATAATTATATTATATACTCAGGTGGGTTACACATGGAGCCACCTATTTGCTGCAAATTAGAATACAATTTAGTATGACATTACATTGGAGGTACTCAGTCTCTCCTGTTGTAACTATGAAAAAAGAGTCATTGGAGCAGATCCTGGTCTCCAGATCTCCCATGTGAGTAGTCTAACCACCAAGCTACAGAGTCATTCTCATGTTTGTTCTCTCTCTTTCTTTCTGGCTCAATGACTTTTGAAATTATGTACCCAACCTGAACTGCTTCAACAGGACAGACTGCGAAAACCTGACCTCAGAATATCCTATAATCTAGGCTAGGGCATCCTCCAAGAGGCGTCAGATCCCTGTTCAAATATCTTCTGCCCCTTAGGTGTAGTGGGGTTTTTGAACCAGGATTCTCCCACATCCCTGGTATGCTAACCACTGGCCTAAAAGGTATGAGAGAGCGCCTCCTGGCCATTTTGTGTGAACTTGACTGTCAGGGACCAATCCAGTAAACCAGTTCTGAGCACCCTAACTAGATCAAGCCCTGCAGACAAATCACATGGAGGAACACCTATCTTACCTTGATTTATGCATAGATCTGCAGCTTAGATGTCCAGACACCTACAATGAGGCTGCAGTATGCATGCTCAGAGGCAGAAATGTAGGCAGCTAGGGAACTTCTACAACAAGAATTTAGGTGCTGAGTTTAGTTTAGGCACCTACAGAATTCGGAGTCAACTAAGCGAGTGTTTTGTGAATCCCAGTGGGGCCTGATTCTGGGATTTAGGTGCCTAAAGTGGACATTTTGGGAATCTAGTGCCTAGAGAATGATAAGTTGATAAGGATTTGTCAAGAACAAATCATGCCGGACAACCTAATTTCCTTCTTTGACAGGATTACTGGCTAATGGATATAGGGAAGCTCCAGATGTGATATATCTTGATTTTAGAAAGGTTTTTGACACAGTCACACATGGCATTCTCATTAGCACACTCAGCAAATGCGGTCTAGATGAAACTACTACAAAGTAGGTGAACAACTTGTTGAAGAAATGTACCCCAAAAGTAGTTACCAGTGTTTCACTGTTGTAGCACATAGGGCTAGCCTGCTTACTCGCTTATATCCTTTCTTATGGGTTTTGATAGTTTATTTTATTATGATAGATTTATAGATTTGTTCTAGAGTATTTTCAGCCATAATTCAAGGAACCTATGGGCCACATCCCGTATGATGAGCTAAAGCAAGTTAGCATGCATATGTTTGTGACCTTTAGGCTAGATAAATGATGATCAGATGATGAGCTAAAGCATAAAGTAGTCTAGCTAGCAAACGGTCACAAGCAGAGTTCCCCAGGGGTTGGTCCTGGGGCTGGTTTTGTTCAACATCTTCATCAATGATCTGGAGGATGAGGTAGATTGCACCTTCAGCAAGTTTGCGGATGACACTAAGCTGGGGGGAGTGGTGGATACCCTGGAAGGTAGGGATAGGATACAGAAGGACCTAAAGAAACTGGAGGATTGGGCCAAAAGAAATCTAATGAGGTTCAACAAAGAAAAGTGCAGAGTCCTCCACTTAGGAAGGAAGAATCCCATGCACAGCTATAGACTGGGGACCGACGAGCTAGGCAGCAGTTCTGGAGAAAAGGACCTGGGGGTAACAGTGGATAAAAAGCTGGATATGAGTCAGCAGTGTGCCCTGGTTGTCAAGAAGGCTAATAGCATATTGGGCTGCATGAGGAGGGGCATTGCCAGCAGGACGCGGGAAGTGATTATTCCCCTCTATTCGGCATTGGTGAGGCCGCATTTAGAGTATTGTGTCCAGTTTTGGGCCCCCCACTTCAAAAAAGATGTAGACAAATTGGAGAGAGTCCAGCGGAGGGCAACAAATATGATTAGGGGGCTGGAGCACAGGACTTATGAGGAGAGGCTAAGGGAACTGGGCTTCTTTTCTCTGCAAAAGAGAAGAATGAGGTGTTTTTTGATAGCAGCCTTTAACTACCTGAAAGGGAGTTCCAGGGAGGATGGGGCAAGGCTGTTCTCGGTGGTGGCAGATGACAGAACAAGGAGCAACGGTCTCAAGTTGCAGTTGGGGAGGTCCAGGTTAGATATTAGGAAAAAGTTTTTCACTAGGAGGGTGGTGAAGCACTGGAATGGGTTACCTAGGGAGGTGGTGGAATCTCCATCTTTAGAGGTTTTTAAGCTGCGGCTTGACAAAGCCCTGGCTGGGATGATATAGCTGAGGTTAGTCCTGCTTTGAGCAGGGGGTTGGACTAGATGACCTCCTGAGGTCCCTTCCAACTCTAATATTCTAACATTCTATGATTCTATGACCTTTAGCATAGATAAGTGAGGGTAAATTAAAGCAAGTTAGACCTTTGGCATAGATAGATGGCCTACCTATATTCATGACCTCTATAACTTAACAGGAACACTCCAAAGAACATGGATATAACAACCACCAAACCAGTTAAGCCAAAAATAACAGATGTGAGAATGAGTTAATAGTCATTAATACAAATGAACATGCCAGCCTATGAGTAAGCGTACCTTGATATTATGTAGATGAGAAAATTAAGTTTGGACATGAGGTGGGTCCATAATGCTCAGTCTCTATAATAAGGGCAACCCATGATGTTTAGTTTTTAGTCAGGCTTTACGTTAGTTTCTATAGTCTTTTTATAGTGTCCTCACTTCCTAGCTTCTCCAAAGTTCTTCAACTCCCACTGAAGATTTGAGGAACCTGAACCACCAGACTCTTTTCTCATTTCAGAGGCAAGGCTGGTCCTTTGTCTCTCAGGACCAGATTTATCAAGGAAGGGTGTGAGAATGTTAATGTAGGAAGTTTTATAGTAAATAATACCACATGTATCTCTAGAACAATATTATTTCCTTTTTAATTTTGATTGATTATTTTTCCATTTGATTACTATTCCATTCATCTCAAGAAAAGTCTTTAATGCTGTATTTTGTTCTATTGTTTTATGTAGTTTGTTAGTGTGTTTGTGTCCTTCCCATACATCCTGAGGGTCCTTACAAAACTCTGTGTAGCTTGATTCTGGGACAAGAACCATATTTTTTTCTGATCGGATTAATTGGAGAGCCTATAGCCCATATTATATAAACTATATTATTAATCACCTAAAAATCAGGCAACTCTGTCAAACTGTGAAGACATATCTGCTGGGGCACACAGGGGCCTATGCTGTGTCCTGTACTATTCATCAAACGTTTTCATTAATGACAACTTCAATAATGGAGTGAAATGAATGCTTATAATATTTGTGGATGATATCACGCTGGGAGCTGTTGCAAGCACTGTGGAGTGTAGGATTAGAATTCAAAATTACCTTGAAAGTTGGATAACTGGTCTGAAATCAACAAGATGAAATTCAATAAAGTTAAGTGCAAAGTACAGCACTTAGGAAGAAAAAATCAAATGTGCAAATATAAAACGGAGAATAACTAGCTTAGCAGCAAGTATCTGGGTAGTGGATCACTAAACGAATATGAGCCAACAATATGATACTGTTGTGAAAAAGGCTAATATCATTCTGGGGTGTATTTACAGGAGTGTCATATGTGAGACATAGGAGGTAATTGTTCCACTCTACTCAGCACTGGTGAGGCCTCAGCTGGAGTACTGTATCCAATTTTGGGAGCCACACTTTAAGAAGGATGTGGACAAATTGGAGTCTATCCAGAAGCAAGCAACAAAAATGATAAAAGATAAGCGGCCCTATGAGGAAAAGTTAAAAAAACTGGTATGTTTAGTCTTAAGGAAAGAAGACTGAATGGGGACAGTGTTCAAATATCTTAAGGTCTGTTAAAAAGTGATCAATTGTTCCCCATTTCCCTGGAGGTAGGACAGGAAGTAATGGGCTTAATCTGCAGCCAGAGAGATTTAGGCTAGACATTAGGAAAAACTTTCTAACTATAAGCACAGTTAAGTGCTGGAATAGGAGGTCCCTGTCATTGGAGCTTTTTAAGAACAGGTTACACAAACATCTGTCAGGGATTGTCTCAGTATACTTGATCCAGCCTCAGTGCAGGGTGCTGAAGTAAATGAACCTTTGAGGATGCTTCCAGCCCTACTTTTCTGATTATATCGTCTCATGATACAGTAGGATTTGTAGCTTAGGCTTTTTTTGTGCACATCACTGAGGATAGGCGTAGTACTGTGTATCATCTTTGTCTGCTTTGAAAGTGCTGACTACTAGCAACTGTTACCTGTACAATATGAAGCTAATAGCCAGAATATTAATAGCACCAGTGTTTTGTTAGGAAAAATGAGAGAACGTGATACAATATCCAAAAATAGATACAAACTAATTAAGATATCTGTTCAAAGATGTTTATTCAAAAAATGATACCCTCCCTCTCCTCCCCCCCAAAACCCCCAGTCCTTTAATCATGATTCACTGAGTTAGGAATGATGTGGTGGTTGCAAAATTTCCCAGAGATCTGTACACCAATATAAGAAGTCTTCTTTAAATTTAAGAACATAAGAATGGCCATACTGGGTCAGACTAATGGTCGATCTAGCCCATCCAACAGTGGCCAATTCCATATGTTTCAGAGAATGAATAGAACAGGTAATCATCAAGTGATCCAGCCCATCATCCATTCCCAACCTATGTCATCCCATCAGCCATTCCCAGTTTATTAATATCTTAAACTCTTTCCTAACTGTTAAACTATTAATTTATCTTGTGTTATGGGTGCATTCTCTATCAAGTAGAGAGAGAAATCATATTACCTGTTCTACTCCTATTACTTGTTTTAAGTATCCTCCAAAAAGTAGAATTATTCAAAATGAAATAAACTTTTGAAGTCTGACTGGTATACAAAAATAAATAAAGCTTATTGTAGAAAATTAATTTTATTTTATAATAAGATTAAATAATAGAATGTAGAATTAATTATAGTAGTGAAAGTACACTAGCATAAGCTATATATAATATTGGGATGGACTGAATATATGAGAAAGAGAGGGTGAAATTAAAAATACTATTTTAGTGCTGCAATATGAGAACGGCTAAATTTGTTTTGCAACCTTTATTTAATCAGTGTCTAATGCTGCAAAGAAGTGTTTTATGTATTACTTCCTAGATATAAATCTAACCAAAGTCTGTATTTGAAATGCACAAATAGGAGGCTTCAGGTAAGTACTTTAAAAAAACTCCTTAAAGAAAGTGAAGTAAGAAGCAATAATAACTAAAATCATTATTAGTCAGTGCACACTTTGTTACACTATGTATAGAAGACACTATAGGACTGTACATAAAATTGTATTTTACTGTTTTATTGTTTGTTTTACATGACTTTCAGAGCAGTAATGAAATCCATGACATTTGTGTGACAACAATTAGAAAAAAACCATCAAAGGTAAGTGTGACGTTCCCCCCCTGCAATCTGGACTGCGGTGTAGCTGTGTCACCCCAATCCCTCACTTCTAGGCCCTGACTTACTCTGCCTTGCTCTGTGGACCACCTGCTCCTGGGTCAGCCCACACACAGCCTCCTGCGAGTAATCGGTCCCTGACCTAGTGAAGGAGCACTTTTGGCCAGCTGCTCACGGGATTGACCCCCAGCAAACAACCCCAGTCCCAGATGCAACCCTGGGAACTACTGTCTTACAGGGTTCAGTGCTGTACACTGCACCCTGCAAGTTCATTACATTTGTCTGTCAATTTATCAAAGAAATGTATATGCACTAGCTCTGTCATTCTAAGTGAAGTTTCTCCACACACTCAGTCCACATGCACTGTTTTAGATAAAACATACAAATAAGTGTATTGACTACAGCAAGATTTTAAGTGATTATAAATCAGATTAATATGAATCAAGGATTTGATCACAATTAACTAAAAGATAACTCGCATCCTAAACTAAACTCAGCATTTCAGTAACTTTACAGTCCTTGATGTTAGCTTACTGCACAGGCTGGCTGAGATGACTCCTGCAGTGGGGTCCTCCCTGCCCCTGTGGGCAATCTGTCAGTGTCCTTGATATTGCTTAAAAATGGATTCCAAGGGAGAGCTCCAGAAACAAAGATGCCTCTGCCTTTAACAAGTTTCCTTGACACCCCCTTGGGTCAGGTGATCAGCTATGTCCAGTAATGGGCATGATTTCCCTCACTTGATTCAAACGGGTGTTGCCTTATCAGGTGTTTAGGCCAGTCCATTGATCCTGCATGCATACTTCTGCGAGGCATGAACCCTCAGATTTCTGTTTGTCTGGATCTATTCAAGCCACGTGAGACACACATTTGGGAATATTGCATACCAGAGTTTTATATCTATACATATGTGACATTGTAGGAACCATACTACCATAACAATAATGTTCAGTATGTCATGAGTATTCGAAAAATACCTTACGTGACATACTTTGCATTAGACAATACAGTTACACTATAAGAGTAAACATGAATGATACACCATAAGGGTGTACATGGGGTACAGCGTGTCACAGTAAGAAAAAAGAAAGAAAGAACGAACTAGAATTCACTGTGTGTCCAGTAATTGCCAATGCATGGTATATACTGCAAAGTGCAGTGTCCTTAACAGACTCCTAAGGTTGTGTCTGTATATGAATAAGAAAGTATGTGACTGGGAAAGAACATACTTGTGTAAATTACAGACTATGCATAAACCTAGCTACATCCTCACTTGCTAACTTTTAATAATTCTTTTTTCTATATGAGAAACTACTATTTTCACTCCCAGAGATCCTGCCCAGCATAACAGACTCCATAGAAAAGGCCAACAGAGTTGTGTTTCTTTGATTGTATGAGATCTTTCTTTTCCCCTCCAACTGAGTTTCCTAAAATCAGGAAACTCGTAAAAAGTAGATATTAAAATAGCGTCCATAACTCCAGGCTTGCCATCTAGAACATGATCTCAAATACTTCATCAGGGATATTAACATTCCCAGGGCACCTGAGAACATGTGCATATATTTTCACATGAATCATTTCTCTTCCATATTGTACTAAAGATCTCAAAATATTTAAAAATATTTCATAATACTTCTGTGGGTTGGATATAGTTATATACATTTCACAGGCGAGTAAAGACTCCCTCAAAAAGTTATGGTAAGAGGGTGCAGAGCTAGGAGTAGAACTCTACGTATCTTGGCAGCTAGACTCCTGCTCTAGCTATCAGCCAGCTGTCCTTCCTCTCATCGTAACTGGGAAGCAGCCAAGATAGCTCCTCTAGAAAGAATTTTGTACTGTTGTTTTTCAACCATCTCTCCAGTCTTCCCATGAAAAACTGCAGTTTGGGTTAGGTTTTATATGCCCACAGCCACAGTACTCTCCAAAATAGGATAATTATGTTGTCCACAGAAAGAAAGAGTCAAGAGATAATTCATTACTATAGCTGCACCTCCTCTGTTTTGGAAAGGCTACTGGAAAAGATATTACCAGTCTTGCAGCAAAGTTTGTTATAACTGAATTTCAGAAAATAGGTTTGTGATTTCCCCCTTTCAGATACACAGGAGTTTTCCCAGGAGGGGAAACCAGATTGAAACTATTTTGGAATTTTCCTCTAGGGAGGACTGTCAGCTTCTTTCTTTGAAGAAGTCAATTTTGTATTATTGATTCTTTTACTGCATACCTCTGAAGTGTCCTAACCCTCTTTTTTATTGGTTGTCAACATCACTGACTCAAATTACCATCATTAGTTTCATAAATTTTCATCATGAAATTACAATGATTTGTATCCTCAGTCTTATAAGCACAGCATGAAAGACTTTTCTCAGGATGGAACAACTCACTACAGTCACTTAGAAATTCATTAGTCCCTTTAAGGGAGATCACTTGTCTGCAGTACTGGCCTTAAGGATGGGCAAACTAAGTAGTCACCCGAGGAGCAAAATTTTGGAGATAAGAAAAGGATTACACAATTTGCTGTGTGCTGAGCACTTAGTGTCAATGTTTCTGTCTGTTTAAATTAATCACCACTGGGCAACCAGGAGGAGTTGAGGCTTTCCATTTTCAAGCCTTCATTAAAACAATTTTTGCTCAGCATAGCCTAAGAAGTGGAAAGCCTGATTTAGCCTTGAAGTAGGGTGAATATGGCCATAGGCAATTGAATGAAACATACACTGATAGGTAGTCTGAAGCAAGCAGGCCAGATAATGGTTGGAGTGAGAAGAATCTGGGATAAATAAGTAAGGGAGAGGAATTAAGAATCTAACCTAGAAGGCAGACCCCATTTTTCTGACACTAATACTCATACAAAGCTGAAATCACACTTATGTTTTACATTGAGAAGCTACAGTGGGATATCCAGGTATGCTGTTCTTTCCTCTTCACAACACATGTAATAGCTGCCCAGTACTTCCACTCTCTTGCATAAAGGAAAGGCACCAACTTACCACATATATAACTCCATTTTAATATCTAAAATCCTGACATACTTACCTGAGGGGTCTTGATCAGGACTGATGTCAAAAATAGATGGGCTGCATTGTTGATTTATGTCTGCTAAAGCAGACTGCCAGCTACTCTGAAGCAGTCTCAATTACCTTAATGTAAAGCCTGTTATTCTTTTTCTACAAGTGGTAGTCATGTTTGAGTAGTCCGATTTGTGAAGCTTTGGCCTGCCTTGTCCACTTAAAAGATCATTAATCACCAACCCAGTTTATAAATCAAGGAGGCCAACTTGCTGAGAGCAATTGAGAAGTTGAAGCTCCACAAAAGTACTTAACCAATTCCCAGACCCAAGCTTAGCATTTCTTTCTCCCTGCCTCTAGTAGTCAGACAATTTATCATCCTTCTCCCATTGAGGCAGAATGAATCTGACAGAAGAATGCATGAAAGCTAAACAATATGATCAAGTTGAAAGTTGAGGGTAGAGAGCTCTTCCCAATTTTTAAGTTTTTTAGTTTTGTTTGAAGTTGTAGTAGTTCAAATTATTTCAGACAAAAACAAACAGCAAATGAGCATATTTCAAAGTTACACAAACACAAGTAATAGCAATGGGGAAAATATATTGTAGACATTCTTTAGCTATAGCTATCTATGAAGAGGAATAAAAGCACCAGGCAAGGAGTGTGGTGATGGTTATTCTGCATTATCATTCTTGGATGCTACAATTGCACAGGTTCACTTTTCTTTTACAATGGTGTCTAGTGCAATTGGCAGGCCAGAAGTCAAAAGGAGGTTTGCGCCTGCTAAATAAACATTAGCCTGCATTTTATGTATGTGAGGACTAATGAAGATACAACAAAAAAATGATCCTCTTCACAACAATGCAGAATAAGGGAAATTACACAAAAGTTTTCTTTTCCTCTTCCATGATAAGTTGTTTTATGTATTTCAAGCACAGCCTTTTTTGAGAAAGAGAGAGAGAGAAAGAGAGCAAAAACATAAATTGTTCATTGTACAGAAGAAAGCATGAGTGACAACTGTAAGTGGAATAGACAGTTTCCATTACCCCCTCACACATGCTAGAGAATAATTTGCAAAGGCTGGGTAAATTGTGTTTTAAGAAGTGTAATGACGTGTAATAATTTCCTGTCAGCATGTCAGTTACAAGCAGAGTGAGTTTGATAATTTTTTTGGGGGGAGGTGGAAAGAATTGAGGAAAGGAGGAAGGGAGGATACAGAGAAGAAATGGGAAGGTCTTTTAGGATCACTGGCATCAGAAACTAATGAAAGCGTAATTGTATAAAAACAGGTGGAGTGCTAGATAAAAGCAAGAGCTGTACAGCAACCTGCCCAGATACTAATTCCCATTTGCTTTCCCATTAATCTTGCATAAAGATTCCAGGTCACAGGTCTAGCTACAGGGAGTATTAAGCAATTTAGTAGGATGGGAAATGGCTCAGAAATCAGAAAACGGATGATCAGGAAAAATTTCCTTTTCTTGTTCTATGAAAGACATCCGTATAATAATGCAGACAAAAATGTTTTTATTCACATCTCCCTGGGCTAGAAAAAAAGGCAAACAAATCTGAAAAAAAGATTTAGAATGTATTTGACTATCTATGTTTGTCTTTGAGAATGCACAGTGTGCTAGAGATCAGTAAATGCCACAGCTTATAGATCAACCTAAGATGAATGAGGCAGTTATTTTCACATGCTGTTACACTCCTTCTCATCTTTAGCTTAAAGGAAATATACTCTTGGTTTTATTATTTATTAATTTTGTTATTTTATATTGCTGACAAAACTGTCATTAGGATAATATTTACTTTAATCATGCTAAGGTTGGACCAAAATTCTATTCTCCACTATATCTGTTTATAACTAGGATAACTCCAATGACTTCATTGGTTTTACTACTGATTCACAGGATTACTACTGTAACTGTGAAGAGAATTTGGGCCCAGGAACTTAGAGAAGTGAAATACCTATGAAATCATCCAGTTCATCTGCCTGCCAATGCATGATTTTTCTTTTCAGTACATTTTCTAGTGCTTTGTCTAGTCTAGTTTTAAAAATAACAAGCAATGGTTTCTACCATTTCTTTGGGATTCCATTATAGTGATCCAAACAACACTTAAAACTTAAAACTGTTTTCCTAATATTCAATCTAAATATTCCCTTTCTTTATTTCATTCTGTTTATTTCTCTTCCAGTTTTGCCACCAGCTTACTCTTCATGCATGAGATCTCTTCTGTCTTCATTCAGAAAGGAAAACATAGGAGATCCTAAGCAGGTCTCAGCAGTTGTTCCCTCGTTGTCCATATCTGTTACCTGGTGTACAGTCATACCAAATCCTTATACCTGTAAGCACAGGAACTGCAGCTAATCTCTCCAGAACTCCCATTTTCTATTTCTGTTCATCGTTATCTATTTTAAAATTATTGATTACTCATAACTACAGGATCTTGAATGTGCTAACTCACAAAGTGCAGAAAAGGCATTAGTGGAGATCTATTTTAGAACACCAAATCAAACCAAACAACAGGATGAGTTACTTGTTGAGCATTGGTCTGTAATGTGTGGAAAGAAAAAGGATTTTTGAGGACTTCGCTTTGGGAGAAGTATGCTGGAGGTTTCATGCAGCCAATAGTAAAACATCATTAGAGTTTCTAAAAATTATACATGCTAATTTTTGTAACACAAAAAGAATTGCAACCCTCATGAGGTGTATTTTGGACCTCATGATGACTGATAAAAATTAATTAATCACTGTACTGGAAATTGGTGGTGGCCTAAGGACCAGTGATTGTGACCTGATAACATTCAATATAAGCATACAAAGGACAGGCCCAACTAGTAATATCTGTGTACTTGGTGCTTCAAAATGGTTACTTTCCCAAAGCTGAAGAAAATAATGAGAAATTGATTGGTAGGAAAGCATTGGACAGAAAAATGTGAATGGAAATTAGGAACTGTTTAAGAAGGGTTTATTAGATGGCTAAAAATCATGATTCCATAATCAAGAAAGGCCTGTTTCAGTGGTGAGGTGAAGGTAGGGTGACCAAATGTACCGATTTTATAGGGAAAGTCCCAATATTTGGGGCTTTATCTTATATAGGCACCTACTATTTTCCATCCCCCGTCCCAATTTTTCACAGTTACTATCTGGTAACCCTACGTGAAGGTCACAATTAAAAATTAAAAAACCACATTATACAACAAATGGCAAAAAAGGAGAAATAAACAGCAATCAGCATAAATTAGAAGTTATGAAGTGTAGAAAATTGACAAGGGATAAGACAACAGAGAAAAAATAATTGCTGGCAGGGCTAAGAACAATGAAAAGGAGTTTTTAAAAGTGTATGAGGTACAGAAAAAATTCTAGCAATGGTATACACCCATTGTTGGATGAGATGGTAAAGTTGTTAATAATGATGTAGAAAAAGCAGACGAGTTCAATAAATATTTCTAGTCCATATTTGGAAAGAAAAAGGATGATGGAATTATATCTAATGTCGATGAGGAAGTACGTTCCAGTCTATTAGTAACCAAGGCAGAGGTTAAACAACATCAAGTAGGAATAAACATTTTAAAATCAGCAGACCTGGGTAACTTGCACCTAAGAGTTCTAAAAGATTGGCTAAGGAGGAGTCTGGCTTGCTAATGTTAAATTTTAATAAATCTTGGAATACTGGGGAAATTCCAGAAGACTAGAACAGTGCTAATGTGCCAACATTCAAAAAGGAAAAGTAGGATGACACGTGTAATATAGACTAGTTAGCCTGCCATTAATCCTAGGTAAAATCATAGAATTATTCAATTAATAAAGAATTAAAGGACAGAAAAGTAATTAATGCCACTTAATGAAGTTTTATGGAAAATAAGTCTTGTCAAACAAACCTGATTTAATTCTTTGTGGAGACTGAACATTTGGTTTATATAAGTAACACTTGTAAAATCTGATTAATAAATTAACCTTATACAATATCAATATCAATAGAGCGCTCGTTAAACGGATTAGTAGATGCCTATTTGACCAATCTCAAAATGTAGTTGTCAGTGTGGAATTATCATCAAATGGGGACATTTCTAGGGAGGTTGCAAGACGGATATCAGGAATGATGCTATTCAACATTTTCATCAATGATCTGGTAGTAAATATGAAATCACTGCTGGTTACACAAAGACTGGCAGAGCGGTAAATAATGATGAAGACAAGGCATTCATACAGAATAATCGGGATTACTTGGTAAACTGAGTTCTTTCAAACAAGCTTTTAATGCAGTTAAAGTTAAAGTTATACATCTAGGAGCAAGGAATGCAGGCCATAGCTAAGAATGTGGGATTGCATCTGGGAAAGTAGTGGCACTGAAAAGGATTTAGGGGTCATAAAGGACAAACCACTCAATATGAGTTCCCAGTGTGATGTTGTGTTATGGCGTTCTCAACCCATAAAGAGGAGAACAGTGAGTATTAATAGTGAGGTGATTTTACCTCTGTAAATGGCATTCAGTCCTGGTGTCCACATTTTTAAAAGGATGTTGAAATATTAGAAAGGCTGCAGAAAAGAGCCTTGGAAATGATTAGCGCGCTCTGGAGAAAATGCCTTATAGTGAGAGGTTTAAAGACCTCAGTCTGTTTATCAAAAAAGAAGATCACGATGTGACTTGATTGCAGGGTTGAAGTACCTTCACAGCGAGAAAATATTGAGTATTAAAAGGCTTTTTAATATAACAGTGTCCACACTGGATGTTACCATGCAGCAAGCTGGCATGCTGTATGTTCACACACCGGCTTATCACGAGGTAACTTGTCATGTGCACAAGTCCTTAGAAATTGGCCTGATGCTGCATATGCTCCGCATGAGGATTTCCCACTGCTAGTCACAAATAGAGAGTGGAAATTGTCCTATAATCTTTTGTGGTTTAATTCTTCCAGCTATTGTATTTTAATGGGATTAGTTAAACAGCCAATCAATCAATCAATCAATCAATCAATAAAAAGCAGAAAGCAAGCATTGTTACTTGGAGGTCCTGATCCTGCTCACACTGAAATCAATGACAAAATCCCAATTACTTTGAGATTCTTTATTTCTCTTTGACAACTATTTGTTTAATCAGACAAAATAAAATACATGCATCTGAATGTCTTGTGCCTCCACTGCTGTAATAAATCTCCATGAATTACAAGGTCTGGGCAGAATGCATCCTAACTACATCAAATGAACTCTAACGTCATATTAGGTCAATCATGTGCTTTATTAAATATCTCTAAAAGGAAAATAGATATAAACGACATAGTTCCATGCATATGCATGCTGGCCTTTTACCCCTAGACACCTACAGCAAATCTCACATTTGAATTAACTACCCAGTTAAATGAGTTTGTTCCCAGTGCTTCACTATGCGCATTACAAATCCACCCTACAATATGGCACAATTTTCAGTGAGGCATTGATGCCAAGGCCTGGAATATCAAGGAGATGCCTGGACAGGAGAGAGGTGTTTTGATATAGCTGTGTGTGGAAACTTACATCACACCCAGCTGTACTCTATTATCAGTTTCATGTCCATGAAAACATATTCAAAGAGTTCTAAACATATATTTGCATAGGGATACATCACAGGCGTTATTTGGCCCATAATTCGCAAATATCCCCAATTCTTCACTTACATTGTCAAAGCCCTTGGGGGTCATCAACTCCACTCACTTTCCCTACACAAAGAAACATTTATGCTATGAAAAGCAAGATCTGTCTTTCATTTTTTTCATTGGCATTTCATGGGACTCATGTTAACATGTGATGTTAGAAATAATCATTTGCTGTATCTCTCAAAACACAGCAAGAGTACCTGAAGATAGAGAGTTATCATTATTTTTGTAGATGTGTGTCAAATAAGATAGTCACTGAAAACATTTTTGCTCAGGAAGATCTTTTTATTATGAAAAGTAATAAACCACTATTGTTTGCATGCTATGATATCTGGCTCTCTGGAATCTTTAACACACACTTAGGAACATAGGAATTATCATACTGCATCAGACCCGGGGTCCATGTAGTCCCACGTCATGTCTCCAATAGCCAGCATCAAAAAGCTCGAGAACAACGTACAAGAAACCTGACAGAAGGCACATGTGGTGTAATCTGCCTCTGATTAAGGTGTGCCCAATGGCCGGCTTCCCTCTAGTGAATCTTGTGCTTTGCTCCTGTTGGGGGGCCAGGAAAGTGCCCATCACCCCATCTTCCCTGGGGGAGGAGGGTAGGGACCCGGGCCCACCCGCTCCTCCGGGTCCCAGCCCAGGGGCCCTATGAACCGCAGCGGTATACTGCTGGCTCTGTACTTTGAAGCCGCAGTCTCTTCCCCTGGGCTACTTTCCCCCTCAGTCTTTCTGGCCTCTCCGGCCCTATGTCCTTGCCGCCCCTTGCTGGGCTCAGTACCTCCTTTCAGGGTTCCTCCGCTCTCCCACACTTCGCTACTTCAGTCTGCTATGTCACTCCGCTCCACACAGCACAACACCTCTGCTTCCTCCACCTTGTGCTCTGTGTGTTTGGGGGTGGAGTCCTTTTATGGAGCACCTGGCTGATCCCTAATTGGCCTCAGCTGGCTCCTAATTGCCCCCTCATGACTCCAGCTAGGCTGCAGGGAATAAAGCCCTGATCATCCTAGGGCTGATATACCTCCCTTTGCATACTCTCTTGCTGCCCTCTGCCCTTGATATATCACAAAGGTTTCATCTTAATCTGCAATAGTTAGAGGTTGTTTTAAATCATGAAATATCAGCTTTCTCTCCCTTCCAATATTCTTTTTGTTAGCATTAGCTATTATAACTCTGGATATTCATGTTTTCCATTTAAATTTCCAGTCTCACTTTCAAGCTTACTAAGTATGTGGCTTCAGCAATATTGGGTGATGAGTTCCACAGTCTAATAGCACATTGTGTGAAAAAGTATTTCCTTTTACAAGTTTTGAAAATTCTAAATAAGTTATGTTAATCAGTTCTTTTGAAAGTCTAAATAAATTATGTTAATCAATTCTTTTTCCATTACTTTATTCACACATAAAGAATTGTAATAGATTATTAAGATATGATTTTTCTTTGCAGAATGCGTGTTGGTTAGATCGTACCATATCATGATCTTCCAGGTGTTTTATTACTATATTTCTAATTATCAATTCAACCAGTTTATCAGATACTGGTCTGTAATACCGGTTCAACATTTGTAATTTTCCTATATATATAATTTATATATGGCAGTGCATATTTCTGGTATCAGTCTACCACTTCAAACTTGAGCTCCTTCAGGATTCTTGGGCACCCATCATGTAGATCCGTTAAAAGCAGATGAAAGATCTCTATAAAGTATATGTTCCCTATATTTGTTCTACATTTTGTAGCAGATTAGTCTACAACTAGCCAAAAGCATTATAAGAATGACAATATTAGTTTCATTGGCCACAGAGAAGTGCTCCACAGGCCGATATTGGTCCGTGGACCTCTGGTTAAAAACCATCGTTCACAGGATTTTGGACAGTGTAATAAAGCGGTGGTCAGTCTGGGGAGAACATAAAATACCTGAGAGGTTTGTTAAGATGAGCAGTCTCTATATATTTAACAAGAGACTGAGTCCTGTAAAGAACACCAAAACTGAACTTTTGGCTGGTAATCTGCCTGGCCATTAAGCCAATACCCATGCTTTAGTTCCCAGGTCTCTTATATCTACCTTTCTCTCTCCATGCCAAATGACTAGCCTATATATGAATTCCCTGGAGCACACATTAAGAAATGGAATACAAGCCATTATTTGTTTTGTTTGTGTTTTTGTAACTAAGGGATAATCTGCCCATTGCTTTCTATGTTTTATTTTATTTTATTTTATTTTATTTTATTTTATTTTATGTGAAGCAATGGTGAAAGTCAATGGCTACTTAAAATAACCATAAAATTATATTTCCTGAGATTATCCAGAGGGATATCTCAATGTGAGACAATTTCTGGGGTGAAAGCCAAGACAGTGATTTGATCTACAGAAATACAATATAAGCATTTATTTACAGCTAAAAACAAGCTTAGAATCCATTTCTCATAGCAATAAAGGATCTAATAATATATGTATAGACTACTGGAAAACAGAAAACAAAAAAGAAAAAATAATGTGGGAGTTTTGCCAGGGCGAGAATGAGACCATAAATAAGCCAGTGTGATTTCATGACTCCTTTATAATTTCCTCCCTCAGCAGTCAATGGACAGAAGCTGATTTAATCTTGATTTGAGCCATAGACATTTTGTGGAGACAATGAAATACAGACTGAAGTTCTGAATTACCCATTACAGAATAAGCATCTATGTAGTCCGGCATCATATTTAAAACAGAAAGGAAGGAAATCAAAATAGAAATCAAACTAGATGTGAATGAGGAAATTAGCTTTTATTAGTCATTCACATAATTCCCCAACTCCTCATGTTTGAACTTCACCATTATTATTGTTATGAATATTATTGTGTTTATTATTATAACTTAGACTGAGACACTGCTTACGATTTGCCAGGCACCTTACAAACACAGAGGAAGATGTCATCTCTGTTCTGAAATCTCTATTAGTCACATTTTAGATTTTTTAATTTTTAAAAAGTAAAACAAAAATGTACACATGATTTAGAGGTGAGATGCACAGCACATTATTTCATAAATGTAACTCAAGCTAGAGACTTCTTTCAGTAAGCAGGTTAAATATGTACCAGAACACATTTAGGAGGTTGCCTCCACATGAAGATAATAAATAAAATAAATAAAAGGGTCAGCACTATTAATAGTGCCATGCTCCTTCCTTCAGACCCTGATTTCTGTGCGTCCCATGATCCTTGGTAAGCAAGCTAATTTACCAAGAGGCTGGATGGAGCCATTGGAGCGGCTCAGCCAGGAATATTCACACAGGAGGCCTAATGATGACATACAGGTACAAAACCTTTGTGTGAATAGCTCAATAGCTCCCAATGGCTCCCTGAAATCTGTGTGAATACTGGGAATCCACGAGCGCAGACTCTCCATTATTCCAATGGAAGACATCAGAGGAAAATCCTCAAGAGGAAAATGTACCTTATGGCGTTTTCTGGCCCCTGCACAGATATTTCCTTAGTGAGCACAATCTGACCCTATGCAATTACGTACTTTAAAAATAAGGCTTGGATTTTCAAAAGAGACCAAAGGAGTTAGATTCCATGCTTCCACTGAATTCCAATGGAATCTGGACAACAAATTCTCTTAGGTTCCTTTGAAAATGCAAACTTAAGACATTACATACTTATATACGTCTGCATATTCTAAGAAGAAAGCACTTCTTTACTTTAAAAACAAACAAACCTGATTCAGCATATCTATGTTCAGCCTTTATTAGCAGGGCAATCATGGAGTTCCATCTCAAAATTAAACCTCCCATGGCACAAGCCTTGCTGGCAGGTGATATATTGTAGATATTGTCTTCCCTCCTGTGAAGTGAAACCTCCTGAAGTGAAGCATGGCTGCCCATACACAGGCTGAGTTAAAATGCCCATCTCATCTGCCTCCTAGGGCGAATTGAGTCCTAGATATAATAGTGGCTTTCTCATCTCTGATTCCATTATTTTATTAGATTTAAAAGTTAGACTTAGAAGACAGCACTTGACAGAATGACTGGTCTTTCCTTTATCAAAAACATGTAACACATTTGCTCCCTTCTATTATGATGCATTTGAATGTATTGAGAAGAATGTTGAATCTGTTTATGTGAATTTGCATTTATTGTTTCTTAAGCAATTGTCTATGTTGAACTGCTGTTATATTGTAGTTACTATATTTTTCTTCTTTCTCTATGCAATATAGAGTCAGTCAGCCATCACGATTCCAACTGTATGCACGTGTCTGTGTATCCTGCTCCTGTTCCTGCTCCCCTGGCTTGAGTTCCTGGTAAGCTGACCCTGCCTGCCTCCTGATGTTCAACTCTTGGTTTGCCCTCTGGCCTGTCTTGGACTCTGACTTCCTAATATTTAAACTGTCCTAACTCCAGATTTCTGCTTTGACCACTAGGTCAGACCGCCCATGCCCTGGTCATGACAGCTTGCATGGACCACTTAGGCCCCAGGAGTGGTTCCCATACCAGCAGAATGGACCTGGCTACCCCTTTGGAAGTACTGGACACACTTGAGTGGGCCACCTGCCTTCAGGTGGATAACAAGCCCTGCAGGCATGTTGTCCTGCTGATCTCTGAGAACTAGCTATTGCAGGAGCAAATTACACGATTGTGTGCTGAAATTGCCTCACTCCCCACATGGCTTGTGCAGCCCTGTTCCCTGACACAACTGCCAGAATGGTTTGATCATAATTGCCAGCTATTCCGGGGTTTCATAAACTGGTGCCACCTTCTGTTCATGATTCAACCTCAGACTTATACCACTGATCGTGCTAAGGTGAGCCTGGCCATCAGCCTGCTGTCTGGGGAAACATTAGACTGGGTCTTCCCCATCTTGGAATGTGACAGCCCCATGCTGTCGAGCTCGGAGGCCTTTCTCTAAGCCATAATGGTATTATTCAGTGACCTGCACCAATCTCAAACAGCAGAGGATGCCTTAAGGAAACTCTGACAGGGACTGGGCACTGCAGCCTCCTATGAAACTCGATTCTGCCGCCTCACAACTGATACAGACTGGAATGAGGCAGCACAGATGTAACAGTTCTGGTATGGCCTTTAAGAAGAAATTAAAGACAAACTAGTTTGGATAGAGACTCACGCGAACCTGGATGCTTTCATGGATCTCACCATCCATATAGACAAACATTTATAGGAATGAAGAGAGGAAAAAGGGGGGGTCTGGCAACTCTCCAATCCAGGTATTGTGACCTTTTCACCACTGCCTCCTACTGAGTTAATGCAGGTGGATGTGAGCCAATGATGACTCATCCCCACAGAAAAGGAATGATGATGCCACAACCATCTCTGCTTCTACTGCAATGAGTTGGGTCACTCCATCGCTGCTTGCCCTGTATGAACTCCAAGAAAACTGGGAAAGATCTCCTCCATGTGGGCAGGGGGACAAAGGATGTCAGCGCTGGGCCACGTTCCTGGGGGACTGGGAGTTGGGCCCAGGCTTTGGACACAAATTGTCCTCCGCGGGACCCCTGACTTGGGCTAAAAAGGCCATATACTACACAAGCAATAATCATGTGCAAACCACAGCACTTTTCTAGCCTTGAAGTTAGGGTGGGGGAAGCAAACAACAGCAACTTTCTAGCATTGAAGTTAGGGAAGGAGGGAGCATATCAAGAGCAACTTTCTAGCAGTAGCTGGAGCAGTGCAGACCTACCCAATAGGTACCATGGTAACAAGGGCGTAATATGAGTGGACTATGTTCTCCTGACCATTCCTCCCCTCACCAGCTGGACAAAGAATGTGGTAAAAGGGTGTTATCTCTTCTTTCCCAGGCAGCATGTCTGTTAGGGAAGGCTCAGGATCTCTCCCCCAGTTCTTCCCTTGTTGCTAGTTTGTTAAGGGACTCCATGGTCATTCCTGTTGTTAAGATAAATGTATATGCTACACAAGTTTTGTGGGAACTAACAAACAGGGGCAGGTATAATTATGTGCCTCCCAAAGCCATTAATGTTCATTTTATAATCTTTTATATTACCAAATAGGGATTTTATAGGGCATTGTAGAAGTGTGTGTATTTTCATATTATTTTAGATAAAAGGTTGTAAAGTAGTGAACTCGGGGCTCACTTTGTTGGACGCGCGTGACAAAGGGGAACGAGTGGACTAGAAGCTGTAACCGAATAAAAGCTCCTTATCACTCCACCTGGCTCAATCTCTCTCTCTCTTCAACCGACCCTGTAACACTCCACACTCTAGTCTTGACTGGAACACGTCCAGAGCCCCTCATGAAGGCTCCCCTTTTGCAGGTGCTTGTCCAATTGCATATACCTGAGGCACCTCTGCAAATTCCATCATATGGGCCCTAATCAACTCAGGTGCTGCTGACTGCATCATAGACACAGTGGCAGCCCAACTCCTGCAAATCCCACTGCAATGCAAAGGCACCCCAATCTTGTAGAGATTATTGATGGTTCCCCTTAATCTCCCAGTTCAGTCATGGAGGAAACAACTCCCCTCAAGGCTGTGATTCAGGCTGTGTCCCCTCAGGCTGTGACATACAATTTAGTGTGATCCATTCTCCACACTTTCCCCTGGTCTTCAATATCTCCTGGCTGGCCCTCCATAACCTGCTCATTTGGTAGCAAGCACAAGAAATCTGTTTTCCATCAGAGTTTTGTTGGCATCACTGGAAATCAGTAGATCCTGCACCAGCATGCAAACCCCGAGAGACTGAGGTGGGGGTAAGCACCCAGGCAGAACCTTCCATTGCAACTACATCTAAGCTCCTCTTGAATTACCAAAACTACACTGATTTTTTTTTAAAGAAGACTACAGAAACCTACCTCTGCATGGGGACTCTGACTGTCCAGTAGAGCTGCAGCCAAGAGCCAAAATACCATTTGGATGAATATATGCCATGTTGGAACCTGAGCTGGCAGCACTCCAAGAATACCTCCAGGAGAATCTAGCTTGAGGGTATATCTGCAAGCTGACCACACCAGCTTGAACACCAGTCCAGTTTGTCAAAAAGAAAGATGGCAGTCTCTGACTCTGCATGGATTACTGCTCATTGAATCAGATTAACGTCAGGAATCATTACCCGCTACCCCTGATTCCTGAACTGCTGGACCACATTGGGTCTGCCTACATATTCACCAAGTTGGAGCTATGGGGGGGGGGGGGGGCGTACAATCTCATGTGAATTAGAGAAGGGGATGAGTAGAAGACTGCCTTCTGGATCCGGTATGGCCACTATTAATATCTGGTAATGTCTTTTGGGTTGACCAATTCCTCAGCCACCTTCCAACATTTTATAAATGATTGCTTTGAGACATATTAGTCTAGTACATAGCAGTCTACCTAGATGACATATTGATCTTCTCTGACGAACCTGAACAGCATATCTCTCATGTCAGAACTGTCCTAGAATGCTTGCAGCAGCATGGCCTTTATGCCAAGCTTGAGGAGTGCACTTTTGATCAGACCTCCACAAAGTTCTTGGACTTCATCTTATCCCCAGAAGGGATCAAGATGGACCCATGTAAGGTCCAAGCCATCCAGGATTGGCTGACTCCCCACATGGGTATGTGACCTGCAATGCTTCCTGAGGTTTGCCAATTTCTGTTGATGATTTATCCTAATTTAATTTAATCCTGTTTTTTCTAAACAAATAAAACCCCTCACTGCTCTCCTTCAGAGAAAACACCGTATTTCTTTGGTCTCCCAAGGCCCAGCATGCAGCTGATCAACTGAAATTAGTCTTTATTACAGCACCCATATTGGCTTATGCACCCTCCCACACTTGCATGGGCATTCCATAAGAATCACCCCAAAAAGCCTGGTCCTTCATCATCCTGAGGGCACCCCTTAGGGAATGGGTGCTGTCAAGGACTACAGGGTTCAAATGTGGGTCTACAGGTCTCTTAGGAGCTGTATGCTCCAACCTGCCATCCAGCAACCTGCTAACAGCTGCTATGGCAGAAACTGAAACCTGATAGAAGACTCCAGTCCTGGAACCTGATTCACTCAGCACAGGCACAGGAATTTACTCTGCTCTGGACTGTGTGCCTTGTGCTTCCTTTTTCCCTGGCTTGATTTCCTAGTATCCTGACCCAGCCTGACTCCAGATATCAATTTGTGGTTCTGCTCTCAAGTTTGTCTCCTGTCTCTGATCTCCTGGTAACCTGGCACTGCCTGCCTCCTGACATTCGAGTCTTGGTTTGTCTTCTGGCCTGTCTTGGACTCTGACCTCGTGGTATCTGACCAAGCCTGAGTCCTGCTTTGACCACGAGGGAAGACTGCTCACATCCCAATCATGACGTGTTTATAATCAGGGATTTGTGCCATGTCCACCGTACACAAAAATTGATGATGAAAATGGGATTTCAAGAACCTTCTAAGCATCTGAGTAGCAAAGCAATCTGTGACATTGCTTATAGTCCCAATAGGGAAGAGGCAAGTACTACAACTGTGATTATTCTGGACAGCTAAATTAACAGCAGTGAGGTGAAATGGCAGGCTGTATTGGGAAAATGGAGGCCTTCAGTAGTGGCATGGAGGATTAGCCGATATACATAGACTGGAGCAGTATTTTGAAGTAAATGAAATTCTCTCAGAAAAACCATGTTGTGGCATTACTGAATGTGAAGGGAGGAAAACCATACAGTTTAGTACACATCCTGATCACCCCAGAAAAGCCAGCCAGCAAAACCTTTAAAGAGATAGTGCAAATTGTTCAAGAGTTATTGTCATCCACGTCCTTGATTGTAGCAGAAAGGTTCAGTTTCATAAGTGGAATCACCTTGAAGGTGAATCTATTTCCTTCTATGCAACAGAGTTAAAAAGATTATCAGAACACAGTTCTTTTAAGGATGTGCTTAATGAGGCCCTAGGAGACAGATTTGTGTGTGGACTGCTTAATGAAAACATACAAAGGAGACTATCAACTGAGGAAAACCTTACTTTTAACTGCACATTAGAAAATGGAATAGCAATGAAAACTGTATCAAGGGGTGCAATAGAAATGCATACCAGCATTAAAACAGAAGTAGGAATGTATAAACTATTTGTAATACAAGGCAAAAGTCAGTCCACTCTGCAGACAGACTCATGTTAACAGTGTGGAAAAAGGTTCCACACTCCTTCTGAATCCTGATTTAAAGATGCATATTGCAGAAGCTGTAATAAAAAAGGTCATACCCAAGCAGTTTGTCACACTAAGAGAGATAAGGAAGAGACCAAATCAAGGCATAAAAAATCAAATATCAATGTATATTCGCTGTAGTCAGAGGCAGTAGTGACACAGATGTGAGGGTATATCTATACTGACAGCGGCAAAGTTGCCGCCGCCAGATCGATCTTTCTGGATCGATTGAATGGTCAGTGTAGACCCACTCAATCGATCAGGAAGTCTACTGAGTAAAACCGACCCCTCAAGTATTGCAGCACTGCATCGATGGGAACACAGTTCCTGTCGGCACAGTGCATTGAAGATGGCATGCAGAAGGGAAGCACAGCAGTCAATGGGAGTTACGCAAGCTACTCTAAGTAGTTTACGTAACTCTCGTCGACTGCTGCTGAATCTCCAGGTAAGGGCTTAGAGTGGAGTAGCCAGCATAGATATATATATATAATGTGAGCAAAAATGAAAATTCAGCAATCTGGTTGACACCCTGGGTGGTAGGGGAAAATGCTTAAAATAGAATTAGACACAGGCTCCTTAGGCTCTGTTATCTCACATACGGAATATGAGAAAATGTTTACAAATACTAAACTGAGGGAGACACCAATGTTACTAAAAACTTATATGGGAAAAAAATAGTGCCAACTGGAGTGATGAAAGTGAATGTGGGCTATCACAATAAACAGTGTTTATTAGATTTATGTGTTGTTGACAAAGAGTGACTGGCCCATGGGGCCATGAATGGTTCGTAAGGTTCCTCTGGATTGGAAATCTATAAAAGTGCTGTAGTCACTTTCAGCAGACTCCACTAAAACAGTTGAGCAACAACTGTAACAAATACTGTCAGGCATTGGGATTATTCAAGGAGTGCACAGGAACTCTAAAACACATGAAGGCTAAAATAATCCTAGATGAGAAGTCACAGGCCAAGTTTCACAAAGCTCAGCCTGTCCCTTACAGGGTCTGCTCGATGGTACATGCAGAACTGGAAGATCCGGAAAAGGAAGGCATACTTTCAAAAGTGGTTTGGAGCTAGTGGAGAACTCCTATTATTCCAATTGTAAAAAAACGTGGTGCAGAAAAGGCTTGTGGAAAACTTAAGGTCACCATAAACCATGTACTGTGACATGCTGGCTGACCAGGTCGTGCTAGAGTGTATTCGGGTCAATTCACTTGTGTAGAGCAAAGCAATTGTTAAATGTATAAGTGTATGAGGTGTTTACACTTCATGAAAACTAGTGGAATGTTACTTGCATTGTTTTCACTTATCTGTGTCCTGTTGTAATAGGAAACATTTACATTATGTATACACCAGTAACTAAATAAATCATCAAAGAACCCTTTTGGAATGCAAATGTAGAACTTTAACAGAAAAAAGGCTAATTTCAAAGCAAGCGGTCATTGTGTGTGATGATCGAGATCAAAGCCACTAAGCACATTCTTCACTCACCATCATCAAAGGAAAAGCCCAGGTTGGTAGAGACACAGTCATAAGAACATAAGAACAGCTGTACTGGGTCAAAACAATGGTCCAGCTAGCCAGTGTCCTCTCTTCTCACAGTGGCCAATGCCAGGTGCTTCGGAGGGAATGAACAGAACAGGCAGTTATTGAGGGATCCATCCCCTGTCGCCCATTCCGATCTTCTGGCAAACAGAGTCTAGGGACACTTCAGAGCATGGTTTTGCATCTCTGCCCATTCTGACTAATAGCCATATCCTGCATGAACTTATCTAGTTCTTTTTTAAACCCTGTTCTAGTCTTGGCCTTAACATCCTCTGGCAAAGAGTTCCACAGGTTGACTGTGTGTTGTGTGAAGAAATACATCCTTTTGTTTATTTTAATCTGGCTGGATATTAATTTCATTTTTTGACATCTAGTTCTTGTGTTATGAGGAGGAGTAAATAACACTTCTTTATTTACTTTCTCCACACCAGTCATGATTTTATAGATCTCTGTCATAACCCCTTTAGTTGTCTCTTTTCCAAGCTGAAAAGTCCCAATCTTATTAATCTCTCCTCATATGGAATTTGTTCCATACCCCTAATCATTTTTGTTGTCCTTTTCTGTAACTTTTCCAATTCCAATATATCTTTTTGAGATAGGGTGACCAGATCTGCATGCAGTAGTCAAGATGTGGGCGTACCATATATTTATATAGTGGCAATACAATATTTTCTGTCTTATTATCTATCCCTTTACTAATGGTTCCCAGCACTCTGTTAGCTTTTTTGACATTGAGAGGATGTTTTCAGTGAACTATCAACAATGACTCCAAGATCGCCGTCTTGAGAGGTAACAGCTAATTTAGACCCCATCATTTTATTTCTATAGTTTGGATTATGTTTTCCAATGGGCTTTACTTTGCATTTATTAACAATGAATTTCATCTGCCATTTTGTTGCCCAGTCATCAACTTTTGTGAGATCCCTTTGTAACTCTTCACAGCCTGCTTTGGACTTATCTATCTTGTGTAGTTCTGAATCAACCTCAAATTTTGCCATCTCAGTGTTCTCCCCTTTCTTCAAATCATTTATAAATATGTTGAACAGTACTGGTCCCAGTACAGACACCTGAGGGACACAACTATTTACCTCTCTCCATTCTAAAAACTGACCATTTATTCCTACCCTTTGTTTTCTGTCTTTTAACCACTTATAGATCCATGAGAGGACCTTCTCTCTTATCCAATTTCATCTTACTTTGATTAAGAGCCTTCAGTGAGGAACCTTATCAGGATAATTAAGCACTGGAATAAATTGCATAGGGAAGTTATGGAATCTTCATCACTGGAAATTTGTAAGAGCAGGTTAGACAAACACCTGTCAGGGATGATCTAGATAACATTCAGTCCTCCCATAAGTGCAGGGGACTGGAGTAGATGACCTCTGAAAGTCCCTTCCAGTCCTACAATTCTATGATTCCATAATTTGCAACCAACCCAGCAACTGTATTGTGTCCGGTCATTGCAGACTGATCAAAAGTGGGTCACGTGAGTGTGCAAGAGCTTTCCTGGAAGCAAAACAATTGATCACATCAGTGTACATATACACTTTAACCCATCCTTGACTATTAAGTTAGCATGTGATGCTTTCTCACATGGAATCAGGACAATTATATCACACTCAAGACCAGATGGAAGTGAGAGGCGTATAGCATTTGCCTCAATATCTCTCACAGTGGCATCACATAACTATGCACAAATAGATGCACAAATAGATACTATGCACAAATAAATAACGACATTTTAAGTATGGTATGGAGTGTGAAGAAATTTAACCAGTATCTATATGGGGGAAGATTCACCCTTATCGGAGACCATCAACCCCTAAAGCAATCCTTCATGTGAGGAGGGAATTTCTGTGATAACGGCTGCACATATGCCATGAGGGGTTCTCTCCTAAGCTGGTTATATTTATGACATTGAATTCAAAAGAACAAAAGCACATGCAAATGCAGATGGGCTTTCTCGCCTGCCTGTGCTAGTTGATGGACAACCAGTAATAGAGACAGAATCTATCAAATTTGTTAATTTGTTTCAGATTGTGTGCCTCAGTGATTTATAGTTTGATCAAGCAAGAAAAGAAGATGGATCCCACACTAGCTCAGGTTTATGATGCCACTCAGAAGGGCTGGAAATATACTGACAGTCCTAATCTGGCCTTCTTTTATGTGTGCAAAAATGAGTTTGCCATAGATCAAGGGAATGTCATGCGGGGATTTCATGTTATTACACCTAGTAAACTCTGCACGGGAGTATTAGAATTGCTCCATGTAGGTCACCTAGATATAGTAAAAATGAAGGCACTCACCTGAAGTTTTGAAGAGTCTCCAAGCATTAACCAATAAATAGAGCGAATTGCTAAGGAATGTTTAGGGTGCCAATAGGTACAGCACATGCCTAACCCACCACTGTTACACCTCTGGGAATGGCCATCAGCTCTCTGGCAACGTCTGCATATTGAGCTTGCAGCACCATTTTTAGGAATGATGTATCTAGCAGTGGTGGATGCCCATTCCAAATGGCCAGATGATTTTTGCAAGCAAACCACCACAGCTGCTCAGACATCAGAAAAAAATTTGAAGTTTGTTTGCAAGAACTGGCCTGCCAGAAGAAGTTGTGAGCAACAACAGTCTTCAGTTTAGTTCAGAAGGGTTTCAGTGATTCATGAAGAAAAATGGCAGCAGATATATTACCTCAGCATCAAATCACTCAGCCACAAATAGCTTGGTTGAAAGGTTTGTACTAACTTTTAAGCAAGCCATGTGATCCATGATAGATAAGAAGGGGTCACTGTAGCAGAAACTATCACACTTCTTGCTAGTATATCAAAATGCTTTCTTGTTAGTATATCAAATACCACATTGAACAAAACACCTGCAATGCTGTTTATGGGCTGAATCTCAGGTCATGCTTGGACTTATTAAAGTCAAATCTACATCTACAAATCAGGAATCATCAAATAAGTCAAGTCAAGCTATGACGAGAGGGATCATCAGTTATAAGTGGATCAAACAGTGCTGGTGAGTGATTATCAGGGACCCAGTTCATGGCTTCTTGCAATTGTTAGTGAACAAATGAGTCCTTTGTCCTATACAGTACAAGTGGCACTATGTTTTGATGCTTCCACATTGACCAACTGCAAGATTCAGGGGTGACACTGTGGCTGACAAAAGAGCGAAAATTCAGGGAGCCACCTGTTGTTCCAATTTTGATATCCTAGCCTGATGACACAACCAATAATGTTATATCAGAAAGCTGTGCTGAACAATCAGCAACATCCAAGGGAACATCTGAGTCAGACATTGCTGTGGATAGGTCATTAATGTACCGTGACCACTTGAGGAAGACAGCAGCCAAAGTCAACACTCGGAACAACCTGCTCAGAAAACTGTCCAGTTCAACTTGGGTTGTGAGTGCCTGGACACTTAGAACATCAGCCCTTGCCCTCTGCTATTCACCATCAGAGCACTGTGCTTCTGTCTGGTGTCATTCGCCTCACTCGAGCCTGGTTGATGGAGAGCTTAACAAAGCTATGCATATTGCTACCGGGACTTTACGGACAACTCTGTTGCCATGGCTATTGATACTTAGTAACATAGTATCACTCTATATTTGCCATGAGAAGGCCTCTATCATACTGCTGGCCAAGATCTTTGAGAATGGCGACCTGACTTTGTACTCAGACCTCTTCAACTACCTGCTAGCTCATCTGTCTTCTAGATGCCTTTTATGGTCATTTATGCCACTAGAGGACATGACAGTGGAATCTTCTTGGAACAACGAGTGGTCAGCGACAATAGTCATCAATCACTCTCTTGTCACTGACCCAGCCATCTGTCCACCAGGATTTGATTTGCCAAGGCACCTGTGGTCATTTCTGAACTGGTTTCAAACATGACAGAGCAACAGTGCGGCCAGTCTTTTTTAATGGGGTTTTTCTAATGACCCATGATGCAACGGCAATCAACTTCAGAATATATCACATATCCTTGATGAGCACCCACTGATTTATTTTGATGATGGGCTCTCCACCTGGCTAATGATGATGCCATCAAATGGCTGGGCACATTGAATATATACTGATAGACTTGCTATGGACACACTACTTCCTCAGGGGATTGTTCAAAATGTTGGTAGACATTATCCAGAAAAAACACAAGCCATATGAAAGACTTGACTTGTAACTTGACCTGGTTGTTCCCCCACAAGTACTTCTAAAGTTGTTGTGCTCATTTTATTTCAGGAGGGAGGCTAGATATGAGGTATTTGAATGTATTGAGCACAGTGTTGAATGTGTATGTGAATTTGCAGTTATAGTTTCTTAAGCAGTTGCTTATATTGAATCAGCTGTTATATAGTGGTTACTATGTTATTCTTCTTTCTGCATGGAGTACAGAGTCAGTCTGCCCTCATAGCTTCCACTGTGTGCACGTGTCTGTGTGTACCATCAGGATTTGGTGTGTGTACACAGTACACAATATTGACCTTTTGTTACCTCTCCGGTGTTCCCTGACTGTTCCAAAATAATCTTGCGGAATTCAGTAAATTAATTTGCTAATTTATTGAATGCCCTGGGATGCAAATCATCAGGGCCAGTTGATTTCTGTATTTCCATATTTTCCCCCTGCTCTTTGTTAGTAGGTGTTTTCAGGCCTTCTTGATTATTCAAACTTATTTTCTGTAGCTTTTTAAAATGTATATGTATAAAAGCTCTTTTTCCCCTTGACACTTTGGCTGCCATCAGTTCATTCAGACTTCTATTGATCTTATTTTTTCCCTGAAAGCATTATCTGCACCTGAATATTCTGGATCTGTTGTCTGTTATTTCTCCGTTGCCTGTGCATTTTTTCTGTTATCCTTTAAACAGCCCTTCACAAAACCATATTGGACCATTTTTATTTGTTTCTTATATTGCTTCTCGTCCCCTCTAAACTATCTGTGACCTGTGCATCAAAGTCATAGTGTCTTATAGAATTTCCCAGTCTTGTTTCATAATGGTGGATTTATTATACATCATCCCATTGTGCCTTACTGTCTAGAGGCCAGATTTAAAAATTATATGTATTGAAAGACAAAAGACTATTCCTTTAAGATATGCCTCTGGATAAGGAATGAAATATAGGCATACCACGTCAAACCAAGTCACAGTATCCTGACATCTTGCTTCTTAGGGTAAGGCACATCTTGAGTGCAGCATCTACTGTTCCCCAAGCACTGGACCTGAAGCTGTGAAAGGTTAAAGGAGTTATTACTCCCTCCTACAACTCTGTGTAGTTGTATACGGCCATGGAACAATTTCTGTTATATTTTTATTAAATGGAGTAAGTGGCAGCTAATGTGTAGTTTGTGAACACATCAGATCACAAGACTGGCTCCATGGGTTGCCCATCCATATGGTGGGCAGAGGGAGAAGCAGCTGTGGGCCACATTTTAAAACTCTCTGGGCTCTCTTTGATTCAGATGCCAATATGTTAACCACTCTGGTCCATGCAATGTCAAATTTTTACTCAGTGGAGTTTCAGTAAGTCTGAGAAGAATGAGATCAGCTTCCGAGCTGCAGGCACTTTGGTCATGTAACAAGTGAGGAATGATTTCTAAATGCAGCTAAAATTATTAAAGTTCAGTTATTCATGCCAACACTGATTACCTGCCTTCTCCCCTCACTGACAACCCAGCCATCACTTTCAGCTGAGATATAGTACTTAGTCTACAGACAGCCCTAGAGGTAGCAATTAATAATTAAATACTAGTTGATTATAATTATATGATAACTTTATTGACCAAACTCAGAACAGAATATGTGATGTGCTCTAGCTCTATTATATAAAATGAATGTTCCAAGTCAGAGGATGCCTTGTATGAAATTATACAAATTCCTAAATAAAAGTATCACTAGTTACATCTTTTGGTAAAACCTAGTAGGACCATAATCTTCAAAAACTTTATTTAAAAAAACCCTAAAGTATGTATTTTAGTGCAAATTCTTCCTTTTTTAATTCCATCAAAGTCAATAGAATGAAATAGGGAATAATCTTATTTTTTGAGTGTAAAACATTCGGGACCAAATTCCTCCTGACTAAAAATCCATTTATTTCAATAGAGGATTAATGTAACGAAGGATTAATTTAGTACTGTATGTTCTCCTCATTCACTAAGGCCAACATTTTCAAAAGAGGTCTCTGACTTTGGGTATCTCAAACTGAGTGCTCCAAAACAGAGACATCCAAAAATTAGCAACCATTTTCGAAAATTTGGTTGCAAACCTCTTTCCTTTCAAGCAAATAATCCTCTCTGTTATTTATCTGACAATGATGGAAACCAGAACAATGTTGATAAAGGAAGATTAATGCATATTGGAAACATAATCCCAACTATACATAAAAAATGATGGGGTCTAAATTAGCTGTTATCACTCAAGAAAGAGATCTTGGAGTCATTGCGGATAGTTCTCTAAAAACATCTACTCAATGTGCAGCAGCAGTCAAAAAGCTAACATAATATCAGGAACGACTATGAAAAAGTTAGATAAGATAGTGAATATCATAATGCCATTATATAAATCCATGGTACGCCTACACCATGAATACTGTGTGTATTTCTGGTCACCTCATCTCAAAAAATATATATTAGAAATGGAAAAAGTGCAGAGAAGGGCAACAGAAATGATTAAGGGTATGGACCATCTTCCATATGAGGAGAGATTAAAAAGATTGGTACTTTTCAGGTTGGAAAAGAGACAGCTAAGGAGGGATATGATAGGAGTCTATAAAATCATGAAGGGTGTGGGGAAAGTGATAGGGAACTGTTATGTAACGCTTCACATAACACAAGAACCAGAGGTCACACAATTAAATTAATAGGCAGCAGGTTTAAAACAAACAGAAGGAAGAACTTCTTCACAAAACATACATCCAAACTGGAACTTATTGCCAGCAGATGTCGTGAAGGCCAAAACTATAACTGGATTAAAAAAAGAATTAGATAAATTCATGGAGGATATGTCCATCAATGTCTATTAACCAAGATGCTTTGGGTATCCCTAAGCCTCTGACTGCCATATGCTGAGATTGGATGACAGGGGATGGATCACTCGATGATTGTCTGTTCTGTTCATTTCCTCTGAAGCACCTGGCATTGGCACTGTCAGAAGATAGAATACTGGGCTATATGGACCATTGGTCTGATCCAGTATGTCCATTATGTTCTAACATTTAATGCCACTAGATTCTAGATTACTTTTCTCCCTCAGGTCTTCCCCCCATCTCCTTCACAAACTGGCTATTTTGATACCAATGCCAAATTGCATTTCCAGGTCTGAGGGATGTTGGAAGCAGAGCTTTGGGAGAAAACGCCATTGCTTGATTGCACACTGCCTTGCACAATAGGTTTCCACTTATGTTCATGGCACACAGACAGAAAAGTTAGAATATTTTATGTTTTTATCTGCCTGGAAGGTTGCAGTGTAACATTCCTCTGTTTCTTAGAATCCAGAACCCTAACACACAAGAACAAAAAGCAGACACAAAAATGGGCTGATCCATAAGGCAGGGGGACACAATTCAACACACCTTACTCTAAGATAGCTCTTTGCAGAATGACAGCACAAGACTCAGATTGCACACTTCCCTTCACAGCCTCCTAGCCTGCAAGTACCACCAGGAAAACCCTTATATTTAAAGTGATAGATTGTAAGTTTAATACTATTTTCAATACAGTACAGCTGAAGTCTGTGTGAAGTGAATACTAATGTGGTGCAAACACTACCATTTGGATTTAGCAGCATTTTTACGTTTGTATAGGCAAAAATGACTACACAATGAGTAAAGCCGGGGATAATACATTGCCATACGCATTAGATATATCAGGGGCGTAGCCAGAAGTGATTTTCTGGCAGGGTCTGTGACTGACTCTGGTGGGCCTGGGCCACTTCTGCTTCTGGTCACGTGACTGGAAGCAGGAAGCTAGGGAAATGACAGGGCTGAGAAACTAAGCTGCTGGACACTCCAGTTATCTTGGCAACTGGAGCTTCAGGCAGCTTAGTGATTCTCTGCTGGTCGCTTCCCAAAATTCCTGCTTTCGGCCACGTGATTGGAAGCAAGACATTCGTGTAGCAACTGCTGAAAGCAGAGTGTCGGCAGCAGAAGCAACAGATTGGGTGGGCCTGCTTTCAAAGTGCTTTCAGGGCTTTCAAAGTGCTTTCAGTGCGAAGGGCTTTCAGGCCCACACGTAACTACGCCCCTGAGATATGTATATGTAGGCACCCTGTACTTCAGGGGCCTTGGAACTTGATTGGGAGTTTTACAGTTGGAAAGATCCTGGGAGACTACAACTCCCATGATGCCTTGGGGAAAAGGAGAGAGACTCTTCCCCTTCCAGAGACACAGAGAATAGCATGTGGGGGACTCCATTTTGGGTGCTAGGGTGGAGTGCAGCCGAGGCTGGAAGCTGCTGGCTGACTGCTGCTGGCTACTGCCTGCTGCCGGAGTCCCAAAGCTGCTGCTAAGAGCCTGCTGAAGCCTGATCGAGCAGGGAGCTTCGGAGGTTGGTGGCATTGCCCAAACCAGGGCAGGGACTGAGCCTGGAGCTGCCTGAGGTGGGCCAGTAGTGAAGGTAGTGTGGGTGCCCCCCACCCCCTGTTGTTTGGGGCACGCCCTGTGTAAAGGAAGGGGCACTGCAGAGAGACTTTGACTGGGCCTGAGAAGAGGCAGTGAGAGAGTCCCTTCAAGCAGGGCCAGGACTGCAGACATTTGGTTGGGCCAGCTCCAAATCTCCAGCCTGAAAACTGAGCTGAACTGGAACACCGAACCCACAGAGTGCTGTCTTCTTCAGATCTTCAAGCGCACCCACACAAGCAAGGGGTTAGGGCTCTGAACTCTTGGGGAGTGTACACTGTGCAGGTGGGGTAAACAGTGGCAGTGTAAATGCAAGTTTAGACAAGTTTCACTTGTTCTCATACTATTTTTATTAACTGATTTATTCAACTGCCCTGTGGATTTAACATAATAGTGATGTTTAATTTCAGTCTGTTATGCCATATTTCTTTAATTTGTTAAGTAAAGTTGTGTTAACTCTAATTTAAGTATATTGGATGTTTAGTTTGCATAATTGCAATTGTTAAATTAGACCTATGTCTCAGATTATTATTATTATTATTATCAGACTAGGTTTAGTCCTGGAAGCTCCCAAGGCCCGCTATTAAGCATGTGCAGGGGCAGCCAGGTGGAGGCACCGCCAAGTTTAAATTCCTTTAAAAGTAAAGGGACTGCAGCAGGGGGGTGGATTCCCACCTATCCTACATCACCGCTGGGATACTCAGGATCTCCTTTGTTGTTAACAACCTTAGGCGCCCTTGCACACAGGTGAGTGTTGCTGGCTCCCATGTAACCCAGAAATAGAAGGGGGTTACATATATGTGATATACGGGTGTGCATTAAATTTCAATGTGTACTTTAGAAATCAAAACTATAACAAGGAAAATTAGAACCTGGTAATCCAGGAGAAATTGAATCAAGACATTTTTACAAAGCTTTTTATTCTACATGTCATCCAAGAAAAGCAGTGGTATTCTTAGGGGGACTCTGCTTCCAAAAAGAAGGGAGGGACACAAAGTACTGTAACTAAGATTTTTTTAGATGGACCCATACCTTTTGCTGAGTAATAGCAATAGATAATCTAGAGATGGACTGAGGTGATTTATGGGTTTTGTCAAAACCTCAGTTCTCCCATTTTAGTTTTGTAAAAGTCATACCAAAGACCCATGCACTAAGACAGACTCATACACTTGTCAAGAAAAAGGACCAATGGCCTACCTTTTCTCTTCAATATTGGAATTTGTTTTGGATTGTATTTCCTTCCTTGTCCTAACAATTGTTTCATAATGAGCTTTTGTGTGGCCTTGAAGCAGAGAGCTGTCTTTGCTGGACCAATTGACAGGCTGTAAATCAGTTTGTGATACTTAAGTCATAGGGCCTGACCCTTCTTCAACTGAAGTAATTGACAAAATTCGTGTTGTCTTCAGTGTAATATCGGGAACACAAGATGCTTCTAATATGGTTCTAAGGCATCAGTTGTGGTACAAGTTAGTGATCTGACAATAAGAGAAAAAGAATCATTCATCTCTTCTCCAGATCTGTGACTGGTAAAGAATGAAGTGCAGAGAGTGGAAGATCCTGCCTGGGTAACCTCCTAAAAGGTCAGAAAATGATTTAATAAATGCATCTTTCCAGAAAGAAAGGCTCATTCTCAAAATTGTAACATCAGCAGTTGTGAGAAACTGGTGCCTGAGGCCATTACTAATGAGTATGGACAATGAGAAATTTCCTGTGAGAAATCTGGAAGAAAACTCTTTGTCTGAAATGTTTTGATAAAAAATATGGTGCCCACAAAAAGCTTTGAACCGATCCAAAATTACAATTTTTGTTTCGAGTTGACATTTCAAAACAAAATTTCAATTTTTGTTTCAGTTCATTTCTGGTATTTTTTTTATTTATTTTTTTGTGGGGGAGGTTTTAAAGAATAAAATGAAAGGACATTTTACGTCAAAATGAAATTTAAATTGTTGTCTCCAATCCATATTTTTTTACATAAATATTGGTTTGTTTGTTTTTTTTAACTGAAAAGCTGAAACAAATTACATTTTTAAACCAAAATTAAAAGATATGTTTCATTTCAAAATGTCAATTTGAATATTCTCACTTCCATATTTCCTCAGGTCAAAACAAAACTGACATTTTCCTGCAAAAAAATTCATCATTGATTAAAAATGTTAACTGGTTCTGTTAATGAGCTACATAGCCTCTCACGTCTAGGTCACCAGTTTGAATTCTGCACTGCTTAGCAGGGATGAAAAGTTGTCCCCATATAATGGATGTGTTGTAGCACCTGTGTGAAATGAGTTTAGTGAGTCACAGATTGACCTTCCACATCACATAGTAATCACCGTGATTTGCACTACATGTTAAAATTTTCAGGCACAGGGATTCTCTCTTATTATGTGTTAGTAGAGTGCCTAGCACAGTAGGGCCCCAAACTTGATTAGGTTCTTTAAGGAGAACTCTTGCCGTGAGTGCCAAAATTGCATTACTCACCATACGTTTACAAGAGTTAGCAATACTATAGTTCTCATTCACACACACACACACACACACACACACACACTGGAAATGCACAGTGGAATTTCAAAAATCAGACCAACCAAAAATATGATTTAAACTTTCATTTTTTCCTTTTCTCCCCTTCCCTCTCCCCCAAATCTCATGAGTTTTGGGCCAATCACATGATTTTTGGGAGGGTCTGACTCATGATTTTGTAACTTTTTCTAGTTGATATATATGGTGTTAGAAGTTATACTGAATCAGAGCTAGAGCAATTGCTCCCAATATTACCGCTCTTAGGAATTCAAAAGTCAGGAGTCTGACCCCAAAATCATGAGACTTTTTGGTTCATATCCTGTTTTATGAACTTTTAGGAGGAATTCCTCTGCACTCCAACATATATGAGATTGTTTCTGCTTAAAAATTCGATCTGAAATGCATGGACAAAAATACAGATCTTCCCTTTCCTGGGGAGCCTCATCCTATTCTTTTTTAATACTTCAGATAAGGAAGTTATCATATTTATTCACTTCATCACACTCCTTTCACTCTCTTGACTCTCTCCTCATTCCCTAGATATTCCCCTGACCATTATCCCTACTCCCACAAATTTCCTTTCATCTCTCAGACACATCCCTTTCACCTCAAGACTACTTCAATTACTACCTGTATTTTCTCTTCCTCCTCAACACAGTATTTTAATGAACCTGCTACTTTATTACTGGGTACCTTTCCTACACCCAGGTTGAGCTGAAAAGAGAGGATCCAGCAAAGGAGGGGACTGTGTTTTCAAGATCAACATCCATAATATCCAGAGTACAGAAAAATTAAATATTTGATGTCAGAGGGATCTAACTCTGGAGAAGGATAGAAGTTGTATAGGAGCAGGAGTAAGGGTACGTCTACATTGCAGACTGAAGTAGATTTACTTTAAATTGACTTTCATCTACCAAATTTTAGAAGTCGCAGGAGCATGATTACACCACGCTCTTTGTGTCGGGCTCTTGTGTCTCTACTCGCCATGATTGGGTTGACATTCGAAGCAGTGCACAGTGGGTAGCTATCCCACAGTGCAACTAGCCACAGAGGCTTTTGAGAAGTTTGTCGTCCTCCCATGATGCAACATGCTCCCTCCCCCTCCCTTATTGTCCCAAACAAACTGCAAATGCTTTTTCACACCATTTTTCCATGCCAATTGCATGCCGTTGCCGGAGGGACATGGAGCCCGCTCAGCTCTACACTATCATTGTGAGAATCACAATTACCTCACAGCTTATCCTGCAGTATTTTCAAAGGTGAGAGAGGAGCCACAGCATGGAAAATAGTGATGTTACTGAGGCTGCCCTGCTACAAGCCATAGAATGAAACAATTCCAGTTTGCTGCAGGCTGTCACACATCATCTTCAGTCCGTGGAGCACTGGTTCTGGTCCTGGGAAACAAGCACAGATTGGTGGGATCGCATCGTTATGAAGGTGTGGGATGATGAGCAGTGGCTGCAGAACTTCCATATGCGAAAAGCCACTTTCTTTGAACTTTGCATGGAGCTGTCCCCAGCCCTGAAGCGTGTGAATACTCGCTTGAGACCAGCTCTGACAGTGGAGAAGCGAGTGACCATTGCTCTGTGGAAGCTGGCAACACCAGACTGCTACCAGTCAGTTGGGAATCAATTTGGAGTTAGTAAATCCACTGCATTCAGCATTATGCTGCTTGCAGAAGTGGTTTTATTAGGTCAACTTTTACCACGCTTTAAATCGACAGAATTTACGTGCCAGGGGAGATGTATACTTTAGGGGGTTTACATGGTAAGAGATTAGGGTGTGAATAGATGAATAAGTGATGTGTGTATGTGAGACCAGAGAGTGATGGGAAAGGGTGCCAGCCTCAGATCTTCAAGGGAGTCAAGATAACAAATTTTACCCAGATGGCCAAAGACTGCCCATCCTGATGACCCTGGGATCCACCTCGAAGGACGAAAACAATATGAACTATGAAAAATAACAACAATGGTCAGGCTTGCAAAACATGGGTGATTGATAATCACAGCAGGATGCAGATGCAACATGACAAAGCAGAACCCATAGAGAGGCATAAGAGCTTACCCCTATAAAAAGGGGACGAAAAGATGAGGACTTTGGGTTTGGTTCTACAGTCATCCTCCAAGAGCATCGGTGTGCACTGGCAGACTCCTGCTCCCTTTCTCGTGTCTTAGCCACCTGGTCCGTGGACTAACATGAGCAACAGAGACTATATACTTCATCTTTGTAGAACAACTATACTTAATCTTTGTAGAACCTTGTGTATGTATGTGTGTGGGTGAAAGTGTGCAGGGAATTGCTATTTGAAATCTTTGTATTCACAATAAACGTGGCGTATTGCCTTGTCCCCCTGAATAAGATCCTGCTGTTTATTTTATAAGGCTGATGAGAAGTCAATGAAAGCTGTGGCTATTTTAAGCTTCTGCTGGAAGCTGGTCTCAATATGTATAGTCAGTGCAAGCACTTGGTTGCAGCAGCTTCACCATGCCCTGAAACCTGCCTATTCTGGGGGAATTGCAATCTCCAAGATGGAGGTCAACCTCAGCAGGACTGCTGCTCCAGTAGCTTGCATGTTGTACAGAGGAGACATGTAGAGCAGTAGCCTTTGGGATCTTTGGGCAGCTTTTCAGGTTTTAAAATGGCAATGACCTTAGATCAACTCCAAACAGTTTGAAGTTTGCTGGGAGTGCTGACTTCTGTGAATAGTGCTACCATCCAGTAATGGACTCTCAGTCTGAGATATTTGAAGAAGTTCTGAAGGATGCTGTCAATGCCAGCTACAGAGAGGGCAGCATCGATCTCAGTTGTTGTGAAGGATTGACAGAGACTTGATAAAGAGACAGGATCACAGGATTCACAGGATTCCTTAAGAGCTACTTTCAACTCTTTATTTCTTGGCTTACAGTCATATTTTAATTTCTTAGCAGAAGTCTGGCAATGTTGTTAGCAGTGACTTGTGGTATATGTGTGTGTGATGGCGTCACTTCACCTACACACTGCAGAAAGGCCCATGATTAAAGCTTTAGTACATGAAGTCTGTGGCCTCCACCATTTCCATCCATTGTTGTAGTCTTGTAAATTCCAATGATACCAGGAAATCAATGGCTAAATCTGGTTCACCAGTAGTTTCATGGCTCCTTAGGATCATTTTGCTCTCTGGGCTCTAGCATGGCATAAAGGAACTCCACTAACCATGGGGAATATTCTTTGTGGCTTTAATAATAAGCTTTGTGAAGCGGTCAAAATTTGCGAGCTTTGGTGGTATGATACTGTGATGGCTTTTTCAACGGTGGTGAAGAAACCCAGCCAGTCCACCCATCTCAGGTTCCGGAATGGAACTGGTATGCTGGTAATGACAAGGAGTTCAAGGCCAATGTGTACCATCACTGACCTGTGCTGATTGTGCGGAAAGTGGTCCAGGACAGTTTGAGATGCAAGAAGCAGTGATCCGCTGCAATCTGTGGACTCAAAACATAAGTTGGGTGTGTAGTCTTTCCTCCATGAGGCTGAGTAGAAGGTACTCTTTTGTTTTGCATTGAATAGCAGGTACTAATTCTCTGCTGACGGCCACTCAATGAGCTGTTCGCCTGCAACATAGTTTGTTGAATAGCCTGATGCTGTACGGTGGCTGTTAAAATCACTAAGATACACAAATGGGTGTTGTGATTTTGATAGGTCTGGTAAGTGTCACTGTCAGTTGGGTGGCTTATACATATTATCTATTGTCAGTTCACCGACTTGTATACCAATAGTAAAACTGTCAGCTGTTGCTGGCAATGCTTTGGCTTTTAGTTTCAGCCTGATATAGGTGGTCATTCCCTGTTACTCAGAATGTTTGAGTGTTTATGGGAATCCACTGAGGGTTGGAGATGATAGAGCCCAGTGCTTGGAGCTCTCACTGCACTCAGCTCTGAGGTCAAGGTTTGCAGCAGAAGGCTGGGTGATGAATCTGCTAAAGGTGAATCTGTTGCTGTTCTTCTGGCTCCTGAGTAGAAGGGATAGTTCAGCCAGGTAGACAAGGTCCTGTGGCAGGTGGCAGAATGATTGGAGACCTATGATAAAGGCAGCTGTTCCTGGTTGGCTGCTGAGCAGTAGTGCATTAGGGACACTAAAATTCTGAATAATAGTGTCCACACAGGGTTTTAATGTGGTTTACCAAATCCACTTCAAATTCACATGTTTAGTTAACTCAGATTATTTTTTCTGGATCTTCCCATGTAGGCAAGCCCATAGATACTTATGCCTAATTACAAAAACCAAATCACTTAACTGACTTATTTTAACTTTCAAAAATGTGAAACACAAACAAATTAAAGAATAATTATTATTACATTTTAGCAACATTCAATTAGCACTTAAATACAAGCATTAATCAATACTGTACAATTACAAAATAAAAATGAAATTAAGCAGAAATAAAACAGACAGACAGCAACTATAAAAGAAAAATATTTTTAAATGCATGTTTGCGAAGTAGGCAGTAGACAAACTCTTCAAGCAGCTGACTGAATATTTTCTCTTTGTATAGGGGAAGAAAGTTTCATGACTGTCCCGCCCCACTTCCTTCTGAATTAAGTTTTGTATATTTGTCTAGTCTGTTTATATCGTAATCTCTTCAGGGCAGGGACTGTATCTTTTAACTTGCTTAATGTGCTTTATAAATCACCATGATGGCATGGTATATAAATATAAATATACATACAATGTTGATTCTAGAAGATTCCAGCCAACCAAGATGCTCAACTTTCAATTAGATCACTTTTTTTCCCCAACAGGTAGCATTAGCATATAGTAAAGTGAGTGATAAAGATATTTAAGTAGGCTTGCTAACAGATGGCACGACAATGCAATAAAGAAGGTAGGTGACTGCCTACATCTGGGCATTCTTGATGGAATATTTGATAATATTTGACAATTTTGAAATAATAGGTAGTCAATTGACTGGTCATTATTTGATGGTCAATTGACTGTCTTGCCAAGCCTTTCTTAGATTTCTTTATGGTGGAAATATGTCCATATTACATCTCAGAAGCCGCCATCATAATTAGCAATCTTAGCAAAAAGAATGGGGAACTTCCATCTCCCGAGATGGTGGTTCCAGTTTATATAGTGCAAGCAGTTTTTCTATAAGAGTAAACTGTAAATGTCTTTTCAGAAGAATTGCTCAAGTTTGTCATTAGAGGAAAACAAGCTCAACTAGCCTTCACTGGACTGTCAAAACTGTTTAATTTCTTTAAAATAACAAAATGAAAAAGGAAATTTGAACAAATGAATCCTAAATTTAAATAACATTAAGTCTAGAGTTGATCAAACTGTTTGGTATGAATAATATACATTAACAGTTTTTCCCTTTTTTTGGTTACTCAATCAATTTTCTTCAAAAATATTGATTATTCATTAATAATCACTGAATAGCTTGGATAATAATTTCAGAATTTTTCACATGATATTGTTTTTACTTCCTGACTCTGTAACTTCCAGGCCCAAATCACTTCCAAGATGACAGTGAAACCTTTTCTAGTGTGAACATTTATACAAATACCTATTCATACAAGTGTTCACAACATTTCTTCTTTGTGCAAATATTTTACACACAAAACATTCTTCATATAAATGTTTACAGATAGCAAATAAAAAAAATCACAAACAGTATCAAAACAAATTCAGTTTTAATTTTAATATAAATTAATGAAACAATTTTTGCAGTATCCCCTTATCTCTTTAGATAGTATGCAAATAACACATGGCAGAAGGAGATGAAAGTCCAAAGCCACACAACTGCATGGTAAAATTTATCATATGTCTTGTTTATTCCATAATTTGTGTATGAGTGCATACATGTGTATGCATATGCATTCTTTCTTAACAGGAACAGGATCAGCACTCTAAGGTTGACTTTTCCTTGAAAAAGTGCATTTTCCGATGGACATCACATAGGAGTGGGTCAGGAAGGAGCATCAGATATATGGAGCAGCAAGGAAAAGAGTCCAGAATCAACAGCAGATGAGAGACACAAAGCAAGTGATTACTTGTGAGTCTTGGTTAGAGCACAGGGGCAGGAGATCAGTGGAAAGGAATAAAAACAGTAATAAGCAGGATTCAGTTGGGATATGGTGTGGAAAAAGTTTAAATTTCATAAGGAGGAGATGAGCCATTAAAAGAATTTGAAGAAGGTCTATACATAGAGGGGTGGGTGAAGTAAGTTATTTTACAGCCAGCACTTTGGACAGATTTAAGGGATTGAGGCAACTGTGGAGGAGGCCAGAGAGGAAAAAGTGGGAGTATGAAGCTGAGAAATAATCAGTGTCTAACCCAAGATTTTGGTGATGGAGTGGAGAAGAATGGATGGATCCCATGTTAAGTAGGAGGAAGCAGCAGTAGTTATTGGGTGTGTAAGCGGGGGAATGGGCCCTCTATTGTGTGGAACTTTCCTTGCTTGTACACTACCCCGGTAGACTTGGCTAGCAAAAGGATCTGAGTCCCTGCTCCCATTCTCTTTACCCAGAGGCCCCACCTGACCTCAAGGGCTCTCCTCCCATTCTCCTGGGTGGTGGGGTGCCTGTAACCCCAACAAGGCTGGACCCAGGATTCCTGGGGCTCAACCCCCAATCTTGCCATGGTCCCTTAGGGCAGGGGCTAGGTTGTCCCCACTCCGGGGTACTAACTCTGCACTGGGCGCTTCCCTGACCCACTGATCATTGCATATAATACAAAGCAATACAATTTATTACACAAACATCAATCAAATCAATTAAAAAAATAAGAAAAGAGGAGAAAGATTAAAGGAAAACACCCAACACTGCCTCCTGGCCCAGGGCATCACAAACAGTGTCTCTGGGGTTCAGTCTATGTCACACATTGCAGGCCCACTGTTCAGGCCCTGGCTACGCTGCAGGGATGCGGAGTCAGACACCTCCTCTGCCAGTAGCCACACACTCCCTAAGTCTTCTTTGCTCTCCCCAGCTGCTCACCACACCCAGCTCCAGACAGCTCCTGCCCCAGCTCGCTCTGCTCCATGCAGCTGCGCTTTGCTCTCTGGGATGCCCCTTTGCCCTGCTGCTGTGGGTCAGGTCAGCTCAGCTCCATTCAGCTTTTTGTGCTCCTCTTCCAGCCTTCCAGCTGCTGGCTCCTTTGTCCTTAGCTCTGGTCATCTCTGCCCCAGCCACGCAGCTCCAACTCATACGGAGGGCTGGGCTCTGCCCCACTCTCCTGGCTTTCTCAATGGACTGTCTGCCCTGTTAATCAGGCTGACCTGAGCTGGCCTCTCTCCACTGGCCCTGGGGGCTGTCCGCTCCAGGGTCCTGTTTCCTCTAGAGAAGGCCAATCAAAAAGACCCACTAAGTTTCAGTAAGGGACTAATAGACCCCTTAGAGGTGGATCAATGGGAGGATAGAGATAAAGAGAGTAGTTGAACCCTGTGATGGCATGCATTTACTTCTTGTGAGTGCCTCCATCAGCTGGGTGGGAGGTTGCACTCTCTCCTTTTTCTGTGTCTGGTGTCCCCTGTTGGCTGTTGCCCTCCTCAGGTGGGTCTTCAGTGGTTCAGCCCACTGGCCAAGTCACACATAGTCAAACACATGAAGGAACCCCTTCCAGGATAAAAAAAAGTCTAACAAATGGTTGGCCCTCTCTGTGGTCTTCAGCCCCATCTGTGGGCCTGTTTAAATTCTAGCCCCTTTCTCAGGTTTTTGGTACTGTGTTTTTTCCCCTTCTCTGGGCTCAGGCAATTTTTCCAGTGGGGGAACCCAGGCACCCTACAAATAGCAGCCATGAACTACTTTCTTTAATAGTTGCTGCTACTGCTGCATTCACTGGGCCACTTCCCACTCTGTCCCATCACCTTCACCCATTACCTTATGGTTACAGTCCTTGGGTTATGTTCCTGGTTTGCACAGAGTATCTCCCAGGCCTCCTTGCCTGGAAAGTTCCCCAATCTTATCTATCTGGTCCCAGACTGGTACTGTCTTGCAGCTCCATTTAACTAAGCCTGCTGGGCTCTGATTGGTTGCTTCCCTGCAGTCTTTCTAGGCAGGCCTGGAGGACCCACCTTTACTGCTCCCTTTCTGGGACAAAGTGTGGTAGGACCATGAGGCCTCCAGCAGGGGGCCTCAAAAGACCCAATACACCCTGTCACAAACCCACACTAAGATTGGGGTTTCAGGGACCAGGTCAACACTATCTCTTTCCATGGTGGGAGGTATGGCATAAGAACTGGAATAGAATGATGCTGGGGTTGCCAATGGGGACCAAGAAGGAGGATGAAGGGGGAGTATTTAGAAGGAGGGAGGAGGAGTTCAATTTAGTAGTTTTTAGTTTGAACTGGTGGTGGGCTATCCAGGAAAAGATGTTAGACAGATAGTCAGACATTAATCTTACTGGATGGGGGTGGGGGGGAAATTCAGTGTTGGGATAAATCTAAGAGTTATAAAAGTTTGTAAGTTGAGGATCTGAAAGTCACTGATGTTGAAGTGGTAGTTTTGGAAATTACAAAGATTGAGGTTATCCAGGCATAAAGTATAGGGATGAAGAAAAAAGGATTATGGAAGATCCCAAGGGGACACCAACACAGAAAGGTAGATGTGATATTGCCAGTAAACTGCATGCTGTCATGCCATTTTGGAGGAGCAGCCAGAAAACAAAGTAATGCGGTATGTAATGGGATTTATTGGGAAAACATTTTATTTTCAGGTAATAATTAGAGTTGTGCAAAATGTTCTACTCAAGCCACATATTTATTTGAAATCAACATTTTTTTTTTTGAGTTGTAAATATATGGAAGAACCAGAGATAGTTCCATTGAGAACGACCTGGTGGAGCTTTTTGTAAGAATGTTTTTCTCCATCTGAACTTTTTGAGGTTGAGATGGGTTCATTGGGATAAATCACATGGAGCGGGTCACATGGTTTATAACATTTCTCCTGTGTTCCTGAATATCCACAGCAAGTAATCAGTAGTAGTTCAACTCAGCAGAAGCCATTTTCACTTACTTTCGCAGAGGGAGAGAGGCTGCACTTTAGTTGAGAGCTCTGCTTTAACTAGAAAAGAAGGAATTTTATTTTCACCAAGCCTCTGTCTGTCTAATTTAGTCAGTCAGTAGCTTAATACATTATTGCCTTCTGTAATTCTTCCAGTTATTGGAAACTCTTTCTGTTCTTCCTGCTATGGGAGTCATTTTATATTTTGGTTCACATTATGAAAATATACCACTTTTACAAGGAGAGATTTTCAGTAAAGAATGAGGTACTTACAATATGAATGATGTTGGAATCTAGAGCAGAAACTGCTACAAAGGACTTTGCAGAATCAGGCATGAAATAGGCCTTGCCCTTCTCCATCCACCAGAAGAAGGTCTGCTTGCTTTTTAATTTACCAGTTTTACTAATCTAACAGAAAGCACTTTAAGGTGTATTTAAACTTCAAGCCTGCATTGTTTCAAGGTTAAATATTCAAGGTTCAGTGGTTAAAGGTTAAACCTTTATTGCACTGTTTGTTCTTGAAATGGTTCACATTAACTCACCTGCCTTTTTAAAATTGGTTCAGCATTTCCACATAAAACATTCCCTCAAACCATTGCAGTAACAGTGTGTTGTGAGTCTCCTAAGTAGAGTTGAGAGAACTTTTTCAAACAAATAGTTTATTCACTGAAAATACAGTTTTGGTTCACCTGAAAATAAATTTGACATGAATTCAATGAGCTGTTCTGACTCCCCTCCCACCTCCCAAAAGTTCAGGCTAGATGGAGGTGGAGGAGGAGCAGTAGCCCACTTTATAACTTTTAGCCAGTCGTTAGAACACTCCCTGGGATATGGATGACGCAGATTCAGTTATCCCTCCTGAACAATGTGGAGCAGGGATTAGAACTTGGGTCTCCCACCACACAGGACAGTAGCCAAGCCACTCAGCTAAAAGTTACAAGCTGGGCTCCTCCAAAAAAGCTCAGAAACAAAATGTTTCTGGTCAAATTTTATTTGAACCAAAATGGATTTTTTTCAGATTTGTAAACATTTTTTGGATTTTTTTTATTCAGTTTGACTGGGAACCATTTTTTAAAAATTTCAGAACTGACAGTGAATGGAAAAATCAGTTATTTGCATAGTTCCACTTATGAGGTACTTATCACATAGTTCTCAGAATGGTTTCCTAAAAGGCGATTTGTAGGAGAGCCTGCAAGGTATTGTTGGATCAGCATGGCATTCTGGAAGATTGGGTAAATATTTCACAACCCGCCAAGGAATTGCCAACAATTTCTGCTTTCACCCTAATATTGAACCCACCTGTTGCTGAACAAGACTTTTTTTGTCATGGTAAACATGTCAGTGCAGAGCTAAATGGCCAACAATATTTAGAGATGGCAGGGTGAGAAATCCAATAAAAAATACCAGCATTCAAAAACTGGAGGACTCCCTGATGCAACTGCTGACATTATTCAGGAGAATGAAGGGATCAGGCTTGCACTACTGACTTTTTCAAGAATGCTTAGTGTCTATAGACCTTCACTGAGTTGAGTTACAGATTTAAGCCAGGGAAAATTTACTACAGCCTGGGAAGACACCGTCAACACTCTTTATCACTTGTAACACAAAATCTAAATTTGAATTCAAATTTTCCACGTGTGAAAGGCCTGGAAACTGTCTTCTGTACTGTCATAAGCTCCCTAAGACCATTTCTCTTACTGCATCATAACAAGCCATTAAAAAAAACATTCCTGACATTGCCCAATATAACACTATATTTTAAAGCACTTTTGTTCTTAATAATTTCCAGAAAATCCATGTCTGTATAAAAGCAGAATCAGTAAATGCATCCCTCAGTGCATTCAAAAGCCTTTCCTATCTGAAACCTGGGCTCTAAACCACTGAATTAGAAAGCATTGCCAAGCTGAACAGAGACTATACTTTTCTCTTTTTCAGTTACATAATATTGTAATTATATAAAGTAGGCCAGCAAGTGCTACACATTTAGACTTAATTTCTAATATAGCCATATTTTAGAGTAATGTTATACTCATTCATTGGCTAATTTTTACCATTTCTATCATGAATACATAATATCATTCAGAAAATATTAATGTAATGATGCAACCTTCAAAACTGTAATAGAGTAAACACGGATTTAGTGTATTGTTATAGTTAAAGCATGGACTGAAGAATCAAAATAAAATGTTTCTAAATGCCGTATATTAGACCCTTTGGTTTGTTATAAAGTAATAAACAGAAAAGCTTGTGTCTAGTCATTCATGGTTGTTAAATAAGATTCTTTGTGACTAGCAAAGAAACTGGAACACAATGAAGAATTATCAGTGCATTTTCTATAGAAGTCATCTACATGTGTTTATTTAATAAACAGAAGATGGCTTTATTATACACATTTGATTTCCATATGCAATCGTCTTTTTATCTGTCAGTTGTATCTAAGCAGGGTGCTTTATATAAATCTGAAAATGAAAAATTCAGAGCAGGGCACAGGAAACTCATTTAATGTCGAGTGCAGTCAAAATCAAGATTTCTTTATTTGTAGTAACAACGCTGTTAAATCAGAAAATTACTCTCCTTTTCTGCATGTCCTTCTTCCTTTACAATTCAGTTGTTTGATCATAAATTGTCGAGTGCAATGACTTGTCTCCTCCACTTTCCACACTGGTCGAGACAGATTAAAAACTCCGGCATACCACCAACCAGTCTCAGCATACCATTAGCATATATATGAGATTTGAGACATTTTCTAATATTCTCCAGCAGAACTCATCTGTCAGCCAGGTGATGAATTATAAAAACTCTTAGCTTGTTTAGAAAAGAGAGAGAGAGAGAGAAAACACAGTCCCACCTTTCTATTTCATTTTACCCATCTGCCCTTGCAGGTAGGTTCATAAATATACACTAACCTCACTAAAACAGATATAATGTGAAACATCTGTGCATACAAACAGTCGGAAACAAGTAAAAGGTAATGGTAGCATAAAGATATACCCTCCAAAAGGGGTCACCACTTTACAGAAATAATAACTTCCAACTATATTTTTCCCACCAAAGATTAATAAAGGTCCATAAGAAATGTTATGATATCTATACAATTATTACTGGAGATGGTCAAACAGAGGAAAAACTGATTTGCAAATATTTTCATGAATAAATGTGCGAAATTCAATTCACTGTGCTTCATGGGGATGTGTTGTTTGTTTTTGGTAAATATTCAGGCATTCAACAAGTAGTCCGAGAAACATTTATGAATCCTAAAGGTGTCACAATATTTATCATTAATTCACATGAAAAGTCATAATATTATTAATTTTTTGATATTCATTAATCTCTTATTTAATTTTTGAGCCATTCTATTAGGAAATGGAAACAATACCTTGTCACTTAAATGAACAAATAGACATCATGAATAATGAATAGCAAATAGTCAATAGTCAATGTGAACAGTGCATGAGCAACTCAACCTAAAAATTATCTATCCAACCTCTTCATTGAATACATATGAATTTCAAGTACAATTGAGGAATATCAAAATTAGTTAATAAATAATATGCTAATCAAAAAGAGCTAAATGTATAACAAATATTATTCATAACTAATAGGATAACCAGCTCAAATTAATATATTCCTTGAATGTAATGTTATTATTAATATTTTCCATCTTCACACTGTCTGTTGGTCTCTTGGAAGTAATGGGCTGACATAACATATGACACTGATAATAATATTCAATTCAGTATGTTCACTAATTATATGATGTACAAGTCTATGCACATAAACTGTTTCTAACTGACAGCATTATGAAGAGTACAGTGCATTAAAGAACTGTATTACCAATTATACAAGTCATCCCTTGGAATTTACTCAGCAAAATGCTTAACACGAGATGCACCAACCAACTCAGAAATACTGTAATAAGGCTTTTTTTCTCCCTGAACTTCATTCAGTTTTAGAATTAAACTAGAAACAAAACTTTTGAAGATTTTGAAATATTTCCCAAAATACCACACAACAAAGACTGTTCCAGGACTAAAATAGGTAGCATCCAAAATCATAAAAGAGGTTCCTGTAAAATTCCAAAGCCAGTGCAAGAGATATGGATAATTTTGATGCTTTACAAACTGAACCCAAGCTCCAAATTTTTAGAGATTCTGTCCTCATTACTTAATCAAGTGATGAGTTTATTCTGCAGTTATTAAACTCATTAATGGTGTCTTTGCAAAATCACAAAGAGAATCTTTGTTGTAACCCTATGGAAGATACATGGGGGTGGGGATGGGGAAGTGAAATTAGAGGAGTAACATGCATTTATCAACTTTTTTTTAAATAAAGTTTGTAAACAAATGTCAGTGTTTCTGTGTATAGATGTGGGTCTAATATGCTCTTTCTTTTACAATGGATTTTAATCCATTTGAATACATTGACTATGGATGAGCCCAGAACATGAACATGGGATCCAAACACACTGGAACTCACTTTTAAACTTGGGTTTAAATTGAAATATGGGCTCTCAGTCCATTTGTTCTTTGGGGAAATTTGGATTTGGATGTGGATCAGAACTTCATAGCTCAAACCTCTCTCTTTTGTTAACTCAACATAGGTCACTGCCATGGCAACTACCTCTTATAGCAAATTATGTGGTATCCTATCCACTTACATATACATTCTCCTATTTATCAAATAAAAACAAATATTTAGAGCATAAACTCTTTGAGGAAGGGCACTGCCTTCCTATTTCTCTATAGAGCATATAGTGTACTGTTGATGCTACAGTAATTAATATTAATTAATTAACATAAATAATTTTAAAATGAAAAATACTTCACCATTTAATTTTTATGCATTTTAATATTTCTTTATACACAAAATAAGAAGTAAAAATGACATAATAAGTAATCATACTCTGTGGAGTTACATTAAGCAAGTTGATTGGTTGAAGGAGAGGTCTTTTATCAGTGTAAAATTCTGGGGGGAAAATACAGTAAAATCCATTTTATTGGCACCCTGATAAATGATATGCCTACTTAATTGGGATAACTGCCACGGGACAGATTCAGTGTAATGTGTTTCAGTTGCTCTTTACACTAGATAAATGGCATATATGGTTTGTTTACATGCCAAGCCTGTTGTTCTCTGAAGACCTATTTATAATATTCACAGGTGTGAACTGGTATTATACATTTCCTTTTTTGTGACCATCTCTTCACTTTGCCCTGTCTTCATTGGTCATTTTGACTTCTAAACAAATAAAATTTATATTTATAGATTTTAACAGAGTATTTTAATGTTTTGAATTATCTCTCAAAATAATTCATGAAATTAAAATACCTGCCAACACAATATATGCCTGAGAGTATTTAGTAATCAAAATAATTGCTTTATTTGAATATTTGTGTTTTAGAAGTGTCTATAGCAATTTAGAGACAACAGTAGACTACAGTTGTATCACCTTCCACAACACTTTCAACCTGGATAATAATAGTCCATAAACACTATGGCTATTATTTATTTATTTTAGTTTTAGTTTTATCTGGGCATTTTACTAAGGTCGTGAACCTAAGTTTACGTGTTAAAGGTAGTCAGTCACTTGACTATTTTTGAGACTTCAGTGCTATGCTCTACTGTACATTATGCACTCTGAAATGATTATGGTTGAAACGAAATAATTCTGTTTCATTAAAAAGGTATCAGTGTGCAATCAAGGGTTTATTAGTTATTAGTGTTACTTAATATTTGTATTACAATAGTACCTACAGACCTCAATCAAGATCAGAGCCTTTTGGTTCTAGGTACTCTAAAAATGCAAATAAAGAGATGGCTGCTGTCCCAAAGACTTTACAATCTAAGGGCTTGTTCCAAAGCTCATGAAAGTTCCATGGGTGGTAGATCAGCCCCTGAGAAGATAGTGTCACAGGTTGGGTGAGGGAGAGGGATTTAATCAAATATATACAATTGTTATTTAGACAAAATATTTTTGTAAATTATTGCTATAGATAGTTATAGATTTTAATGTAAATTATCTACATATTCAATTGGCTGATTTTTTTATGTGTGGCTGCAGAGATGTGAGTTGAGGGAGACCTGAAGGGAGTGTCCAGTAGCCATATTGGTCAGTTCCAGGAAAGTGTTTCATGTGTAAAGGGAAACATGGAAGAAGGTGCAGGGAAGTTTATGCCAAAAGAGGACAAACGGGTGGATGAAGCTGGCATCATTGGTATATTAGATGAGTCAGGGAGAAACACAGTTAAAGACAAGAATGGACACTTAGCAAGAGGCAAAGTTATGAACGACCTTGAAGAGAGAGCAAAAGGCTTGAACCTGTGGTGAAACAGGGAACCAGTGGAAGGATTCACAGAGGGGAGCTATGTGGTTAGAGTAACAGGAAAGGAAAATGATTTTAAGGCAATCGGCATGTCAGAGGGGCATGCTGGAGGAAGTTACAGAAGTTAAGAGAGGGGATGTTGGAGGTCTGGATCCCTGGCCACAGAGGATGGATGACTTAGAAATACTATGAAGGAAGAACCAACAAGTCCTCTGTATGGTACACTGAAAAGCCACCAGGATTACACATCACTGAGTGGTTCTCTCATAGGCATATTGTTCCATTTAATGAGAAAACCAACCAATTCTGCTCCAAACTGTGCTGTTTTCCGCCTAGGACAATTGTGTTTAGAGAAGGAGAGAGACACATTTCAAACCATTTTTTTCATACAACAAATTTGTGCTTATGGCAGAGGTGAATAGAACAGGAACTAAAGTCATATATAGAATATCCTTACAGTTCATGAAAGCTTATGCCTGCAGAAATTAAATTTGTTAGTCTTTAAAGTGCTACAGAACTCTCGTTGTTTTTACTAAGATCTGTTTCAATGCAATTATTAAATTGTACTGAATAAACAGGATTTTCAAAACCAAATATTCCTGCACTGAGTCTTATTCTGTTTTCTTTTTTTATGCATTCCACTCATTTTCCTTCTTCCTTCTAGTCTTCCTTCCTCTTTTCTTTTCTATTTTCTGTATTCTCCATAAAGTCACATTTTCCATTCTTTTAACACCGTTTTTAAAATTTTTCCTTTTATTTTATGAAATCTTATAAAATGTGTTATTCATCGATTCATAAATTTCCATAGATTCATAGATTCCAATACCTGAAGGGACCATTGTGCTCATTTAGCCTGACCTCCTGTATAACACAGGCCATAGAACTTCCCCAAAATAATTCCTAGAGCATAGCTTTTAGAAAAAAAAAATCCAATCTTTATTTCTAAATTGTCAGTGATGAAAAATCAACCACAATTCTTGGTAAATTATGCCAATGATTAATTATTCTCACTGTTCAGAATGTATGCCATATTTCCAGTCTGCTTTTATCTAGCTTCAATTTCCAGCCATCAGTCCTCTTCTACCTTTTCTGCTAAATTGAAGAGCCCATTATGAAATATTTGTTCCATGTGTAGATATTTACAAACTGTAATCAAGTCACCCCTTAACCTTCTCTTTGTTAAGCTAAATACATTGAATTCCTTGAGTCTAACACTATAAGGTAGGTTTTCTAATCTTTTAATCATTCTTGCAGCTTTTCTCTGTACTTTCTCCTATTTTTCAACATCCTTCTTGAACCAGAACGGGACACAATATTCCAGCAGCACTCATACCAGGGCCAAATAAAGAAGTAAAATAACTTTGATACACCTACTCAAGATTCCACAGTTTATGAATCCAAGATTGCATTAGCCCTTTTGGCCTCAATGTCACACTGGCAGCTCATGTTCAGCTGATTATCTACTCTGACGTCCAAATCTTTTTTCAGATACACTTCTTCCCAGAGTCCCCCATCCTGAAAGTAACTAACTGTTACTGAAAGTAACTGTTAATATGAGCTTCATATAGAACAAATATTTCCATTTTTTGTTCCTAGATAGATACATGTACATTTAGCTGTACCAAAATGCATATTGTTTGCTTGTGCCCACTTTACCAAGTGATCCAGATTGCTCTCTGTCAGTGACGTCCTTCTTCATTATTTACCACTCCCCCAAGTTTTATGTCATAGGCAAACTTTATTAATGATGATTTATGTTTTCTTCCAGGTCACTGATAAAAATATTAAATAGCATAGGACCAAGCACAGATCCTTGTGGAACCCCTATGGAAACAGCTTAACAATCATAGAATCATAAAAGATTAGGGTTGAAAGGACCTTTTTAAAGAAACCTTACTGAGGGCGCAGGAACAAACCATCCTGATGTGCAGGAAGAATAGCAAATATGGCAAGTAACCAGCTTGGCTTAACAAAGAAGTCTTTGGTGAGCTTAAACACAAAAAGGAAGCTTACAAGAAGTGGAAACTTGGTCAGATGACCAGGGAGGAGTATAAAAATACTGCTCGAGCATGCAGGAATGTAATCAGGAAGGCCAAAGCACAACTGGAGTTGCAGCTAGCAAGAGACATGAAGAGTAACAAGAAGGGTTTCTACAGGTATGTTAGCAACAAGAAAAAGGAAACTGTCAGGGAAAATGTGGGCCCTTACAGAATGGGGGAGACAACCTAGTCACAGATGGAATCTCCATCTTTAGAGGTTTTTAAGCTGTGGCTTGACAAAACCCTTGCTGGGATTATTTAGCTGAGGTTAGTCCTGATCTGAGCAGGGGGTTGGACTAGATGACTTCCTGCGGTCCCTCCCAACTCTATGATTCTGTGATCTGGAAAAAGCTGAAGAATTCAATGCTTTTCTTGCCTCTGTCTTCACAGACAAGATCACTACTGCACTGGGCAGCACAGAATGGGGAGGATGTGAGCAGCCCTCAGTATTGAAAGAACAGATTCAGGACTATTTAGAAAGGCTGGACATGCACAAGTCCATGGGACAGGATGCAATGCACCTGAGGGAGCTGAGGGAGTTGGCTGATGTGATTGCAGAGCCATTGGCCATAATCTTTGAAAACTCGTGGCGATGGGGGAGGTCCTGGATGATTGGAAAAAGGCAAATGTAGTGCCCATTTTCAAAAAAGGGAAGAAGGAGGCTCTGGGGAACTACAGATCAGTCAGCTTCATTTCACTCCCTGGAAAAATCATGCAGCAGGTCCTCAAGGAATCCATTTTGAAGCACTTCAAAGAGAGGAAGGTGATCAGGAACAATCAGCATCGATTCACCAAGGGCAAGTCATGTCTGACAAACCTGATTGCCTTCTATGATGAGATGACAGGGTCTATACACATGGGAAAAGCATTGGATGTGTTATACCTTGACTTTAGCAAAGCTTTTAATACAGTCTCCTACAACATTCTTATCAGCAAGTTAAAGAAGTATGAGTTAGATGAATGGACTATAAGATTGATAGAAAGATGGCTAGATCATCAGGCTCAACGGGCAGTGATCAACAGCTTGATGTATAGTTGGCAGCCGGTAACAAGTGGAGTACCCCAGGAGTCAGTGCTGGGGCCAGTTTTTTTCAACATCTTCATTAATGATCTAGAGGATCAGATGGATTGCACACTCAGCAAGTTTGCAGATGACACTAAACAGGAGGGAGCGGTAGATACCCTAGAGGGTAGGGATAGGATTCAGAGTGACCTAGACAAATTAAAGGATTGGGCCAAAAGAAATCTGATGAGATTCCAGAACGACAAGTGCAGAGTCCTGCACTTAGGATGGTAGAATCCCATGCACTGCTACATACTGGGGACTGACTGGCTAGGTAGCAGTTCTGCAGAAAATACATGAAGGTTACAGTGGACAAGAAGCTGGATATGAGTTAGCAGTGTGCCCTTATTGCCAAGAAGGCAAACGGCATATTGGGCTGAATTAGTAGGAGCATTGCCTGCAGATCGAGGGAAGTGATTATTCCCTCTATTTGGCATTAGTGAGGCCACATTTGGAGTATTGCATCCAGGTTTGGGCCCCCCATTGCAGGAAGGATGTGGACAAATTAGAGAGAGTCCAGAGGAGGGCAACGAAAATGACTAGGGGGCTGGAGCACGTGACTTATGAGGAGATGCTGAGGAAACTAGGCTTGTTTAGTCTGCAAAAGAGAAGAATGAGGTGGTGATCAGGAACAGTCAACACGGATTCACCAAGGGAAAGTCATGCCTGACCAACCTGATTGTTTTCTATGAAGAGGTGACTGGCTCTGTGGATGTGGGGAAAGCGGTGGACGTGATATACCTTGACTTTAGCAAAGCTTTTGATACAGTCTCTCACAGTATTCTTATCAGCAAGTTAAGGAAGTATGGGTTGGATGAATGGACTATAAAATGGATAGAGAACTGGCTAGAGCATAGGGCTCAACGAGTAGTGATCAATGGCTCCATGTCTAACTGGCAGTCGGTCACAAGCGGAGTACCCCAGGGGTCGGTCCTGAGGCCGATTTTGTTCAACATCTTCATCAATGATCTGGAGGATGGGGTAGATTGCACCCTCAGCAATTTTGCAGATGACACTAAGCTGGGGGGAGTGGTAGATACCCTGGAAGGTAGGGATAGGATACAGAAGGACCTAAACAAACTGGAGGATTGGGCCAAAAGAAATCTGATGAGGTTCAACAAGGACAAGTGCAGAGTCCTGCACTTAGGACGGAAGAATCCCATGCACAGCTACAGACTGGGGACGGACGAGCTAGGCAGCAGTTCTGCAGAAAAGGACCTGGGGGTAACAGTGGATAAAAAGCTGGATATGAGTCAGCAGTGTGCCCTGGTTGTCAAGAAGGCTAATAGAAAATTGGGCTGCATTAGTAGGAGCATTGCCAGCAGATTATGAGAAGTGATCATTCCCCTCTATTCGGCATTGGTGTGGCCGCATTTGGAGTATTGTGTCCAGTTTTGGGCCCCTCACAACAACAAGGATGTGGAGAAGTTAGAGAGAGTCCAGCGGAGGGCAACAAAAATGATTAGGGGGCTGGAGCACAAGACTTATGAGGAGAGGCTGAAGGAACTAGGCTTGTTCAGTCTACAGAAGAGAAGAATGAGGGGAGATTTGATAGCAGCCATTAACTACCTGAAAGGAGGTTCCAGGGAGGATGGAGGTAGGCTGTTCTCAGTGGTGGCAGATGACAGAACAAGGAGCAACGGTCTCAAGTTGCAGGGGGGGAGGTCTAGGTTGGACATTAGAAAAAAGTTTTTCACTAGTAGGGTGGTGAAGCACTGGAATGGGTTACCTAGGGAGGTGGTGGAATCTCCATCTTTAGAGGTTTTTAAGATGCGACTTGACAAAACCCTCGCTGGGATTATTTAGCTGAGGTTAGTCCTGCTCTGAGCAGGGGTTTGTACTAGATGACCTCCTGAGGTCCCTTCCAGCTCTATGATTCTATGATTATATGATTTGATAGCAGCCTTTAACTACCTGAAAGGGGGTTCCAGGGAGGATGGAGCTAAACTGTTCATATTGGTAGGAGATGACAGAACTAGGAGCAATGGTCTCAAGTTGGGGGAGATCTAGGTTGGTCATTAGGAAATACTTTTTCACTAGGAGGTTGGTGAAGCACTGGAATGGGTTACTTAGGGTGGTGGTGGAATCTCCATCTTTAGAGTTTTTTAAGGTGCAGCTTGACAAAACCCTGGCTGGAATGATTTAGTTGGGGTTGGTCCAGCTTTGAGCCGGGGGTTGGACTACCTCCTGAGGTACCTTCCAACCTTAATCTTCTATGATTCTATTATTCAGGAGGTCATCTAGTCCTACCTGTCCCAAATCTTTTAAAACTCTTTGAAGCAAGTTATCTGCTTACTGAAATGATTCCTTTCTATATAGTTTGTATAATCAGTTAATGTATATTATAAAGTACTCCATTTAGATAGAAATACAAATTAACGTATTATTACATATATAAAAATATATAAACACATAATCAATCATTCTATTCAAAGCATTCTTACTATTCCTAAGAACTCTTCCGACTTATTCCTATTTAGCCTTATGAAATGCTTTGGGCCAGTGAAAAGGGGAAAGATTTTTGAAAGTATAAGCATAAGGTTAGATCCTCATCTTGTATAAATCAGCATTGACTTCAATGGAACGAAGGCAGTCTCTTTGGGTAGAAATCACATGCCTGATTAATAAGAGTATAGCAGTAGGGGTATAGTACTGACCACCTCACCAGGATGGTGATGGTGACTATGAAGTGCTCAAGGAGATTAAAGAGGCTACAAAACAGAAAAACCAATAATAATGGGAAATTTCAATTATCCTAGGAAATGATACAGAGATAAAACTTATAGACATCATTAATGACTGCTTCTTGGAGCAGCTAGTCCTGGAACCCACAAGGGGAGAGGCAAGTCTTCACTTAGTCCTCAGTGAAGCACAGGATCTGGTCCCAGAGATGAATATAACTGAACCACTTGGTAATAGCAACCATTTAAATTTAACATCCTTGTAGTGGGAAAATACCAAAGAAATCTACCATAGTAGCATTTAACTATAAAAATGAGATCTACACAAAAATGAGGAAGGTAGTTAAATGGAAATTAAAAAAAAAAAAAAAAACAGTCCTGAGAGTGAAATGCCTGCAAGCTGCATAGAAACTATTTAAAAACACCATAACAGAGGCTCAAATTAAATATATATGCCAAATTAAGGAAAAACAATAAGGGGACCAAAAAAAATACCACCATGGCTAACCAGCAGATTAAAAGAGGCAGTTAGAGACAAAATTTTTGAAAATTGGTAGTCAAATCTTACTGAGGAAAATAGAAAGAAATATAAACTGTGGCAAATCAAATGTAAAATTATAATTAGGCAGGCCAAAAAAGAACAATTAGGAAAAGAGACAAAAACTAACAGTAATTTTTTTTAAAGTAAAACAGAAGCTGAAAGCCTGCCAAAAAACCACTGGGGTCACTGGACAAATGAGATGTTAAAGGAGCGCTCAAGGAAGACAAGGCCATTGCAGAGAAACTAAATAAATTGTCTTTGCATTGGTCTTCACTACAGAGAACTGGCGAAAAGCAAGGTTGTGTACTGGCACCCAGTCTTTTCTCCATTTTCCTAGCAGCTATGAAAATGCTAATCCAAGAGAAAATCTGCCACAGGGTGTTGGCATCCAATATCGGACTGAAAGCAGTCTCTTCAACCTCTTTCACCTCTGTTCTAGAACTAAAGTAACAATGGCAACAATAGCTGAACTCCAATATGAATATGATTGTGCTGTATTTGCACATTCAAAGGAGTATCTACAAACAGCCCTCAATTGCTTCTCAGCAGCTTACAAAAGCTTAGGGCTAACCCTGAACACCGACAAAAGAAAAGTTCTCCATCACCCTGCTTCTGGTCAACCATCAGACCCAGCATGGAAGTTCTACAGTGACAGAGAGGAACTGGAAAATGTACAACACTTTGCCTACCTTGGCAGCCATCTTTCACAGAGTGCAAATATAGACATTGAGTTCAGCACAGAATCCATTGTGTCAGGAGATTGTCCTGCCAGGTGTTCAACAACCATGATATCAGAATACACACTAGAGTTTTAGTTTATAAAGTGGTGGTACTCCTAACTGTCCTCCACAGCTGTGAGACTTGGGTGACCTACAGAAAACACCTGAAAAACCTGAAACGTCAGCACCAGCACTTTCTCTGGAAGATCCTCAAAATAATGTGGGAGGATTGCCACACTAACTTCAGTGTCCTCACAAAAGCCAACATCTTCAGTGCTAAGTCCCTGATTATCTAGAATCAGCTGAGGTGGAGTGGGTCTTGTGTGCTCATGCCTGATGCATGCCTATCCAAACAATTGCTGTACGCTCAACTCACCAAAGGAGAAAGGAAACGGGGAGGCCAAAAGAAAAACTTCAAAGACACCCTTAAAATAGACATTAAGAGATGTGGCATTGACATCACACACTGGAGACAGTAACCCAAGACAAGACTAACAGGCAAAGACTTGTCAGAGAAGGAATGACCATTTTTTAGGAAAATCATCTGGCCCTGATTGCAGAAAAATGTCAAAAAAGAAAGGACAACTGTCATGCAGCATTCGTGGCCCTACCCTGCCTTCCAAAACCTCCGAAACGACAAATGTGAGATTGATAACATCTGAGCCATTTTTTTTAGGTGACAAATCCATCAATAGAGGAGGTTTTGGAAAAAAACTGTAAATTAAACAATATTAAGTTGCCAGGACCAAATGGTATCCACCCAAGAGTTCTGAAGGAACTCAAACATGAAATTTCAGAACTACTAACTGTGGTATGTAACCTATCGCTTAAATCAGCCCCTGTACCAAATGACTGGAGGATAGCTAATGTAACACCAATTTTTTTTAAAAGGCTCCAGAGACAAGGCAATTAAAGGCCAAAAAGCCTAACTTCAGTAACAGGCAAATTGGTTGAAACTATAGTAAAGAACAAAATTATCAGGCACATGGATGAACATGGTATTTTGAGGAAGAGTCAACATGGCTTTTGTAAAGGGAAATGTCTCACCACTCTATTAGAATTCTCTGAAGGTATCGACAAGCAAGTTGATAAAGGTAATCCAATTGATATAGTGGACTTTCAGAAAGCCTTTGACAAAGTCCCATATTAAAGGCTCTTAAGCAAAGGCTAGTAAGCCTCAGAGGATCCACCAGTCCATATCCCCGCCCCCTCGGGCTGGTGGAGGGTCTGGGGCATGTGCTACAAATGATGCCTTTGGCATTTTATTACTTTGCTGTTTTCTTTTATTCTAGTAAGAAAAAGTGCAATGCAAACTCATTTAAAATCACCTAAATTGCTAAATCTATTGCTAAATCTGAATTATTAACCATAACACTAGGAAAAGCCTTAGGCCTGTTTAGATCCATAAGTTCAAGTAACGCTATCCTAGATAATTAAAGGCTCAATTCTCCTTTATCCACTTGCACCTTGTGTAGTCATTTATACCTATGCACAGTGAGTACAATGTGAATGTGAAAACTGCCAAAACAGAACGATAGCAAGGCATGGGAGAATCAAAACAACTATCTAGAAAAACACACTATAGTGTAATGAACCAGAGGGCTCTTTATTAGGTTCTGTGTTACCCACCACTTCAGCATCCAGCCAGTAGAAGGCTCTATAATCCCCAGAATTCAGGAATGGGAAGCACTACCTTGAATCAGAAGTGACAGGGATTAGTACAAAACAAGAAGATATTGGAAACTAAGAGGAGCAGGCCAACTGCAGCAGTCCAGGTGCTGGCTGCAAAAAGAAGGCTGAGGAGTGGGTGGTTGGAGAAAGTGTGAGAGCTGGGCAAAAACACATGCAGTTGCTTGGTGGGGGGCAGCAGTAGCCACAGCAGGAGGATACAGGATAGCAACTTTCAGGCAAAACAGTGTGGAGGGATTATGAAGTTTTTATCTCTATGCATGTCCTTGCTGTGAACTTCCTTTAGGAGCAAGATTAGGAACTGCTTGTCTGATCTTTTGTTTTGTAATTTAAAACTCATTATGCTTTGGGTATTTGAGTCTCTTACTTTCTGGCAACCCAAGGAAAACGATCCTTGATACAAAGGCGTGTGTTTATGGGAACCCACTGAACACAAGAGTCTGAAGAATTTAGGCATAGAATTCCTGAGGCACTTGACTCTGATCTCATGCTACAGAGAGCATGCTTCCAGTCATCTAGAGGGAGCTGGACCCTGGCACTCACTCTGAAGTGGCTCAGTTACAATATTTGGTTGATAGATTATGTTCTTGTTTTATAGTGCCTCTTGGCTCCTTGTAATGTAAAATAACGTCAATACAGATTGTACCATTTGTTTTTGAAGGGGTAAGATTTTCAAGAAACATCTTGATCAGGAAGGGTGGGCTGTTCATAGAATTTTCATTTTCTTAGGTACCCTTACAAACAGTTACTAGGCCTGTAAGGGACTGGATAGTGTTATGATTTTTGAACTCCTCCCTGCTCATCCTTAGTGTGTGACAATTAATGTGCACTCTCCCAGATTTCTTTGGTAAGATTATTTTGGCCCCCCACTGCAGGAACTCTCACTTCTGAATCTGCCCATCCCCTGTCAACAATTAATTTGTCCCCTAACCACACAATCAACCCTGTCCCCCCAACCCCACATCAATTCTGCCTGTCCCACTGCCCCCACACCTGCCTAGCTCCCTCCCTTCCAACCCCACCCATGAGTTCTGCTTCCCCAGCCTTATCTCTGATCTTTCAGGGGTTCTTCACTCCCTTTTCCCATGCCTGGGGGGCAGGAAGGCTGCAGCAGGATCCCTTTCTCCCTCTTGCAGGCCAGGGGCCAGGTCTAGGACTTCTTAACTACCCTATATCCTTTTCCAGGATGGGTGTTGCTGGGAGGGACAGGATGGGGAGCAAAGCCATCCCCATTGCTCACAGGAAGGGAGGGGAGATGCCCTGGGCAACTGGGTTCTTTCTGTCCACCTCTCCCATTCCCTCCTGTGAGAATGGTGTGGGGTCCTGAAGGGAGCAGGGAACTCTGTCTGCCTCCTGCAGCAGCTCTGTTTGTCTGTTATACCCCAGGAGGTGAGTATGTGGTTCAGAGGGGGTGTTTTCCTCAGGCCTGGCTGAAATTCGCTAGAAGGCTTGAGCCACTGGTATTGCCTGACAGGCTTCAGCTCTAAGCAACAGCCTGTCACTCAAAAAAATCACAAGAGCTGTCAACACGGAATTATGCATGTGAAAAGATAATCAGAACTCATATTTCATAGTCATATATTTTAAGGCCAGAAGGGACCATTGTGATCATTTAACATGTACTCTACATAACCCAGGCCAGAGAACATCATTCAGTAATTCCAGACACTAATGGTTGAACAAAAGCATATCTTTTAGGGGGAAAAAACAGCAAATTTGGATTTAAAGATTTCAGGTGAGGTTTTGGTGTACATAAGTACAAATGAACCACAGTTTTCAGTTTGATGGGACTTTTGAACACTTATTTGTTAATCCTATCAAAACTTTGTATAAATAAATCATGATTTACCAGTGTGAAGTATCATAAAATTTTGAGGGTGTTTTTGAATGAAACAGCATGCTTATTAATAAATAGATTAGTATATTTTACAGCCAAAGGGGACCATTATGATCATCTTGTCTATCTGCGTAACACAGGCCATATAATTCCACATAGTAAATCCTGTCTAAAACTCAATAACTTCTGACTGAACTAGTGCATATATTTTAGAAAAACATCCAGTTTTGATTTTAAGATTTCAAGTAGGAACTATCCCAACCCTTGGTAAGTTGTATGGATAATTCCTATCTACCTTAAAGTTTTCACGAGCAGTATACAAATCCTAAAACAGATAGATTTATAAGAAATATGGAAAATTCCATAGCAAAGCTGGCAGTTGTGGAATGCTGAATATGGGGTTAAAATAATTTAGTGACCACAATGGTGATCAATTTATGCCCTGAACCATGAAATTTGATTAGCTTATCCTCACATACATAACACACATGAAAAATTAAGCAATGGACCATTCCAGAGCCAAGGTACCAGACTTGTTGGACCAACAATCTCATCCTGTATAGTACATGCTATGTTTCTTCCTTGCTAAGGAAAGACTCACAGCCAACATGTCTCAAAATAGTTGTGAGACCATAAAAAAGACCCCAAATCACACAGCTCTGATCATCTTTGGTCAAGGAGAGGTGAAAGTATAAATTAATGCATTTACTGATAATTTTAAAATCAAGATTGGATGTTCTTTCTAAACAATATGATCTAGTAATTATTATGGCCTGTGTTATGCAGGAGGTCAGACTAGATCATCATAATGGTCCCTATAAATCTTGAAATCTATGAATCTATGCATTAATAAACAGAACAGTTAGAAAAATTCAAACAAGGCATATCACCCTCTTGCACTAGATCTGAATTTAGCTCTGTGGACCAAATTCTGCATGAAGTAAAAATCCTCATAGGCTTTAAGGTGTTTTAAGATCTGACTTTAAGATCAGATGGGACCAATATGATCATTTAGTCTGACTTCCTGCACAATGAGGGCCACAGAACCTCACCCACCCACTCCTGTAATAGACTCCTAGCCTATGACTGAATTATTGAAGTCCTCAAATCATGGTTTAAAGACTTCCAGGTACAGAGAAGCCACCAGCAAGTGACCTGTGCTACATGCTATAGAGGAAGGCAAAAACCCTCCAGGGATTCTGCCAATCTGCTCTGGAGGAAAATTCCTTCCCGACCCCAAATACGGTGATTAGCTAAACCCTGAGCATGTGAGCAAGACTCATCAGCCAGACACCCAAGAAAGAATTCTCTGTAGTAACACAGAGCCTACCTCATCAAATGTTCCCTCACAGGCGATTCAGCATATTTACCGTTAGTAGTCAAAGATCAGTTAATTGCCAAATTAGGCTGTCTGATAAAACCATCCTGTTCATAAACTTATCAAGCTTAGTCTTGAAGCCAGCTAGATTTTTTGCCCCCACTGCTATTCCAGAACTTTACTCCTCTGATGGTTAGAAACCTTCATCTAGTTTCAAGTCTAAATTTCCTGATGGCCAGTTTATATCCATTGGTTCTTGTGTCCTCTAGCAATCTCTGCCATGGTCAGGTTTGCATTGAAATATTAGACTTTATTAGCTCATTTCCACAAGCATAACTACAAAAGCTATTATAAAACAAAGTTTCCTGACCTTTACATATTTAACTGTGCTCTTCAACTATTCATTAAAGTTGATGGACTCTAGTATACCCTAAATTACATCAGTGTAGACCCAGAATAACTTCACTAAAGTAAATGGAATTATGTTGCTGTACAGTGAGACTGGTATGTGGATCACTGGATTTGCATTGGTCTAATTTAAATCAGAGTTTCCTAGATATAACTGAGGGCAGAATTTGGTCTATTGTGTCCTATAATTCTGTCAATTTGATATAAATCTCTTTGTATTTGATTAACATAATGAAGTAAATTGGAGGGCCAAATTTAGGGTATGTCTATACTGACAGCGGCAAAATCACCACCACCAGATTGATCTTTCTAGATCGATTGAGCGGTCAGTGTAGACCCGCTCAATCGATCAGGAAGTCAACTGAGTAAAACCACCCCTTCAAGTGGCGTAGCACTGCGTCGACGGGAACTGCATTCCTGTCGGTGTAGTGCAGTGAAGACGGCACACAGAAGGGAAGCACAGCAGTCGATGGGAGTTATGCAAGCTACTCTGGGTAGTTTACGTAACTCCCGTTGACTGCCGCCGAATCTCCAGGTAAGTGTATACCAGAGCTTAGACTTGTGAATGAAATACTATTAATTTCAAGTCAGTGCAATTACACCAGGTCTGAAATTGGCTCAAAGAGTCAAACTTTCTTTTAAAAGAGTCCCTTGACTGTAGGAATTAATATGCATTTCCCGCCTAGTAAAGGTGATTGATAGACTATGGATTACAGTAGACTTGAATATTTTTTCTTAACAATTTTTTTTAAGTGTAAAAATTGTCAAAGGAATAAGAAAAGAGAAAAATCCCTTCTCAGTAAAAACAGAAGGCAATAGAAGCTTTGGAGTGAATGCCTGCCAATAGAAGGATTTCATGCTTTTGTTAATTAAACGAACAAAGAAAAAAAACGTGCAGTAGGCTGTATCCTACATAACAGCTTCCACTAATAAAAAGTAATAGACAATTTCCTGCATTCAATTCTTTTGAATACTATTATACAAGGTAATAGAGTTTTGGAAATGGAAGTCCTACAGCCTGTCAGAAGGAGCTTTCTTCCACTTTTTTTTTTTTTATTAAATGACTAAGTGCAGCAGTCTGTGTCCTATCTCTCCCTCTTGCATCTATTGGATTGTATTATTTTACATTTTGATTGAAATGATGTCACCAGCAGATAAAAGCCTGGCCCAGGCATTGTAATTGAATCAGCCTGAGTTGTTTATTCTAGTGATCTACAGCGATGCTTTGCTTGTCCTACCACAGAATACATAAAAGATCCCCTCTTGTTTAACATGCCGCTGATTAGATCTATTTTTTAAAAAGAAAAAAGAATTGAAATGGGCGGTCGAAGGATTAGGACCTGGAGTTGTAGAGGAAAAATTGGGGGGAAAAATTCAGTGAGAAGAGACACCATCTGCAAAACTTTCCATGTGTGACTGAAAGTTTCAATAAATAAATTTCACATGGCATCAATACCATGTTGATTGACAACATTTAAATGATGGTTAATGGGAGCTTGTACATTTTGGATAGGTTTTTAATGTATACTTCCTAACTCAAATGGCATTCATGTTGTTATTTAAAGAAGAATATTTATCTTTGAGGGAAAACATTACTTCAAACTGGTCATTTATTATTATTGTTAGAAAATACATATTTGATAATTAAATTATTATTTTGACATGCTTTGTATTTTAGTTGAAACATTTTAAATTTAATAGTTAGAAACAATATTAAAATTAGTTGTATTGGGGTAACAAGTATTTGGTACTAATGAGAAACAGAATTTACACATGATAGGCAAAGAGCGAATTACAAAAATCTTACACATTGGATATACAGACAAAATCTGCTTTCAGTTGTATTTATTTCTAAGAGGGTTCTCTCTTTTTGATACTGGGGACATACATATCCATTTTCTGTTTCTTACTCTTTTATTTCCTGGATGGTCCAATAAAATGAAGAACTAATACCATTCATTTGAAGGATAATGAGCTTTTCAAGTAATGCATCTCAGTCTTCATCTTCAACATCTCTGTTATTTTAGTGCTGGATCTTTCTTGAAAAGAAACTGCCAGTCATACTATGTTTAGTAGTGGTGTTGAGATGGAAACAGTGGAATCTACAAAATCATTTTTACATGAAACCTAAATTTGGAATTGTTGTCTGGTTCAGAAACACCTCCTTCCCCATTATACCTAGAATCTGGAGTTTCTCTGTTATTAAAAATATATTTTTAAGTATTCATTTAATTTATAAATGAGTTACATAAACAAAAAACAAGAGATTTCACTTTTTAACAAAAACCATTAATAAAACACCACCAATCCTATATGTTCAAATATGTACTTTAAAAATATGAAAGCTTTTATGAGTAGACTTTTATTAAAAGTGTTTTGCTAATGGGAAAAACTTAATTTTGTGAAAATTTATGAAATAACAATTCAAATTAACAAAGAAACAAAAATCCACAACACTCTAGGAAATTAAAAGGCATTGAAATTGCCAGAAATAGCATTTTAAAATGAATTAAAATAGAAAATAAAACCCAGAATCTCTAAACATAAATAAACATGATTCTCTCCATGTATTTATGGTGAATCTGGACTCAAACATCTGAATAATAACAACATATCCTAAACTCAGTCTTTTTAGAGTTCCAAATAGCAGTCATATTAGGATTATGTGAATATGTGACAAATGGACCTTTGGACTTGCAAGATATTTATAATTAATGTCTTGTCCTTAAAGGTATCATTATTTTTAAATCCTTGTAAACTTACTTTTCTGATAGTTCTAGCTTATGATCAATCCACTGTTTTGCAGCTGCAATGTGAACTGAATGTATTTACAAATATATCTGTTTTGATTGTGTTGTATTTAAAACATTTTGATTTCATTTAAATCATAAAAATGATATTAAAGTGAGCTTACTTATACACATTTTAGTTGACTAGGTGCTCAGTCCTGTAAAAACCATTACACACTGACAGGGTCTGAAAGCAATAAAAATACTAAACTGAAGCTAACAAAAATGTAAATGAACTTTAAAAAAAATGCATTAGTTAGAAATGTGTTATATAGTATATGGTTGGCCTGGTAGCACAGAGGCAATGTGTTCTATTGCCAGGTTCACCAGCCACCAAATCATATTCTGGTCCCCAGAGCTGCTAAATATCATTTGCATCACAGAGATGACTCATGTGGTCTCTTGAAGAAGGGGAGGCAATGTTGAGGTACTCTATCTTCAGTACCCTCATGTAGCTGTCTTGCTAGAATGACATTAAGAGCAACATGCCTGAATGTTTTCTCTTACCATCACATTACTTTCTCATTAAAGAGTAAGTAGTAGGGATGGGCAAACTGGTCTGAATAAATAAGAATTATCCTGAACTTCTCAGAATCTTATTTAAAATACAAAATGAAAATGAAGTTAACTTATTTCCCCATGATTTTTATTTTTTCACTCTGCAAAGTGAGTTTTTGTGAAGACTGGGTATGTGATCCATCTCCCATTGACGTTAACAGGATTGTTTCCATTGACTTCAATGGAACATGATTTGAACACTGGAAGAAGTGTGAAAAATACCAGGCTATACTTCCAGCGTCACTAGAAATAGTAAATGCTGCAAATCTCACATGAAAGCCTGTTCTTGTGAGATTTGCAGCCCAATTTTGCAAATCTAGTTTTGCAGACACAGATAATTTTGATAAGACTCAGATATGCATCCAATTCCAGATTTCTGGGAGTTTATCAAAACCAAGCTAAACTTTCATACCTTTTGAGAATTTCCCATATAAAAAGTACACAGTACTGCCAAAAACAGAGAATTGGGGTGAAAACATGGGAAGATGTAGTTGGAAGTAGCAGCTACAGACAAAGGCTGTGTGTGTCAAACAAAAAAGAAAAAACAAATCATCAAGCATGAGAACTATGGTGCACAAGCCTTATCTGGATTAGAAGAATCACCTTTTCAAATGTAATTCAAACGCAAGTCTCAAAGATGTTTAAGCTGGCCATACAGACTATACAAACCTATCTGTCCACAATGTTTCAAGAACATAAAAAGCATATGAATAAACAGAAGGGATGATTACATTGTTGGTGTAAAAGTGATATGTATATTATACATGGCAAGTGACATCATTGAGGTTCAGAAAAGAGAAGGTTGCAGGGTAAGTGGTAGTTTTTATTGTAGTCAAAATATTTTCATTCCTTTCTTAAAATCATTTATTCAGACATATGTAATTGTCGTCAGTTGTTGGCTGTGTGAGTGTTTTCACAATGCGTATGCTGTCCCAGCTCTGCGCAAATAGTCGATATAGCAGACCATGACTGGATTACCCAATAAGACCATAGATCCATTTCAGTAACAAAGGCACCAAGCCAGGTTTATTGCTAATGAGGCACGGGAAAATGTGCCCTATACGTGCTACAAGTACACTTAATACATGTATGCCGGTGACAATGGATTGGCTCAGTAAACAGCGGGACTTTCCATTCCTCATGGCCAGACAAAGACACTCCCTTTGAGACTCTTCTTTATACACTGATACAGACACGTTTCATATTGCTTCTCTGACATGTGTAGTTGCCACCCTCTGATGTGGCAAAATACACCTTTTACTTTGTACAGAATGATTTGATCAAAACATCTCTATCATATGTTATCTTGATCTTGGAGGGATCATTATGCCCCTGTTATCTTTGAGGAATGCATTTGTACCATTCTTGATATCAGGATGATCTGGCATGTGCTTGTGTGTTCTGTGCCTAGCATTTCTTTTGGAATGTGTATGTCTGCAACACCAGCTCTGTTCTTGTGATGTCTGATTTCTGCTAACTTTGCTTCATAATAACAGGCTTAACTGCTGCCTTAGCTCAGACCTGAGGCTCTGGCCCATCATACTAGGCCTTGTGTCTTAGGTTCTTACTGTCTACCACAGTAATGAACTCTTGATTTTTTTTTTTTTTTTTTTTTGGTAGGTACATCATTGACATTTTAGGCCTGGAGGACTTTCATCAGAGTATCAGGTTTGTATAAAAAATAAAAAATAATAACAGAAATTGCAAAAGTCTAAATGATTTTAATGACGATATGGAATTCTGTAGAAGACTGTATTTTGATTACGCAAAAATGACAATTTCCTTGGCCAGCAGTCCCGAATAATATATCAGGGCCAAATCCAAATCCATGTGGAGTCTTCTAAATAAGTGACCAGATTTTCTGAAATTCTGAGTATTCAGCAGTTTCCACGGAAGTCAATTATTAGTCTAACCATGGCTTTCAGAGCTTTAGGCTCCAGTTTTTGAAAATCTTGATGCAGGTAATTTGAATGATAAATGTGAAAGTGCATTGGTACATGTAACTCTTCATGATTTTTCAGAGCTGATTCTTCAGTTGTCCTTCGTCTCTGCCCCACCCTTAAAAATAAATCAATTTCCACAACAAGGCATTCAGAAACAACCCCATATTAAAAACCTAGTGTGTGAATAGGATGCAAGGAAAAAATCAATAAAGATATAGATACAAGGGTGAGCCTTCTAATGAGTTATTATAGACTATAACAAATACAGCTATATGAATAATTCATTGACACTGTCCTTTAGCTTCACAGGAGGGTATGGGAAATATTCAGAAGGATTTGTACTAGGAGAGAACACATGAGAAAAAGCACAAGGTGCAATTTCCCTCTGTTAATTTATTTTATTATAAAAATACCACAGAAGAATTAATTGGATAGTACAAAATCTGATTATTAAACAAAAAATCATTAAAGCTTTAAAAAATGTTTGTAGCACATTTTTCTTACAAAGAAATCTAAATGTAAAAAAGTTTACATGGTATACTGTTCCATCTTTGTACATACTTGTTTATCTCTAAAGCAGCATACATTCCATATGAAAGAGGGGGTTGCCATGGTATCTGCACTTTAAAAAAAAACTGAATAGCAGATCTGAAAGAAGCATAAAATCGATTTAACAAGTTGTCATGTAAGTTACTCTGCCCCATAAGGATGAAACCTATGCACCTTTTTCCTTTATAAAACCATTTATTTTTTAAAAATATTGATTGTAACTTTTTTATTCATGGAGCTAAACATATCACTTGTCATTAACTTTGATCTTGAGCTTACACATATTTTACTGTAAGCCATTTCTTTTCTTTAGTTAAAAAAAAAAACAAAAAACAACTTACAGTATTAATAAGGAAATAATTCCTTTTAAAACAAAAGGGGTTAGTTTACAGAGGATGAAGTGATGCTATTTAATCAAAGATCAAAAGTAAATGTTCTTCTTGATGAAGAAAGAATTTGTAAGTAATAAAGTTTGGAATCATTCCTAAAGAAAACATACTACAGCTTTTGCTATAATCACCACACAGATAGCTAATTTTTATTTCTTTAGCTCTTCCAATGACATAACTTCATCAGTGAATGCAACATTTACTATATAAGATCAGAACTGCTGGCTGTCCTTTCTAGTGCCAGTGCCTCCAGAGAAGCCAGGGTTGTGTTTGGAATATCAGTACTATCATTTCAGAGGACAATTAGAAAAACAAATGTTTGGGATTTTGTTTTAGTTAAATTCAACTGTCAGAGCAAGATGGGACAGAGACATTATGGTTGATTACAGAATTCTATCCACTTAACTTCCTTGTAGGATAGCAACAACAAACTCATTGAGTAAATCAGAGAGGAGAAGCATTACTTATCCTCAACAATTCTTATTTGTTGAACATAGCCTTTGGGAAAAGGTCAATGTTACCTAGCAACTACTGAGAGCTGTTGACTTTTTATAAATTAACCATTTCATGTGTCTCAATATTCTTATAGGTGGCTTCAGTTCTATCTTGTCTCAGAAAGGACCTACCAATCCAAACACAAAAGTACTAGAAATTGCATTTTTCATGGTCATCAGTTTCAGTTATCAAAAGCTGCCTGAACAAAATCTAAACTGAGTATGTAAATATTTTAAAGGATTGTATTTGTTCACTAAAATACATAATCTAAACTATTCTCAATTTGAACTCTGCTAATCTTTTGTAAAACCAGAGGCTGCCTCAGGAAGGGTGCACAAAACTTCACTTGCTGGACAAGTTCTCCCCGCTCTCTTCTCTGTGTAGCTCTTATGGTCTGGGATGTGGGAGAGCACATACAAGAGAGAAAGATGATCGGACAGACAAGGCCCCAGACAAGCAATGCTTTGAGCTCCATTTCTAAGGTAGACTCTGGGTCTTACAAACTCCCCAGGACTCTGCAGAGAGGAGGCTCTGCTCTGATGAAACAAGAGACGCTATTTGGCCCAGGGAATCCAGCCTTCCATCATTTTGAGGTCTGTGATAGTCATGGCTAATAGTAGAGTAGGGAAGGCTGTGTAGGAGAAGGGAGGCTGCACTGAGGAGGGCAGGTAAAGATTTTAGTTAGGGGCAACTCAGGAGGACCATCTCTGCCCCGACCTAATTTCTTCACATACCAGGGATTAACTAATAGCCCCCAGGGACAGTCTACCTCTTCAGGCTCCTCCTTGCCAGTTCTGGTTTGATGAACCAGCTATGGTTTGTCAGACTGGTACCCAGAAGTATAAGTGATCCATTAGCTGAGGAGCTGCTGGAGTGGAGTTGTTGGCTGAACTCCTCATACAGGTTCAGCTACCAGCTCCCACCTGTGTCTGCCCCCTGTGTCACCAGTTATCTTGGGAGGGGCCAGCAAGGAGTGGGAACTAGTATCTGAAGTTTTGTGAGAAGTTCAGCTACAAGTTTTGCTCTTACAACAGCTGCCCTGACCAGTGAATCACCTGGCTCAAAGTCAAGCTCGTCTGTAGTGGGGCAGCCAGAAAATGAGGAATATACAATTAGTGCCCACCACCAAAAAATTCTGGTTTAAATTATTTACCCTAAATTGCGTAGCAAGTCTGTGGCAGTGCCAGTAAGACAAACCAGATGTTGTGGGTTTGAGTCTAATGCCTCAACCAAAAGACCTTCTATCCTTTCTCTTCCTGGAGTCTGCCAATTAATTCACTGCACAGAAATTCCATCGAATGCAGTTATTTACTAGACAGCAGCAGAATACTGGATTTTGGGGTCCTAATCCTGGCTCTACAAGGGAAAGAGGTCTAGTTTTTAGAGCTAAGAGTTAAGACTTTTTGATGCTATTTGTTAATGAGGATTTGAATTTACACAGTGTGGTATTCATCTGTGGATGTCACAGGGTATGTATACGCTGAAATGTAAGCCTGAGTTCAGAGTCAGGCATGAGTTCACACATATTTGTCTAACTCAGGCCAGTAAGCCTTAAGAACTGGCAGTGTGGGTTGGTCAGAGTCTGAGTCCCAATGAACTGCATCATGTTGCGGCGTGGACACAGCTCAGCCCCATGTCCCCTAACTCATGTCCTTAGAGTCTGCCAATGCTATCCCACACTCCTGTGGGCCAGTGTTCCTTGGCCTTTTTATCCCAAGGCTAGCCAGTTGACTCCCAGGGGACAGAAGTAACGTATCTGGTTCAAGTGCAGCAGCTCAACATTTATCTCTTCCATTGCATTCTGACCACTGAATTGCAAACAGAGTGAACCATCTCCTGTGTTAACTATGGCAAGTGACAGGACGAAATCTTTTGCCAAGTGTGCTGCTATCTGGTCATGGGACAACAGTCAGATTCCAGTAAATCTTGGTGCAAGACATTAGATTTCGATAAGAGTGCCAGAAATGACCAGGTGAATTAAGAAATAGGAGACAGAGCAGTGGGCAGGACAAATTTTTCAAATGGTAACTCCTCGATATTGTTAGCTCTGTTGCCAGGAGCATGCAAACCCAAAAGATGGCTCAGCTGGATGTGTTGGCCAGCTGCGACAACCTCTTTCCTTGGGATAGACAGTCAAATTTTCCCACAGTGCACTATGAACAAAAGACTAGAATGGCTACATCTGGGGAGGGTGCTAGGTAGTTTGGGATAGGGAGGTTTGACTTGGGTCTATGTAGTGCAGTGTGGACACATGAGGGCAGGTGTGAGACCCAGGTCCAGAATTTCTAAACTTAGGGTCAGTATTCAGTGTAGAAGCTTAAGCATGGGCTTAGAAATGCCAAGCCTGCAGTCCCACAGACCTGAGCTTACATTTCAGTGTAGAGTTTCCCACAGTGTTTTATGCAGTAGTAACTGCATTTTGCAAACAGCATATTCAAGAATATTCTCTTTTAGTCCCAAAACAGCAATGTGCAATTGCATAAGCAGTTTTCCCAGACACTGCAGCACCATGGATTGGGGTGGGGAAGGATGAGGCCCAGATAGGTTATAACTCCCCATATTGCACCTTCTGGATCCAGAATTCTGCAGGAGAGACACCAGCCTTCCCTCCAGCCATGTGGCTCTAGAAAGCTTCAGGATGGAGCCAGCTAAAGGTCCAAGCCATCAGAAGCAAATATGAAGCAGTTTCATCATCAAGCTCTGAGGATGTTGTCAGATTATACTTTCCACAGTTTTCACCCTAAATATTAATTGCCCCATTATATTAATTACTTGGTCCAGCCTCCACCTGCTTCCTCCTTCCTAGTCTCTTCACTTCAGCCTCACTTCACCTGCCCTTCATGCTTTTCTCCTTCCTTCTTTCTCTGCTCTCCCCATTGTTTTCTCCCCATTCCTCTTAGGTCCCTCCTTCCTGCCTTCTCTCCATTACTTTTTCTTTTTAGATAATCACTTTCTGCCTTCCTGCCTCATCTACCCTTAATGTATTTATATATAAATATATTTATATAATCTACCCTTTATATTTTTATAATCTATACATAATACAGTTAAATAAACAAAAGTCTACTCAAATATTAAGAAACAAAAACTGAAATATCCAAATAAACAAAAACAAACAAACAAAAACCCCTACCCATCATTCAGCTTGTATGTATATCCTTAATTTTCTCCCTGTGTCTATCTTGACTATTTAGAATGTAAACACTCCAAGGCAGGAGTTGTCTTTTACTTTTACTGTCTTACACAATGAATCCTCAATATTAACTAGGGCCATTAGACACCACCACTAACAATAATAATTACTAATTAATGGGGACAGCCGAATTAAGTTAGGGATTCAGGCTCTTTTGAAAATCCCACTAGGCGTCTATCTGCATCCTTAGGTGCCTAAATACCTTTCAAAATATGGCATAATTTTAAAAATTCCAGCTGAAATGATTTACCCAGTGTCTAACAGAGATTTGGGCTTAAGTGAGAGTGACTTGGTCAAGACTCAACCCACTAGAGACTGAGGGTTCTAGTAATGCTTATTGGCAGGGTGAAATGACTGAAAGAAATGGAGAGGAAGAATGCTTTATGTTCCAAAACTGATTCCACAAATTTGCAACTTGGAGATCTTGTTGGACTCTCAGTTGCTTCTGGATGCCAGGTAGCAGCGGTGGCCAGGTCTGCATTTCTAAAATGATCTCAACGGGGCTACAGCTGGAGGTCATGCTGAAATGTCAGGCAATGAAGAATACACTGCTTATTTGCTTAGCAATGTTTCTCACTGACTGCATGTTACAATCTGCACTGGCTTCCAATTAATTTCTTACTGACTGTCAAGGGGTAGATTATGATCTCTAAAACCCTTACTATTTGAGAGACCATGTTCCTCCATGAATTATATGACACCGGAGATGAGCTGACACACATAAGCTAGTAGCCATGCAGTTTGCCCAAGGAAACTAGCCACCTCACAAGTTGCAGAAAGAGCATTTACAGTGAAAGCCTTGATTCTAGAATTAATTTTGACTCCTCACAATACCTTGCTCCCAACAGGGCCTAAACCTGTTGACCTCCAGGTCATGCTAGAAAGTCTATCTGTTCACCCAAGCTATTGAGATGATCTTGGATTAGCAACAAGGGCAAATCCAAGGGATTTAGGCATTCCAAAACAGCATCACAATGCTTAACTTTTAGATGCCTATCAACCCTTTGGAATCTGCAGACACTGAGTTGGATAGTCTCCCTATACCATGCACAAGGAGAGTTAGACATCCAACAACAGCCAGTATGCAGACCCAGGAGTCATATAAGCTAATGAACTACATTTGTCCGAAATCCTGCTTAAGTCTGAGCTAGAGGGAGAAGCCTATCTCCATTTGGGACTCACAGCTGTAAAGCCTCTTCTGTAGTCAGGCACTTAAACCATTTCTTGAAATAAAGACAGAGGTCCATGCCTAACTGCACACAAAACAGCTCAGGGGCAGGCAAAATGTCTTCCATATAACCTTCAGTCTAATGGTTAGGGCACTCAGCTGTGATGTGGGAGACTGTGGTTCAGTTCTTCCCCCCCTCCTTATGTGAAGCAGGGATTTTATAGATTCTGGGGACCATTGTGATCATCTAGTCTGACACCCTGTATAACATAGAATCATAGAAGATTAAGGTTGGAAGGGACCTCAGGAGGTCATCCAGTCCAAAACCCTGCTCAAAGCAGGACCAAACCCAACTAAATTATACCAGCCAGGGCTTTGTCAAGATGCACCTTAAAAACCTCTAAGGATGGAGATTCTACCACCTCCCTAGACAATCCATACCAGTGCTTCACACCCGCCTAGTGAAAAAGGTTTGCCTAATATCCAACCTAGATTTCCCCCACTGCAACTTGAGACCATTGCTCCTAGTTCTGTCATCTACTACCACTGAGAACAGCCTAGCTCCATCCTCCCTGGAACCCCCTTTAAGGTAGTTGAAGGTTGCTATTAAATCCCCCCTCATTCTTCTCTTCTGCAGCCCAAACAAACCTCAGCTTCTCCTCATAAGTCATGTGCTCCAAGCTCCTTCTCCCTTCAGCTGTTTCATGTGGAGTTCTGTACGTCCTGTGCTTGCCTATCTGATCGACCCCTCAGGCAAGACAGAGCAATGACAAGTTTGAGAATCCCCCTGGGATTTACATGTGAGTTAGTCACCAAACCGATGGGCAGGATAAGCACTGAAGAAGCTATCTGCATTCCAGGCACTGAAACGTAAGCTCTAGGGACTTTTATGGTGAAAATTTAGGTGCCTGCAGGGTTAGGCAGTAGCTGAGCAAGAACTTTGAGGATCTCAATGGTGTCTAAATATTGGATTTAGACACCTAAAGTGGAAGTTAGGTACCTAAATCCTTCTCTGGATCTGGCCCATCGGAAATAACAGACTGGATTAGACTAGCGGTCAATATAGTTTAGTACCACATGCTTCAGAAAAAGGTGCAAGAAATCCTGCAGCAGGCATCTGTGGAATAACCTTTATATAGGCACTTTTTTGTCCGAATTCCATCATTTAGAAACTGGATTATGCCCTGTGATTTATATTCTTTCCAAACATCATTATCAATGTAACTGTGCAATCTTTTCTTGCATCCTGCTAAACTCCTTCTCTCAAAAATAACATGTAGCAATAAGTTCCATAAGCTAAATTTGTTCTATATTCTCTATGCCAGTCTTTATTTAGTTCCAGGTTTTTGTTTTTGTTTTTTTTCAATTTCACTTAGAATTTCACAGTTACTTTCAATTTCACATAAAACTTTAAGTTTCTAATAATTTTATTCACCCATCTCTGATCTTCTTTATACCCACTATTACACAGTATTGCCAACACCAAGTGTTAAACAATCATGAGTCAGGCCTCAAATATTCATGAGATTTTAAAAATATTTTAAAATTTTTAAATCCAGGGTCCTTTTTATTTGCTTTCTGGCTCTTAAACTATTAGTGTTTAGAGTTTCATGAACTTTTACCACAAACATGAGAGCTAGTAACTTTTTTTTTGTCATGAAAGCTGGAATTCTCATCCATTAACATGATTCAGACAACTGAATCCTTAAGTAAAACACAAATATTGTGAGACCCATGATAAAATTGCAAGAGTTGGTAGCACTGTATCCAGCTACATCCTTTCTGACACACAGTGGATGAACAGAACTGAACACAGAATTCCAGGTGAAGGTTCACAACTGGCTCATACAATGGACTTATAATATTCCTGGCATTATTTTACACCTCTTCTTGTGAATCCTAACATTTTGTTTGTGTTTTTATCCACCACAACACACTGAGCAGAAGTCTTCAGTGAGCTGTCCATAATAACACTGAGGTCTTTTTCCTGAGCTGACATAGTTAATTTAGAATCCATTAAGTAGTTCAAATTAGTCCTTCCAGCCTGCATTACCTCATATATATGTATACATAGAATTTTATCTACCATTTTGCTGCCCATTCACCTAGCTTGGTTAGATCCCTTTGAAGTTCCTCACAGTCTTCTTTGTTTTTGACTAACTTAATTATTTTTGTGTCATCTACAAATTTTACCATCATACACCTCATCTCCATTTCCAGATCATCAATTATTGAGGACCTGTAGAACAACCATAGTTAAGGTTGTGCCAAGATTTCCATATTAACAGAATTCATAAAGATTGCTACAAACTATTTCTTTTGAGTTACAGAATTACAGCTCCACTAAAACTGATGTTGTATGCTTGTTCCCAGCTCACCAAGTGGACAAGATCACTTTATACAATTAACCTCTCATTTATTATTGTTTACTACTCTGCCTATCTTTGTGTAATCTGCAAACTTTACTAACAATTATTTTACATTTGCTTCTAGATCATTGGGTTACCGAGGGAGGTGGTGGAATCACCATCTTTAGAGGTTTTTTAGCTGCGGCTTGACAAAGCCCTGGCTGGGATGATTTAGCTGAGGTTAGTCCTGCTTTGAGCAGGGGGTTGGACTAGATGACCTCCTGAGGTCCCTTCCAACTCTAATATTCTATGATTCCATGATTCTATGTTGAATAATATGGGTTCAAGGACAAATCCTTGTGGGACACCACTAGGAACACCCTCATTCAATGGAGATTCATAGATGGATTCATAGATTCCAAAGGCAGAAGGAACCATTGTGATAATCTAGTTTGACATCCTGTATAACACAGGCCATAGAACGGTTAGCACGTCTTTGCTCCATCCCTCTCAGTTCCCTGACAAGTTTGCAGACAGAAAGCAACGGGCAGGAGTCAAAAGTAAAGGCAATGAGATTTCTTTCTCTACTCCACACTCCTTGGTAGGCTTAATTATACATGTAGTGCCCTCCCTTGTTACCACCCCTCAGAATTTATGGTCATGTTCCATTTTGGAGGGTTGTGGGCTGGGGCCTTCAGTACCACCTCTTTTTTACCCCATGGGAGGGTTTGGGAGCAAGGTTATATTTTAGCCATGGTCATTTTTATGGCTCTTTAGTGTTTCTTTTTCACACCTCCCTTTACCCACCTTGCTCCTCCCAACTGGTTGCTTGACCTTACTCTGGTGTCTGTCTTGAAGAGGAATCAGAGCTATTCATCAATTGTATATTCATATATTAAACCCCCAGTACACCTCAAACATTTTAACTGCATCCCTTATCTCTTCTCACAGTAATAAAGAAAATCCATCAGATTGTGGATAGGCAAGTATAACACACAGTATCTTTATTTATATATGCATTGCAAAAAAACTCATCTTTCAAGGAGGCAAGCAGGCCCAAAATACACAGGCCTTAACATGTATACAAATCTAAATATGTTTACTACTGTCCCTAACAAGAACTTCCCCAAATAATTCCTAGAGCATAGCTTTTAGAAACAATATCAATCTTCATTTTCAAATTATCAGTGATGCAGAATCCACCTCAACCCTTGGTAAATTCTTCCAGTAGTTAATTACTCTCCTCATTAAAAATGTATGCCTTATTTCCAGTCTGAATTTTATAGCTTCAACTTCTAGCCATTGGATCATGTTATACCTTTCTCTGCTAGATTATAGAGCCTCTTGTTAGATATTTGTTTCCCATGTAGGTATTTGTAGACTGCAATCAAGTCCCCTCTTAACCTTCTCTTTGGTAAGCTAAATAACTTGAGTTCCTTGAGTCTATCACTGTAAGTCATGTTTTCCAATCCTATCAGTCTTGTAGCTCTTCTCTGAGCCCTCTCCAATTTATCAACATCCTTCTTGAATTCTGGGCAACAGAACTGACACAGTATTCCAGCAGTGGTTGCGCTAGTGCCAAATACAGAGGTAAAATAACCTGGCTCTTCCTACTTGAGATCCCCCTGTTTATTCTTCCAAAGATTACATTAGCCCACATTGTCACATTCAGAACACATGTTCAACTGATTATCCATGATGATTCTGTGGCAGGGCCCACTCGCTCCTGCCTCTGCTTCAGTTCAGAAATCTCCCAGAGACGTTTGTGCTGGTCAAACACCCAGTGTAGTTTATTTACGATGTGAGTTCTGCTCCAACAGTCCTAGAGAGCCCCGTTCCTGTAACAAGCAGAGAAAATCTGTCTCTTTCCCCATCCTGCTGCCAGCTTTTTCCCCTTTCTACTTCCTTCCTGTGCCTAGTTGTAGCCTCTGCTTAATGGCTTAATTATCCTGCCAGCTCTCTTCCACACACCAGAGAGGCACACTTCTGTTTAACCAGGTTAGTTCTGCCATGTTTGGTTGGAGCTGTCATGACCAGAGGGCTGGCTCAGCTGTTATTGCCGAGCAACCTGTCATAGGTCCCCAAATATTTTTCACAATCACTGCTTTCTAGGATAGAGTCCCCCACCCTGTAAATGTGGTCTACATTCTTTATTCCTAGCTTCCCCTTAAACAATTACATTTTGGTACATAGCACTTAGCCAGTTAGTCCCAGTTTAATGGGACTTAGTCAGGGGGTCTGGATATTTTCTATTCGAGAATATTAAAGGAACTGGCACATGAAATTGCAACCAAATAGCAATGATTTTTAATTAATTTGTAAACTCAGGGGTCATACTGCATGACTGGAGAATTGCTCATATAGTACCTATTTTTAAGAAAGGAAAGAAAAACTAAGCTAGGAAACTACAAACCTGTTACTTTGACCTCAATTGTCTGCAAGGTCCTGGAACAAATTTTGAAAGAGAAAGTAGTTAAGGACATAGAGATAAACGGTAATTGGATAAAATGCAACATGTTTTTACAAAAGGTAGATTGTGCCAGACCAACCTGCTTTCCTTCTTTGAGAAGATACCTGATTTTTTAGACAAAGGAAATGCAGTAGACCTAACCTCCTGGCTTTCAGTAAGGCATTTAATACAGTTCCACATGAGAAATTATTAGTTAAATTGGAGAAGATGGAGATTAATATGAGAACTAAAAGGTGGATACAGAACTGGTTAAAGGGGTGATTACAACGAGTCAGGCTGGAGGGAGGTGAGTTGTCAGGCTGGAGGGAGGTTACTAGTCGGGTACCTCACAGATCAGTCTCGGGACCAATCTTGTTTAAATTTTTAATTAATGACCTTGGCATAAAAAGTGGGAGTGTGTTAATACAGTTTGCAGCTAACACAAAGTTGGGAGTAATTGCCAATATGGAGGAGGACCGGAATATCATAGAAGAAGATCTGGATGACCTTGAAAACTGGAGAAATAGAAATGAAATAAGATTTAATAGTGCAAAGTGCAAGGTGCACTTAGGGACTAAAGAATTTTTGCTATAAACTGAGGACTTATTAGTTGGAAGTGACAGAGGAGGAGAAAAACTTGGGTGTATTGGTTGAACATGACTATGAGCCATCAATGTGATGTGCCTGTGAAAAAGGCTAATGCAGTCCTAATATAACTCAGGTGAGGTATTTCCAATAGAGAGAAGGAAGTGTTAGTACCATTATACAAGGCACTGGTGAGACCTCATCTGGAATGCTATGCACAATTCTGGTCTCCCATGTTTAAGAGAGATGAATCCAAATTGGAACAGGTGCAGAGAAGGACTACTAGGATGATCCAAGGAGTGGAAAACCTCATGAAAACCTCATGAGAGTCTTGTTTAACCTAACCAAAAGAAGGCTGGGGGGAGCTATGATTGCTCTCTATGAAGACACCAGAGGAATAAATACCAGGAAGGGGTAGGACTTACTTAAGTTAAATGCCAAGGTTGGCACAAGAACAAATGGATATAAACTGGCCATCAATAAATTTAGGCTTGAAATTAGGTGAACTTTTCTACCCATCAGAGGAGTGAAGTTCTGGAACAGCCTTCTAAGGGGAGTAGTGAAAGCAAAAAACCTAGCAGGCTTTCAGACTGAGCTTGATACATTTATGGAAGGTATAGTATGATGAGACTGCTTACAATGGCACATGGCTGATCTGTGACTGCTAGTACCAAATATTTAGAATGTCCAGTGATGGGACACTAGCTGGGAAGGACTCTGAGTTGCTACAGAGAACACTTTCCCAGGTGACTGGGCGCTGGGTCTTGCCCACATGCTCAGGGTCTCACTGATTTCCATATATGGGGTTGGGAAGGAATTTTTCCCTCGATCTGATTGGCAGAGATTTTGGAGATTTTTCGTCTTTCTCTGCAGCATGGAGAATGGGTCACTTGAAGGTTTAAAGTAGTGTAAATGGTGGATTCTCTGTAGGGTGACCAGACAAATGTGAAAAAGTGGGACCCGAGGTGGGGGGTAATAAGCTCCTATATAAGATAAAGCCCTGAATATTGGGACTGTCCCTATAAAATCAGGACATGTGGTCACTAATTCTCTGTAACTTGAAGTCTGTAAACCATGATTTGAGGATTTCACTAACTCAGACAAAGGCTAAGGGTCTATTAAAGGAGTGGGTGGTTGTGGTTCTGTGATCTACAGTGTTCATGAGGTCTATTAATCAGTTGTTAAATCCATACATTATGTACTATATTGATCTGGCAAAGTGCCAATTTTTTAATCAGAATGTCAAGTGGTACTAAGTCAAACATCTATCAGAAATCTCGCATGTCATTAATTATCTTTATCAACCAAATTTGTAATCTCATCAAAAAACAATATCACATTGTGTTTGACAAAACCTATTTTCCATAAAACTATACTAATCAGCTTTCATTATGCTCCTATCCTTTAGTCCTTTACAGACTGAATACTATGTCTGCTTTTTCATGATTTTGCTGGGATTGATGTCAGCCAACTGCCCTATAGTTACCCAGGTCATTTCAGGTACCTTTTTGCACATTAATATTAATATAACACTAGATTTTTTTTCAGATCTCTGGAATTTCTCCACTGTTTCCAGATTTATTAAAAATCAAGATAAATTACTTAGCTGCTCTTTCAAGTCTTTTAAAACATTTGAGTGTAAGTTAGACAATCTTGCTGATTTAAAATTTTTTAACTTTAATAGCCTCCCTAGTTACTACTGACTAGCAGGAATTAGAATGGAAAGAATTTTCTTATCACAGTAATATATGAATACACCCAGTTTCTTTCCAAATAAGAGAAAAAATATTTATTGAACACTGTTAGGGCTTCCCCACCCTTTCCCCTCGCAGTTCCCAAACACACTTCGCCAGAAAACAACAATCCAGAGTCCAATCTGCAGGCACTCCGTGAAGGGTTTATTGAGGGTTACACTGAAAAGCTTAAAACCATAACCATACCGCCAAGCCTTTCACATCAGTCAGTCTTAGTTCTCTATACACCAATAGAGTTTCGTCCCTGCCCCATCCTAGCTCTATATGCCCATAGAACTCCCTCTCTCCCTGACCATAGTTAGGTATGCTGACGAAAGCCCCTCCACCCTCCTTCTTCTTGATAGCTTTAATGATAGCTGTAGGCCACCACCACCCCTGGTACCACCCCTTCCAATATATGGTAATATTCTGTTTTGGGGGGTCTAGGTCTGGGGGCTTTGGTACAACCCCTTTTGTGCTCCATGGGAAGGCAGGGAGTGGGGTCACATCTTGGCCTTGGTCAGTTTATGGCCTTATGTTTGTTTCTTTTTAACAAAACTCCTTTGCTTTCCCATTCGGTTGCTTGGCCTTGCTCTGATGTCTGTCTTGAAGAGTAATCAGAGCTTTCCACTTGCACATTCATATATCACATTTTCACTATGCCTGGAAACATTTTAACTGCATCCCTTATCTTTTCACACTAATAAAGAAAAAAACATCTAATTGAGGACAGGCAAGAGGAACACACTATGTCTTTGTTCTTTGCTAACATGTGTAGCTCAGAGACTTTGACTTTCAGGCAGGCCCAGAGGCCTAGAATCCCATCTCAGGCAAATACACAGGCCTAAATACTTGTATGAACGTACATTATATACTTATATCCTAACAAACACTTCTACTATTTCTGTATCATTATTGACTATTTTACCCTAGCCATCTAATAACATGCATTACTAGGATCCATTTTGTTCTGGGCATATTTTAAAAATTCTTTCTTATTATCCTCAAATCTACTGACCACACAGTTTGACTGATAGCTTTAGCTTCCCTTATCAATTGTGTGCATTTCATAACTTTTAATATGTATTGCTATCATCTTCCTCATTTTTCTATTTGTGTGTGCTTATATATATATATATATATATATAATTGCTGCTTTCACTTCCCTTCTCAGCCAGAATGTTTTTGCTGTTGTTGTTGTTGTTTGTTTTTTTATTTTTCTTAAGAAGCAGTGTTTCATAATTGAAGAATTGATACTTTTTGGACATCTAGTTAAATAGTCTTAAACATCTCACAATTATTATTCAGTTTTTTCTCTTTATTTTTTTCTTCCCAATCAATTTTTGCATAATTGTTTTTATTTTGGAAATTGGCCATTTTAAAGACCAAATATATATTACGGGTGAAGCTGGTCGATGCAGCTACTGTTAAGAATGTCTAATGTACTTTGCATTATAAGATCCCGTTTTCAGTTGCTTATACCTTTATCAAATTTTAATAAAATTTTAAATTTTGAGTGAAAATTTCCCTTCTGGGTGTTTGCCTCAAGTTGAATTTTTATATTTTAGCAAATAAAGTTCAGTTGTTAGTGGGAAGTTTGTTGTTTTTCCATGTTAAAAATTTCTTAAAACTATTTCATAGAGACTCCATGCTTTGCAGCAAGGACTTGAAATTTGGCAGGAAGGTCTCCGTCATTTCAGGAATGTACCTTTTCCTTTCCCTGTGAAAATTTGCCCAAATCTGGCCAGTTATAAGCCTCTGAAAAATCACAATTCACACTTAGCAGAGATTTCTTAGAGGCTGGCAGCTAAATTTGCCAAAGATTCTGTCTGCATTGAGCATGCTTCATCTACATACAGTTCCTATGAGCTGACAGGTCTGTGTGTGTGAGATTGCTGGGCTGAAGAGGCTGAGCAGGACTTTACTAGCAATTGTTCCTTCAACCTGTTGGGGCAACAGTAGCTCCAATCACTGGCACTGAGAACAGCATACTATCTGTCCTGTGATTTCAGTGGTCCCCCTGCTGGTGCTCAGTGAATATTGGAGGAGAAGGAGAAAGTAGCTTTCCTGGAATGTGGAAGAGTAAGGAGCAGAGGTGGGGACAGGAGCTGGGAGAAGAAGAGTTAGGAGCAGAGGAGACACAGGTGCATAAGGGGCTGTAACCACTAACTCGCATTCCACTCTATAAACTGGAAGTGAATCAAAGATTCCTGATCTCAGTATCCTTTGCTGTTAGCAAATAGATGTGTAACTCATTGGCAATGTGTCTGACTCCCATATAGTGGCTGGTCCACATAGAGGATAACATCCTGCTATTGCTAACACTTATTCCCTTATCTGCAGTGTGCGCTGTGGATCTAAAGGTCCTAGCCTTGCTGATGAACCATGGGATAGTCAATATGATCCCACATGCAATTTCTCTTTTCTTGTTTGTTTCACTTTCCTTTCTAAAAAACTAGGAACAAAACAAAACAAACAAACAAACATAGAAACAAAAACACCATTGAAAAGAACATTATGGTTGCAAACACTCAAATGTGAGTAAATGCCAGAATTAAGGTTTCAGATCTAATTTACTTTGGGAATGCTTATGTAGTATGTTGATGGGTGCCATAGAAACTCCAAGGGTTAAATCACAGCAGTCAATGGCAAAATTCTCATTGGTTTCAACAGGGCCAGGATTTCGCCACTAAAACAAAAGAACATTGACTAAGGGAAACAGTATTTCTTATCATTTGTACTGGGGCAGTGTGTTTTCTTCCTGACAAATGAGGTATTAATTATTTTGAAAAATGTTAATCAATTCTCACCATACTAAGTTTGCTTTTCTTTTGGTGATTTCAAGGATATCTACTTTCATGTGATGTTTTTTGCTTGTTTTTTTGGAATTGTTTGGGTCCTCACAATCCCTTCTCTATGCTACTCATAGATTCCAAGGCCAGAAGACACCTCAGAGTCATCTAGTCTGACTGCCATAGGACTTCCCCAAAATAATTCCTTATGGACTAGAGCATATCTTTAGAAAAAAAAACACAAAAAAAACCCCAAACACCCACCCGAAAAAAAAAAAACCACCCAAAAAACATGCCAGTTAATGGAGAATCCACCACAAACTTTGGTAAATTGTTCAGTGGTTAATTATCCTCATGATGGCTGGTATTCCGTTATTCTGCCTTTTCATCACAGCCTTTGTTAATTGCAGGGCAGACAAAATAAGAATAATAAGAAAATTCTGAAAAGTGAAAAGAACATTTAAACATATATATCAGAGGTGAGTCTTTTAACCTGTTTCTTATGAAAAATTCTAATTATGCATACTGGGCTCTTTGTGTAGTTATATGATCCCACCCATGTCTCCTACACAACAAAAGAACAAAAGATTACTGAGTTGCTCAAATATCATTGTGAACATAGTGAACCTGCTGTTCTGAGGGCTTACATCATAATTGTTCATACATTATTCATGCATTATTCATTTTTTTTAAAAATTAGTCATTTATTGCAATGTGGACTGGACATACACATTCCTATGTATCCTACGTGTAAATAATGAAAACATAAGAACTATGGATTTTTTCCCCCTATCAAGTAGGTTAATAGTTTAATTGTGTATGGTTATTCTTACATTAAAAGCTGCATACCTGGCAAGCTTTATCGAGTAACAGGGACTTTTAAATGTGCCAATGTTTCTACAGAAGTAACGTGGGTCAATTGCAAAAGGGATAACCATAATGATTAAATCATTAAAATTTTGTCTATGCTTCACAGAGCATAGAGAAAATTAACTTCCCACCAACCTCATTTTTCTGCTGAACATGAAATAATGATTTTCTGCCAGTATAATTACAAAGCTAACATCTGATAGAGTCAGCATCCAGGGGGGATTATCACATGCATGAGTATTAGACCTCATTACCAGCTTGACTGCAAAATTATTACATCTTGTAATTGGATGGTGAGATTTATATACAGATTGGCTGGGTTCTCTGTAAGATTGTAATTACAAGCTTCGTTGGTTCGCTACTTATCACACGGTGCAGGAGGAAGCAAAAACAAGCAGAGGAAAGACCATTTCATTAAGCCATAACCCTATCAAGGGAGGAGCACTGTAACATCCCTGTATTTATTAGGCCAAACAGAGCTGTTTGCAGAAGGGGAGGCCATTTATTACTGCCTGACAAATGGGATTTCATTTATTTAACCTCGGTGATCTATTTCAGTAAAATGTACAAACGAGCCATCCATTTTATGATTTCGGAGTCAACGCCTCAATTATCTAAAGGCTAACTGACTGTTAAAGCACCCATCTGCTAGGATGAATTCATTGATTTAATTTGCTTCATGTTACTGAATGATTCTTAGTAGGCAGGGACAGGAGAGGAGAAGGGGGGGCAGCTGGTGGTTTAGGAGAATGCATCAGAGTGATTCAGCGTACTTGTGTCTGTATGTGTGTGTGTGTGTGTGTGTTTTAATCCTTCAGCACAATAGAAGAAGGCGATCAATAGCAGCTTAAATTTTATGAGACAAGGAGCTAAGTTGTTCAGCTTGAGCCAGAACACCTTTGTTCCACCATAACAAGTAATCTCTGTGGCAGAATTAATATTGACAAGCTGGCTTCTTTGTAGCTAATTTTGTGGGCGTCTGAGCCAATCAGGAGGCTTGCAGTAATAGAGTTGTTATTAGAGTTCATTATAAAAGCTGTGGATCAATGGTTGCACTGGGAGGCAGAGGACATGATGCAGTAGAATGTATATGTATGCTCAAGGAAATGAAATCCTTTTAATGTCCTTGTGATAATTTATTCCATATTTCTCTTAGATGTAAAAAAAAAATTAAAGTGTTCTCTTGTGAGGTTTTCTAGTTTTAGCGAGGCTCTGAAAGTTAGATAGGGAGTGAAGTAACATTGAGGGGTGGAGAGAATCAGGATACATTGTTACTCAGCTGTTGGTTTTATTCAGGAGAGCCAGATTATAGCAGCAAAACGTAAGCCCTCCCATTTGATTCTAACAACATAGGCTGGCTTGTTGAAAGCTTGAACTATGGTGAATGTAAAGGAATATGCTCTTGTGAGAATGATGTGGACTTTTTTGCCAGCCCTTTCCTACCACCTCCTCATGCCATCTGTCTCCTTAAAACTGACTTTTCTTGGTGCGGGGGGGAGGGTTCTTATGGCTTGTCATTTGTAGGAAACATCTTTACATCTAAGGGGGAGGGAGAGGGAAGTCACATATAGCATGCTAAAGCTCTTCTGTATTTCTACGGAGGACTGACTTGTATGCTGTAAGTGAATTAGCACTTTCAGTGAACTGACAACACAGTTCGTAGAACACAGTTATTTGTAAAAGGTTGCCTCTCTCAGATGTAAAAAGCCCCTCGTTGATATAAGTGTTCTCAGAGTAATAATCCATTTCTCTTGTGGCAATCTCCAGCTCATGCTATAATCCTTCCCACAAGCTTAGAGTCAGTGCAAGAAAGCTGTTTACTGGACAATTTTTCCTCTGCATCTCAATGTCAAATGATACTGCATTAAAATGTGAGAACATTTGCACTCTGAGAAAGGCTGGAGGATCAAAGGAAACACTCAGTGAGTAAATTGAGACAAATTAGCATTTTTTGGTCATGGTTTCCTGGAAATAATAATACATGATTTCAGAGCCATAATTTGTCTTCTCTTCCTTCTCTCGTTAACCTCGCCACAACACACAACCTGTTATTTACTCCTTTTCTCTGGATTTGCCTACACAAGAAAATTGTGCTGATTTAGTTAAATCAACACAAGCCCCTTGTATAGACTCTTATTTCAGTTTCACAGTAGCGGTAAGGAATCAGTTTAAGGTAAATAAATATTAGGAATTTTAAAACCAAAATAAGGGTGTTGCAGAAGAGGGACAAACCTAGCAAATAAAATGTCTCTTCAGCTAAATTCAGCAGCAGAAAATATTCTGGGAGAGAGGTTAGAAAACAGATAGAACTTTCCCCACAGCAGAAAGGGGAACCCAGAGGCAGCGAGCATAGACACATAGGCATGTAAATTCACTCAGCACCTACATTTCTGCTGTATAAAAATTAGTGCAGTGATTGGGACAATCAGCTGGGATGTAGGTGAGCCAGAATCAATTGCCCCCTCAGACAGAGTGCGCTAACCCTTGAGCTATGGGATATTTTGATGTGGAGCTGCCTTAGGCTCTCCTGCTGAAGTTGTTCCACTGTAGATAAATATTTAAAGGCTCATTGGACCAGAGAGAGTGAGAAAGCAAAAGAGGGAATGGCTCTATAGCCTGGTCGTTACAGCACCCACTTAGAAGGTGGGAGATCAAGGCTCTAATGACTCTATTTCATTCCTTCCCTGGGGGTAAATCAACCTGTGGCATGATGGCAAATAGGAAATGTAGCCATTTACTAACAATTTTTGAAAACAGCCTCAGACACAAAGCAGAGTTATTGTATTTGCTTAATCTTTGCAGATATGCTTTTGTGACTTAATTTATGTCATGCCCATCATGTCTGTCAGGCTCATACATGACACAGATATGATGCTAAATGCAATCGCAGTTTTAAGATCCTATTTTTTATAGAAGTTTAATTTCCATTGACATCATTTCTTTGGGGCCAGGATTTCACTAGGTGGAAGTCTGATTCTCCTCTCACAGCACTTAGGTTTACTGGTTTAATTCCATTTTCTTCACTCAAGTTAATCCGATTTATAGCACTCTATAGAAGAAAAATATCACACTTGTATATTTAAAATGTTCATTTTAAGATGATGGTATTCCTGTTCCTCAACCTTGGCCTCAGAGCAGACACAATGGGATGGGCATTTGTGACAGGTGCAAAATCCTCTTGTCAAAATTAGAGGGGATAATATTTAGCCAATGATCTGATTGGATAAACATTTTGTAGTGCTTTAATTCTATCAGCAGCTTTAGAACAAAACAGCTGCAGACTACTGCTTTCTTTGGAATTTAATTGAGTATTCTAAGGTTCTATTTCTAAAATATTTATGTTAAATTAAGTAAAACAAACAAAAATGTGGAAATGAAAAACTATTCACAAGCATATGTGTATTTTACATCTAGTTTATTGCTTTAACTTAACATATTCAATACAACCACTGACTGTCTTTTATGGAATATATAACGAACAACACACCCCATTGTGTGCAGGTGTACTCAGATGGGCATACTTCTCAAATTTTACAGCTGTTTGTCCTTTGTCCCTGTACCTCACAAAACACCTGGGGCATCCATCTGTCACAGTACAATTGTATACCCTGAGTGTGCTGTTCTTTAGTAAGCCACTCTAGGAAGTGCATTGTAATGTGAGAACACCACATCTCTGGTAGCTCGCCACATCTTGAAGGTCTGCTCTTATCTCATTACAAAATATGTCCAGTCGTGTCTCATTGCCTCATTTAGTTACTTTTACTTACAAAATCTCAATATAGTATTAGATCACCCTCAAATATACCAGTAGAAAGGATGCTCAGTGTTGGTGAACTAGTATAGAAAAGTCCATTTTTTTTCCGATTATAAATTTGAATTTACTTCAATGGGGACAGGATTGGGCCCAACATGATTTGAAACATTCTTACACATTTAAACATTTTAAAACATTTTACTGTCCTCTCGAGAACAGTAGTCCATCTGCATCCATTAAGACTTGCAAAATCTCAAATATGAAACATGTAAGTTAATTACTTTTCAAATATAGACCTCAGTCAGGTCGTTGCCCCAAACCAGGGGGCAGTGAATGATTGCAGGAGTAACAGGTTAATATACTCATGTGCACTGGCATAGCTACACTAGCTGATGTTTTGTGTGAGTGGAGCCAAGGCTTTGCCCATTCCCTGTCCCACCCACTCCTTCCCAGTTATGAATGGATATGGGTGTGGGAATAGCACCCTACAGAAGCTCCTCTCCTTCCTGTATCACCATCATATCTAATGCAAAGCCGGAAGTGAGGCTCCTTACATCCTTTAGTCCCTTCCAGGACACATAATCTGGGCCACAATCTGGTCTATAATTAGAGCTGTTAGCAAAACTTGTAATTTCCAAATTTAAATGAAAAAGACAAAACCCATAAGGGCAAATGTTTCATTAAAAGTTTTCTTGAAAAAATTTCACATATTTTGACCAGCTCCACCCATGATAACCATACATAGATGAGGCTGATACAAAACCAATTGACAGTGGAAAGATTCCAACTGAAAAAAATTCATACTGAATATTGGGGAGTAATCTATTGAAAGACATTTTTTTTGCTTCTGCATTTACCATATATATTTACTTCAAATAAATTTACAGATCAATTGGTTGTATAAACACCAGAATTTTCTCCCTATTGACTGTGGAAGGGCTGAGCTCAAAGAATGGCAGCGCGGATATCCGCCTGGCAAAGGAAGTACCATTAGTAAGATTAGAAGAAAGTTTGGTAACCATTTTCAGCCACTATTGATGAGAGCTGGATTTGACCTGATGACTGAGAAGTGAATTCATCCCTACCCAGCACAACGGGGCCTCAGTCCCTAGTGGGGCCTTTGGGTGTTACTATAGTATAAATAATAACAACAAACCCATTTCCCAACCCTTGAGTCATCAACATATATGCTTCAGATTTTGTTTCATTTGTTTTTGGGAGGAAAACCAGCTGACTCTTACGAATCCAGCCAAACAAATTTCAAGACATCTTTATAATTAAATGTCCTTTCTGAAACCGAAAAAGGATATGAGAGTTGTTCAATGGCCAAATGTTTACTGTGAAAGAACTCTAGGCTGGCTTTAACTAATATTGTTATTGCAATGTTATAATTTTGTAATTCTACTAATGCAGCAAAATTAAGGCTCTAAGAAAATCAGGCACTGTGATTTTGTTGCAGAAACTGCAACTTTTAATACACTGCAACTTTTTATTTGAGTGCTGTTGTGACCCTGTGCGCTAAGCCGCAACACCGTTCACTCAAATTTGGCCTGGGAGCCCTTCTGTGATGACCCATTCTGGGCCTTGGTGGAGGCAGATTTCGAGGTGGGATCTGGGTGGATCAGGGCTGGGCTCACTCCAGGGGTTCATCTATTCCTTGGTCTGTCTCCATGCTGAGCACCACCGCCTCCATCCAGCCATCCTGGTGCTGGCCTTGGACTTTGCCCAGGTGCAGATCTGCCTACCTCCGTAGGTCCTGTTGAGCAGCACCAGCTCCTATGCAATTTTGAGGACTTCACCTTCTGTGGCTGCCCAGTTGCACCAGAGAATGGATTCAGGGAGGTCCTTGTGGGTAGGCAGGGCAGGTGCTGGGACTTGTGCTTCCTGCTGAGCATGGGGTTTGGACAAGAGAGCCCCAATGGTGCCAGCCCCCCACCAGGCCTCCAAAGGTCTATGAGCTGAGGTTGGCTCTAGGGTGCAAAGGCTAGATTTGAACTGACAGCACCAAAACTGCGGCTTTAACCAAGTGTGGATGCAACTTCTGAACCAAAAAATCACATCTGTCTTACAGCCTTTAGTATGATATTTGGAAATGAACATTTATTTTTTACAGGACTCCTACTTTCACTTGATTTAGCATGCCTTCAGGACATGACCGTATAAACTGTTCTCTTGTAGTTGTTGATCATTTAATGTAATAGCAGCTTTTACTAATCCTTTACTGATATTTAGAAAAGAAACTAGTATATGCAGTTACGTATTTAAACAAATTATTTTATATAATGTGTGTAGTAGGAGAAATGAATACTGAATAGTTTTCAGAAATTTCTTCATATGAATGTTGTATTTATAACATTACTGAGAGGATGGAAGAATTTCATGTGATATGGAAAGAACTTGTTTCTTATCTAAAAGAAAACACAGATGTGCAAATGACAGGAACATCCTAGCACTAAGGTAGTGTTGTAGGGATGAAAGGTGCAGTGCTACAGTAATTTGTTGCTTGTTCATAGTTTGTTATTCTGATGCATAGCTTTGTATATTTTTTTCAAATCAATAGATATTTATTTTAAAATGAAAGCAAAAATATATAGTAGAACTAATAAAAATCAACAACATCAAACAATGACAAAAAAATAATCACAGCATTATGTGTGCTCTCCCCTTTAAAATAGTTTTCCCCTAATCCTTGGGTTTTTTTTATGCTTGCCGCTCTCTTCCCCCACCCCTCCCCCCACACACCACTCATTCAGCTATTGAACAAATATGCCAAAATTACAGTCCTCTCCCCACCAAACAGAGATACAGTAGGACACAGACCCGCCTACTGTTTGTTCTCATTTGACAAAACTCAGGAGATGAGGTTTACAAGATCAGACTGATGAGCTTTTGCAAAAGAAAGACAGACTGAGAAGACTTTGGGCAATTTTCTCTAATAGAACACACCAGCAAAATATTCACAAAGAGTAATTTATTTCAATGAATTTAGCCACCATCTCCTGTTTGTAAACTGTCCACAAACTGAACATGACTTTCCTAAATGTGCTTGTTATCTGTAACTGTTCATAGATTCATGTGTCCAAACAAGCTACAGTGATGGATAATCTCGAAAATAAGCACTATATATTTTTATCTACCACATGTGATTGACCACCTGTGTAACAGTTATACTGTTTTGGTTCCGTAATTGGGTGGTTGGAACTTTATAAACAGGAGAATAATGCATGGTAAATAGTGAATAGTTAATTTTAAATATTCTTGGTCATCAATGAATACCATTGTTCACACATAAATAATAGATATTTGCCCAAATTACAGCATCAACGTTCTTGCATGCAGTGTTGTAGCCATGTTGATCCCAGGATATTAGAGAGACAAAGTGGGTGAGATAATATCTTTTATTGGACCAACTCCAGTTGGTGAGAGAGACAGGCTCAGCAAACAGACCGAAGATTGAATAGGTAAAGACAATCTTAGATATAGAGATGCTTCTTGTATTTAGCGAAGAGTTTTTAGATGTGTGGAAGTCATTTAGAAAAATAACAGCTGCTCTTTACTCAGATCTGAATTGACTTACATGAACAAGAGAGCTAGCATTTTAGTTTATTTCACCCATACAACTCACACGGCAGGATACCGAGTAACAATATACTCAGCCAAATAAATACAAGGTGAAACACCACATCATCCGCATGATTTCATTGGTTGAATAAACCTGCAGGCAATACACTGATACTAGTGTTACCAGGATAAAATTTAGGGAAGCCAATTTGTTATTACCAAGAGACCTTTAGAGTACATTACCCCTAAAAGCTACTGGTATGGTAGTTCGTTCTATTGGAATTTCCAAGGAGACAGTCCTCCCTTGAAAGGACACGGATACAGCCCTCCGATCAAGATAGAACACATAAGCTGTGATACTTCAAAAACAGATACCAAGTTTATTTAGAAATGAGTGGTTACATTAAATAGAAAGAGATAGAAATCAAACATGACTTGTAACCATATAATAATATATATATTTATCAGAATACAAGAAGATATATGGTACAGAAAATAGTATTTAGACTACTAGAATATATACGGTACAATAAAGACTAACTTAACACTATAATAACTTATCACTATAATACTTGACACTATTATTTTAACAATACATTAATTAATCTTATACATTAATACTTAACACTCTATACTTATGTTATTAGTAAAAATCTTAACAATCTATCATCCAGCAAGCGTTAGGCCAGGCGGTTGCTGGATGGGTAGAGAGGGAGAACCTTATTTGCACCACAAGCATCCAACTTTATTGACATGCACAGCTACAGATTGGGGACTGATGGGCTAGGCAGCAGTTTTGCAGAAAAGGACCTGGGGGTTACAGTGGATAAGAAGCTGGATATGAATCAGCAGTGTGCCCTGGTTGCCAAGAAGGCTAATGGGTCCCAGGTAAGCAAGCATCAGCAGTCTGTCTGGTGGAAGGGTGGTGTGTGGCTGCTCCTATGAAATCTGCAGACTCAGACTTGAGACCTGTGGATCATGACATCACACCCCCCCCCCACGGGTGCCCTGCAGGTGATCTGGGTCCAGGTTTCTCAGGGTGGCTCCTGTAGAAAATCTGAACAGGGCAGGAGCATGAACATTTTCTGCTGACTCCCAAATGTGTTCCTCTGGGCCATAACCTTCCCAATTGATCAGATACCATAATTTGCCTCATTGACCCTAGTGTCAATGACTTCATGAACAATGTATTCTTCCTAACCGTGTATTTTTACTGTGCGGGCAGTGTTTGGGTTCTATAGGGAAATGTTTTCCCAGTTATGGTTTTAGAAGTGAGACATGGAACTCAGGGTGGACTCTAAAGGATCAAAGGAGCTGGAACTTGAAGGTGACCAGTTGATTTGCTGCTAAATACAATATGGACCTAGGGTCTATCTTCTGGGAGCGTCTGTGTGTGCAAAGGTGTTCTGTTGAAAGCTTACCTTTTGTCCTATGGAGTAGGTGGGCCCCTATTTTCTATGTGTGTCTGCATTCCTTTTGTAGTCCTCCTTTGCCTTCTCAATGTGTTAATTCCCTCTTCTTGGGTGTGATGGATGTGCTGTATTAGGTCCAAGGCAGATGGGTTGGGGGAGGACATGGGTAGTTGTGGGTGAAATTGGAGATGGTACCCATAGCTGATAAAAAGGGGCTGTGGATGCATATGGTTTATCCAGAGCCTGGCGGTTTCCTCCACAGAGGGTAAACCTGTGAAAATGTAGAAAAGTGATCTACCACTGTCTGTATGACTGAAAAACCACTGGATTCTGGTAATTCCACCACAAAACCCTAGGAAATGGCTTTCCATGGCCGAGACGGGGCATCCAGAGGTTAGAGGAGGCCACAGAGTTACTGGTGAGGGATCTTAGTGCAGGGACACACCTGGCAAGACGCTACAAGGTCTTTATTGTGGGGTGCACCCGAGGCCAGCAGATGAAACAGGACATTAAGTACTGGGTTTCATATCACCCTAGGTGTCCTGCCAAGACAGAGTTGTGGCACAGTTTTAGAACCACCATCCTCGCAGATCTGGGGGAACGTAGAGGCAGTCCCTTACAAACGTGATCCCCTCTTTGGTGTTGTGTGGTTCTCAGTTGCGAATGGCCAACTCATTGGGTTGAATTATGGAGACAGAAGCAGAGCAGATTAGCACATGCAGCTCCTGGTGGCAAGTTGCATTAAGAAAATGATGGGACTTGAGAATGTGGGCTGGTTCCAGGATAAGGCCTTGTGGATCAGAGCCATATCTTCGAGACAAAGCATTGGCTTTTACTTTCCTGTTTCTAGGGAAGTAGATCAAGGTAAAGTTGAACCAGGAGAAGAATAGGACGCATCAGAGCTGTCATTGGTTCAGGGCCTTGGCCTTGTGCAGGTACATCAAGTTTGTGTAGTCCATAAACACTTGGATCAGATGATGGGCGTCTTCCAACTACTGTTGCCACTCTTCAAAGGTGGTCTTAACTGCCAAGAGCTCCTTGTCTAAGATATAATAGTTTCACTCAGCAGGTGTACAATTTTCTTGAGTAGTAGTCTATAGGATGCAGTATTTGCTTGGGTCCTTGCCTTTGGGAGAGGACTGCCTGGATCACTGTACTAGAGGTGTCAAATTCCATTACAAAAGTCTGTGCCATGTCAGGGTGGGTCAATACTGGAGTAGTGGTGAAGGCAAACTTCAACTGCTCAAATGTATGCTGAGCCTCAGGTGATCAATGGAACTTAGTGTTTTTTTGGAGTCCGGGCAGTGAGGATATGAAATTATTTTTAAAAATTTAAAATGAATCTCTGGTAGAAGTTTGAAAAGCCAAAAAAACGTGGTAGGTGACGTACATTGCGGGGGGGGGGGGGGCTGCCCAAATGCAGACTGCCTGGACCTTGCATGGATCCATCTTGATTCCTTCAGGGGACAGGATGAAACCCAAAGACTTGGTTGAGGTCTGAGTAAATGCACAATTCTCTAGTTTAGCATGGAGACTGTGTTGTCATAGTCTCTCCATGAGTGTGTGGACAGGGTGGTGTCGGTCCAGATCGTCTGAGAAGATCAATATATCATCTCAGTACACTACCATGAACTGGTCCAGAAGTCTCACAGCACATTGTTAATGAAGTGCTGGAACGTTGCTGGGGCATTAATGAGTCTGAATGGCATGATTCAATATTCAAAGTGGCCCCAGGGGATCTGAAAGGCAGTCTTCCATTCATCTCCCTCTTGGATACAGATAAGATTGTAAGCTTCCAGGATATCCAGTTTTGTGAATATGCAGGCAGCCCTCATGAAGTCCAAGAACTCAGGGATCAGGAGTCGCAGGTAATGTTTCCAAACTGATATATTTTTTAGGGCTCAGTAATCAACGCATAGGCTGCTGTCTTTCTCTTTTATGAAAAGAACTGGGGCGCCGGCTGGTGAAGTCAATTTGTGGGTGAACCCATGAACCAGGTTCTTTTGGAGATATTCTCACAATGACGCCTGTTCAGGCTCTGATATTGTATATATCTGTCCAAATGGTATCTTTGCCCCGGCTGAAGTTTTATGGGGAAGTCATAGTCCTGATGCTGGGATAGGTTTTCTGCATTCTTCTTCTCAAAGATGTCAGTGTAGTCATGCTACTTGGGGGGAAGTACCATAGTTCCCTCAGTGGAATTTCCAATGCAGGCCTACTTGAGCCTTCTTGGGTCTGGGTGCAATGTTTACTGATCATTGGCCGTGCTGTCAGCAAATTTTGATGGGAAGGTGATTTTGTGTTCTCACCAATGAACAAGGAGGTCATGAAGGGTCAGCCAGGAGATGTCAAGAATCAGGGGAAAATGCAGGGAAAGGATCACACTGAACTGTATTATTTCTCTATCTCCCTGAATAATAGCCTTCAAGGGAACAGTCTCCTCCACAACTGAACCTGAAGACAGCAGGGAGTCATCAATAGTTTTGATTGTGTTGGGTATGGCCTTACATAGCAGGGGAATCTATAAGGTCTGAGCTGTAGCTGCACCCATGAAATTGTCTGCTCCTCCTGAATTCATGAGGGTCCACTGGAGGGGAATCTGTCGTGGATCCCCCCATGATGTGCCATGAATAGGCACCTTCAAATGAGAAGTTTATGGATGGGGTTCAGGCTACATCTCAATGAACCAGGACTAAAGTACAGGAAAGTTCTCTTCTCTCCAGGTTCCTCTCACTGGTCCTGGGTCAGCTTGTTTCCCAGAGCTGTTTGGAATTCATACTTCCCAGGCCAAGATGGCATGGCCTGGTTCACCACAAGAGAAGCGTAGGTGGCACTGATGATGCCATTTCTTTTTTTCAGGTGTGAATCGCTGACAAGCCATGTCAGCTTGCATGGGTTTGGCAGGCAATGCGGAATCTAGGGTCACAGTACACAGTAAGGGAGGCTGCAGGCAACTTCCTTTCTCCTTCCCTTGTTCTCACAGCCAATTATCTATGCAGATGGTGAGATCCACAAAGGCACCTAGGCCCATTGGCGTCTCTACACAGGCCAGTTCATCTTTGATATCTTCCTGTAAGACTCATCAGAACTGGTATAGCTGTGCTATTTTGTTCCACTCTGTATCTGCTGTGAGGTGGCAGAAGTGCCCTGCATAAGAAGCTACTGCGCCTTGCCCATGCCAGAGTACCCTCAGGGCAGCCTCAGCCATTTGGTCTCAGTGTAGGTCAACAAAGATGGTTGCCATCGACTAGGGAAAAGTAATTCAGTCTGTCAGCATCAGGCCAGCAAGAGGAAGGCCCAGTCTAACGTCTGTCAACAAGCTTCTAGTTATTGTATGGGAACCCCTAGAGCATAAACAAATACAAATAATAACAAGAAGAATTACCAAGAGAGTATGAATTCTATATTCACTTCTCCTAATTGGTCTTAATAATTCTGTACCAGTCACATAGTGCTTCATAGTTTACTGAAATCTTAGACAAGCTAGGAATAAAACCTATATCTTTAGCATGATAGACCTAAAGCCCAGTCACTAAATTGCACTGCCTCACAAAAAATCTCATATTTTTGTCTTTGGATACGCTCCCTATAAAACGGGGTTAGTCATGCAGAGGTAGCCCCTTGTTCATCTAATAGCTGGCTTACAAAAGGCAGAGCAACAAATCACACTAGAGAACAGAATGGCTGGATCCTTAAGCACCTAACTATGATGTATAGAAAAAAAAGCTTTGTGATCATAGAGGGCTGCAAACTGAGCGATGTACGCTGGAGGTCTCATGCTGTCAATACTAAAACATCCTCAAAATTTCTAAATAATATAGACTATATTTTCCTAACTCAAAAAGTATTGCATCTAATATAGGGGACTGCCACTTTACATCTCGTCTTGACAGATAAAGAGGAATTCAACACAGAGTGGCAATTAGTGGCAGCTTAGGTACAAGTGATCATGACTTGGTCACATTTGTTATATGCAAACAGAATAAAGTCCAGAATCAGTAATATATATATATATGTATACACACACTCAGTGCTTTAAAAGGGCCAGTTTAACAAAGCTCAAAATAATTTTGAGCCAGACCAAGTGGGAGAAAGTATTTGAAAAGAAAAATATGAGTGATAAGTGGGAACCATTTAAGAAAAATTTAGTGGATCCTCAAAAAGCACAATCCTACACCTGTAAAAGAAGACTGCTCTGTTTAAAACAAACAAACAAACAAAAACAAAAAAACCAACAACTTAGCTTAGAGTGGAAATGAAAGCAGCCATACAAATTTTTCAAAAGCATATATAGCAAATAGAAAAAAGGAGAAGTTGATGGTAATGAATATAAACCAAAAACTAGGAACAGTAGAAAATTGATAAAGGAAGCAAAACAACACAGAGCAAAATCTACGGCTAGCAGAGTTAAGGAAAATAAGGAGTTTTTAAGTATATAAGGAACAAAAAGAATCCTACCAATGGCATTCATATATCACTAGATAGAAATGGGAGAAATGTCAATAATACAGAAAAGGCAAAAGTGTTCAATAAATACGTTTCTTCTATCTTTGGGAAAAAGCTAGATGATATAATCATAGAATAGTAGAAATGTAAGACTGGCAGGGACCTCAAGAGGCACAATCTCCCTGTAGGCTGGCGACTCAGCCCAGCAGGGGTGTTGTGGCTCTTCCCTGGGCTCAGGCTCCAGGGAAGGCCACAGCGCCTTGATCCAAGGAAAAAGTCAGCGGGTTTCATGAGTCTTTAGCCCCCTGAAGCCAGGCGGGGTGGAGCCGGCAAATGTCTTTAGCCCCTGGCCCTCAGGCAGGGCAGGGCTGGTAAAGCAATCGGGAGCCTCCGGCCCTCAGGCAGGATGGGGCTGGCAAAGTAGTCTGTAGCCCCCAGCCCTCGAGGCAGATGTTTGTCTAACCTGTTCTTAAAAACCTCCGGTGAAGGAGATTCCACAACCTTCCTAAGTATCCTTTTGATATCATATATGATGATGATGAGTATGATGATGAAACAGTTTCCATTGTAACAGTAGCTCAGGAGGATGTTAAATAGCACTTAACTAAAGCTAGACATTTTTTAAATCAGCAAGTACAAGAGTTCTAAAAAAGCTGGCTGAGGAGCTCTCTGGATCATTAATGTTGATTTGCAGTAAGTATTGGAGCACTGGGGAAGTTCCAGAAGACTAGAAGAAAGTTAATGTTCTGCCAATATTTATAAAAGGGAGTTGGAATGACTCAGATAATTATGTCTGTCTGTCTGATATAAATCCTAGGCAAAGTAATGGAACAACTCATACAGAACTCATATAATAAAGCATTAAAGAAGGATAATATGATTAATACCAATCAACATGGGGTTATGGAAAATAATTCCATTCAGACTAATTTGGTATCATTTTTATGAGATTTGTTTGATAAAGGGAATATTGTTTATTTAATAGACTTCTGTAAGAGAGACAAAGTGGGTGAGGTAATATCTTTTATTGGATATTATCCAACAAAACTGTAAAAAAAATAATTGAATTCTGTCAAGTCTACTGACAAAGTTTGCAGTTGACACAGATCGGGGAGTGGCAAACAAAGGAAAAGGACAGTTCTGGATCTGGGTCATTTGGTTAGCTGGGTGCAAGCAAATCATATGCTTTTTAATACAGCTAAATGTAAAGTAATTCATCTAGGAACAAAGAATGCAAGCCATACTTACAGGTTGGCGGACTCTATCCTGAGAAGCAGTTATGCTGAAAAGGACTTGGGGGCCATGGTGGATAATCAGCTGAACATGAGCTCCCAGTGTGATGCTATGGACAAAATGGCTAATGCAGTCCTTGGATGTATAAACAGGGGACTCTTGAATAGGAGTAAAGAAGTTAAATGTACAGCTGGGAGAAATGTTTCATCTGAACCTTTTTTCAGCAAAAAAATACAAATTTAAATAATTTCATTTTTGGTTCAAAATAAAATATTTGTTTTTCATTCTTCCAGACAGGTCAGCCAACTGAAAAAATCTGTTATTCTCCCAGCTCTAATTAGATTATATCTGTATGTGGCACTGGTGCAACTACTGCTGGAATACTTTGTTCAGTACCAGTGATAAATTGGAGGGGGTTCAAAGAGGAAGCATGAGGATGATTAAAGGATTGGAAAATATGCCTTATAAAGTTCATCTTGGGTAGACATAGGTGTGCTACCTCTGATCAAGCTGGCACATTAAAAATAGTAGTGTAGTCATGGCAGCAGGAGAGGCTAGCTGCCTTGAGACCTATATATATGTACTCAGATGGCTAGCTTTGACGTTCCCCTAGTACAATCTGGACTGGTGAATCTCTGTGTCAACCCAATCACTCACTCTTGGAGTCCGTCTTACCCTGCTTTGCTATAAGAACCCCCAGTCCTGCGCAGCTCATGCACAGCCTGTAGCATGTAAATAGCTCCCAACTCAGAGTGAGTGCCTCTAGTCAGCCACTCATGGGATTATGTAATGGTGTGACCCCAACCACTCTCCCTAGTCCCAGATGGGAACTGCCGTTTTACGGAATTCAGTGCTGCCCACTTGACTCTGCAAGCTCATTGGTTAGTCAATTTATCAAATAAATTGGTATGCAACAGCTCTATCACGCTAAATGAGGTCTCTACACACACTCAAACCACATGCACTGCTTTAGATAAAACAAACAAATAAATTCATTAAGTACAGAAAGTTTAAGTGATTATAAGCCAGAGGAATATAAATCAGATTTGATCAGGAAGAAATAAAAGCAAATCGCATTCTAAACTAAGCTTAATACTTTCAGCATCCTTACAAACTCAGATGATTCTCACCAAAGACTGGCTGGTCTGCCTTCAGCCAGGCCCTCCTCCTATGATCGGTACTTCAGTTGCTTGGTGGCATTTGTAGATGGAGGTGGAAAAAAGACAGAGATTGCAAAAATGTCTCCCCTTTTTAAAATGTTTCTTCTCCCCTTTGGGGCTTCACTCCTCCCCCCCGCTTCAAGGTCAGGTGAAAAACAATTTTCTTGTATGGTTTCATCCATATCCTGAGTCAGTGAGCATCCCGTTATCGTGCTTCCTTTGTTGATGCTCAAGCTAGTCCTTTGTTCCTGGAAGTGCTGGGTTTGTTTTATGCATACTTTAGTGAGATGTGAATTGCCCCTCAGCTAGGTAGAGTATTACCTAGATCTGTCTCAAGCCATGAGACATATATTTGGGAATATTACATAGTGAAGCCTCATAACCAGATACATGACACTGCAACAAACCTATTACTATAACAATAATGTTCAGTATGCCATGAGCATTCAAAAAACATCTGACATGAAATACTTTGCATTAAACAATACACAATTACACTATAAGGATGAACATGAGAGTACACTGTGTCACACTAGTCCATCCTGTTTCCCACGCTGTCACAGCTACACTTCTGTTTTTAAGCACACTAGTATAGTTGAAGCTAGTGCACATGCACTTACCTGAGCTGGAAATTACACTTCCTCCTCCTATATAGACATACTCACCATGATAGTGTCAAGAAGCTCAATCTGTTTAGCACACCAAAGAGAAAGTTAAGGAGTGGCTTAATCATAGTCTATAAATACCTATATGGGGAACAAATATTTTATTATAAAGGGCTCTTCAACCTAGCAGACAAAAGCATAAAATATCAAATGACTGGAAATTGAAGATAGATAAATTCAGATTAGAAATAAACTGCAAATTATTAACAGTCAGCGGTAATCAACCATTGGAACAATTTACCAAGTGTTCTGGTGGATTCTTCATCACTGAGAATTTTTAAATCAAGACTGAATATTTTTCTAAAAGATGTGTTCTAGATCAGACAGGGAAGTTCAGGGAAGTTCTATGGCCTAAATTATGTAGGTCAGACTAGATGATCACAGTGGTCCCTTCTGGCCTTAAAAGCTATGAATCTATGAAAATCTATGAAAATCCTTCCATAATTAGTACCAGCTACCATAGCTAGTCCTCTAAATCCAGAGGTAAAACTCTGTGCTGCAATTCTTATGATTTTGAGATAGATCTCTCAGTTGCAAATAACAAAATTTAGTTTTACTTTTTTAAATAAAATGTACAAAACCTCATACAAATATACGTTAAAAGGATGTGTTACTTTATGCCTCATTTAGTACACAAGATAGGCAATGCTTAGTGAATAAGTTAATATTTATTTTTATCTTCATCACTCAATGAGCTATGTCTTCTTTCCTGAGCATCATCGAAACCCTGCAGTGAGAATAGAATTACACATTTCCTCATGGCCTTTTCTATGGCACTGATAACCTTAGTTTCTGAGCCTCACAAACAGTAATTAATTTGAGGTAACTGAGGCACAGAAATGTGAAGTCACTTGCCCAAAGTAACACAGAGAAGCCATGGCAGAGTTGGAAATAAAACTCAGGGGATTTGCCTGAAAATATACACTGACACAGTGAAAGAGAAAAGACTAGAGCATTCATTGAATCCCAACCCAATGTTCACCCCTTCAAACACACAACTTTACTGGTAGAAGGACACATCATTAGAGCTGATTGGGAATTTTCTGACAAAACTCTTTTAATCAGAAAGTGTCAATTTGTTGCAACTAAGACTTTTCATGGGAATATACCAATTTCAACTACTCTTTCATCAGAAAAGGTTTTTTGGGTCTCAGATGGAATTTCTGGTTAAAACAGGAACTACAGCCCCATCTCTCCCACAGCTAAGGGTACTCATCTGGGTTGTGGAAGACCAGGTTCAAGTTGCTGCTCCAGAGGGACTTGAACTTGAATCTCCACTATCCATCCCAGGGAGTGTCCAAACCACTGAACTATAGAGTTAATTGCTTTCTCTTGCTCTGGCCTAATGAATATTTAGTTATTTATGCAAATTGAACAGCTGTCATAGGGTGTATGTACCCCATGCTGGCCCAGCAACAAAGGGGTTAATGCAGACACTGCAGACCAGTGCTGATTGGCAGCCTCACAGCAGCTGGGAGTATAAAAAGACTGGGAAGCAGAGTGATGGGATGACTACCAGAGGAGAGATCAGGCTGGAGGAGGGAACTCCTGACAGAAATACCAGTCAGAGACAGCACCCTGGGAGGGAATGACCAGACCAGTGGGCTGAAGATCCTACAGAAACTAGGGGGAGGTAGGAAGGAAGTGAGTCATTGGCTGGAGTCACTGAATCCTGATTCAGCTTGTCTAGCTTAAAAGCCCTGAGCTGAAAACCAGTGGAGCAGGTGGGTCTGCATTCCCCTACCAATCCGATGGGGGACTTAAGAACAGAGGGGGTTTTCAGACCCTCTGGGCATCAGGAATTGACTGACAGCTCCACCAGATTGACTGGATTCAGCTGCAATGCTCTGCCCAACCAGAGGAGGCACTGTTGCACCAGCTTACACACTGCAACAGAAGAAATTGAGAGAGACCCATCCACACACACACCAGAATAGCCAGTACCCTGGTGGGCAGATACTTCATAGAATGTGGAGGACCCAGGTCTAAGTTCCTCTGAAAGAGGCAGAGAGGGAATTAAAGCTGTGTCTCCCACAGACCAGGTGAGTGTTCTAACCATTGGATTCTTTGGTGGGGGGACTGTCTCTCTCACCCACTACTTCAATAGAACTCCATTTTGTTCCAATGTAAAACTAGATTTTTTCTTAAAACCTCAAACATTTTCATGGGATGGAAAAACCATTTCCCACCCATCATCTGCAGCACCCACTGAATTCAGGTACAGTTGAAACTAAATTTCAAAATTGGACCATGGCTTTCTCAAGCTGGATATTGAGAAAATTGAGGGAAAAAACACACAAAACCACCCACTCTTCCCTCCGTACACACTAATCTGCCAAAATTTTGGTTTAAATGACTTGCTCAGCATCACATGGGAACTCTGTGACACTGGGTGGAGATAAACAGGGTCTTGCAGCAGTTATAGCCACTCTAAAATTTGCCTTAGGCACACACACACGGTAGCCACCCTTCCCAGTGCAAAGGTCAAACTTTATGAAGAAGTCAGGGTGGCATGGTATGGCATTGCCACCCTTACTACTCCTCTGCTGTTGGTGGCGGTTATTGGGGCTAGTTTGTATAACCTACCTGAACTCCACATGCAGTAGGTGGGGAGTGCCAGGCAAGGGATCCAATACTCTCATACACATGTTGCAGCCTAGCAAAGGAGGGGGAGATCCTTGTGTGGCCTTCAGTCACAGCCCCAGTTGCTCTTCACATGGGCCAATCAGCAAACAGGGGATGCACATTTAAACACTCTTCTCAGGAGGAAGATATACTGACTTGGATGGCTCAAGTGCAGTAGGGGGAGGCAGGACGTTCCCTTGCACACCAATCAGAGACTGGGGTGGTGAGATAGACAAGTGGGAGCACCAATCAGGCAGTGGAGAGAGGCTCAGTGTATCTTTTTGGAGCAATTGGCCATGGTGAGTCTCCGTGTAGGTGGTCGGAGGGGTTCCCTGCCTCCTGCTGAACATTTTTGAGCTGGGTTTGGCTCCACTCTTGGAGCCATGGCTAAAGGTACCTGCCCTGACAGGTACTGGGTGGAGAGGGTAAGTTATGGAGGTGTATCCTTTCTGCCAGTTGGAGTCAGTGGCAGCAACAAGGGCTGGATTCAATATCTAGGGGTTCCTTTTCAACAATACAACAGAAAACTGGCTCAAGCCCCCACTCAGTTACCTGGGACAATTACACATCATTCCCTGCGTGCCTTTAGCGGCAATACTTTCCTTCTCGCTAGCACAGAGTCTTAGTGTAGAAAATAAACTTAATAAAAGGGGGAAAGTAATCCATCATTAACTTGGGAAAACACGGCAAGCAGATTTCACAAGCATAAAACCATGAGCAAAACATCCACCCCAGAGTTCATTTTTGCCTCAGGTTCTTAAGTCAAACAACCAAAAGTTCCTTTAATGTGCCTTTCCCTTCACTGCACCCCACTCACAGTTGTTGTGCTTGGTCAATGAAGACCCATTGTTCAGAGGTGCATCTGTGAAGCTCTTCTCTCACTCTGGGGAAGAGGGGAAGGCATCTTGCTCACTCTGCTGTCTGGGTGCTCACTCCAGCATCTACTACTTTGCTCCTCCTGGCCGCTCTTAACTTAACACAACTCTCAGTGATTTCAGTTGTTAGTGGGGGAGCCTCACTGCTAGTGCAGACTGGGAAGTCTCCTGCATCAGAGATACTGTCCCAAAGCAGGTCTAGTGCTTAGACCTGGTTATCAGTGATTTCAGGTCTGTTGGTCTGCAACAAGACTCTCACCTGAGTCTTAATCAGCTCTGTTATTACAGTGGGGAGAGGAAGGATCAAATGGCATCTGGGACCCTTAGATAGGGTCCACACCCCTAGGTACAAATACCTGTCCCCACCCTCTCTCAGCTCCACTGGGATTTAGCCCCCAGTTTCCCTGCCTAGTGAGTGCAGTTTAGTTGAGTATGAGTCCCTCAACCAGGATCTGCCAAGCACAGTTCTGCTGCCTTTGATTCACACAACAAGCATAACAACCCTTTATTACCCCTGCCCCCACCAACAAAGTGACCTGTCATCCAACACCAGCCAAAAGGGATCATTTGGGAAAAGCAGCCCCATGATGCTGAGCACCTAGGCAGGGTGTGTGTGCCCATGCAAACAAGGTCGGCTCTTGAAGTCCTCTTCCCCAGCTCATCACTAGATGTCAGGGGACAGCTCATTGAGACCCTGCTTACAGAGAGTCCAAGAGGGAGTAGAAGCTGTGTGAGTTGGGGGAAGGGCCTGGATATGGGCAGAGTGCAAGTGTAGGGGCTGTAGGCTAGGTGCCTATGGTGGCCTAGAGTTCTGACCTATATGATGGGATGTGGATGTGTGTCTAAGATCTGCAAGGTTCTTTTAGGGGGCAGAGAGGAAGGGACAGGGAGTGGATGGGTTGGTGGAGGCACATGAGGGCAAGGGGAGCTGGAGTTCTTCTGAGGAGTGCTCAGGGGTGGATGGGTATGAACAGAATTGAGGTCCTCATAAGAATTGGGGCTACAGCTGCTGCCTTCAGAGCTGAGTGCCCAATCAGCAGCCACACTCTCTGTTCTGCCTTCAAAGCTGGGTGGCCAGAGAGCAGCAGCTGCTGGCTGGATGCACAGCTCTGAAGGCAGCGCCACTGCCAGCAGCAGCGTAGAAGTAAGGATGGCAATGTCATACCAGGCCACCCTTACTTCTGTGCTGCTGCTGGTGGCAATGCTGCTTTCAGAGCTGAGTGTGCAGCCCCCACAATTTTCTGTCTAGCTCACCTCACCACCCCCACTGTGAAAAGGCTGGCGCTGCCCCTTGGGATGAAACGAAATTATCTTGTGTTCTTTAAACACAAGACTATCCTTTATATTCCTGCAGTCCTCCATCTCATTCATTACCCATCTTCTAACATCTAGAGCAAATGAGGCAGTCTTACAGACAACAGCCTCATTCACTACACAACCTTGATTAATTCCCTGAGCACCGTCCATCCCCTTCACTGAACAAGGCAGGGATCCTGTGTAAAAAATAGCATGTGATTGATGTAATTTAAGACTATTGTGTGCACAAGAGACAGAACTAAGGCCGCCCATGTCACCTTAATTTTAGCGTTTCCTAACTTACCAGAGCTTGACATTGCAAACTAAATAACTATCTTTTGACAGGTTTTTTGCAATATATTTGTATTTTGAGTGAGTACCATTACTGTCTGAGTCATAGAGCTGAGATGAGCAACCATGGAGTAGCTTAATCCTCAAGTAAGAAAAGTAGAGGGCAGAGATAAATGCCACTTAACTGAATACTCCAAAAATGTTATTTTATGCCCACTTTTGCCCACGAATTAGCAAGCTTTGTCCCTAAACAAATAGTTTTTAACAATTTTAACAGGTAAGATTTCTTCCATTTCACCCTGAGGCCTGGTCTACACCTAAAACTCAGGTAGAATTAGCTACATCACTCAGGACTGTGAAGAAGTTCATGCCCTGCGCAACTTAGTTAGGTCTACCTAACCTAACCCCCACTTCAGATGCAGCTACATCGACAGAAGAATTCTTCCATTGACCTAGCTACCATCTCTCACAGAGATGTATTTACTACAATGATAGAAAAAACGCTTGTCACTGTAGGAAACATTCACGCTACAGTGGCACAGCTGCAACACTGTAGCTGTGCCGGTATAGTGTAGACATACCCTCAGTATTAACACAAAGGGGAATAAAGCACCAAACCAGAAATCACAACAGAGTTTCAAAGAATTTTGTTTCTCTATCTTTTAAAAGTGGAAGATGTACACAGGCCACTATATACATGCTGTCTTTTTATTATACTGAGTTTTTATTACTCATGAAAATCTAAATATTCCTGAACACAGATCACTTTATTTTGTGAGGAAAATAATTATGATGCTTGATATATAATATTCAGGCAGCCGGATTTCCCTCTGACATTGTTGATTCCGGAGTTACCTCAGACAAGTCAATAGAACTAAACTGGTATAAAACTTGTATAAGTAAGGAGAACATCAAGGCAATGGACTCATAGCCTACTCATATGAGATGATGATCACCTATAGCTAAGCCTTCTACACCCATTAATTTCAGTGAGAGTTTAATTAGTAGAATTATTCCCTTAAATGTTACTACTCAATATGTTACTCTTATTCAGGACATCTGAGCTGATTTTAAAAATTCCCAGTCTCTCTGACAATCAATAACTTACTATTCTAGTGCAATGAGCATATTAACCTTGAACAGTTGATACTGCATTCTCCACTGATCAGATAAACAATTTATGAGATATTGTATTACAAAATGATGCACCAATTTAGCCATCTTTTCATCAATGATGGGTTTAAATTGGATGTGAAATGCCAAGAAAGTTTCCTCCCCAGGGTGCCATCAATGAGACATATAAAGCAGAGGCTTTCAGTTAATATGGTTCATATAACAGTTTATCTTTCAGTCAAATCAATTTTAAGTCAGCTGGTAATATTGTTTGACTTCCCATTATCTAAAGCCATAAATTATACTGCAGTGATTTGTTAATCTGACTTTAAATCATCCAGCAATTTTCTTATCTCCTTTATGAATCATGGTTTCTCTTCTTTCCTATTTTTTTTGTTAGTACATGCAGTACATTTGTACATCCCTTTTCTTTCTCACTCTACACATACAAAACCCCTTATTTCTTTTTGATGTAAAATGCAACATTGTTTCCAAGTTCAGTTAAGTAGCAGATTCCACTATTTTGTAGGTATTTGTCTTGGCGGACAGCATACTCCTCCTTAACTGCTGAATCTAGGGATGGTTTCCTGTTCTGTTTCACAAAACCAAAATGGATAGTGAATCCTTCACTGTTTGTGATCTTTTCCCAGAAGAAATGGATCTCATTAACATTTCTTGGAAAGACAAAATAGTGGTCCATATCCTCAAGTGCATTACAATTGCTTTGTGCCACACTGCAGCTGCTTTTTGACCACCGAACCTGAGTAAGTGATCCAGGGAAGATCACTCAGTTTAACAATGATATTGTAATTGTAGGCAGCCTACGTCAGTGGTTGTACTATACATTCTGTTTCTCCCAGTCTAAAGGGAGGAAAAGTGCTGCAATTAATGAAAAGTGCATGTAGTCACAGTACTTCCCGTCTTAAAAATTCAAAAATCATGAGTCAGACTCAAAAAAATTATGAGATTAGCTCAAAAATCATGAGATTTCTTTAAAAAGAATAAATCATGTTTTTTGGGTCACTCTTCTGATTTTTGAACACCTGATGATCAATGTCACCATGACAATTAGTGCTGCCAGCTCTTTTACATTTATAATAAGGCATTCTTGGCCTTTGTGGCAGGAGCTCTCATTAGAGGAATAAACGAAGGTCAGGACCCCATTATATTAGGCACTTGACAAATGAATAATAAGAGACTGCCTCAGTCCCAAAGAGCTTACAACCTAGTACAAAGCACAGTGGTGAATTTGTGATGTGAAGTTGGAACGCAGGCTCCCCAAATTCATCTTATATATATGGGCTGCCAAACATTCATCAGAGGGGAACAGCTTTTAATGCCTGGTTAGCTGGGCAGGATTCAAACTGGTGACCTACAGGTAGGAGGCTCATTAGCAATGCCCTAAGTCATGCAGGTCCCCTAAATACTAATATTACACCTTGGAAAAGGAGGCTTGCTTTTGAGAAAGATACGTTTATTAAATCAAGTTCTGTTCTTTTGGAGTATGCAGAGGCAAGGTCTTCTACTCTGGACTCAGGCAAAATCTCCCACACTTGTAGTTTCCAACAGACTCTTTCTGCCGGATACTTTTATAGGGAGAGCTCCCATTAACTAAAATACAGACACTAAAAAAGCAACAGTAAAACAAATATCAGTGCAACATCCAAATTAATTTCTAAAGATATTGTTTTGCAGTATAAAATCATTCCAATAGCTAGTCCAGGGTTCTTATATATATATATATATATATATATATATATATATATATATATATATATATTTTTTTTCCCCCTCACTTGACTTATCAGTAGCATTTGAATCGTCCCACTCCAGATTCACAACACATACATCTTCCCCTTCAGCTATTAGAAAAACTTGTTGAATTAAAAACATGCTGTTATTCTATGTATGGACCAGTCCATACAGGAAGATGTGATGCACACATTGCCGGTGGTTTACAAAGGAATTTGAGAGAAATAACAGAACACTGAGCCTGAGGTTTCTCTATTCCTATTACTAGCTCTGGGAACAGACTGTGCTTTAGTGGTCACAAACAGCATAACTAAATGTAACAATGCTTCTGTTTGAGTCTTCTGTGGAGACTGAATGACGGATCACTGAATGTAGAAACATGAGCCTCTACCACTTGAGATAAAGAACCAAATCTCTTAGAATGGAAGCAATAACAAAGTCGTAAATCTCTATATGCTGTGTAGTTGCTAAAGGGTGACACAGAGCCACACTGCATTAGTGTGGATTACAGAACCACCTGATTTGCCCTGTTCCTAATAAAAGATAGTTTTGCAAAGTGAATGGATCTTGGCTTTGTTATACTAGAAATCTGCAGTCCTAGTCCACCTCCCCCCCCCCCCCCCCTTGCACTCTGAGCAGTTTTGGAGAGCCCAGGAATATGGCCTAATATCTATGAATGATCATGTTCTGGTAGTTCATATACATAAGTAATGCTATTATCCAAACAGCCATTATGGCTAAAAACTCACTGGGCACAATCCTTGGCCCTAGCACCATTGTTTTGTGTGGCTGACCAGATACATACAGCCAAGGATTTCACCCAAAGCAGATGAATAGTTGGATAATTCAAAATTTAAAATATTTAGTATGTTTCAGAAACAAAGTAACCTGAAATAGAAACAATTTGATATTTTTTGTATTTTTTTCTTTTTGAATGACTAATGATTTTTCTGTCCATATATCTCCTTCTGCCAATCACCCCAGTAACTGAAGAATGCAAATCAAGTCACAAAGGGGTCACTATATGATATCACTTAAGTGCAATATGTAAAATTCATTTAATGCATCATATATATTTTTGCATACATCTTTGTTAAAACATGGAACGATAGGCAGCATTTACTAGACTCTCACTTATCTAACCTGGGATCTTATCTTAGGATCACAGGGCATTATCTGACACCAATCAGTTTGTGCTATTGGGTGCAGAGTAAGTATGATTTATTTCTTGAATGATCAGAAAAATCATGAATTATGTATTTGATTAGTATCAGTCTAACATTTATTTTGACTAATACAGTTTTGCCAAGATCAAATGTTCAAAAATGTTGAGTCAAGTTCCAAAACACCATGAGATTAGCTTAAAAATCATGTGGTTTTTAAAAAATAAACTTTGGGTCTATTTTCGTTCTTGTTTCTGAACCTTCAAGATGCACTCGCATCTTGTTTTCAACCTTCCTACACAACCACGTAGGTTTTATCTGCACTTGAAGAAGAATATGATAGGTCCTGGTGGAATCTCCACCTCTTGGAGTCTATGTGTTTCCGTTATCGGTGTGGAGAAGATAGGCACTACCTACAATGATGTTTGAATCTTGTAAACCCTGGGAGAGCTGAGGAATGATTTAAGGTCCTCTATGTAAATAAGGCAGTGAGAAACTTCAGAGTGACCAGGAGAGGGAGCACCCTAGGTGCCATACCACCTTTGCTCCCACCAACTCAAATATATGAAGACTGAGTCTCTGCCTCCAGCTATCCCGAGCTTGCCTGTGGGACTGTGTAGACCAAAGTCTGAGGTTAGAATGACTATTGAGGGAATAGAGTGTGCAGCTGTTCTAGAGTGACTCTCAGATTACTGTCATCTCCAAACCTTTTTATCAGCAATGTGATGTGTGTATGGACCATTTACTGAAATAAATAACTTAATGCCAGCTAACGCACCTCATAGCTCAGCTCTCTGATGATTCATTCACCACCATTTATTTAATCAGCTCTCAATTATGGAGTTACTGCTCAGTTGTTTACTTACAGTAACCATCTGCCATTCACCTATAGCTTTTCACATACCCTTTTTCTTCGTCTTAGTGTTTAACCTCCTTCTCCTTCCTGTAACCCCTACTCTCACCTCACTGACTCCATTTCTCATTCCCTCTTACCCCATGCCTTCACAGTTTCCACCAGTTCTATCTTCCATCCTTCAACCCAATCACTCTCTTCACATGACCTGCACAAACCCAGATAATGAATTTGCAACCTTCTTTGTCTCCTACTCCTCTTTGCCTCCACAACATCTATCCAAACCCTGGCCTTCACCCATCCTTGTCTATTCAACTAACCTTGCCCGCACCACTACATGTACTGTCCTCTCTATCCTCATCCCTATTCCTAGTGCCCATCTCTACCCATCTGTTCTCCTTCCACTCCTTCCCTTGCTGTCTCTAAAATGCCATACCATCTCTAAAAAGGTCACAGCTATTCATGACCTTCTGCTCTCCTGCTCTCTCTCGGTCTAGCTCTCACAGACACCTGTATCCCTCCCTCTGACATTGTGTCTATAGCTGTTCTCTCTCATGGCAGTCTCTCCTTTCCTCACCCTTCCTAGCATGAATCCTTCCTAAAGCAAGGAGCCAGTGCAGTGGGTATCTCTTCTTCTGAGCCTGCGGTTTCCAACCCCTCCCTCTTCCTTCTTCCCATTCATTTTCATCCTTTGAACAGCACTCCATTTGACTCCTTTTCCCCACGTTTCTGTAACTCACTACCCACCCAGCTCTTCCCGCCCACCTTACTCTCTGACTTGGAATCCTGCCTCTCTGCCTCTCTTTGGCCCTCAGTCTTCTCCATGTGCTCTCTTCTCTCTCTCTTCTACTGACATGGACACTGATTAATTCCACTTTACACATCTCACCACTCCTGATACCAGTCTCCCTTCAAAAGGTCTGGCCTATTAACTCCAAGATTTAGTACATCTCTAACATTTACTTCCTCCAATCCTCTCAAGCAGCTGGTGGCCTAAATCCCACAACTATGAGGATTATAACATTGTTCTCTATGGTGCCATTTTCCTAAAAAGTAACTCTACTTCTCCAATTTTCATAAATCCCAGGCCTGTAATCTCAGTCATCTAGTCACCAATTTCAATTCGCCAGAAAGACTTGCCTGTTCTGCCTCCAATTCCTTCCGCACTCAGAACCTCATTGACTTTCAAAGTGAAAATCTATAAGATTCCCCTCTACCACGTCTCCAACCTTCCTCCCTCCTCTATACTATCACTGACAATGAGGTTTCTTATCTCCTCATCTCCATTAACTCTCCCACCTGCCTCAATGACCCCACCCCAGACTGCCTCCTTACCACCCTTGCTCACCCACTCAACCTCTCCCTTATCAATCTTCTCAGTTTCTGGCTTTCTTCAGGTTCCTTCTCCTGGTATTACAACGATGCTTTATGTTGTTTGCCGTGTTGTTGTAGCTATCTCGGTTCCAGGATATGAGAGAGACAAGATAGGTGAGGTAATATCTTTTATTGGACCAACTTCTTTTGGTGGAAAATACAAACTTTAAAACTACAGAGAATTGAAGAGCTCTGTGTAGCCAAAAGCTTGTGCCTACCTTGTCTCTCAACTATGCTTTAGTACTCTTCATCATTAAAAAAAACATTATAGAACCAAATGAGTCAAATTTCCTTTTCCTGGACAAATCCCAGCACCTCTACTCCATCCTCATCCTTCTTGACCTCTCAGTAAGCCTTTGACACACACCATCAGCTACTCCTAATTCTTTAATACTGCCCTCCATAGCAATGTCATCTTCAACTGAGTCCTCTCTCAACCCATGCATCCAGCCTGTATCCAAGTCTTGGTTTTCTAACATCAGAACATCTCTAAGATTTGACCTTTTATCTCTATTGGACTGTCAGGGCGCTTGTTCAGGCCCTGATCATCTCACACTGTGCTACTGTAATTTCTGCCTCTCTGGCCTTGACACCAGCCACATCATCCACTATCCACACTTAAGTCCACACAAAGTCTGCAGTTAGGTTCATCATTCTGGCCACATAATCCTGCTCTCTGTATCTGTCTACTGGCTGCCCATCCTCTGCTCTCTCAAATACAAGCTGTTTGCGTTTGCCTTTAAAGCCCTTCACCGTTTAGCCCTGCCTTATATATCAAATCTAGTATGCTTGTGGAGCTGTTGACTTCCGCTTTCACTCTGTCAATGATGGAAGCCTCAGTCACACAGCTCTACACTTCTCCTTCAAGCACCTCCAATGCTTTTTCCATTGCTGCCTCCCATGGATGGGAAAAATTCCATATACAAATCTGTAAAGTCATCACCTTATCATCCGTTAGATCTCTTCTATAAACCTGCCTGTGCTATGAAGCCTACAAATCACTCCTCTCTGGCATTGGTTAGACAAATGGTGAGTTGTGATACTTTTCTACTAAACTCTGTTATCTCATCTTCCCAAAATATCTGCATTGCATTTGTCTGTTTCAGTTACCAGTTGTGTCTTAACTTTGAGTACATCTGCACAGCAATTAAATACCTGTGGGCTTGCGAGGCTTGGGCTGTAGGGCTGTAAAATTGCTGTGTAGACATTTTGGCTGGGACCCACAAGAGGGAAGGGTCTCAGAGCCCAGGCTCCATCCTGAATCCAAACATCCACACTATAACTAAACAACCCCATAGCCCCGGCTCTGTGAGCCTGAGTCACCTGATATGGGCCAGCCATGAGTGTTTAATTGCAGTGTAGATATATCCTTTGAAATGTAGATTGTAAACTTTTTGGGCAAGAGACATTTTTCTATTTGCCAGCACAATGGAGTCTTGATCCTTGGGTACTATTATAATGATTAATAATAACAATATTAATAGATAAATTTACATTTCTAATTTATTCACCCTTATGCGCAGCCTTAATCACGCATCCCATTTGAACTGCACCATTCTTGCTTTCCATATTATTTTGCTATACCAGTCCAAGTAAATTAAGTTTCACTCAATGGCTTTCCCCTTCCCCCTCCCCTTTAGTCATAGAGTATCTCGACAAGCACGTTTTAAAAAAATCTAGATTTTTCTCCCATTGGCTCTAGTTTGTCCTTATTTCAAACATAATAGAACATAAATCTGATCACAAAGTCTGGATAATATCACTGTTCGGATAATATCACTGTTCACTTTATAGCTATGGCTCACCGTCACACTGGACAAGATCACATAGGGGATAAGGTCATGGAAACTCTCTGAGTGTCTTCTACCTTGTGATGTTATCAGGTACTCAACCCTAAAGCAACAGAAACAGTCTGATAAAAAGAGGGGACAGGGAACTGTGATAATAAATCAGCTCAACTGCAGAGAAAGTGCCAGGGAAAACAATATTGATTTTTTTTTTACAAGTCAGTGCACAGATTTGTCAGACAAAAGAATAGAGATGTCAAACCCCACAGAATCAAACACACTAATATAAAGACCAAAAAAAACCCCAACAACTCCAGTACCTACACAATGGCATAATATGTGCATAGTGATATTTTTTAGCAGAAGCAGTATTTTAACATACACAAAATATATAAAGTGAATATTTATAGAATCTTTATTAAACATATACGTGTTTGCCCCTCATACTGATTTTACACTGTAAACTACCCTGTGCGATCAGCAAGAGTGAGAGTCCACTGTGGAAAGAGAGCTCCTATGGCCCAGTGAATAGAAAGAAGATGTTTCAATCGCCACCTAAGGGAGGTGACTCACTGGTCATCATCAATGACCATGCAGTTACCTCCCTAGATTGTAGTCAAAGTGTCTTGTTTGTCTTCACTGAGTCTAAGTAGCTTTCTTTCCAAAATGGTCATTTGGCTGTCACAGAAAATCAGGAATAGACAGGGGGAGAACAGATAAAACAAGGCTGGAGAAGAAAGAAATTGAAATGAGTAAATTCTGTTCCAGTAAAAAGAGTGAGTAGCTAGTGTTAAAATCATACAAATCAATCTAGGTACAATGTTATAACAGATATTGCCCTTCCCATTCAGCCTTAAGAGTAGAGGAAGATGTAGGTGATACCAACTATTAGAACAGAAATATCTGCCAATACAGAACACAAAATCTGTTCTTGGGAGTCTATGAATGTTCTAATTTTTTTGTGTTAGAGATATCTATCATAGGCAGCTGCTACTCACTCAGACTGTATTCTGCTCTGTAGAAGCTTGAAATTCATGGTCATATGTCAGGGTAGTCATGAGATTTTAATATTTACAGGTTTGATCAGAAAGTTCACAAATAGCCATGAAGTCCATACACTGGATACCTCAGCCTTCAATAGGGGGAATAACATAAAGTGGTGTAGGCTAAAGTGTTTTATTTTATTGCATAGTATGGTGTATGTTTTCCATCCTGAAAGTTGAAGAGAAATGATTTTGGAGTGTGAAGAACCAATCTAGACAGAGCAGATCCAAGAAATCTGGTCACACAAGTGATTTCAGTAATACATTATTGAGGAAGAAGGAGAAACCGCCTCAGCCAATACTGAATGTCAAGGAAGCACAACATGCTCCTTCTCCCATGTTAATATTCAAGTTGGTGCGTGGGAATATACCATTTAATTCACACACACACACGCAGAGTAAGAATCACATTGTTAAATTCCTACACATTGCTTTGGAAATTCATCGTTTTAATAGATTCACAGAGTTTAAGGCCAGAAGGGACAATTAGATGATCTAGTCTGACCTCCTGCATAATACAGGCCATATAATTTCATCCACTTACCCCTGCACTGAGTTAATAACTTGTGTTTGACTAAAGCAAATCTTCTAGAAAGGCATTCAGTCTTGATGTAAGACTTTTTGGTTTTTGCCTTATTTCTAATTTCAATTTGTCTGGCTTTAACTTACAACCACTGATTCTTGTTACACCTTTCTTTACTAGATTGTAGAGCCCTGGAGTACCCGTATTTCCTTCTTGAGAAGATAGTTATATATTGTAGTCAAGTCACCGCTTGATCTTTTTGATAAGCTAAAAAGCTTGAGCTCCTTAGTCTCTCACTGTATCACATTGTCTTTAGTCCTTGAATTATCGTTATGGCTCCTTTCCGCACATTGTTTCAACATTCTTCTTAAAAGATGAATGCTAGAACTTAATGCACTATTCTGATATCAGTCTCATCAATGTGGTAAACAGAAGTAAAATCACCTCACTATTCCCCTGTTTATACATCCAAGGATTACACTGGCCCTTTTTGCCACTGTATACCACTGGGAGCTCATGTTCAATAATTTGTCTGCTATGACGCCCTAAATCCTTTTGAGTTACTGCTTTCAGGATAAAATCTGCCATTCTGCATTTTTTGTTCCATGATGCATGATCTTCATAGAATCATACAAATGTTGGACTGGAAGGAACCTCAACAAATCATCAAGTCCAGAGCACGACACTATGGCAGGACCAAATAAATCTAGACTATCCCTGACAGGTGTTTGTCTAACCTATTCTTAAAAACTTCCCTTAATGGAGATTCTACAACTTCCCATGGAAGTCTATTCCAGAGCTTAACTACCCTTCTACTTAGACAGTTTCTCCTAATATCTAACCTATATCTCCCTTGCTTTAGATTTAACCTATTATTTTGCATCCTAGTTTCAGTGGACACAGAGAACAATTGATCACCATCCTCCTTATAACAGATCTTAAAATAATTGAAGATAGTTATCCCTCAGTGTTTTTTCTCAAGAGTAGCTGTACCCAGGGTTTTTAATCTTTCCTCAAATGTCAGGTTTTCTAAACATTTTATTATTTTTCTTCCTCTCATCTGGACTACCCCTCAATTTATCCAAATATAAGTGTGTGTGGCTCCTACTGAAGCCTCACCAGTGCTTTGCAGAGTTGGACAATTAACTGCCATGCTTAACATATGGCATACCTATTAATACACCAGAGAAGGATATTAGCTTTTTTTGCAACGGCATCACATTGTTGACTCATATTCAATTTGTGATCCACTATAAACCTCAGATCCTACTCAGCAGCACTACTGCCTAGCCACTTATTCCCCATTATGTAGTTGTGCATTTGATTTTTCTTCCTAACCATAGTACTTTGCACTTGTCTTTATAAAATTAAGTCCTAGCCTTCAAAATGCTTGCAACCCATCCCAGCTTGGTGTAATCCACACATTTTTTAAGCACACTCTCCACTCCATTATCCAAGTGATTAATGAAAATACTGACCCAGGCAGACCCCTGCAGCACTTCAGTAGATAAGCTTTCCCGGTTTGACAGCCAACCATTGATAACTACTCTTTGAGTACAGTTTTTCAACTCATTGTGCACCCACCTTATAGTTATTTAATCTAAACCACATTTCCCTAGTTTGCTTATAAGAATGTCATGTAGGACTGCATCAAAAGCCTTACTACAATCAAGATATATCATGTCTACTGATTCCCCCTGCCCACTAGGCCAGTAACCCTGCAAAGAAAAAAAAATTATTTGGCATGATTTGTTCTTGTGAAAACCATTCTGGCTATTACTTATAATCCTGTTATCCTCTAGGTGCTTACACATTGATTATTTAATATTTTGTTATAGTATCTTTGTATCAAAGTTAGGCTGACTGGTCTATAATTCTCCAGATTTTTTAGCTCTCGTTTTAAAAGTCAGATAGTGTGTTTGCCCTTCTCCTCTGGGACCACACCCCTCATACAAAGATAATTGCTAACGATTCCAAAATGGCTTTTGCTAGTTTCTTAAGCACCCTAGAATGAATTTCATCAGGCCCTGCTGAGCTGAATAAATCTAACTTATCTAAATATTCTTTAACCTGTTCTTTCCCTATTTTGTCTTGCATTTCTTTTCCCATGTTCTCAATATTAATTGTGTTAATCTGCACCATTAACCTTCCAAATGAAGATTGAAGCAAAATAGGCATTAAACACCTCCAACTTCCTGATGTCATCAGTAAATTGCTTTCCTTTCCAACTAAGTAAAGAACCTTCATTTTTGTTCATCTTTCTCTTCCTCCTAATGTATTTAAAGAAACCTTCTTGTTGCCTCTTATGTGCCTTATTAGGTCTGAACTCATTTTGTGCCTTAGTTTTTCTGATTTTGTTCCTACATGCATGTGCTATTCTTTTGTACTCCAGTCATGTTCTGGGGTGCAGTCCAGACCAGTAAGAGGTTGTATCACTGCTTGTCCTATAATTGTGAGTGCCTCAAAATGCTCTGCTGCTATAGCACCCTTGTCTTGATGCTTCCAGCCAGCATACAAGCATGCACTCAGTGTCTGTGTGTTCAGCAGTTCTGAATCCAGCAACCTGCTTGCTACACAACTGCCACACTCTGGCCTCCATCAGTTGTGATTACACAAGGCAACATGACCCCAACAACCCCTACTTCCAAATTTTGCTCAAACTATGTGCTATGCAATGTCTAGGCCTCTGATGGACTATTCAAAGAAATATTAAGTATTTTTTGTTCCCTTAAAAATACAATAGTCAGTAGTTTGCCCGGAGTCAACACTACCTGGAATTAACATTCACTTTAAATCAAACACAGCACTGGACTGGCTTCCATAAAAGTATAACAAATTTATTCATAAAAGGAGATAGGATTTTAAATGAGTTCAGATATAAAGAATAGAGTTAGAAATGGTTACAAGCAAATAAAAGTGAAAAACACTTTATCTAGAGGTTAAGACTTAACAAAACTATATATAGCCTTTGTTCAAGGTAGTTTCCCTCGCAATCTACTTTCCAGTAATGTGGTTGACTATGTGTTGTATGAAGAAGTACTTCTTTGGTTAGTTTAAAATCTGCTGCCTATTAATTTCATTTTCGATTTGTGTGTTATGTGACCAGAATTACACACAGTATTCAAGGCATGGGTGTACCAAGGATTTATATAGTAGTGTTATAGTATTTTCAGTCTTATTATCAATCCCTTTCCTAATGGTTCCTAACATTCTGTTAGCTTTTTTGACAGCTGCTCCAGACTGAGCAGATATTTTCAGAGAATTCTCCACAATGACTCCAAGAGCTTCTTCTTGCTTGGTAACAGCTAATATAGGCCTCATCATTTTGTATGTATACTTGGGATTATGTTTTCCAGTGTGCATTACTTTGCAATACCAACATTGAATTTCATCTGCCATTTTGTTGCCCATTCACCCACTTTTGTGAGATCCCTTTGTATCTCTTCACAGTCTACTTTGGACTTAGCTCTCCTGAGTAACATTCTATCATCTGCAAATTTTGCCACTTCACTGTTCACCCCTTTTTCCAGATCGTTGGAACACGTTGAACAACACTGTACAGACCCATGAGAGACCCCACTATTTATGTATCTCCACTGACCATTTATTCCTACTCTTTCTTTCCTGCTTTGTAACCAGTTACTGATCCATGAGAGGACCTTCTCTTTTATCCCCTGACTCCTTACTTTGCTTAAGAGCCTTTGGTAAGGCACCTTGTCCAAGATTTTCTAAAATCCACATACATTATATCCACTGGATCACCCTTGTGCACATGTTTACTGACACCCTCAAAGAATTCTAATCGATTGGTGAGGCATGATTTCACTTAATAAAAGTTTTGTTGTCTTTTCCCCAATACATTGTGTTTATCTATGTCTCTGATAATTCTGATCTTTACTACAGTTTCAATTTATTTATCTGCTACTGAAGTTAGGTTTATCGGCCTGTAAGTGCCAAGATCACCTCTGGAGTATTTTTTAAAAGTCAGCCCCATATTAGCCATCCCTCAATCATGTGATACAAAGGCTGATTTAAGTGTTAAATTACAAACAACAGTTTCAGTTTCAGTGCAGTCCCTGTTTTACATAGGAGATCAGACTAGAAGATCACAATAACTCCTTTTGGTCTTAAAATCTATGAATCTACAGAAAAAGCTACAAAGAGATAATGTTCTTATGGTACTAGATGGTGGTCTCACAATTTAACCCATGTAATAAACTAAATTATATTTGTATTATTATTACTTATTCAAAGCAAAAAATAAAAAAACAGGTCATATTTCAACTCAATGCAATTTTGTAGTTTATATTACAGTGCAAAACCAACCAATATGCAGATTATGAAGCTTTTCACATTTCATTCACTTAATAGCTTTCATTGTAGATTACTGAGACAACATGCTCAAGTTCTTATTACATTACTCAAGAAAAATGTAAAGTAACTTAAGAAAAATTTAGCTTTTCTCCTGCAGGATGCAGTGTGTTTTTGGATTACAACTTTGTGTATCCTAAAGTATTCTTAGCAGGGCATTAAAGTGTTTTACATGTTACTCCAGCTAGGCTTAATGCTTAAGGAGTGTTGGGTAATACTTAGTTTTTGTTCATGTGTGTTCCCTGGTATAAAGTAAGGCAGCTAACTCAAGACATAGGATGGGTTTCTCTATTTCTTAAGTCTCTTTCAAATGCTGACTGGAGAAATCAATTTGAATATTTAACTGTTCATTCTCATTTTTTATTTTAATTTATATTTTCATTAATATTTCCATATACAGCAAATACACCCAAATACCAGATTCACTATGGTACACAAAGTAAATCAAGAGAATTAGGATAGATAGAGGGAAAGCAACATATCTGTCTCAGGGTCCACGATAATCATAGACCTCTAAAAAATCAGCCCACATTGTTTTTGTTCTAAAAAGTCAGCCCACCGCAATGTCGCAACCCTTCAAGAATTCCAGAAAATCATGGAAAACGAATGTTTTCCCATTCATCAGGACCTTAACAACGTCCCTCACCATTGCTTGAAGTTGCATAAGCTCTTTTGTATACACTTGTTTAACCTTCAACAATGCAACTTAAACCTTGATGAAGCTTGGAAAGCCAAATGTAGTTTATGAGAAATTACAAATAAACACCTCATAAAAGACCCAACTCAGAAGATCCCTGGCTTTGATCTCCCATGAAGCTTATGGGCAACCCTAAACCACATCGCCACAAACTATGGCAGATGCAGATATTGCTGCACAAATGGAAAATTAAAGACTCTCCAGTGTGCAACTGTGGTCACTTAGAAAAGACCATAGAACATATAACAACTCAATGCCCAATTCACAATACAAAGGAGGCATCTGTGACACACTATACCCCATGTACACCCTTATGGTGTAACTGTGTATTGTCTAATGCAAAGTGTGTCATGTAAGGTGTTTTTGGAATGCTCATGGCATACTGAACATTATTGTTGTGGTAGCATGTTTCCTGCAATGTCATATATGTGTACAGATATGAAACCCTGCTATATCATATCCCCAAATGTGTGTTTCACATGCTGTAGTCAATAAATGTGTTTGTTTTATCTAAAACAGTGCATGTGGATTGAGTGTGTGCAGAGACCTCACTCAGAGTGACAGAGCCTGGTGCATATCAATTTCTTTGATAAATTGACAGACAAATGTAAATGAGCTTGCAGGGTGCAGTGTACAGCACTGAACCCCGCAAGACGGCAGTTCTCTGGGGTTGCATCTGGGGTTGGGGGTGTTTTCTGGGAGTCTGTCCCATGAGTGGATGGCCAGAAGTGCTCCTTCACTAGGTCAGGGACCAATTAGTTGCAGAAGGCAGGGCATGGTTGACCCAGGAGTGTGTGGGTCACACAGCAAGGGAGGTAAGTCAGGGCCCAGGAGTGAGCAATTGGGGTGACACAGCTACACACCAGTCCAGATTTCAGGGGGGGGAACATTACAGCATCACAGAAATACGCTCTGCTACTCCAGACACAATTACCTGGCTTAAGCATCTGAATGTAAAATTATAGTCATTGCTCTACATTTACATGAGTCTTACGGAGAAGAAGATCTGAGCCATGCCTATTTCAAAGGAGGCCTATCTGATTTATGTGTATAAAGTGAGAGAGAACTTTGTCCAGGCACATAGCAAGAGCTTTAGCTAAATTCTTAGCATCACAATTGATTAAAGAAATTGCCTGTAATTACTACATAGTCTTTCTCAGGTTTAGGAATAACTGAAATTACAGCTTCTCTTAGAGTAGGTGGGAAAATTTGCTCATTCTTGGCCTCTTTGAACATATTCAATAATCTAGATGTTAAATTCAGTTGGGAAACTGTCTGCACCAGTAATCTTTCCAACTTTCATTTCTTTTATAGCCTGAGTCAGTTTCATGATTTCTAAAGGGGAATCTGATCTATGGCAGAGACAATACACTAAAAATGTTATCTAGGGCATCTTTACTCTTCAGTTAAATATAGTTTTGAATAAAACTGTTGAAATTGTTTATTAGTATCTGACGGTTGTATTTAATTTATTTCTTCTATCATGAATAGTAACTATCTTATTTCTGTTAGCCTTTTGTTTAAGTCTGTATGCCAACAGCTTGCCAGCTTTCTCACCAGATTCCCAGTAGTTTTACTTCAAACAGAATAAAGTAAATTCAGCCTTTTGGGGCAGAAGTTTATTATTTCATATCTTACATTGAGGAGCATTCTGAATTTCTCTGGGGAGGAAGCAGAAGCATAGTCTACAGCCAAGGCCTTAATTTACTTTGCAAGGGTATCAATTGTATGTTCTCGCCACATCTTTTTAAAGTTGACATAAGAGATGATACAGCCTCTGATGAAGGCTTTATAACTGTCCCAAAGTGTGGAAACTGATAAAGCAAGTGGGGGCATTTGTTTTTTTTTAAAGTTCTAACTCCTGCTGGATATAGTTAACAAATGATGTATCAACCAACAGAGAGCTGATTAATTGCCACATTTTGGTAGGAGGTTCATACTCTTGGGGCCTGTAGGAGCATGGTCAGATATAACAATAATAGCACTGCCACAGATAGTGACCGAACTGATCAAGTCTTGGGACACTAGGAAATGCTCCAATCCTGAATACATTGAATGAGCTGCAGAAAAAAAAAACCAACCCTATAGTCTCTGGCCAGAGAATTATCCAATCTCCACACATTTTGTAAGTCTGAATCAGCCACAAATGTATGAAATACCTGATGAGTATTCATGTTTTTATATGGAGATGGAGAAGATTTATCAAAGACTGGGTTTAGAGTTTCCAGCTATAATAATAGAATGGTGGCTCATGTTTTATATTCATAAAACATTTATTAAAAGATTGGTTCATCCTGGTTTGGCCAGTAAGATTGGCAAAGAGATTATACACTTAACAATTTCAGCCTTGAGAACAGTAAATCTGCCCTCACTGTCAGACCTTGATCTCAGGACATAAACATTCAACTTTTTATGTATTAGTATAGCAATACCCCTTGCTTTAGAATTAAAGCAACTGGAAACTGAGAGACCTACCCGATCTCTATTCAATTTACAAACTTCGGGTTCTGTCAGATGTGTCTCCTGGAGCATGGTAATATCAGCATTTTCTTTTTTAAGAATTGAGTATATATTTTTGCTTTTAATAGGGTTATTAAAACCCTTTATATTCCAGGAGACACATTTAATTACTGGAGCCACCATTGTTAAAATATACCAGATAAAATATAAAGTCACTTTGTGAATAAATGAGAAATTGCAATTTTTCCTGGGCAGCAGACAGTTCTTGCATATCTAAGCAGCAAAAGTTAGATAATCCAGGATCAGGATGTCACTTCCCTATACATATTCTACAAGAGTGTGAAGCAAATTCCCAGCATGGGAGTGTAACAGAAGGGTAGCAGAAAGAGGAATTAAATAAGTAAAAAAACAAAATGGAAAAGATAATACAGAGAGAAATACACATTAGCACCATACATTCAAACAGAAGCATTTGTTTAAACTGTCCAAATACACACTTGACACCCAGTAGTGGGCAGCCAGATCAGGTGAATCTTGGATATCCTCACAGCTCCTGGGGCCCCAAACATTGCAACTACTGTAATTATCTGTTACCAATAGAACCTTGACAATTTAGTCCATAAGGAACTACCCTCCAATAAACAATGATAAATATAATCAAATGGTAGATTTTACACTGATGCTCCTTTCCCATGAGGAAAGGCAATAGGAAATAAATTGATAATAATCCTTTAACTCTTCAATGCCAATAAGAGAGAAAAAAGGAAAAAGGAACTAACATAACAGTATCCACTAGTGCCCATGAACTTGTTTAGAAAAGCCATATCAGATATCAGAGAGCAATATATAAATTCCATACAGTTGGATCCCATAGATGTTGATTTTTAGGAAGGAGGAGTTTGCAAAACTTTTAGGTATCTTTCTGCCTCCTGATGAGAATTGACTGATACTGTCCTCTCACCATTCTTACTATGGAGTGTTACTGAGTATTTAGTAAAATATTTCAAGACCATCTTCCTGGCCAGTTGTTTTGCTTGGTTAAAAGCTGCCCTCACTGCAACCAAATCATGGGCATAATTTTGAAAGAAGAGTATTTTAATTGCTGGCTCTCCCCATAAAAGCTGCTTTTTTTCTCTGGATTTCTTCAGTATAAGCTTCTTAGGGATAAACGTCAGGAACTTCACAATCAATGTTCTAGGCACACCTTCTGGAGCTGGCTTGGACAGTAAGATCTAGGAGAATGGAGAGTGAAGCACCCAAACACTATGTAATCTTCCAAGGAACAAAAGACAGCTGATACAAACTTTAGACAACCAAACTATACATTTACTACAACTGTTTCATCCCCAACCTTTCTAAACCAGCCTCCTTCCTTCCTTTGGTCTGCATGGCCCCTGGACCTTCGTTGTCTGCATGCTGGATGAGAAATGCACAAACACAAGGGCATAATAATTGTTCCTTAATAATCTGTTTTATAGCTTCTGCCAAATACAAAATAGTGGTTAATGGGAAATCAATAAAATCATTGATTTATATCTATGTCTTGCTCTGGAAGCCATTGAGAGGTGCACCTGAGCTGGGGGATAGGCTTAAAATCAGGAATGTAACAACAGAGCGAGAGGATATTGGCAGGGAGGGGAGAAGTCCATTGTAACTTACCAGCCTTGAGTCCTGGTTCCTGCCCTGGCTTAGATTGCTCCTCAAGTTTGGCAGGGGAGGTTGCTCAGTCAGCTGCCATTGGTAGAGGTGCAGAATCCCATGCTTCTCATCCTACGGGTCTTCTGGGGCATCCTCCATAGTCCCTGCTACTTCCTTGCCTTGACCCTCCTTGTCATTCCATTGAATAATTAAGTTGACAAGGGGTCATGAGTCACTTCAGGTTCAGTACTGGGAGCTCTTGACAGTGTCCAGTTAAGCTCATCGTGGAAGGGGCATGTATGATTATCCCTGCCAGAGCAACTGTTGGAAACCTTTGCCTTCCTGTACATAAGTCTCAAGGGCTTTATGTGTTCCTGGCCCTGGGTTAGTGTCTGCTCAGTGCTCACCTGCTCCAGCCTCCTTGAAATTTCTCAGTACAGGTGAATGTTCCTGCTGCTCCAGGTGAAGTCATGAAGGACAGTGTACTCTGACCACATATTGATCAGCACCTGGGTGTGGTTGGCAGGCCAGGAGGCTGCTTTCACAAAGATGTTAAGACAACTTCACTCTATCCTTTATTCACAGTACTAAAGCATCATTTTACCACCATTAGCTGAAAATAGGGGAGAAATGAAGTAAGATTAACTAAATTGGCAGGAAATAGGGTGGCAACAGCAGACCATAGTATTAAGGAAAATGAACTGACAATTGCAATGTGTACATGTTCACTGAAAGGATGAGATAATTGTTTACAGTTTGGTATGTGTGGAATGCGGCATGCATCCAGGCAAAAAGCGGAGCATGCTCAGAACAAAAGTAGGCCAAAGATCACCGAAGTAGGTCAGCTATGCTCAGTGTAAATATAGACTAAAGGTTTCAAACCATAATACTACAAACCATAATATTAGACAGACCATAATACTAAACAGACCATAATATTTAGTAGAGATCATAATAATCAGAAATAGTAAACCATAATGATTCAGCAAACAGTTACAACTGGATAATAAAGAAAGGATTGAAAAAGTAGTCAATAGAATAAGGGTCTGATGACTGGCAAAAATGTATGAAAAGCAGTGTGCTAGAATGAATTTTTAGGGGAGGCTGGGAGGAGATTAGAAAATTGAGGAGATCAAGTCAGGTCAGAATCTGGATGGTGTGATTGTTGCGGCAGATCAAGCAAGCAGCAGCAGCAGCACCAGCAGCACCAGCAGCTGAAGCAGCAGCACGCTGACAGAGGAGAAGGAGCCTTGACAGAAAAGAGAGATATAAGCCCACAGAGAAAGTGAGCATGCTAGCTATAGTTATAGAATAATAGGACTAATGTGTATACATATGTGTATCTGAGTTAATAAAGATGTGTGTGTGTGTGTGTTATGAATGTTATGTTAATTTACATGTATAGGGTATAAGGTCTAAGGATTACCCTCAGCGAACTGTAGGCGACTGAACACCGCATGCAGAGCATAACCATTTAGTATTGCTCTAACTGTATGTTAGTATGTGTCGGGCACTTTTAGCTTGTACCCAAGAATTGTGCCAGTAAAAGGGATTAGTGTTTAGATTGTTGTATCAGGGAATACACTAAATAAATTGGCAAATTGGAAAAAGTCCAGCGGAGGGCAACAAAAATGATTAGGGGGCTTATGAGGAGAGGCTGAGGGAACTGTGCTTATTTAGTCTGCAGAAGAGAAGAGTGAGGGGGGATCTGATAGTGGCCTTCAACTACCTGAAGGAGGATTCCAGCAAGGATGCAGCTAGGCTGTTCTCAGTGGTAGAAGATGACAGAACAAGAAGGAATGGTCTCAAGTTGCAGTGGGGGAGGTCTAGGTTGGATATTAGGAAAATCTTTTTCACTAGGAAGGTGGTGAAGCACTGGAATGGGTTACCTAGGGAGATGGTGGAATTTCCATCCTTAGAGGTTTTTAAAGGCCTGGCTTGGCAAATCCCTGGCTAGGATGATTTAGTTGGGGCTGGTCCTGCTTTGAGCCAGGGTTTGGACTAGATGACCTCCTGAGGTCCCTTCCATCCCTAATGATTCTATGAAAAGATACTTTGTTCTGGAAAAGTACTGCCTGTGTGTCAATCAATTTCATCAAAAGGCTCTATCCGTGTCCTCCCAGGGGTAACTGGTCCAAGCTATTCTGGAGAGCTTTCTAGAAGGGAAACCCAAGTAGTTCCTCTAGGACAGGCAAGAACTGTGCAAGAACAGATTAATAGGTCAGCATCTGGGGAGCCTGGAAGGGGGCAATAGGTGAGCTATTCTGGGGTACCTGGGTCTGTTCTTGTGGTAACAGGAACAGGATCCATGTTCACCTGTAGTGATCTGTAAAGAATGCAGCTGAAAGCTATTCTGATGTGGTCAGCGCAGCTCACTATAACTGGTGACAACAGGGTGACAGGGACCTTTGAGTAAGAGTCAAGGAGAAAAGGGTTCACTGCATTGTGGACATGGAAATGGCGGACTATTGGAACTCAGGACATGGTACACGGCCCTTGCCCCAATCCAGACTGCAAACTGTCATGGGTACAGGGCCATGTCACAGCTCAAGGTGTGTATTTATCCACAACCCTCAGGCATGCCAGTTTACTCACTCTCTATCACTTTCAGACATGTATTTCTGAGATTTAGATGTGGACAATAGGAGGGTTAAGCTCTTCATTCACATTTTCTGAGTTGGCCTGAGAACATTTGCATGTTCAACTAGAGGCTAGAATTTTATGCCCCCAATCTTCTTCTAAAAACTATGCAACTTTCAATACAACTCTGTTTTCTGTTTTTATAAGAAAAAATTCAACCTTTATCAACAGATGCTACTGTTATTTCCTATTCTAGTATTGGGGAAAACTGTAGAATCTCAGACACCACTATGTGATAACTGTTGACAAATGGTCACTTTTACTGGGAACCATTGTATATGAAATTAAGCATCTATGTGAATATATATGTAATTATTATCATATTGAATGAGGTGCCATGTGAGCCTAACTAATTTCACTATTTCAGTGTAGATTCTGACATCTAGCACAAAGTTGTGCTTCAGAATAAATGTTTTACTGAGGGTTCTATACAGTACATACAGTCTTCCATAGCAAAGTGAAAGTGTCAGACTAGTGCACATGAAAACACGTTTTTGATTTTTCCTATTTAAACACTTAGTTGCCAATCCTTAGTGGACAGTCTATTTCAGTGCCTGGTTTCAGGTTGATTTCAAGCCAATCAACAAGTATGCTTAACTCTCAGAAACCACTGGAGAAAAGGTTCATGTGAAAAGCACTTGAATGCTAAGGGAGCCACTTGGCACCACTATTAATCCCCATGAAAGATCTCTGAGCTGACACAAAAAGTCAAATATGTGCAATTGAAGGTGCTACCCCTTTCAGTATGGATTGTTGTCTGACCCAGCACAGCAACTAGCTGCAAGGAAGCAACAAATAATTCCCCAGTTTCTTAAAACTGAAAAACTATTTTATTTTTTATGTTTTTCATTATATTAAAATTATAGTCAAACTGGTTCTCTTTGCTTCCCATTACTTGCTTGGGAAAAAATTGTGGCAAAACTATACTAATTCTTTATTGTAATTCACAGAGTGAAAATAAACTGTCAGCCATTTAGAAATACTTTTATTTACAAATCTATTTAACTATATAATTTCTGTTGTATAGTTCAAATTAGTGGGAGCTGCAGCCATATAACTGAAGGCAGAATCTAGCCTATACTTTGGAGATCAGTGATTAGCTTTAAATCTTAAGATACTTGTCTAATTTAACAGAATCAAAGAACCAACCTGACAAACCTAAATATTCACAAGAGACCACAACATACAGCACATTTATGTTACTCGAGAGGACTCAGAACATTATTTTAAACTATATTAATATGACAGCGAGAGTTCTGTGGCACCTTAAAGACTAACAAATTTATTTGGGCATAAGCTTTTGTGGGCAGAAACCCACTTTGTCGGATGCAACATTATTAATATGTTTATTCTGGGTATGGCATTGATAGAAATGATTTGATATTAATGAGGTCTGGATTCAAATACAACATTAATATAATTCATTTGTTCTGTCAGTTTGGGAGCCAAGGCTTAAATAAGTGTAAGAAAGATACATTATAAAATACACATTGGTTAAGTAATTGTAATTAATCGGTTACCTATTTCATGTTTCTCACAGTTCTTTGGATCTTTGTTCCTTAGCAAAAGTGCAGCCTAGGGAGTTATTGTTAATTTCTAAGTTTTATTAGCCAAAAGTAGAATTTAAAATACAATTAAAATTACAGAAAGCAAAATTAGGATGCCTAGATGGTAGTTTACATGTAAAAGAATATATTTACCATGGAATGTTAAAACTTATCAAGAGTAAATAAATCAAATAAATTGATTTTATATCTTATATTTTTATTTCAAAGAGACACTTATTCTAGTTTTATACTATGTAGGGGAGGTGATTTTGGCATAACATGGAAGTATGGACCTTTTATTAGAAGTTCTTATTTATTATTAATCAGACTTAAATGCCAATTAAATTATGGGACAGACCATGGCAGTTCAAACTAATAACTTCAAAGTTGGAATTTGGAAATGTAGCCAAGTTTCTTAATTAGTAAAAATGTCAATGAAATTCCAAAGTACTTACCCAGGTGATACTCAGAGCCAAGCTTTCCCCCATGCCTATACACAGCATGGTCATATATTATACCCCAGGTAATATAATATGCTAGTTATGATTTGAAGCTATTCTAATTTCTTTGGAAGTTCACCTGTAGTATAACCTCTTTGAACCAAGTGTTCAAAAATAGCTGTAGAAATCTTTAGCTTAGAAGACAATTCAAAGATTCTTCTTCTTTTTGTCTAAGAAAGACTGAATTACTCTTTCCCACAAAACATGCAGTTTCTTGGCTGATCTGTTTGAAATATTCAGGGTTTCAACTATCTTTTTCTCTGTTACTAATACTACTAAATTTAGTTATTTTAATGAGTTTCCCAAGCCTCTGTACTCTCAGTTCCTAATTTACTATTGTTATTTCTAAAAAACCAGGGTTAAACTTGTCAGTAAAATACAAGTACACATTACACATTTAAGTCTTTTGCAGGAATTAAGTCAGGTATATACATTCTGGGAAGCAATTAGCTAAGAATAACCAAGTTGTTATTTGTGTTAACAAAAAACATGTAAAAAATGTTTTTATCTTTAATCAGAGGGAATCAACATAAAGATGCATTCTTCAGCTCAGTTGCAATGGCCAGTTTCTTGACATAAAAAGTTCATTTAGATAGTTTTCATTCAAGGTGTTATGATATCTGTATTGTTGTTCTTTTTTGAATTTCACAGAAGGCTCCCTAAATTGGGCTCCAAGGGAACAAGTTAATAGCATTTGTCTGACAAAAATTTATGTTTTACCTGACAGAGCACTCTCAGTGGCCAACTGGTGGTCCCTTTGTCTCTCTTGTCGAGATGTTTTGACTTCAGGGAGTCATGTGCTCAACAGAACAAATCTGGTGGTCTGGGAACCTTCTGGTTAAAGTTAATGTAAACCAAACAGAAACTGACCCAAGTTTCAGTCAAAAGTTTGAAATGTCCACACAGAATAAAAGTTATGTCCCTTCTCATCACCCAATGAAAAAATAAGATGTCTCCTTTGTGACTATTTTTGTAGTTGTTCATGGTCACTTCTACTTTTTGTTTGCAGGACTCATGGTCCATGAATCTTCATGGGCAAATATCTTATGATTTCCCTGTTTGTGCAAGACACTTTAGGTCATAGCAGTTTCTGCAAGACTTCTTGTCATAACTCCATTGAACATCTGCTTGTCTAGCTCCAGTTAGCAGGTTGCTTTGCATATCCTTGCAGTGTACCTTTGGCCACTTTGCATGACTCCATGTTCTTTCCCAAATTGCAGTTTCTCTGTCAACATTTAGAACAGTCTACAGAACTGCTCATTTTGATATTAGAAGAAAGTCTCTCTGTAAAGTCTCTTCACATCCTTTGATGATTCTGTACTTGTTCAGTAGTTCAATGCAGCAGTATAAAGTCAATTAACTCATTAGCTTGGTTCAACAGGATACAACAGTTTGATGAAATCATATGTTCAAACAACTGTACAGACCTTTGTATTAGTACCAGGTAATTTCTTTCACTTTACTGATAAGGTTGGAAGGATCATTTCATATGTGAAGGACTCTGCAACTGTCGATCAAATAGTTAACCAGACCTAATTGACACTTTACTCTTCACATTTTGACAGAGTTCAGCTAAAATAGTTTCACTTCACATTGGTTTTTCCACACACCAATTGAATGCATCATTTTCTTTAACCTAACTGCTCCCCCAGAAAAACCCTTTTTAGAGTTTTGTTGGTAATTAGGTAGAAGTATATATTCTTACTGACCACATTTCTTATGTAAAATAGATAGCACCACAAGAATTACTTCATTATTTTCCAACACCCTCAGTGGACCTTTAGTGATTTCATGCAGCATTCATACTGGTGGCTCTGCCATGACTTTATTAAGGAAACATATGAACTGTAATCCCTTCTTACCAAGCAGAGGTGGGAGACTTGAACCAGGAGTCTCCCACATCCCTTCTGAGTATCCGAATCTCTGGGCTAAAGGTTATAAGTGTTGTGTATTTTGTGTCTTGCCTAATTCTCTGAGTTGCCGTAGCAACAGAGCTTATCTTGCTGCCATAGCAATAGAGTTAGATTATTAGAGGATAGCTCATCTTAGTCCTGGCTGGTTTTAGTGTTAGTTCAATAAAGGCTTTTCATGGATTTGCATCTCTCTGTGTTCCATGCTGATTTCTCTCTGAATACAAGTACTTTCCAAGGATTTAACATAATAATAAGGGAGGGCTGCTGCCTTCTTCAGCTGGTTTGTGTGGAGTTAGGTGGCCTCTGAGCATGCCTTGGATTAGGCCACACATGTAATTTAGGCAGCGGAGTGCCTATGTTCCCCCCATTTGTGGATCACTCTTGGGTTTAGATAGGAAGTAGGTGCCCAGGCACTTACAAAGATGCAGCAGCGAGTGTGCTCAGAGGCAGAAACATAGGCACTTAGGGAACTTTTACTGCAAAAATTTATGCACCAAGTGAATTTAGTTGCCGACGTGGTTAGGCAGCAGTTGAGCAGGAGTTTTCTGAATCACAATGATGTCTAAAATTGGGATGTAAATGGAATGCTAAATCTGCAGTTTCAGCACCTAATCACCCTCATGGATCTGGATCTTAGGTTTGTGAGCCACTTTGGTGTGTTTCAAATGTTATCCTAGCTAGCCAGTGGTATTTCTCAGGATTAATCTTTTCTGATTATCAATATTACAGTACATCTAATCTTCTTCATTTTTCCAGCATCTATCCAGTTTTCCATGCCTTTTCAAAAATTATCAGTGTGTATGAACAATAGGTTCATATGCTAATTCCCTAATATCTAGAAAGCATTCCTTGTCTAGAGCAGCTGATTTGTATATGCTTAAGTTTCCCAAGTATTGTCTTACCTGACCTTTGGCAGTAGCTATTTTTTCTGGTCATAGACTCAACATTTAGAGATAGAGAAGGCCTATTAAATTATCCAGTCCATCTTCCTGACATCCAGTTGATCTTAATATATCAGTATCCTAAATATATAAATCCTGAATGTTCACTTCTGAATTAGGCAAATTTCTTTATTTTTCTTTTTGAAGACAGATTTTATAAAAGAGTTTCAGTATTTCAGTCATTTAAGTCATCATTAACTTAATCCCCCACCTCATTACTAATAGCCTACTTTCTCTCCAGGACTTCATTTCCCTTGATATTTATAAAAGGCTTTCCCTCCCCCTTAACCTCTTTACCTAGAATTAACTTACTCCAGTTTTCTTTTTTAGTCTTTTTTTCACTATGTGTATTCTTATGTAGTTCTATCCCCATTTTTTCATTTATATCGATATAAATAAATAAATCATTTCAGACCTTTGAGCAGTCCTTCCTAAAGCCATATCTGATGTTTCTTTTTTTCTTCTTTTTCAGATTAATTTGTTTTCTGTTGAATATTAATTATGGTGAATTTTGAAAATCCTCAGACATCTTCAAGGTTAATGGATATTATGCTTCCTCTTATCAGACGTGACTATGTAGGGTCTGATCCATTGACTTCACTGAGCATTAGATCAGGAGCAAAAGTCCTGACCTGCAGATGCTTATGCACTGAGTAACTTTACCAGATGCTGTATTGCCAAAAGCATAAAAGGAATAAATAACAACTATTATACCATAAGTGTAAGCTGTAGTTTAGGATTTTTTAATCTAAACCAAGTGAGAACTATTGTTAGCAGCAAACAAACTTCATAAACCTTAAAAAATATTGGTACAAGTAAGTAAATCAGACATAGACCTAAGCTGCGCGTTTGAAACCGAAAAGAGAATTTTCAGGTGCTGCATGTAATTCAATAGATTCTTAATTCCTTTCCCCAGGGCTTAAATTCAGATGAACCTGTCTGGAGCAGAGTTTTGGTAAATATTTTCAAACCCATGGGTCAAAAGCACCAAACCCTGGCGCTGCCTCGGAGGGACAGAAACCCCAAGCCTCAATACCCCCGGCAGGGCAGAAGCCCTGAGTCCTAGTGTCTTTCTCCCTTTATGGTTACTTGAAAAGTATAAACATAAAAACTTATTTGTGCCTTTTGGTCTTCTGCTTCTTTATGGCGTATAAAGACGGCCTGAAAGTTCTCTTTTCTACTATCTTCTATTGGTAATTCAGGGTCTTGGCTACCCATTTTTCCTAGAAGAGTCTATGGACAGGTGGATAACTAGTATGGCTAAGGGCAAGCCTACACTAGAAAGTTTTGCTGGCATAGCTACATCAGTTGGGGATGGGGGTGGGGATTTGCCAACATAGCCATGCCAGTAAAATCCTAAGTGTAGACACAGGTATATCAATATAAAATGCTTATACTAGTATAGCTTATGCTGGTCAGGGAATTGGCACCAGCTGTATTGGTATAAGCATTTATTTATATATAAATAAATTTTATACTGTCTGTATTAGGAAAATTTTGCCATTTCACTATACTAGTTTTAAGTACAGTAGTACAGTTAAACCTGAAAAACCCTGCTAGTGTAGACCTGATATAAGATATCACTGAGAAAAAGAAGATAGAATCTGATGTGCTAGAAGGAGAGGTGATTTTATTCAAGCTGTTTTGAACCACATGTTTTTTGTATATTTTTGCTAACACCTATTTTACATGAATGTCTGAGAGAAAATTTGAGGAAAAGCTATTTTGTTAAATATTCAACACCCCCACCGCTTCAATTAAAGCCTGAAAAACTCTTAATCCACATCTGTGGCCACTTCCAGGGAGAGTTTTAGCAAAACAGGATAAGATAAGGAATCAGGTTCCTTGTACAGTCAGGCTGTTCTGGTTTACCACCATCTGCATAACAGACTGCTACCAAAGACAAAGATCAACCTGATGCAGGGACACCTTGGCACAAACTCTTGCCACGCCACAAGCCCTATGCCAGAAGCCAGATAGAAAGGAGGTAGGAGATGCTATGGCAACTCCACACCATCAGAGAATTCCCCTGTGCAGGAAGAATTGTCGGTGGAGCCCTTACACCAGGTTTAAAGCTGCTCTGTACAGCACAAAGCAGCTGGAGCACTCCTGGGAATCAGGTCCAAGACAGGCCTTATATTTCTAAAGATAAAAATATATCAAGAAATATACATTTTTGTTTTGAAAAACAAAACCAGCAAACCTTTCACATCTTCCTTAGACATCATACAAACCAAATATTTTTTCCTCTCCAACTAAACTTTAATTTGAAACAAGCTGCAATATAGTATTTACTTTTCCTCATTTCATTTCCGACAAATTCCACACTGAGATGGCAAAGGGCTGGAGATCTACCTTTAGTGACTTGAATTTAGTGGGAAATGGGTTTAAACCAGATGACAGTGAGCTGTTAGTTACATGCTATGAATTCAGTCTTTTGTTGGCATAAACTAAGCACAGTTCTCAAAGTATCATTAGCTCCTTTTAGTATCACCTACTAATCTGATAGAAAGACCAGGCAGTAGGGTCTGAATTCCCAGTTGGGGACTGCCTGACTAGCTACTAATAGTTTTCACACCAGGGAAACATAAAAAGCTCATCTCACGTTAAGAAAGGGACCCCAGACTCACATCTTTCCACATATTCACTCAAACCACTTGCATACATTCTTGCACATTTTCACACTCTGTTTTCAAAATATATAAGATTGACAATATCTAATAACTTCACCATCTTTTTCTGATTTTCAGACTCAGACATCATTCGCTACTCTGATGACTGAGGAAATTGTAAGGTGGTAAAACAATTAGATGAAACAAAACAGACTATTACCTACAATTTTTTTTCCCCAATCAGCTGGAACTGATTGAGGAAATCAAGGGATTTGCTGACACAATCCTATATTCTTTCTACAACTTTCATATGAATGGCACATATTCATATCTGAGTAACTGTAGACTGCAGAGTCTGCTAATTACCATCATTACTGCCAAACAAATACATTACAAGAACAAAATTTAATGGAAAGTCTATTGTAATAAACTAAATACTAAATACTTAAAACCAGCATAACCTAAGACCAAGGAATGGGTCTGAGTTGAAACAGCACACTCATAATGAACTTTCCCACTCACTCAAATGTTTCCAGCACATACCATTTTCACTTATCCATCTTTCATTTCTATTTTCTAATTTCTTTGCCAACATGATTAATGAGAGATTTACATAAACAGAAAGATTTTTCTGCAATAACCCATGTTAATGTCTGTTTCTACATATTCCAGGACAGGAGTGTTTTGAAACTTCTAATCAGTTGCCATAGAAATGACGTCAAATAGTGGTGGAGTCTAACTTTAAAGAAGGTGTTAACTTAAAAATATCTTTCCCCAAATTTCAACAGCATGAAAGCTGGGGAGGGTCATGAGGAGAAAGAATGTTAGAAGTTATACTTCTTTGTACTAATGGGAAAGATAACACATTATACTATTGTATTTCCAGAGCTAGCAAAGTGGAGAGCAATTTTTCATGCCGTGTTAAATAAATCTGCAGAACAAGAAACTACTGACTGCTAGGAGACAACGGCAGTCAGAAGCACCAAATGCCATTATTTTGCCATGTATCATGTCCTATGGCTTATATCTCATAAAGGAGCATTGGCTTGGACTTAGGCCATATGGAACAGTGTCAGAAATTCCCAAAGTCAGAGATATGCAATAAGAAAAAATAAAGAACTATGCAAACCTTCACACAACATTCCAACTAACTCAAACTTGAACAGATTTTCTTTAGAGACAAATCTTATATTGTTATGTCATGCTAAATGTCTTTGGATTGTTTGGTTTTAAATTTCACACACTCCCCATTTCTGTTTTTAGCTGTGAATGAAAGTAGAAACATATCTTGATAGTATCTTTATTTAAGACAAAAATAGGAAGTACCAACCTTAAAACAGCTTGATTTTTATAATATTTCCATTTCCAAGAATTTTACATACATTTGAAATAAACCTAATATAAGCAACCAAACTTACGGATGATTAGCTTTTGGACCTTTTTTAAGACGTGTGACCAGTAGTAGACTAGTAGACTACTGGTCACATATTACATATCTTTTAGAGAACATGCTCACAAGCCACAAAATTTGATATAAGGCACTCTTAACCCGGACGCAATAACTATCACTGTGCACACATTAAATGAATTAAGAGCTGGCTAACTGACAGATCCCAAAAAAGACACTGTCAGTGGAGAATCATCATTGAATGGGGGTGTTTCTGTTAGGGTTCTGCAGGGACGGGTTCTAGGCCTTACGCCTTTCAATATTTTTAGTAATGGTCTGGAAGTGATTATAAAATCATTGCTGATAACATTTGCAGATGACTCGTAGCTGGATAAAATGGTAAATTATAAGAAGAGGACAATCATACACAACCATCTGGATCACTTGGTACACTGGGCCCATTCAAACAAAATGTGTTTTAATGCCACCAAATGCAAAGTTATTGATCTAAAAACAGGGAATGCAGGTTACATCTACATAATGAGGGATTGTATAATGGACAGCAGTGAGCCTAAAAAGATTTAGGGGGTCATAGTGGACAAGCAACTCAACATGAACTCCTAGTGTGATGGTTTGGCAGAAAGGACAATGCAATCCAAGGCTATAGAAACAGGGAGCAGTTAACAGAGCTAGATGGAATATTTTTGTCAAAAGTTTTTCACAGGAAAATACCATTTCAACTAATTGATTTTTCATGAAATCATACTGATTTCAAATACATTTTTTTTTTTTTAAATGGACACTTTGTTTGAAAATGTTGAAACAACTTGTTTCAACATTTTTAGAACAAAAAGATTTTGGTACCAAAAAACAGTGAAAACTTCAAATAGCCATTCCCCAATATTACCTCTTTTTTATGAATAATAAGATTTCAAATTGATTTTAACGTGATTGAACTTTCTAGGCTACATACAGCTGTTAAAGCATACTTATTTTAAAAGAAAGTAAAAGGCAAAGTGCATCATTAATGAATTTTTTTCATATACAATATTGTTGCAGCCATGTTGGATATTAGAGAGACAAGGTGGGGGAGGTAATATCATTTATGGGACCAGCTCCTGTTGATGAGAGAGACAAGCAACCCTCAACCACTCTAAGTTAATCATCAAAAGCAAGCTCCCCAGGGACCAGGATACATCAGCTCAAAGCAGTACCAGACCCTGCTAGAACAATGGATGCAAAACCTGCAGACATATCTCAACTGCTGCAATGATCAAAACCTTCTACAGCACACCTTTCAAAATCCATGGGTCGTACACCTACCTATCACTGTATGTGGTTTACCTCATCCTGTGCATGAAATGCCCTGTGATGGGGTGGCCTTCGTGCTCCCGTGGGCCAAGTGCTTTTTCAGTGGGGTGGGCACAAAATGGCCACCCAGGGCTCCTACCAGTCTCAAGATGGCAGCCATCTCTCTTCGGCCCAGTCTTCCCTCAGGCCTTCGCAGGCCAAGTAGTGCCCTCGGGACCTTAGGTTCTAAGGTTTGGGGTAGGGGGTGTCCGAGCCCACCCTCTTCTTCAGACACCAGCCCAGAGACCCTGGCTGACAGCAGTGGCTGGCGGCTGCTGCTATAAGGCACTGTGTAAGTCTTTTCTCTGGGCTGCTTTCCTACCCTGGTCCCCATTGGGGCTAAATAGCCACTCCACCGGGCAAACCCCTGCTTTCCTCTGGCTTCTGCCATCTCCGTCTCCCCAAAGCTCCAGACCTCCAAACTCCAAAAGCACCCCCCCCCTTGAGTTGAAATAGTCCTTGCCCCCAGTGCAGCCGGAGGAGCCGGTGTTCCACCCAGGGCTGGTGAGTGTGTTTCTTGTGCCTCTGCCTGGATTGGCCTTCCCTTCTACCCCTGTCTTGGCACCCTCCTCCCCTGCTTTCAGCCTAGCGGGGAGGAGCGGTTGCCGTACCCCCCCCTCCCCTCCCTTCCCTCAGCCAGTCCTACGTGCCAGTCCTACGTGCGGGCGTTGGCGCGGGTGGTGGGGTCCACAGCCGTGGTGGCAGCCTCCAAGATGTACGGGAATGTGGTATTCTTCCTGGTGTCGGAGGCCGCTGCCCAGGAGGCGGTGGTGACGGGCCTGGCGGTAGGGGGCGTCCACATCCCCGTGGAGCCCCTGGAAGACCTGGGCGTACAGGTGGTCTTTACCTCCATCCCGCCCTTCCTCCCCAATGCCGCCCTTCTGCCTTTCCTCTCTGCCCTGGGGAGGCCCATCTCCACCATCAGCCCGCTTCCCCTCGGCTGCAAAGACCCTGCCCTCCGCCACGTCCTCTCCTTCCGCCGGCAGGTGCAGCTGCAGCTGCCGCCAGCGGTGCGTGGCAGGGAGGCGCTAGAGGGGTCGTTCCTGGTGCCCCATCAAGGGGCCCAGTATAGGGTCCATTATAGCACAGGTGAGGCCCGGTGCTTCCTCTGCCGGGCGACGGGGCATGTCCGGAGGGACTGCCCCCTGGCCTGGCAAAGTGGGGAGCCCGGGACCCCTGGGACCCAAGGGGGTGCCAGCCAGACCAGCGGCAGCGCCCCCCTCAGCCGTGCGGTCCCTGTGGCTGCCCCTCCTCCATCACCTGCCACCTCCGCTTGGGCCCCGGGGGTGCCTCCCCCGGTGTGCCCAGATGAGCGGGCGGGCCCCGCTGATGCCCGGAGCAGTCTGGCAGGGCCTGCGGGGGAGAGGGAACCAGGGCTGCCTTTGGCAGGCACTGGAGTGGGATCGCCCCAGGGAGAGGCCTTTCCTTCCCCTGCTGCCCCACCTCCGCTTTCCCACATCCCGTCCCCTGCGCTCTTGCCCCCTGGCCCTGCCCCCACCGCCCAGCTCTCCACCTCGGAGGGTTGGGTGCTCGTGCAGGGTAAGCACGGCAAGCATAAGGCCGGGACCCAGCGCCCCCTCCCCCTCGTCACTGAGGGGAGTGAACGTCCCTACAAGTCCCACAAGGGGGCTGCTGGACCCGGGCCTTCTGCCGCGCCCCCTGCGGGGGCCCGGTGGGTGGCACCAGCCGAGGAGACTGCAGCGGCAGCTGTGGGTGGTCCCATCTCCCTCCTAGAGTCCCTCCTCGAGGAGTACCCGGCCGGATGCCCCTCTGCCCCCCCACCCCTCGCACCCTCTACCGGTGCTGAGGCTGCACCTCGGTGGGGACCGAGGAGGACCTCGCAGTGGCAGGGGGAGACTTCTCCTCCTTAATGGAGGAGATAGATGCCTTGGGCCTGACCCCGGCATGTCCGGGGGTGGACGACCCTCCCCACCCAGAGGGTTCGGCCGAGGATGGCCCACAGCCGCTTTCCCCTTCCCCTCCCTCCCTTCTCTAGCCGCTGGCCCTGCTCCTGTCCCCAAGACCCTTCCAGACCCTTCTCCCTCCCTGGTCAACGGTGCCGTCTCCACTGCAGCCTTTGAGGCGATGGCTGGAGCCGAATACCCAGGCCCCGGGCAGCTGGACTCCCCACTCTCGAGGGCGGGATGCCCCCCGTCGATCCAGTCGCCCCTCCCCAGGAGTGTGGAACCACACATGGTGCGGCTCCTGAGCCAAGCCCCGAGGCCGCCCCCCCCGTCTCGCCTAACCCTCTAGCTCCCGGCCCCGATCCGGAGACACCACGCCCCGCTGGCCCAGCCGCCGCGGAACCCGCACCCACTCCTGACCCTGTTTCCCCCCCTACCCCCTGCAACACCCTGCCCCTGCCTTGACTCCTCCCCTTCTCCTTGGTCCCGCCACTCCTCCAACTCCCGCCCTCGAACCCTCCCTCCCTCTCCCTGCTACCTGTGTCCCCGCCGCCCCTGGAGTTGTCTCCTTCCCTATGGAGAGCTCCCAGGAGGCGGCCTTTGTTTTCACCACTCCTGGCTCTTTAGGGGCTGCTGTCTTCCCTCCGCCGCTGTCCCCGCCATCTGCCCCATCCGGCAGCGGGGCCGCTGTAGGGGTCGAGCCGGAGGACGAGCCCCCCGAGGCGCTGCGTGAGGAGCTGTGCACCTTTTTATGGGACTCACGTGGTGCCCGGAACCGGGTGCAGCTCGCACTGCAGCGCTGGGGGGACTTTCACCGTGTCCTCCGGGCTGTGAGGACCACGTTGAAGGAGGGGAAAGGGACCGGGCGGCAGGACGCCGCGGCCTACCAGAGGGCCCGCAGCTTCCGTGACGCCCTGATGGTCTTCGGGACCAGTCACGGGCTGCTGCGGAGCCCAGCGAGGACCGCTGGCATTCCTGGCCGCGAGGATCTCCCCCATCCCTCCTTATCATGCCTGAAATTTTTGTCACCTTAAACACGAGGGGCTGCAGGACGGGTCTCCACAGGACACAGGTGCTCTCCTTCCTACGGGAGGGGGGGTACGCCGTGGCGTTCCTGCAGGAGACCCACACGGACCCAGCCGCCGAGGCCAGCTGGCGGCTGGAGTGGGGAGACGGGGTGCACCTGAGTCACCTCTCCGCCCGCACGGGCGGAGTAGCCACCCTGTTCTCCCCCACCCTACAGCCCGAGGTGCTGGGGATCACCGAGGTTGTGCCGGGCCGTCTGCTGCACCTCCGGGTCCGCATGGAGGGGCTGACGTTGAAGCTTGTCAACGTCTATGCCCCGACTGTGGGCCCGGAGCGGGTGTGGTTCTTTCAGCAGGCGGCCGCCTTCCTCGGTGCACTGGATCCTCGCGAGTGCCTGGTCCTGGGCGGGGACTTTAACACCACCCTCGAGGAGCGGGACCGCACGGGGACCGAGCAGTGCCAGGCTGCCGCTGACGTCCTCCGGGAGATTATAGACCATCACTCCCTGGTGGACGTCTGGAGGGACCACCACCCAGACGACACCGTCACCTTCACCTTTGTCCGGGTGGGGGAAGATCGGTCGAGCTACTCCCGGTTAGACAGCATTTACATCTCTCGTCACCATCTCTCGCGGGCCCACTCCTCCAGCATACGGCCGGCCCCGTTCTTGGATCACCACTTGGTGACCGTGACGGCCTCTCTGATGGCAGAGAGGCCAGGGCAGGCCTACTGGCATTTCAACAACAGCCTGCTGGAGGACGTGGGCTTCGTGTCGTCCTTCCAGGAGTTCTGGCTGGCTTGGCGGGGGCAGAGGCGTGCCTTTCCCTCGGCACGGTGCTGGTGGGACATGGGGAAGGTGCGCGCCCGGCTCTTCTGCCTCGACTACACTCGGGATGCCAGCCGGCGGAGGGATGTGGGGATAGAGCAGTTGGAGCAGGAGGTCTTAGCGCTAGAGAGGCGTCTGGCCGCCAGCCCCGAGGATCCATCCCTCTGCAGAGCGTGCCGGGAGAAGCGGGAGGAGCTCCGGGCCCTTGAAGACCTTCGGGCTCGGGGTGCCTTCGTTCGATCCCGCATCCGTCTCCTTCGGGAGATGGATCGTGGCTCCCGCTTCTTCTACGCCCTGGAGAAACGACAGGGGGCCCGGAAGCACGTCACCTGCCTTCTGGCAGGGGACGGCGCCCCCCTGACGGATCCAGTGGAGATGCGTGGAAGGGCCCGGGCCTTCTACGCCGACCTCTTCTCCCCGGATCCGACCAATGCCGCCGCCCACAGGATGCTCTGGAACAAACTTCCCACGGTCGGCACGGGAGACCGGGACCGGCTGGAGCTACCTCTCACTCTGGCCGAGTTCTTGGAAGCCCTCCGCCTCATGCCCACCAACAAATCCCCGGGCATGGACGGGCTGACCGTGGAGTTCTACTGCGTGTTTTGGGACGTCCTTGGCCCGGACCTCTCCACCGTCTGGGCCGAGTCCGAGGCCAGCGGAGAGCTCCCCCTTTCGTGCAGGCGGGCCGTGCTCGTCTTACTGCCCAAGAAGGGGGACCTCCGCGACCTCCGGAACTTGCGTCCCATCTCGCTCCTCTGCACAGACTACAAAATCATGGCCAAGGCCGTCTCCCTGAGGCTGGGGTCCGTGCTGCAGGACGTGGTCCATCCCGACCAGACCTATACCGTCCCGGGCCGTACCATCTTCAACAACCTGTATTTGGTCCGGGATCTCTTAGAGCTTGGGTGTAGGGATGGTCTGTCGTTCACCCTCCTGTCCCTGGATCAGGAGAAGGCATTCGACAGGATGGACCACGGGTATCTCCTGGGCACCCTGCGGACATTCGGCTTCGGGCCCCGCTTTGTGGGTTTTCTCCGGGTGTTGTATGCCTCTGTGGAGTGCCTGGTCAAGCTCAACTGGACCCTGACCGAACCGGTCAGCTTCGGGCGCGGAGTGCGCCAAGGCTGTCCATTGTCGGGCCAGCTGTACGCCCTGGCCATTGAGCCGTGAGCCAGCGCTGAGGCGGGTCTTGTCAGCGTACGCTGATGATGTGCTCCTCGTGGTCCAGGACCCAGGCGACCTGGTGCGGTTGGATGCCTGCCTGGTCGTCTACTCAGCAGCCTCCTCCGCCCGGGTCAATTGGGCCAAGGGCTCTGGCCTGATGGTAGGGGCCGGGTGGCGGGCGAGCTCCCTCCCACCCGCGCTTCAAGCCATTCGGTGGAGCGCGGGTCCGCTGCTCTATCTGGGCATTTACCTCTCTGCCACCCATCCCTCCCCAGCAGAGAACTGGCAAGATTTGACGGACAGGGTGGTGTGGCGGCTCCAGAGCTGGACAGGACTGCTCCGGTGCCTCTCCCTTCGGGAGAGGGCGCTGGTGCTGAACCAGCTGGTCCTGTCCATGCTCTGGTACCGCCTCAACACCCTGGTCCTGACCCCGAGCTTCCTGGCCTACCTCCAGAAGACAGTTCTGGAGTTCTTTTGGCCAGGACTGCACTGGGTCTCTGCAGGGATCCTGAGTCTCCCCCTGGAGGAAGGGGGGCAGGGCCTGTAATGCATCCGCAGCCAGGTCCGCACCTTCCGCCTCCAGGCCCTGCAGAGACTCCTTTATGGTTCAGGTAGTCCAGCGTGGAGCCACTTGGCGCACGCCTTCCTCCGCCGCCTCCGAGGGCTCCGATATGACCGGCAGCTCTTTTTTCTCCACCCGAGGGGTCTTCCGCGAGACCTCTCCGAGCTGCCGGTCTTCTACCAGGACCTCCTCTGGACCTGGAGGCTGGTCTCTGCCTCCAGGCCCCCTTTGGTCCCCGAGGGGGAGGATCTCCTCACGGAGCCCCTGCTACACAACCCACAACTCGGTGTGCAGGTGGCGGAGACCCCCTCGGTGCGACAGAGGCTGGTCCTGGCGGGAGTCACCAAGATCGTAGACCTCCTGGACTCCACCCTTCGGACCCCCCAGCGCGTACTCCAGGAGGTGAGGGCAGCCTTGCCTCCCGCTGCTCACGCCTACCTCGAGCGGGTCCTGGGAGAGGGTGCTCCCCGCCCGCCCCTCAGCCCCGGCCCTCCGGCACTCTCCATAGGGCCCCGGCCCCGCGAGCCCGCTCGGCCCCCCCTCCCTCCGCCCCGAGCCCTACGCTCCCTACGCTGACGCCCGCCCACCTTCCTAGTTCGCAAATAGGACCACCCTCTGCTAGCCCCTGTCACAGCCCTAATAACAACTATGTGGGTGAAACCAGATAATCTCTACTCTCTAGAATGAACTCACATAGGGAAATAATAAAAAACAAAAACATCCTATCACCTGTGGGTGATCACTCCATATCTGACCTGTCAGTCAGTCCACAGCCTGAAAGGAAACCTGTACGACACTTGCAGAAGACAAGCCTGGGAGCTTAAATTCATAACTTTGCTAGACACTAAAAATCATGAACTGAACAGAGATACTGGATTTATGGCTTATTACAACAATCTATAACCCACTAACAACACTGCCCCAGCTGTCTTTCCCCCCTCCTTTTTCCCCCCTCCCACATAACTGGAGGGGTGTTAACAGGCCACTTCACCTTGAATGGTCCCTGAAATATGTGTTAACTTGCTATGCTAAACAATCTCTTCTACCTTGTGTTTAGCTGTGACACTGAGTACATTTCCCAGACCTGAAGTAGAGCTCTGTGTAAGCTGAAAAGCTTGTCTCTCTCACCAGCAGAAGTTAGTCAAATGAAAGATATTACCTCACCCATCTTGTTTAACATACTCTTCTGTCATTGAAAGGGCTTAACATTCTTACTGATTTATGGTCTCTGTATCTTGACTAATCAACATTACATAGTTAAAACTCATTATAATTAGAGTTTCCTGGGTTTTCCCGGACATTGCCTTTTTTTTTTGATCCTCCGCCCTCTGTTCGGGTGGATTTTTCAAATAAGAGGTAATATCTGGGTTTTTTGTGAAGCAGACACTGCAGCTCCGAAAGAACCCCGATTGGTCCGCTTCCGATTAATCCCTTGCAGCTGCTGGATGCCATCCAGGCAGGTCCCAGCTCCCAGCCCTGGAGAGGGGGAGCACCTCACAGAGAGGTGCTGATGGATGGTTGGCGCTGCATCCCAAGTCTGCACCAATCACCCTGCCACTGTGACAGGGAGCAACACTGCCCGCCCACTGCCCGAGTAAGGCCCTACGTATCCCCCAGGTATTCCTCCCAGTACACACACACCCCTCCAGCAACCCCAGGTACACACTCTAGCACCCCCCAAATTCCCCCTCCCAGTACACACACACCCCAAGCACCCCAATTCCCTCTTCAGCACCCCCCCAAATACCACTCCCAGTACACACAAGCCCCTCCAGCACCCTTCAAATATCCCCAGTACATACACACCCTCCAGCACCCCACAACTGTACCCACCTCCAACTCCCACACTGGCAAAGTTCTCTTTTAGGAACCTGAAACATGGTAAACCTAATTTTAATTATTCTAATTATAACCACATTTCCTGATAAAATCCAAAATACTTGGGTCCCAATAACAGTGTTGAAGTGTTAGGGTGGAGATTGGGTGAAAACTCACTGAAGCTGATGGGTATAATAGCTGCCCTTCATTCAGGATAAATGTAAGAAGCAATTGAACTCCTTTTTGGAGTAAGATAGCTGAAATTCCATCCAAAATCCAGGCCACGTGCAAGACTGATCAGAAAATTAGCTATGTGGGTGAAGGCGTTTCACTAGGTATTGTTTGATGGAGATGTGTGTGTCTGGGTGCAGAAGCAATCAAAGAGAAGCAGCAAAAAAAGCCAAGAAGGCACAAAAGAAGCACGGGAAACTTGGCCCTGAGAGAAAATGAAGATAGGGAGCTTTTGGGGCAGAGTGCTAGCTGAAGGAGGCTTGGAATGGTGAGCAAAGGAACTGCCTCCTGTTGTTTGATTCCAACTGTGTTCTGGGGAAAAGGACTTTGCACGTTCCTTGTAAATATACAGGACTGCAGCAAAGAAACACACAACTCTATCCTCAGTTTCTCCTCCTAACAGAAACAACCCACAACACCCCAAATATCAGCTAACCACTCAGGTCTAACGGGTTAACAGTGGAAAGGACATAATACACTGTACATTATTTACAATGATTTACATGATTTACCTGAATTATTTACATGATTTACAACAAATGAATTGTTTTTTCATAAAGTTAATTGATTATAACAAAGTTCAACTTGATTTTAAACTGAAAGAAGAAATTAACAATAACTTCTGATTGTTGTATAATTTGCTGACATCCTCTAGTAAATGTATAGCTTTTTATTAAAATAAGTAATGGTACTTTCTTCAGGTAAGTGTCTTAACTACTGGGAAAATAAGAGCCATTTCACACTCATAATCACCATTTCTCATCCATGAAAGAGATTACATGGGGATTTTGTAACATAACAGTGCTATTGAGGGGCAGGAAATGGGTATCAGATAATACCCATTTCTTTTTCAAATTCCTCTTTCAGCACAATTATCTTGATGAAAATAGAGTTGATTTTTATCAGGCTAGTATGTGTCCCAAGGATCTAGTTCATAGTAAGGGCTGGGGAGATGCTATCCTGCCCCAGGAGCAGTTCAGGGAAGGAATTGTCATTGTGGGAGCCATACATTTCTCTCTGCTCCCCTCTCGTTCCAAAGAAGCAGTAATTTACTGGCAGGCTATATGAGCAGTAAATTACTATACCAAACACCTTATTTTTAAAATGCCAAGCACCTTTATGAAGCATAACATACTGAGAAAATTTTACATTAATTTCTTCCAATTTCCAGAGAGAAAATATAATTTATTATAAATATTGCACAGTCAGTAGTGCCGTAACTCTTGCTAGTGTGGATTTTCTGACACAGCCAACTTGTTCACTGAAAATATGAGTTATTAATGGTTTAAAAGGAACAAGAGGTTTCTTTTTTAACAGTTTGCACTTAGTCTTATTGTCTCTTTGGGAAGAGGAAGAAAAATTAGATTTTCTTTTATGCTTCTCCTACTGTTCGCTCCACTCTTTCTGTAGAATTTCAGCTTCTGGAACAGTTTAAACAAAAAACAAAAAAAACCCACAACCTCTCACAGATTAGGCCAGCAATCTCCCTCAGAGTTCTCTCATATTCTTTTTTTCCCTTTCCTTTTATCTACAGTCTTGGTTCTCACCATTTACCCTACTCACTCAGGAAACTGCAGCTTCCCTGACTTCTCAGATATTACTAGCTTTCTACATTTGCTTTATATTGTTCTTGGGACTGAAAACCCCATCAGCTGCATGTACAAAACTCCCACTGATTTCAACAACACACAAACCTGTTGGGATGTTTGGGCCTTGACATGAAAAATTATATCCCTTCTGGAGTGAGCAAAAGGTGAGCAGGTTGGTCTCTCTCTCTCTCTCTCTCTCTTTATATATATATATATATATATATATATATAATATGTCTCTCCTGACACAATAGAGTATTTTTCTTTTCTTTTTTTTTTTCTATCCTCCTAGACTTCTGAAGCTTTATTCTTCTGCACCAGGATAAGAGTACCTCTTATTGATTGTAAGGTGGGTTATCTGTGTCATGCAACAGATGAGTCAGGCCCCAGACTCCAATTTACAGCTTTCGCCATGTTTTGTTTTTTAAACACATTGGCATCTCACATCAACTTTTCTGAACAGATAAAATTTTATATTATCTCCTGTACTCAAGTGTTCTCCTATTTGATATCATGATGTGTCAACTCAGACCTGCCAAATCTGTAGTGTTTGCTTATTTTTGCCTTCTACAGCTTTGTAGAGAAAACTCATATTCTTTGAGAAAATTGCCATCTGATTTTCTCTTTCCCTATTCACCTGTCTCCAGGGCCAGGGCTGCCAGTCAGTGCTGGCAGACATAGATTCATAGATTGAAGGCCAGAAGAGACCATTATCATCATCTAGTCTGACCTCCCACATAACATAGGCCACAGAATTTCAGCAAGTAATTGCTGCATTCAGCCCATAGCTTCCAGTTTAGCCACAGCATGTCTTTTTGAAAGATATCCAAACTTGATTTAAAAACTTCAAGGGGCAGATAATCCACTACATCCCAAAGTAAATTGCTTCAGTAGTTAAATACCATTTATTTATTTTGTGATTTACTTCTAGTCTGAAATAGCTTTAGGCACTGGATCTTGTCTTCTGTTAGAGAGCCCTCCACTAGCAGAAATCTTCTCTCTATCTACATACTTATAGACTGTGATCAAGTGACCTCTTAATCATAGAATCATAGAATATTAGAGTTGGAAAGGACCTCAGGAAGTCATCTAGTCCAACCCCCTCTGCTCAAAGCAGGACTAACCTCAGCTATATCATCCCAGCCAGGGCTTTGTCAAGCCTCAGCTTAAAAACCTCTAAGGATGGAGATTCCACCACCTCCCTAGGTAACCCATTCCAGTGCTTCACCACCCTCCTAGTGAAAAACTTTTTCCTAATGTCCAACCTAGACCTCCCGCCCTTCAACTTGAGACCGTTGCTCCTTGTTCTGTCATCTGCCACCACCGAGGCTTGTTCGCTTGAATGAATTAATAGCTTGAGCTCCCTCAGTGTCTTACTGTAAGGCAGGTTTTCCAGACCTAGAATTATCCTTGTAGCTCTTTTTTTAACTCTTTCCAATTTGTCAACATCCTTTTTAAAATGTTGACACCAGAATTGGACCAGCACTGGTGTTACTCTTGCAGTATACAACGGTAGTAGCATTCCTCCCTTCTTCTACTGAATTTTCTGCTGCTTATTCATCCCAGAATGGCACTTATTCTTTTAGCCACCACATCACACGGCAAGCTCATGTTCAGCTGATTATGTATCATGACTGCTTTCACTAAAAATACAGTCCCCCAACCTATAAGTGTGACCTATAATATTTTTTCCTAAATTATGACTTTTCATTCTGCCTCATTAAAATGCAATGTTCAAGTAAGCCCACCTCACCAAACAATCCAGATCACTCTGTAGAGTGAATCTGTTTTTATTGTAACCCTTCTGCCAGCGACAAGGACCAGGTCCTTCTTTCTATGGGATTCTCTACAATTTTGCTTAATTTTGGCCCTCTCCCAGTAATCTGGGAACCTATATATAGGTACCTTTGATAGGCAAATTTGTATCGACTCACAAGCACATTCAATGGAGGCTTAAACAAAAAGAACTTTATTGGGGGAAGGAAAGGGAAAGGACAGGGTAAACTTAAAAAATTTGCAGTTTAACACTTTCTACCATCTGCTATCTCAGGATACAGGAGTCAAAGTCCCAAACAATTGGACCTTTAAAGTCTGATGCAGTTTTGCCACTTCCCAGCCCACAACTCACACTTTGTGAGTCCAGGAGTGCCAGGAAAATCAGGGTAACCATTTCTCTGGCAGCTCTGGGGCACTAACAGCTGTCCTGCTATAATGATTTCAGCAGCTAGGACAGGGTAGCCTCACCAGGGTCCTTAGGCCAATATAGATTGATGCTATAAACTCCCACCATAGACCATACAGTCCACTGTTCTAAGCTGTGGTTTGGGTTCAAACGGCCACTTTGCTGTGCCCACTGCTGGCCTAGTGACCAGAACTGCTGCTAAGCTCTGCCCACCACTAGCCAGATGACTGCAACCACTGCAGAGCTCTGCTCACATAAGGCAACTATAGCTTCCAGCCCAGCTCTTTTACAAAGAGGGTATCAGTGATCTAAGAGACTCACAAAGAATCTCTACCACCTCAGTAACAAACTAGAAACCTATTATCTTTCTCCCATTGCCTTTTGCTTGGCCCAGGACCCCTTACTCAACTTTGAGAAACATCTGTTCGGTGACCCCAAGCTAAGGCCCCATCCTGGCCCCGTCCCAGCCCTGTGCCAGTGAGCCCCAAAAGGATCATCACTGAAATATTGATCCCAGATACAAAACCCAGCCAAATCACACCCAAATATCCCTAAACCATTCACAACTGACATGCAAATGTGCAGCAGGCAGAATTTCCGCCCACTCCTCCCAGCTGTGTAAACAAAGTGTTGGAGCATTGCTAAGGTACTCAGCCCATTGATTTGAGAGTCATCTGCGGAACTGCTGCTGGCTGGCACCTCTGCAGCTCCCTTCCCCATTCTCTGACACTTCTTACCACTGGGGCTCTGCAGAGGATTTCTGAGTTAAGGGGGAAGGGTTAGGTGTAGGGCCCTGGGGAAGGGGGGCAGTGTAGCCCTTAGGTTGATGTATCAGGGGCATGGCAGAAGTGATATCATGTCACTGGAGTCAGGACTCAAGAGCTGTAGAGCTAGCAGTGACCATCTGCATCTTAGCTAGTTCTCAGAGCAAAGGGCTAAGCACTTCATTAATGCTCCCAGCCCTTTGTTTACACAGCAAAGGGAGGGGGCTGTGGGCCCTGGCTGCTGTAAGTGCTGTGTGTTAGTAGATCAGTGCAAACCCTTGTGTGGACACTTTTATTTTGGTTTATGAGTGGCTTATTTTGGATTAGTTCAAATCTATTCCCAATTACTTTTAACTAAATTGAAATAAACCTGGTTTAAACTAAAATAAGAAGGTCCATACAGGCTTTTTCATTGATTTAACTAAATCAGTTTAAAATTACATTTTCATTAAAAATAGCGCAACTCTGAGTGTGGCCCTGAATATGAAGTTAGGTTTTGCAATGCTCCTAAATAATAGCTATTTGTTCACTCAGAATGAGCTGCCGGGAATGTTAGGGATGTCTACAGTGGTGCAGGGGAGCAGCTTTATCTTAAATCTACCTGTTAATCACTTTGCAGCTGCTTTCACCACCATTTATTTAGCTTGACTGAAAAATCCTTTTGTACTAACTACATGCTCTTTTCCAGATACAATCCAACCTCTGACTGCTGAGTAACTATGTGGAATTAAACTCATTTTACACAACGATGAACTCCAAACTGATGCAATTAGATTCCTTTGCACTTCCATAGACTCATAGATTTCAAGGCTTGAACCATTAGATCACAGAATCACAGAATCATAGGATTGGAGGGGACCTTGAGAGGTCATCTCGTCAAGTCTCCTGCACTTATGGCAGCAACCAGCATTATTTAGACCATCCCTGACAACTGTTTGTCTGACCTGTTCTTTAAAATATCCAATGATGGAGATTCCACAACCTCCCTAAGCAATTTTTTCAGTGCTTAACTACCCTGACAGTTAGGAAACTTTTCTTAATGTCCAACCTATAAAATGGATAGAGAACTGGCTATAGCAGAGGGCTCAACGAGTAGTGATCAATGGCTCCATGTCTAGCTGGCAACCGGTCACAAGCGGAGTGCCCCAGGAGTTGGTCCTGGGGCCAGTTTTGTTCAACATCTTCATTAATGATCTGGAGGATGGGGTAGATTGCACCCTCAGCAAGTTTGTGGATGACACTAAGCTGGGGGGAGTGATAGATACCCTGGAAGGTAGGGATAGGATACAGAAGGACCTAAAGAAACTGGAGGATTGGGCCAAAAGAAATCTAATGAGGTTCAACAAAGAAAAGTGCAGAGTCCTCCACTTAGGAAGGAAGAATCCCATGCACAGCTATAGACTGGGGACCGACGAGCTAGGCAGCAGTTCTGCAGAAAAGGACCTGGGGGTAACAGTGGATAAGAAGCTGGATATGAGTCAGCAGTGTTCCCTGGTTGTCAAGAAGGCTAATAGCATATTGGGCTGCATTAGGAGGGGCATTGCCAGCAGGACGCGGGAAGTGATTATTCCCCTCTATTCAGCATTGGTGAGGCCGCATTTAGAGTATTGTGTCCAGTTTTGGGCCCCCCACTACAAAAAGGATGTAGACAAGTTGGAGAGAGTACAGCGGAGGGCAAGAAAAATGATTAGGGGGCTGGAGCACAGGACTTATGAGGAGAGGCTAAGGGAACTGGGCTTGTTTAGTCTGCAAAAGAAAAGAATGAGGGGGGATTTGATAGCAGCCTTTAACTACCTGAAAGGGGGTTCCAGGGAGGATGGGGCTAGGCTGTTCTCGGTGGTGGCAGATGACAGAACAAGGAGCAACGGTCTCAAGTTGCAGTTTGGGAGGTTTAGGTTGGACATTAGAAAAAAGTTTTTCACTAGGAGGGTGGTGAAGCACTGGAATGGGTTACCTAGGGAGGTGGTGGAATCTCCATATTTAGAGGTTTTTAAGCTGAGGCTTGACAAAGCCCTTGCTGGGATGATATAGCTGAGGTTAGTCCTGCTTTGAGCAGGGGGTTGGACTAGATGACCTCCTGAGGTCCCTTCCAACTCTAATATTCTATGATTCTATGAACCTAAACTGCCCTTCCTGAAATTTAAGCCCATTGCTTCTTGTTCTGTCCTCTGTGGTTAAGGAGAACACTTTTTCTCCCTCCTCCTTGCAACAACCTTTTATGTACTTGAAAACTGTTATCATGTCCCCCCTCAGTCTTCTCTTGTCCAGATTAAACAAACTCTATTTTTTTCCATCTTCCCTCATAGGTCATGTTTTCTAGATTCTAATAATTTTTGATGGTCTTCTCTGGACTTTCTCCAATTTGTCCACATCTTCCCTGCAATGTGGTGCCCAGAACTGGACACTGTACTCCAACTGAAACCTAATCAGCATGGAGTAGAACGGAAGAATAACTTCTCATGTCTTGTTTACAACACTCCTGCTAATACATCCCATAATGATGTTTGCTTTTTTTTTTCTTTTTGCAAAAGGGTTACACTGTTGACTCATATTTAGTTTTTGATGCACTATGACCCCCAGATTGATTTCTGCAGTTCTTTTCTAGGCAGTTATTTCCCATTCTGTGTGTGTGAAATTGATTGTTCCTTGTCTGACTTCCTCTATAACACAAACCGTAGAATTTCATCCAGGTATTCCTGTATTGAGCCCAATAATTTGGGTTTGACTAAAGCATATCTTCCAAAAAAGCATCCAGTATTGATTTGAAGTCTTCTAAATATGAAGAATCTACCACCTCCATTTGATACTTTGTTCCAATGCACCCAGCAAAGTGGATTTCTGCCCACAAAAGCTTATGCCCAAATAAATTTGTTAGTCTTTAAGGTGCCACAGAATTCTTGCTGTTTTGCCAAAAACAGACTAACACGGCTACCCCTCTGGAACTCATCAACTTTGTTCCAATGGTTCACCTTCACTGTTAAAAATTTTGCATTGTTTCTTGTTTGAATTTGTGTGATTCCAGCTTACAGCTATGGCTTCTTGTTATGTCTTTTTCAACTAGATGAAGCCCTTTATACCCAGTATTTTCTCCCCATGAAGTACTTATTCACTGTAATCAAGTCACCTCACAACCTTCTTTTTGATAAACTAAACAGATTGAGCTCCTTAAATCTCTCATTGTAAGACTTTTTTTCCAGCCCTCAAATCATATTGATGACTTTTTTCTGCATTCTTGCAGAGAAAACTCACAAAATTTCCTCCACATAGACTCACCTCTCAATAGTTTTTTTCCATGTGAGGGGGAGACTGATTTTATCACAATTAGCTTCCAACAATTCACTCCAGGTGGAGCCAGCCAGAAGCTCTAGTTGGCAGAAGCAAACAGAGAAGTTGTTGCAGCAGGAAAAGCAGCACCATGGAGAGGAGGGGGAACAAGACATAGCAAGGGCTTCTCTTCCCCTGGACCCAGAGATGTACATGGAAGACATCCTCCACTCCAGAGTCACCAGTTGCCTATGGCCCCACCCCTCTTTCCCACTTTGTGGGCTTGACAGAGAGAAAAACTACAGGGTGGATCAGCCAAAGACTCCAGCTGGCAGGAAAAGACACAGAAACAATTTCAGCAGATATCTTTGGATATAGATGATGTCTTTCAGTAGGGTTGGTTGAAAATTTTCCTTTGAAATTGTTTTTGAAGGGAAAACTGAATTTTCAACTAAATTAAAATTTGACACTGAAAATTTCAAATGTTCATTAAAAAAACCCAAACAAACCACAAAACTGAAAAGTTTAGATTTAGAAATGTGGTTGTGTTACCTCATGGCAGTTATAGATTGGATGTCTCCTTACTCCATTCTACTCTGTGGGCAGGGCTCCACCACTGCACTACAGCACAAATGATGCATCACAGCCAAGGACTCCCAGGATGCACCATTGTGGCTCACCAAGATACCATGGTGCATCATGCGAGATGTAGTCCAGCCAGGGACCTTGGCTCACAGAGGAGAATGGGGACATGAAGCACTACAGGATCATTCTCAATTGAAATTTTCAGTTTTCAACTTTTTGCTGAAAATGCAAGAATTTCCAAGAAAAATTTTGACAAAAGATTTTTTTCTTTTGTTTTTGTAATCTTTCTTCCACCAGGGGGGGCGGGGGGGATTCTAATCAGCTCTAGTCATCAGTCTATCTTTACTCTAGATATTCTCTTGCCTGGGCTGATTGGTTGTTAGTGCCAATTCCTTCCTACTGCCTTCCTCGCAGTTTCTTCAGTTCAGCCTCATTCCACTGGTCATACTTTCATCTTTCCTTCCCTTCCTCTTCTCATCTCCCTTATTTTCCTTACCTGCTTCCCTTCAGTGTTCCCTTTCCCTTCATTTATCTTTCCAAATATGACCTCTGCATACCGAAGATCAGAATCGATGATCTTGTGGTCCCTTCTAGCTTTTAACTCTATGGCTATCACTCATTTAGTGATCCCTTGTAAAAAAAATGCTCTCTTCCCCCTTCCCAATAAATAAATAAATAAAATAAACATACAAAACAGTGTGGAACTAATATTACAGTTTTTGGAGCCTCTGAGCTAAAGAATCAGGGCCATTAGCTGGGAAGGAGTAACATCCATAAGCCTCTACATGTGAATTGGCCACCAGAGAGGAACAAAGAGACACACTGTGTTAACATGGGTTATATTTTCAAATTATCACGTGCGTCACTCTGTTTCTTTGCATATATGTTATATCCCTTTCCCTCACCTCCTTTGTCTGCTTGTGTATTTAAAATGTAAACTCTTCAGAGCAAGGACAGTCTAGACTATCTCTGTATAGAACCTAGCTAGCACAATGGGGTTCTAATCTCATAAGGGGCCACAATTACTTGTAATACAAATAAATAAATAGTAATAGTTATAGAACTAGTAGCAGTAGTAACCTCAGCTCTAAATACAAAATCACTGTCATATGTTTGCACTACAGCGCCAAAAAATGTAATTTAATAGCATGACACAAAAAGCATGTAAACAACCAGAGAAATTCAGTTTGTTCTCCTTTTGTTAGCCAGGGTTTCCCAGAACCCAAAGCATGGTAACTTAATTTCATTTTCTTCAGGAGGTGTCAGGAATAAATCAGTGGGGGCACAGGTCATCCGTTTGATAAATAATTGACACAAATGAGGGCTCTTATCTAACACTAATATTTATTAGACTTTAAGCACGCACACACATATGGAATAGGTTTAGGATATCCCAGGTATAGTCACCCACAGTATGAGATGGTCTCAAGCGATCACCAGCCAGGCTTCCAGGGGCCTCTTTCCATCCAGCTGATGGGGAGTTTACATGTCAGCTCCTTGCCCGAAGAAAAGCTCCCTCGGACTGCTCAGAGGTATTTACTTTTACCTAAACTTTTATAGAAAATTCTAACAAAGCACATAACCTATAGTGACTCCTAGTGGATCAGCGTAGTAACCTTTACTTGGTCACCAATTCTCTTAATTTCAACGAACTGCTCATCTGAAAACATTTCTAGTATTCTAGTCATAATAACAATATGTTTCAGAGGCACTTAAAACCAAGATCGCTATTCACTCACTCTCTTCCATAACTTTCTGTCCCATCCTTATAGTCTGGTTAGAAAACTGCAAGTATGCAGCTGTCTGACCTTGCCTCACAAAGGCCTAAGATTTTCCTAGCTATGCGATGTTTGGTTTTCACCTGGCAGTGGCTGAACATACAAAATTCAAGCTGGGATGTCAAATTCTGGGGTAACAGATGTAGTTACTATGATTGTGTATAAAAAACATAATGGTCCACTTACACTCAGCTTGAGAGAAGAGCATGGTAGATGTTTACTAAAAAATTCTATTTTGACAGATATTAAATGATATATTAATTACCCAATTTTACTTCAGTATTGCTTGTGAAATGACAACTTTATAACAAGGGTTGATGGGAACCATTTAGGGACAACTAGAGTTGGCTATAGCTCTCTGAAGAACATTTGAAGAAAAGGTACAGTGCTTCCTTTTCTCTATTGCTGTTGCAGACTTCCAGTGAACTGACTTGGCACTCACCATGAACTGCATCTTTGGTAAGAATGAATGCAGTGGAGAACTTAATGAACTATTCTGGATTATAACAGGTTTCTTGATTTGGGCCTGACGCTATTATGTAAGTAAAACTGCCCGTACATCTGTCCTATGTAATGAGCTTAGAATAAGATCCAAAGCGTATATATTGCACAACAAAATCAGTACTGCACCTCCGCTGAAATACAACATTTTAATTATACTTTTAAAAATATGATTTGTTCTCTTTATTGTGCTTTTATATTATAAAACATGTGGAAACAACTCAAGCATTACAGTTACATTACTGCAGGGCAACAACTGTGGAAATAAATGCTTTGATACTTATTTTCAAATGCCATCACTTTTTCTGATTTGGAAAACAGTCCTGTTGTTTCTTCTTCTTTTGTTCTTTTTAATTTTACCTGCATGACCAAGACATTGAGTTTCCAGATACTCATGATTAATTTTCCACAAAATCTTCTCACTTAAGCTGCACCCTAATGCCAAGTCAAAAGAAAAGAAAAGAAAATAGAACCCTTATTTTCACGTTCCTTGGATGTTGTGCACACTCCTACAATACAGGTGTAAAATTTTACCATTTTTATTTCAGAGCACTTTACATCTACCTTGTGCTCACTTGGCAAAGGTTAATAGTTACACAAGGTGAAAGATAACTGAGAATCAGCCCTACGGACCCAAATCTATACTGGTTTCTTTGGTAACACTCCCAATGAAATGAACAGGAGTTTTGACTAAGTGCAGAGTGCTGGTTACAATTTAATAAAAGCATAAAACAAAATGTTTGTGTGAACAGAAATGCACTTGTTTCCTCATCCTCTGAACTGAGTTATTTATTTTCCAACCGAAGTGTGCAGTCTGCAAACAGTTGTTTTACACGTCTTATTTTTCCGCCCCCACTCTGGAGGTGTGGGCTCTCCAAAAAGCTGCTAAAAGACATATCCCAACTAACTACAAAGTGTTATATTAGCATATAGTAGTATCTCTTAAAACAAGTCAAGCCAGAAGGAACCTTTATATTATTGATGCACAGAAAAGCTTTGCCATCTTCGGGAAAGGATACCTGCTGAGATGTGTCCCTTCAAGGTTTCTCAGATTATATGGATATGCTAAAAATGGGCAAAAATTAGTTTTATTTTTAGATCATGATACCAACAGGAATATATAAATGTGCAATACAGACATCATTTAGCACACATTTATAAAAGCTTTATTTTATTCTCAGAGAGATCATTACTATTTGTGTTGTCAAGTGTTTTCATAGTCTTTCAAAGTATCATCAGTTACCCAGTAAGTATGAATCTTTTAATATTAAAACTGATCTCACTTACAATAACAAGTTTCTTTCAGCAGTTTGTTTGGAAACCAAACCATTTTACACAAACTGGATTACATCCTTATCTTAGAACATATTTCAGAAATTATTAGGTATTTACTAAAATCAAAATTCTTGACACTCCTAAGCTCATTTTGCACTAGAAGTTTGCAAAGTAATCTCAAAGCTGCCCTAAAAAGGCTGGGAGTGTGTTGGGGCTGGCTGTGGGGGAGAGCAGGCATTCTGAGGGTGGAATTGCCAGCATGTGTGGTCCACTTGTCTCTAGATGATGGAAGCCATTCTAGCTGGTGCACATTACTGCAGCCCTGCAGTTGATGCAATGGTTCTCAATCTATTTACCATTTTGTAGATCACAAAAGCAGCTCTCTATGTGTTATATGGGCTGCATCCACACAATATATATACTACCTGTACAGCTACAAAAAAATAACATTTAGTATTTGTTGTCAGACAGCAATGCAATTCAAATCGATATAGTGTTTTTCATTTCAACACTGGCAAATGTCTACCAAGAGCATTTTAAATTAGCAAAATAAGTCAAAACATTGTTAAAATTAATTTGGTCTAACACATTAATGGGAATCTGGCAAATTCCTTTGTATGAAGCAGTAATTGCTTCATAGTTGGGTTAAAAGTGACAGCACATCGCAGCTGGGCATGAAGGTTTGCATCAGTCAAGCATGCATGATATCGGGACTTAATCTGGCACATAGCTGAGAACGTATGTTCACAAATATAAGCCAGTCCAAACAGACTGTATTTTGGCATTCAAAAGGCACAAATTTTGTCCAACAACACATTTCCTTAATTCCTGAACAGAACTTGCAAGCTGTGCTGTGTAAATTGCTCCCTGTCCCTGCAAATCCGACAGCTCCTCTACCAGTTCCTGCCTGGAAACATTAAATGTTGCGGCAAGATCTTTACATTTTTAAATAAGGAAGGTGTAAGGATCCCATAGAAAAACACCAACTGACTCTACTTCATGAAATCGCCAAAATATGATGAAAACATTTTTTGTAGCTGCTGTACCAAAGCAGCAAATATTTCTCTTCTGTCACTTTACAGAGCACCTTCACATGCTTCGTTTAACATCAGGAAATGCGTGAGATCTCCGTCTTTAATTTGAACAATGTACATTTCAAGGTTGATCTTAAAACTGGCAACAGCGCACATTGACTCATCAGTTACTTTTCCTTCACTCTGTCATTGTACATTCAGCTTATTTAGATGCCCAGTGAAATCAGCAAGGAATGCCAAGTCTTTCTTCCATCTGTCATCTTTTAATTTTGGATATTTATCCTCCTCTTTGATTTCAGAAAGAAACCACACCATTTCTGGAAGTAATGCAACAAATCTTTGAAGAACCTTACCTCGACTTAGCCACCTTACTTCTGTGTGTAACAGTATATTGCCATATGAAGACTCCATTTCTTGCAGGAAGGAAAGAGGCGGTGTAATAAAGGTCTGGTATGAATAAAGTTTATTACTTTAACAACTATGTTAACATTATTCCCTTCATGCAGCTGCCCCCTAACTTGCTGCACAGAGCCTGTTGATGCACAACACAGTGAAAAGCCAACAAATTTGCCTGGTCCTTTATCATTTCAGAAACCAGTCCCTGATGTTTACCAGTCATACTCGGAGCTCCATCTGTTGTAACAGAAACAACTGAATTTAGCAGACTATCACAGGCTTGGCGAACAGCAATGTTCGTATCCTCCTGACAAGTATGATTGTGTAGTGACTGGAGCGAAAGCTAGTCTTCAGTAATTTCAAAGTTGACATAATCAACCCATTGAATCCAAATGCAAAGTTGTGCTATGTCTCCCATGTCTATTGATTCATCAACTGCTAGCTGCAGCAGAGGCAATCTGTGACTTAGTTGGGTAGCCAGATTTTCCAAAAGATCTTAGACCCGCTGACATACTGTGTCATTGCTTAACTGCAGATTTTTTATCCTTCTTATGACTTCATTTTTGTTCCTCAAATCATTTAAGAGACAGTCCGCAGATTTGAAAAAGCATTTTTTTATTAGCTTCCTGTCACTAAATGGTTTCCCACGTTTGGAAGCATCCAAGAAATTTTGTAAGATGCAAGTGACACAGCATCTGCTCCAGTAAACATTGCACGCAATACTTTCTGCTCATTGTTTAGTGATTTCTCCAGATGACTAATTTTCAACTTTGTATCTTTAGATTTTTCTGGGTATTTAGTTTCAAAGTCTTGTTTTGAAGTGTCTTTTTACATTGTATGTTTTGCACACAGTGAAGGCTGTACAACATAATAAACAAAACAGCTTCCTATCTCTTTCTATAACTGTAAAGATTTCTTTCCAGTCATCTCATACCATTCTGCCTTCTACTGCCAAACTGTGATGTTTCTTTCCTTTGTGTTCCTTTTTTCTTTCATCCATTTCTGAAGTTGCCAGTGGTCATTTCTCTCCACGAGCAACAAAGCAATCCATTTTTTCTCGTGTGCCCTACCCAGGTGCTGACACAACACTGATGTGACACTCAACTGCTCAAATGTGTTACTCAACAAAGTGCTTGGCAATCTTTAAATTTTTTTGGCAGGATGTCACATGGGCCACAGCTGAGTGCTGATTGGGCTGCAAGCAACCCATGGGATGAGTAGCACTGGACTGATCTAACTGTGCCGGAGGCCAAACTGGCCCCCCACCAGCTCCAGGATTGGGGGAAGCATGAAGGTGGTCCTAGAATTTGATGTATATTTAATTACAAGTGTGTATGTTATGATCTACTGTTAACAATATTTTTGTAGCTATTTCATTTCTATATTACATTTGTGCTACGTGTGGATTAAAGAGATCATGTCCTCCATCATAAATACAATTTTAGCAACCTAAAGGTAAGCTTTTCTGCCTACTGCATCTCTACCTAGAACCCTTCAGATCATTTAGCTCTCCATGTATCCACACTTGCCTCCACCATTTTTATGCAACTATCCCACAGAATTTAAGAGAGACTGATAGCTTTTTTTATAGATTATTTAAATCTACCTGTAGAATTTTATAGCAGGGATATATTCTTTACTAAATTCTGGTTCTAAAATTCCAGAGACAAGATATTATTTTCTATTTAATTCAATTTCCATAGAAACCTATTTAGTTTCTATAAAATCCTATTGGATTAACCACTAGTAAATTTTGTAGGATTTTAACTAAATGCAGCTTTTTTACCTCACTGTTTGGGGATCCTCAGTGGAATTTAAATCCTCATTTGCCCTTGACTTTGTACTGATGCTGTTACTTATCAATTTTGACCTTTCTTCCCCCGAGGCCAAAAGTGAGAGTCCAATCATGACCCAGTGATCTGTATATTGTGGTGACCCTTTGTCATGGATTTCAGCCCTCCCCCATAGAATGAGCAAGGTGTCTCAGTAGCACTGGGCTCCTTCCCTGGAACCTTCAGAGAGCCCTCCATAGCACCTTAAGAGTCATGCACACATATGTAAGGGAGCTGTTGGGCCCTTGATGAACCTTAGTGGGTTTTTTACAATACCAGAGAAAGAGAAGGACCAGACAGGAGTCAGGATCATGGGACTGACATATCCCCAAGGAAATCTGAAGAGCTCCAACCCCAGGGCCAGTGGGGAGAGGCCAACACTCCAAACCAGCTGGACTGACAGGTGGTTCAATGAGGAAGTTGAGAGCCCAGGGCCTATCCTGTGTGTGACCTGGGGCTGCCAGGACAGAGTGAGATACGAGAGGGAGATTGCTGCAGCCCAGAGCTGTCTGAGCAGCAGTGCATAGCCAGGGAGCCAGAGCAGCAGAGACCAGCTAAGTTGATGGTGAGCCAGGACTGAGCTACAGTGGAGAGCCATGGGACCAGAACCAAGATAACGGAAGGCTGGCCATGCCACAAGGAATGAGCAGCTAGGGAGAGCAAGATGTGTCATTGGGCCTCAGTGGGTCACAGCTGAGGATGCCAGATTCAGGACAAACTGATGAGAAACAGGGCAGGCTCACCCCAGACTGGTGATTACTCTATTATTAGATATACCAAGCCAGTAACAAAAGCAAACGTCTGTCTCACCATACTGGTTAACAAGAAGTCCAAAATGCAGTCTCCTTAGGCATCCCAGTCCTTATTTCATCACCCAGACAATACACTTTATAAGGAGTGGTTATTGAAAACCAATTTAATCACATAAAGAGTTCTTTTCATCTCAAAATGTCAGCCATATAGCCAGGTCAACATACAACTCAGATCTTACCCAATAATTATGCTGTTGCCAATCCTTTAGTAATTAAAATCTAAAAGTTTATTTAAAAGAGAAAAGAAGAAGAAAGTTAAAATGATTAATAGATCATATACATACAATCATTGCAAAGTTCTTATATCAAGTTTGTAGCAGTGATGAAATAAACCGCTGGCTTGTAAAGTCTTTGGTAGCTCTCAAAAGATTGGAAGGTCCTCAGTCCATAGATTAGAATGTTCCTTTTAGTTCTATAGGCCAGAGGATCAGAGCAGGAAAGAGGCAACATGGAAATGATTCAAAGGTCTTTTATACCCTCAATCACATGCTTGGAATTTTACTGTCCCATAACAAAGCCCACAGCACAGTTTGTGGAAAATAGCTGGCACAAGATGGAGTCTAGTGTCACATGAGCATGTCACATGTCCTTACATGGCTTGCTGACTCACAGGGGCAGAATGAATTTCTTCGATGGCCCATTATGAGAGTTAAGTGCCTTTGATGGGCTATCAAGCTTGAATAGTCCATTCACAGTGGCTGGCTAGACAGGATGTAAACTACCTTGTGGGTGTTATCCCAGGAGCAAACATATTTGAAAAACAGGTACAAATTCAATATTCATAACTTCAGATACAAAGATGATACATGCATATGAGCATGATAGTCATGCTTCGCAAATCATAACTTTTCCATTGACATCTTACATGTGTTGCAATTGTCTAACACTGGCAATATTAATGATATAAATCATCATATTTCAATCATACAGCATCACAGCTGGGGAGAGAGAGCCTAACAGAGGAAGAGATTGCCAAACAAGAGGGCCTTGAAGCCTGGATTTGGAGAGGAGACTCAAACACAAAAGGAGAGCTGATACTGAGGAAAAGGGTCCCACCACCTGGAGCCTGAGGGCATATAGCCACCACCAGAGCACCTGTTTTAACTGCGGTATCACCACAATGCATCCAGGTCCAGGGAAGGAAGCCTGGGACGTATAAGGAATAGGCTGTGAATTTTCTTGAGTTCCACAGACTTTTGTTTATAATGTTCCCCATGCCCAGGGTGTGGCATTCATTGATCCTTTAACTTTGTCAATTTTTCCCTTATTTTTTACTGTTGCTGTTTAATACATTTTTATTATTTTTTTATTATTTTATTATTATTTTACTGTTGCTGTTTAATAAACTCTCTGTAGTGGTCACTGGGTCAGGGAAGTGCCCGGTGAGAAGAGAGTACCCCAGAGTGGGGATACCCTAGACCTTGTCCTGGGCAACCCAGAACAAAATTGGGGTTAAGGACCCCAGGGATCTTGGGCCGAGCCTAATTGGGGTTACAAGAACTCCTTTGCATGGAAGAGAGAAAAAGGAGTCCTTGAGATCAGGCATGCATCCAAGTAAAGGGAGTTGGGGCAGGGACTCAGATCCTTTTGCCATCCGATTCTACCAGGATAGTCTAGAAGCCAGGAAAATTCCCCATGATAAGCAGAATCATTCCCCCACTTACACGTATGGTTTAGCAAGTGAATGGACTATGTGTGAGCAAGTGAATGGACTATGTGAATGGACTATGTGTGAATGGACTATGTGTGAAGTTTCTAGGAACTTCAGTACCTTCTCTGCAGCTTCCCTTGTAAGGGTCTAGTTCCAACAAATCTGATACACTCAGCAAAGTCATTCAATTGTGCTTCTCCACCTGCGAGGTCCAACAGTCAGTCTGAAACTTTCTCCTGTCCCTAGTCTGTCCCTAACTGCTCTGTTGTGGCAGCTGGAGGTTCTAATTGCATGAGAGTGGGCCTTAAAGAGATTTAGTCATGTGTACAGAAATGGAAGAATGGGGAACCTGAGATGTGTCCCAGGCAAATCTATGGTGGAAGGGAGTTGTCCTGTTTTCTCTGGGGTTCAAGCCATCAACACGAAGCTCAGTCAGTATGAAGAAGCTTGTGCTCTACTTTACACATCCTTGGAATATGAGCTGTAAATGGAAAACTGTCACTCCAACCTGCCCCAGGTTTAGTAGCACCATCTGTATCTGACTGCCTCTTATTATAATGGCAACCCCCCTATAAGATGGTTGCAGAGGTAGCTGTAGCCACTGGAGTTCCTCACAATATAGCTCTATGTGATAGAGCAGGATATGACAATGAAATTCTGAAGTCTGTTTTGTGTCCTTGTTGAAATATTGGCAATGTGGCTGCATTAGTTCAGACTTCCCCAAGGGCAGCCTGTTATGCTGTATTTGAGACAGCTGCCCTGCCCAGAAAAGGCATTTGACACGTCACTGAAGTACCATCACTGACAGTCATCAAAGCTACAGTTTAGGGTTATTTATTTTGATTGACTCTCAGCTACTGGCCCACTGCCATGGAAAATTGAGGAGCCTGGAAGGTGGGGCAAGCGTAACTATTTGAGCTCAGGGTTTAGTACATGGCCCAGAGATGGAGGGATTATTTAAGAACAGGGTTCTGCTCTGTGCAGGGAGACTGACCATTCCCACATTACATCAGAAGTTAGAAACTGTAGAAAATTGATAAGGGAAGCAAAGAGACACGAGCAATCTATGGCCAGAAGAGTTAAGGACAAGAAGGAGGGTTTTGTTTTGTTTTTTAATTCACTGGATACAAAAAGAATCCTGAAATTATATTGGTCCATTGCTAGATGGAAATGGTAGAATTATCAATAATAATGCAGAAAAATCAGAAATGATCAATAAATATTTCTTTTCTGAATTTAGGGGGAAAACAGATAATATAGTCCCATCCCATGGTGATGATAACACTTTTTCCATTCCACTACTATCTCTGGATGTTGTTAAACAGAAGGTACTAAAGTTATACATTTTTAAATCCATAGGTACTGATAACTTGCATCCAAGACTTTTAAAAGAGCTGGCTGTGAAGCTTGCTGGCATTAATGTGATTTTCAATAAGTCTTGGAACACTAGGGAAGCTAATGAAGACTCAAAGAAAGCTAATGTTGTGTCATTTTTAAAAAGGGTAAACAGGATGACCTGGGTAATTACAGGCCTGTCAGTATGACATTGATCCCAGGCAAGATAATGGAGCAGCTGTTACAGGACTCAATTAATAAAGAAATAAAGGAGGGCAAAGTAATTAATGCAAACCCACATGAGTTTATGGAAAAGAGATCCTGTCAAAATTAACCTGATGAGATTACAAGTTTGGATGATGACGGTAATAGTGTTGACATAATATACTTAGACTTCTGTCTGATGTTTCACTTAGTACCACACAATATTTTGATTAAAACACTAGAACAATATAAGATAAACATGGCATGCATTAAATGGATTAAAAAGTGGCTAACTGATAGGTCTCAAAATGTAATTGTTATAAGGGAATCTTCACTGAAGGGTTAGGTTTTCAGTGGAGTCACACAGGAATTGGTTCTTGGCCATATGCTAGTTAATATTTTTATCAATGACATGGAAGAAAACATAAAATCATCAATGATAAAGTTTGTCAATGACATAAAAACTGAGGTAAAGGTAACTAATGAAGATGACAGGTCACTGATTCAGAGCAATCTGAATTTCCTGATAAACTGGGCACAAACAATATGTGTTTTAATACATCTAAATGTAAATGTGTACATCTAGGAACAAAGAAAGCAGGCCATGCTTTCAGGATGGGGGACTCTATCCTGGAAAACAGTGACTGTGAAAAAGACTTTGGGGTCATGGTGGATAATTAGCAGATGCATGATGTTGTTGCCAAAGAGCTAATGTGATCCTGGAATGTATAAACAAAGGAATCTCAAGTAGAAGTAGTAAGGTTATTTTACCTCTGTATTTGGCACTGCTGCAACTGCTGCTTGAATACTGTGTACAGTTCTGATGCCTGCAATTCAAGAGGATATTGATAAATTGGAGAGGGCTCAGAGAAGAGCAATGAGAATGATTAAACTATTAGAAAACATTCCATATACAGATAGACTCAAGGAGCACAATTTATTTAGCTTAATAAATAGAAGATGAAGGAGTAGATACTTATAGATTTGATTACAGTCTATAAGTATCTATATGGGGAACAAATATTTAATAATGGGAGCTTCAATTTAGCAGAGAAAGGTATAACACAATCCAAAGCCTGGAAGGTGAAGCTAGATAAATTCAGACTGGAAATAAGGTGTACCTTTTTAACAATGAGAGTCATCAGCTATTGGAACAATTTACTAAAGGTCATTAGTAATTGTCCATCACTGACAATTTTTAAATCAACATTTGATATTTTTCTAAAAGCTATGCTCTAGGAATTATTTTGGGGAAATTCTACGGCCTGTGTTATACAGGAGATCAGCCTAGATGATCACAAACGTCCCTTCTGGCTTTGGAATCTACGAATCATTGTCATATAAGAAGGGCTTACAGGAAAGAGAGGGCAAGAGGGCCTCTGCCCAGCCTGAAATACTAACAGTCCTTGGACTCAGAAGAAGGGGTGCGCTGAAAGTAGGGACGGTGTATCTTAGAACTTTTGTTATTCTCAAAGATCTTTAACTCTTGAGTGCTTCAATAGTAAAGTCAATGCAATTAAGAAATTCCTTCTTTAAGCCTGTGTTCTTTGCTTTCCTGCCACGTTCTCACTCAGCTAGACGCCCAGACAGACAACAGCTTTGGCTGAACTCTGAGGGTGTGTGTTTAAGAGCTCAGGAGGCCTCAAACACTCATTTCAGAGGCAAGGGTAACTAGACGGTGACAACCAACGTCCCAAGGATGGGTGTCATACAAATAATCTAAGCTCAAAAGCGTGCCCTAGAATCATAGAGCTAGAAATGGTGATTGGTCTCTACCCAGACCCAGCTGGTCTGGAAGCAACTGGGACCCAGCAACTGGGTCTACTCACAACAGACTGGTGATTATAGAGTAGATTACTGGGCCAATTTGTAGCACTCCAATTTGCAGATTTTAAAATGATAAGACCATTCTGGTCAGCTACTCTGTACAACACCAGCCTTAGATTTTCAGCCAGTCTTTCCTGCAACAGGCTCATAACTTGTGGTTTAGCTACAACATATCTTTTAGAAAGACACAGCGGAAGCTTTTAGAAACCACACCAGAATGATAAAAATACTATGATTGCAATTTGAATATCAGCTTATGCTTAACAATATGCCTTCATTTCCCCAACCTTACATGAAGATTCAGGCCAATGTTTTCAAAAGTGATCAGTGAATTGTGGTACTTCACTCATGTGGATCCCAGTTGCATACACCTCCCATTGATTTCAAATAGTCATGGGTACCTCTGCAAATCAGGCCCAGGAATAATCTGTGTAGTCTGATTAAAGAGATTCAGCACACTTCAGATAACATTGACTCATAACATCTTAAATTGTGCATGGGAATAGAAATTACACATACCAGCTACCAGTATCCCTATTTAGGGGGGGAAAGAAAGAAGGAAGGATGAAGACAATTTGAGCACTGGCCTGTGACTCAGGAGACATGGGTTAAATTCCCTGCTCTGTCACAGATTTCCTCTGTGCCTTCTGGCAAATCATTTTAGTCTCTCTCTGCCTTCATTCCCCATCCCCAAATTGGGGATAATAGTACTTGCCTACCTCTCAGGGGTGTTGTATGGTGGCAGATTCTACAATGATAGGAGCCATATAAATACCTACAGAGGTAAGAAAAGCCCTATTACCCTTTTTCTGCTCTGTTCCTTTGGAAATCTCTGTTGCTCTCAAAAACCTTCCTTGTCTCTCTTTTCCTCAGAAAATAGCTTCTGTTTTTTCCCTAAATGCCACTCACCAATAGTTTTTAAAGTTCACAAGTCAGTATATATATTCAGTAATTAATATGCAATTCTATCAAATACCTCTCATCATAAAGAACTTTGTCCGTTGAATACACTAAATTGTACCTCTACCCATTCCCAGGACACCGAACACCCCTCCATCTCTTAATATTCAACCAGTTTCATTTGATTCCCTTCTACTTCTGAAACAATAAATGACTTGAATATCCCCCCTCAAAAATAAGAGAAATGCCAAACACTGGAGCAGCATTGAGTGTTAAAATACAAACTCATTCTGGAAACCTTAGCTAGCTCCTCAACCAAGACTTAAATCTCCTGAAATATCGTGCATCATAAAAACTAAATAATTACTGTTAATTCCCACATCATATCTCAATTGTCAGGGCTTTAATATGTTCACTTCATCCTTCTTCAAATATTAAAAGCAACAACAGAGATTCACTTCAGTTTGGGGCAGCTATTAAAATATGTATCTATGTTATATTGTTTTCCATTTTTTAGTGTAAGTAAGTTATACTTGAATCATGTAGTGGTGGACTTCCCCTCAAGTGTTTTGGAATCTTTATCTCCTCTCTCTCTTTTACAAAATAGTCTCTGCCAACTCTCCTTCATTTTGTGGGAGAGTCCAAACACCGTCCCTTGAGTTCTGCAAAACCCATAGTTATCCCTGCCCACAATGGAAAACTGAAAGGCCTGAACTAATCTGCTAATCATAAACTGATCCTCATTTTCATGTACAGTGCTAACTGCTTTATATATATGCATGAACAGAAGATCCCTGTTTCAAAGAACTTACAATCTAAACAGAAAACATAAAGGCATGTGTGCTACAAAAAACAGTGGGACTGAATGAAGTTTAGCCCTGTGCTAGCTTCTTACTTCCATAACTATTGTTTTGATATTGGGGGGAAAAGTGAAAGGTACCCAGTCATTTACTTTGCTCACACTCCTCTGAGGGGAGAACAGGAGTTTAAGATAGGACTTGAAGGTGGAAAAGGTGGACACCTAGCACATTGGGTCTAGGCTGGAGATCCATGCATAGGGGTAACCTGGGGATAAGAAGAGTGACTGGAGTCAGAGAAGAGCCTGACAGCACAGAGATAAGCAGGAGCAAGACCCGGAACAGTCTTGAAAGTGAGAGCAGGTGAATTTGAAATCACTCTTCATCTTCCTATTCCTCCTCTTTGCCTCAGACTTTCTTTCACGGTTGCTGCGGCTGCACTTTTGGCCTTCAAGGTAGCACTGAAAACACTGAGATTTCAGAGCCAGAAGTCCCTGTAAACTTGCATCTCACCCCAAAAGCTGATGTTAGGCAGATGGTCTCACAGCCCCGGTGGCCTGGCGGCTGGCAGGGCCAAGTGGGCTGTAGGAGGGGGTCTGAGACTGACACAAGAGTGAGGGGGCCAGAGAGAGATGCAAAGGAAGGAGAGAGGTCAACGGGCTCCTCGACACTTGCTCACTGGGGTCCCTTCATGGGGTTCACTAGAAAGTGCAAGCTTCCCTGGCCTGAGCTCAGTGGTGCTGCAGGGATATTTGAATCCTTCCCACAGGGCCACTGCTCACATCTCCCTCGGTTACACTGTCTCAGAGCCAGGGAGAGGGCTGGGCCTGCACAGAGCCGCCTGCGCACCCAGGAAGCAGCTTCAACATCCTCGCCTCCCCCTCAGAGACGTGATGGTGGGGGAGGTTTGAGGGAGCCCGGAACCGCCGAGGCCGAGCCGCCCGCTCTCCCTCTCGCTGCCTCCCGGTGTGAAATCTGCAGAGCTGCCAGCTGAGGGCGCCCACCCCGCTCCATGCATTCGCCGGCCGCTGCGGTCTTCGCCCGCTCCTTTCTGCACCGCAACTTGCAGAGGCAGCGGCGGCGCGGGGCGGGGCGGCGACACCTGCTTTCAGCTAGCGCCGCTTCCTCCCGCCTCGCCTCACCCCACCCCAATCTCCGCTTCGCCGGAGTTGAACGAGCGCGTCAAAACCACCCCCGTGCCTAGCCTGCGGGCGGGGAGGAGGAAGGAGGACGAAGAACTACGACGCCGCCGCCTCTGGAGTTGTTGCGGGCCCGGGGCTTTGCCAAGCTCGCCCGAGGACCGCAGCACTTCTCAGCCGCGCAAAGCGGCGCCCCACGCGCTCCCTTCTCCAGCGCGCCTCGGAGCAGCCCCGCCAGCTGCTGAGCAGACTAGGAATCAATATAAAATTCAAATACTTTTGTGCCACCTGTTGGATTTTGCCGCTAATTACATGTAACTGGAAATAAAGTTATGCATTTGCTGTGGAAGGTGTGTCCTGAACTGGTGCTATTAACTGCCTCTGTAAAGCTACCGTTTTCACTTACCATTGAGCAATATTTTTCCACATACGCTTGGCGGTGTATTATTCTTCATAACGAACTGGGCTGTAAATTATTGCCATCGTTTAAACTAGCTACAATCTGACGGCAAGAAGAGATCAGAAGTTTCACCCTGAAAGACTATTCAAACCAAAATTCTAGTCACACAGTAATGGAAGGTGGAACTAACCAGAGGGTCTCAGCTCAGAAAAACTGTGCACATATGTAGCACTAAAGAAGGGACATAAAAAGTAACCATGTACTACACCCATGCTGTGTTCAAAGTTGAAGAAATGATAGTTGTTAATAAATAATAATAAAAAACAATATTACACCAACAACACAAAGGGCACTGAGGGTACTCAGTGTTAGAATGTCTCAGGAAACTCTTTTATCCAGCTTTGCTTCAATAAGATGTCAAATAATATGATTCAAGTTTGAAAAATAGTTTTCTTTGTAAACTTTATTTTAAGAATAAGTTTTGTTTTCCTTTCACATTCTAGGGGACAGACTTAATCAATATTTAGTAGGATATTTTTAATACACAAGATGGTATAAATTTATATAAGAACAAATATACTCATCATTAACTGGTGACTTTCTCACCTGTAAATTTTGACCAAAGTGCATTTATTAGAAAAGGAAATGATTATATATAAATCATCAAAATATGTTATCCCTTAATCCCTTTCTTTGTATAATTTTCTTATTCTCCACTTTTTCCCCTGAGATTATCTTTAGGTGAGCATGCCCAGAGATGTATATAAACATACCGAGGGCTCCAGTGCACTCACCTATGGGTACTGCTGAAATAAGTATTGGAAGCCCCTTGCTACTACTGTTGTGTCTTCAGGTGTGAGAGCTCCCCAAACTGCTATCCATGCTGCTTCTGAGGTGAGGGGAGTAGAGTCCTGGATGCTATTCCTGGGGGACATAAGGGGATCCTGTGATGGTCCACATGGGCTCATAGGGGCCATCCCTGAGGGGTAGGACCATGGACTGGGGGGGAAGGGAAAACCACAGAGAATAATTTAATATGCCTAGAGCCCTGGATTAATTTGGCCCCATTTCCATGACTCCTGTTTTTAATGGAAGGAAATGCTGCACTAAGCAATCCATGCACAAAATACTTTTATCATAAATATAACCATTTGTATTGTGAGCATGTTTCCACAATTTATTTTTCTGAGACATCAACATACAAAATTGTAAAGAAACACACAAGCATTGTATAATGCAAATGTGTGGAAGAATTAGCTGTGGATTCATTCTAACACAAAAAGCTACACCAAAATTAAAGCCTGTTGTTATGAATTACATTTGATTGCTGTGATGACATCTGTAATACACTCTTCAGGGGATTTTAGTGGTAGTTAATCATAGTATTGTATTAGCATAACAATGATTTAAATAAATGGTTTAAAGTGATTTTGACCCACAATTTCCCCCTGCCTTTATGAAGACAATGAACCTAATTTTCCACCATTTGTACATTGTATAGCCATTTACAGCTATGCAAAGGGACTGTAAAATATTACCAAATCAAAACAGTGTTTACACCCACTTTTCACTCTGTTTGCAAGAATTTAAATAACTTCACAAGGGGTAAGTGGAATGACAGTGTCTGTTACATGTCATCCCCTGTGCCCAGTCCACAGAGGACAGATGTATGTTAAAAGGTTCGGCTGCGAAAATTGGCTCTTTAGCTCAAGATCATCCATTTAGCTCTGGAGGGCATGGCTTCATGGCTAACATGATGACTAATATGGTACTGGGACAAAAGCAAAGTCCCATTACTTTAAAAGTGCTCTATTGAGCTCTCTGCCCCTATTCCCATGAAGCACACCTCATTCCCCATGAACTACTCCGTATGGTTAGGTTGACCAAGGCAGCTTATATGTCAACCTAGCTGTGGAAGTGTGTTCATTTAAATTTGGCTCCTGCCAGCATCATCAGCATATTACAATGTGCCCAGCCATTCAATGGCATCATCGTCAGTCAGGTGGAGAGCTGCTAGCCCGCCGTTGAAATAAGTCAGTGGGCACTTGACGATGTGCAACATAGTCTGAAATTCACCGCAGCTGCATCGTAGGTCATTAGAAAAAACCCTTTTAAAGAGATTAACCAAACAGTTGCCCTGTCCTTTTCAAAACTGGGTCAGAGATGACCACAGATGCCCTGGCAGATCAAAACATGGAGGACAGATGGTTGGGTCAGTGACAAGACAGTAATTAATGACTGTCATCGTTGACCACTAGTTGCACCAAGCAGATTCCACTGTCATATCCTGTGATGGCATAAATTACTATATAGGGTGTCTAGAAGACGGGTGAGCTGGTGGATACATTTGCAAGTCACTGTTCTCATGGATCTTGGCCAACAGTGTGACAGAGGCCTTCTCACAGCGAATGTAGGGAGGTGCTATGTTACTAACTATCAGTCTCTATGGCAACAGAGTTGCTGGTAAAGTCCTGGTAACACTACGCATAACTCTGTTAAGCTATACATCGACCAGCCTCATGTGAGATGAGTGACACCAGAGAGGAACACAGTACTCTGCTGTTAAATAATAGAGGCTGATGTTCTCAGTGTCTGGGCGCTCGCACCGAGGTTGAACCAGTCAATTTTCTGAGCAGGTTGTTCCAAGTGCTGACTTTGGCTGCCATCTTTCTCAAGTGGTTATGATATGTTAATGACCCATCCAATGTCACACACTGCATTTGGATCCTGCTGCAGGCATTGGCCATTGAGGAAAACATTTAACTCGTGGCTTGCGCTTGCATTATGCAGATGGAATATGCTAGAAACCACCTTAGAAAAGCTCGGCTTCAGGCACCATCAACTACAATAATCTGCCATGAGACTCATATCTTCATTCAAGACCTTGTTAATTTCAAAGAAGGAATGAGAATGGTAGCTGCAGCAAATATCATCGGCACAGATAAACTTGTGCAAGAGTGCAGATGGCAAGTCATTGATGTGCCTCTCTCCACTGATTTAATAACACTACCTCCCCAAGTGGCGTAGAGTCATGGTCCATGCAATTAGGTCAAGACAGGCTATGTCTAGACTGATGGTGGCAAATTCGCTGCCGTCAGATCAATTTATCTGGATCGATTGAGTGGAAGTGGAGACCCACTCAATCGACCCAGAAATTGACACTGTTAATCCACCTCTGCCAAGTGGAGTAATGCTGCGTCAACAGAAGCGCATTTAAGGAGCTGTGGCAGGCATATCAGAAGGCCCAGGAGGCCAACAAAAAAACTGATGTGGAGCCGCAGACCTGCCACTTTTACAAAGAGCTGGGTAGTATCCTCAGCGGAGACCCCATCTCTACCCCTAAAAGCCCCATGGATACTTCCAATGAATTCAAATCACAGGCCTCTACCATGAACAGCAAGGAGGAGGAGGGGACAAGGAAGAGGAGAAAAAGTCTGGGAGAGAGGTCACCGGGGGATCTAGCTGCACAGTGAGCCAGGACCTATTTTTGACTCCACCACAGTCCCACCAGTCCCAACAGTTAAGCAGGACAAGCCTGAAGCCAGAGAAGGAACCTCTGGTAAGTATGCTGTTTCCTTTGAAATTACAGGGATAGCACACCCAAAGTCACAGGACACATCTTTTGATAGGCCCATTTTTATTTGTGCTAGAAGAGGTATTGGAACAACCAAGAGAGGTAGAGCTGCTATCTGCTTATCATTCCCCACTAGAGATAGACAGGGGGCCACAGAGAGCACTTGGTTTATGTGCACTGGGGTGTACCAGGAATCCTCTGTAACTTTCACAGAAGTAACCTGCAATCCTCTGCCAAAGGTTTCTGGGGAGGGCTGCTTTATTTCTTCTTCCATGGTAGGACACTTTCCCACACCATTCAGTGATTACTTCAGCAGGCACCACTGCAGTACAGAGGCTAGCAACATACAGGCCTGCGTGGCTTCAGGACACCAGCAGCAGCTGTGGTCTCTCTGCCTCTCTTACCCTCAGGAGCGATATATCAGCTAAAATCACTACCGCCTGTGGAAAATGTTGACAGTATTCAGTTCCATTGCTCTATACAACTAGAATCATGCAAGCAAGCTTTTCCCTCCTCATTTCCCAAACCCCTGAAAGGCCATACTCACTATGGCTGGTGCTGTGACTGGCGCCAGGCTCTATCGATCTGAAGCAGAAGTGAGAATGTAGTGCTTACAACTTCTGGGGAGTAAGGGGAGTGAGGTCAGCATCTTAAGTTTTGATTTCCGACACGAATACACTGACAAAGGTACCTCTGCGTGTTGTACCTGCATCTGCTGCCATTGCAGCCTTCCAGGTCTCCTCCTTCACTCTCACAGAACACCTGACCCAGATAATGAGGAGAAAAAATAGGACCCAGGATGATGTGTTCTAAGAGATCCTACAAGCCAGTGCTGCATCAGAGAACGAGGACAGGGCCAAGAGGATCACCTTTGAAGACTGCATGGACAAGAATAGAGTGGAAAATGAGAGGGATGTGCAGCAGGAGATGCTTGCTCTTCTCAGACAGCAAACAGAGATGCTGCAAACACTGGTGGACCAGCAGGTTCAAAAAGCCCATGCTCGCTTCCCTCTGTAGCCCATAGAGAACTCAATATCAGGACCTCCTTGCACCCCTCTCCCCCAAACATTCCATATGTCATATGGGGTGCACTACCTTTACCACTCCACCCGGAGGGACATTAAAGACAATCACAGCTTCACATACACTGACCTGTGGAAGACATAATTGGTGTGTGCATACCTGAAATGGACATGAATGTTCTTTTCTTTTCTTTTCTTTTCATACTTTTTTCCCTTAATTTATTAAGTTTTATTAAGTTCTAAATATTTTTAAATTGCCTGATGTGATGGGATCCCCGGTGTATAACCTGGAACTGTGGTAATGCCATGCCCCCATAATTCTCCAGCCTTGCTGTCTCTCATAATGTTTTGCTAGTGACAAGCAGCAAACCCCTCCAAGCGCTGTTATCACTCAACCAACAACATTCAGAGACACACCCAGCTAAATTGCATTAATTCTCTCTAAACCACTCATGAACTATACAGAGAGGAATAATAGCAAATCCCTCCAGCCTTGTGCCCCAGAAACATACTACCTTACACTGATCAAGACCTTCTCTTGAACAATGCAAACTCATTAAGTAGTTTGCCACTTCAGCAAAGGATATTGGACATGCACCACCCTTTGTAACCTGAGCAGACTCCCCCAAGCACTTTAGACAAACTCACTAATAAAGATAAAACATTAAAATAAGTTTATTAACCTCAGAAAGATATAGATTTTAAATGGTAGGCATAAAGGTCAGAGATAGTTAACTTAAGAGAATGAAAAGTAAATATGCATTCTAAATCCTAAATTTACAGATTAAGCAAGATTTGAATCAAACCCACTAGATGTTGCAGGTAGGTTGCAGTTGTTAATACACAGGTTGAATTTCCTTCTCAGCCTACGACCAGTCTTCCCCGTTCAAAGTCTTTGTCTTGCCAACGTTCTTGTTGTCTGCAGAGTAGGTGGGGAAGAAGAGAGGTGGTTTCATGATGCCACTGTCCCTTATTTTATACTCTCAATTCATGTTCCAGGGAAGATATTGCCCTAGACATGTCCTGGTAGGCCTTGCTGAGTCACAGAGTTGTGTGGTGCTTGAACAACTGTCTCTTTTAAATCTCTTGTTTACAATTCCCCTGCTGGACAATGGCTCATCATGATTGTTTAACACCCATTTGGGTGTGGGTCATCACCTTTGTTGTCACTGTAGAGCTAGCAATGGACATCTCCCAAACTCACAAGGTATTTCAATAACAACCATAAAGCAAAATATCATAATTCCATATACAATGATGATGCACATATTTTGACAGAATAATGAGTTTCAGCAGATCATGACCTTTCATATGGTGCTTTATGAAGCACGCTTTGTATGAAATATCACCATATACAAATGATGAATATTAGGTTTACAGGGTGCTACTTTGAGGCACAGTGCATCACAGCTTGTTCATGTTACAGAATAAAATTCTAAATTTTGGAACATAATTCATCTTTATTAGTTCACAGCATATGCTGGCTGGTGATGGGCAGATCTGATACTGATCAATTTCCTGTTACTGCTCTGTGTCCCTTAACCCATAACATCGTTCACAAACAATATTAATAGGTGCATTGGTAATGTTATATTCCTACATACACAACAATCACTACAAGATTTGTTCTGGGCCAGAAAAGAGAAAGGCCACGTAGAACACACAACAGCAACACACACTACTTAGGCTCACTATTGAAATGATCTTTCAAAGCCTCCCTGAACCATATAGATGAGTGTTGAGCTTTTCTTATAGCCCTTGTACCTGACTGTCCATATTCAGCAGACAGCCACTCCACCTCCGCCCTCTATTCCAACAGAAACTTTTCCCCCTTTGCTTCACAAATATTATGCAGGACCCAGCGAGCAGCTGTAACAGTTGGGATATTTTGCTCACTGAGGTCCAATCTTGTAAGTAAACGTTGCCAGCAACCCTTCAAATGCATGGTCAATTAACATTCTGCACCTGCTGAGCCTGTAGTTGAAGTGCTCCTTGGTGCTGTCAATGCGGCCAATCTATAGCTTCACGAGCCATGGCAATAAGGTGTAGGCTGGGTCGCCCAGGATCACTACTGGCATTTCAACATTCCCAGTGGTAATCTAAAGGAAAGTCCCTGCTTGCACCTTTCTCAACAGATCTGTTCTTAAAGATTTACACGTCATGCACCTTCTCTGACCAGCCCACACTGATGTTAGTAAAGTGCTCAGTGATCCACAGCGCTTGCATAACCACAGAAAAGTAACCCTTTCTGTTGATGTACTCTGTGGCAAAGTGGTCCAGTGCTAAAATAGGGATATGCATGCCATGTGTCACACCATTTGGGAATCCCATTGCCTCAAAGCCATGCACTATGTCCTGCATATTACTCAGAGTCACAGTCCTTCATAGCAGGAGGCAATTAATGGTCCTGCATACTTGCATGACTATGACCCCTGTGGTGGATCTCCTGATTCCAAAATGATTCTCAACTGACTGGTAGCAATCTGGCATTGGAAGTTTCTACAGTGCACTTGCCACTCATTTCTCAACTGTCAAGGCTGATCTCACTTTATTGTCTCTGCACTGGAAGGCTGGGACAACTTCAGCATACAGATCCAGGAATGTGGCCTTGCACATCCAAAATTTCTGCAACCACTGCCTGTAATCCTAAACCTGCATGACAATGTGATCTTACCAGTCAGTGCTTGTTTCTTGGGACTGGGATCAGAACCAGCGCCCCATCACTTCCAGCCACTCCATAAATGCCACCACCAAACTTGAATTGTTTCTTTCTATGTCCCACAGTAATCTGGCCTCCAGGGAATGTCAGATTTGTTAAAAACTCTGCATTTTAGAAGAGCACACAGAGGGAGACACTCTTCCCAACCCATAGTATTGTGTCTCTATCCCTACAGGGACTTTGAGTGGTGAATCACCATATCCAATGTTGCTGTGGCTCTTGAAGCCAAATCCTGATTACATAACCCAGATAGACAGTATTTCAACACTCAGCAGGTGCAGGATGGTGGTGAAGTGTGCTATGGGAAGGCTTAAAGCAAGTGAAGATGTCTGTTGACACACAATGACAGTGCCATCAACAAGGTGTCAATATTACCTTGTTGCGGAGTGTGGGGCACTAGCAGGAGAGCCAGCACTCTGATCACTGGTACCTGTTAGAGTGGGGAATGGAATGGAATTATCTAATAAGGTTGGGAGGCTTGGGGAACTAAAGAATTATTTAGCTCACTAGCTAGAGATTGATAAAAGATAAATGAAGGAAGTGCTGGGGAGGAATTAAAACAGAGCTAGCTGAGCCCAGACTGATGGAAGTCTCAGGGAAGGGAGATCTGATTTCCTCTCAGGCCCTGGGGAAAGGGCTGAAGGTACAGGGGACACTGTAAATAATATTGTTGCACGGGACAGTAAAGCTATTGGTGGAGGAAACATAAATAAACTGCACAATGTTGCTACCTAACTGGCAAAATCTAAACAGATTTCTGTGATACCAGAGAGCAGGAATGGAATGCTGCCTTGTTATATATTTTTATACTGTATCCTGCACAATATCTGTGAAACTAAGCATGATATTTTCAATACATTGAGTGGTAACAAAGCTACATATTTTTCTGGAAATTTTGAGCAGGACAAACAAAGGGGTGAGATCCTTATCCCCAGCTCTGGGCCCTTTACACTGGGTAAAAGGGCAAATGAGGAGTAAAGAGGCTCTAAAAGCCACAAATTTGCCTAGGGAACATTTCTGCTCATGCAGGACCTGAAGAAGACAAACATAAGGCTGTCTTCTAAGGACCTCCTTGCTTGTCCTGGTATTGGGGACATACAAAGGGAAAGGCGTCGCTTCTCTGTGACCGTTGATACAGTTCAGGAAGGATATGTCAGCGTCAGACCTAAGTGTCAGAGATATTGGGCAGTGTTGTGACCCATCAGGCAGTTTGGGGAGACGGTCATAACTTAGACAGGTCCCTCAGGCCTGTCCAAATTACACTGAGGGTCACAGTGTTGTGCAAAAAGAGCACTCGGGACTGTTTCAAGGGGAAAAGGCAGTATGCCGCATTTATTACCAGAAACTAAATTAATAACTATCTTAAACCTATGTGCACACACACACGCATGCACGTGTGCCCAAACACACCAGGAAATGTTCTATAGTTATATAGCTAATAGTCCTGATCATGGCTTGAGGTCGTAGCTTGGGTCCGTTGCTGGAGTTCGTGGCGCGTGGCAGCTACCTGGCCAGGGAAGCTGGGCACGAGGGGAGCGGGGTCTTTGTCGGGCATGCACCGACACTCTTCTTTGATGGTGTGCAGAACGTTACTCTCCCCCCAAAGCCTTGCAATCTCACCCAGTCTTTTTATAGGTTTTGACTTTGGCTGTGTCGCGTCGCTTCTCTGTGACCGTTGATTGCCGGACAACAGCAGACGTGACTTTCAGCTCGTTCATGGTGTCTTGATTAAGTTTTTCTTTTGTTTTCTGGGGTGGATTCTTCTTTTGCTTTTTAGGGATGTGTTCGCACTCTTCAGCCATTAGGGTGGACTCCACACTTCATCAGGACAAGTTGGCAGTTTGGGTCTGGTTCACACGTACATACACCCTCCATTCACACCTTGTTCAAATAAAGTTATTCATCTAAAAGTTTAGAAAGAGTTTTGTACAAGATGGAATACATTTGGTCAAAACGGGGTTTTACATTTACAATATGGAGTATGGCTGAGAGGAGTTCAAATATTACAGACAGAATTGTGAGATGGTGATTATACATTCTGGGTAAGAAGGTTTGGAAACAACTTTAATAATAATACTATATAGAGGCTGACACAAATAAAGGTATGAATGAACAAAGCTATGAATGAATCTACGGGGTTACAATTTTATTCCTACATTATCCCCCTTTTTACCCTTCACCTCACATGTAGTGAATGGTCACATTTTACTGAAAGAACATTTGTTAGCCAAGAAGGTTGGCCGGCAGAAGGGAGAAAACGTTCATTACAACTTATGTAATTGTTTTAAGGCAATATATTGAGAGACAATATGAGTTTGTGGTTTTAACCTTAAATACATTCTTTTTATCCAGCAACACATTACAATTAACATTACTACTATTAAGGCAAAGAGGATAGCAATGGGATGTAACATAATTTTTAGAAATGATGACCAGGAGGGGGATCATCCCCCAAAAATGTCATACTAATGATGTGTCATTATTTGTTTTGCTTGTGCAGCTATTCTTAACATTTCTGCTCCCTGATGCAATATAGCTATACTGCGGGTCTCTATTTGGGTGCAAGTGGTTGTGGTTAGGTGGCTAATTTGCTTATTCCTTTGCATTAATTCATGCAGTGTTGTCCAATTAACCCCCAATGAAAAATTAAAACGTAGAACATTACTTGCTTCTAATTCATCATTTTTTTATCCTCATGAAATGGAAAGTAATATGTTAACATTGGAGTTTTAAACATAGTTACATTGCACATACATTGTTGCACAGGCTGCTCTGAGATGTATTTTTCTTGCCAGACAACCCTTTCTAACCCAATTACACAAACACAAGTTTTTTCATCATAGTACACCTTTGTAGTACCATTATTTAACTCATCCCAATAACAAGTTGCCAAACTCTTATGTTGTAACGAACAGGGTTCTTCTAACATTGGTAAGGTAGGGCATATCCATTGTTGTGGGGTCCATCTTAAACATGAACAATGATCTATAATGTCTCCTTGGTTATTTAGATATGTTCCTGCCAATCAAGGGACCCAAATATGTTTGCCCTGGAGAGTTGGGAGGGCTTTGAATGGCCACAGGATAGCTTTATGACTGTGGGGCTGTGCCCTGATTACTTGTATGGATATATACCCTGTAAGAGTGGATGTGTATACTTTGGAGTTTAGAACTTTATACCATCCAGGAACATAGGGGAGGAAAAGATTGTCTTTGTGTTTTGTTAATAGAGGAACTAAGACCGTCATATCTTTAGCTCGTACCCAATCCATTTCCCTTTCTGTTAACACAATGGCTAATAGCTGTTGTTTGGAGCACCACAGAGCTGAAGCTGTTTTATTTGCTACCTCTCTTATAATAACGTATTGAGCCCAAAAAGCTCGATTTACATGTTCCCAAGTATGTCACTGCAAGTTTACTGTATCTATCCCAGTTTGCACTAGTTCAGCAATTTGGTGCTCCTGGCCCTGTACAATAGCATGATGCATTGCTTCTACTGCACCAACCTTGTTTTTTAGTACTTCTAGGTCCACAGAGTTTAGAATTCCTGTTCCTGCTCCTATACCTCCTAGTAAGGTATCTGTTATACCTCGTCGCTGATGAGAGAAGAGGTGTTCTTGTCCTAAAGATTTAAACCACACCTTAAATAATGGAGAGCTATATTGTGCACATTCTGGATGGGTTAGGGTTAAATTATTCTTGGTCCAATTGACTGAAATGTGTAAGGTTGTGATTAGTGGCACCACTTGTACCTCTGCGGGAGACTGTATTTTAAATAAATGAGGATGAGGTACTTCTACAGGTTGAGGACCATTTAAAAACAATACAGATGTATTTCCTACCAGTATAGTTTTATTTACCAATACTGTTATGGTTCGTGTTTCTAAAGGTCCTGGTTTAAAGGGTTGAAATGAGTGATATCTGGGAGGCACAGGATGACACCCATGGTTGTAATCTGTTATAGGTCCAATGGGGGTGCTTACTTCAAATACACAATTATGATCACTGGGTGTAATATTTACCCATACTTGTAATGTAATGAACTGAATCGGTCCATGCAGTGTGTTATTATATACAGGTATTATTTCAATTTGGTTCTACGTGGTGAAATTAAACCACTGGATTCCCCAATGCACATTGGTTGTTTTTATAATGATTAATTTTACTAGTAGCCCCAGAAATGGTGTCCACATCTCTTCTGCTGGTGTCCACCTAAAGGGAAAGAAACGCTTGCGCCGGAGAAATGTCTTTTTGTTAGTATGTTACCATACCGAGACTGTCCATAAAGGTGTGTGGAGGGCGATCCAGGTATGAATGCTTAGTTTCTTCTTGTTACTGGACACTTTATGAAGCTCAGCTCCTTACAGGGATACCTGAAACATGGTCAAGTAAACATTATTTAAGAGAACAGTTTTATCTGTGATACATGAACCCATTTGAGTTTTCCATCCTTATCTATACGATATACCAGAGGGCTAAGACGGTCTACAATAGAAAGGGACCTACCCATTTAGATTCTAGGGTGTGATTTCTTTTTCCCAGTTTTAGATACATTACTCGGTCTCCAGCTGCCCATAATGTAGTGTCTGTAGTTTTTTGTTTTTGCTGCTTTTGATTCATGTGTTCAATGGCTTGATTGATTCTGTATTGCAGTGTAGTTTTATCCTCCTGTAATTGCTTTAACCATTGGAAATAGTCATTTTGGGGTGTTGTGGAATGGTCTTCAGTGCGTATGGAAAAATGCTCAGGATCAATCATTAACTTCATTGGTTGTCCAAAGAGAATTTGGTAAGGCTGGATTTTAATTCTCAGTCTGTCGCTACTGCAAATGGCCGCGAGGATTAAAGGCAGCTTCTCAGGCCAGTTTTTACCAGTATGGCCCACAACCTTTCTCAATGCTTCCTTAATGGTGCGATTCATTCTTTCCACTTGTCCAGAGGATTGTGGTCAATATGGAATATGGAGCTTTTGGGTGATCTCTAAGGCTTGTAACATCATTGTAAAAACTTCACCCACAAATACCCCTCCATTCTCAGAATCTATGATCTCTGGGGTTCCATACCTACACACCACTTCAATAAAGAGTTTCTTAGCTGTGGTTCTAGCACTATTATCTCGGGTGGGGAATGCTTCCACCCATCCTGAAAAAAAAATCTACAATAACTAACAAATACTGAAATCCTTCTTTACTAAAATCTATCTGGATTCTGTGCCATGATCCCAAACGACGTTGGTGCAACATTGGTTGCCAGTGTGGAGGGCGAGCTTTATCCCTGGCACATTGGACACAATTTTGTACCCATGTCCTTACATCATCCTCTATACCATCCCAGTTTGCTAATTGCTTTAGCCTTGTTGGAAGGCCGTTAGATCCGGCCTGGTCGCTGCGGCCCTTCCTCGGGTCCTCGCTCCGGGGGAGGCTACAGCTCCTCCTAAAGGGGGAACAGTTCATTCTCTTGTGGGTCTTGGACCGGCCCTCAGGCAGGGCGAGCGAGCAAGCAGTCTATCGCCCCGGCCCTCAGGCAGGGCGGGCGAGCAAGCAATCTATCACCCTGGCCCTCAGGCAGGGCGGGTGAGCAGCAGTTAATGGCTCTGCCCTTAGGCAGGGCGAGCAAGCACACAGTTAACTGGTCCAGCCCTTAGACAGGGCGGGCAGGCAGTGGTCCCGTCCTTTGGTGCGGTAGCGAGGATGAGGCTCTCCCCGGGGGTGGCTAGGGAAGGGGGAGGGGGATGCAGGCCCACCCGTCTCCACTGCGTCCCAGCCCAGGGCCCTAGTAGTGGCAAAGGCGTTGCCACTGAGTCGGCGGGGCTCCTGCTGCAACACGCCGACAGGGTTGCCCCAGACTCAGCCACTGTCTACGGCTGTCCCTGGGCTACTTCCTCCCCATATCCCCATGTACCTGACTCCTCAGGGTCGCTGGGGCACTCTGTCTGGGGTAGGCCTGCCAGTCCCTCCTCGTCCACCGGCAGCAATGTGGGGAGCTCCTCGGCAATGCGGGGAGCTCCTCTAGGTCACAGGGCTCAGGCAGCTCGTCCAAATCCTGCCCCAACTCTGGGGGCTTGGCGGCCGGCAGCTCCTCCAGGTCCCATCCAGCCTCAGGGGGTATCATCCCCCCAGGTTGCTCAGAGGACTCGGCCCAGTCCCAGGGTTCAGGGGACGTTGTCCAGTCCCAATGGTTCGGGTATCTCTGCCCAGTCTCTCTATCCAGGTTGCCTTGTCCAGCTACGAGAAGGCCCTATCCAGTCCCCAGGCCCGTGTTGGTCCGGGGATGGTCGGAGTCTCAGCTTTGGCCTAGGCCTCAGCCAGCGGGGCAGCACGTCTGCCTCTGGCAGCGGTCTTTTCCAGACTGAGCTCTGGGGTCTGTCTCTTATACTGCCCCTTTCTTGAGAGGGTCCGCCCTGCTGCGGCTGATTGGGCAGCTCGTGCGGTCCTATCCCTGCCTGGCCCTTGCGTTTCCGGGCAGACTGGCCTGCTGGCCCTATCACAGCCTGGCTGTTTGGGTGCCAGGCAGGCTTGTCCGTCAGGTCTCTTCCTGTCCAGCCCAGTCACTGCAGTCCTTCCTTGGGTCCTCGCTCTGGGGGAGGCCACAGCGCCTTCCTACAAGCCTCTTCAGAGTTCCTTCTATTCCCTCATGCATGAACTGGTGTGCCACATTAACAAGTTCCTGCCTCTCAGTTTTGCCAGGGGTTCACCTGCAATCATTACTTTGGTCCTGATGCAACAGCAGAGGATCAGAACATTTTTTCTCAGCCTGTGTCTGACTTCTGGTCACAGCGGCTATGCTGTGCAGTCGAGCAATTGCGTCAGCTTTATTATTCCATATAGGCTGCACTATGCTCTTTGCTGTGTGCTTTCACATGTTGGGTCTTTAATAAGTTGGGGTTACTCATTATCCAAGAATAAATCCACTTCCACTCTTCTACGTATGCTATATCTTTTCCATCTGCTCCCTTTCAATTATTTCTTTGCCAATCAAACATCAAATACTATATGCCTTTTACACAAAAATCACTATCTGCATATATATATATATATATTGTTCTAGGAGAATTTTCATACAGTTTTAATACTTGGTATATGACATGAAGCTCTGCAAGTTGTGCCGAGCCATGATCTAAATACCCTTCAATTACTTCCTCATCCAAGTTGATGGCTGCATACTTAATACACCGCTTTCCTTTGATTACTGCTGAGCTGCCATCAGTAAACCAAATGTGTTTTTCCTGCCCTATAGTGTCGAGATCCCTAAGCAGGGTTGCTTCTACTAAAGCAATTTTCTGTTCCAGTGTAACTTAAGGGCACTCATGCTTAGCCCCTTTTTCAATTAAAGCATGAGTTAATAAATCGGGCTTAGAAACAGTTTCAGTAGTTTAACCAGAATAAGAGTCCATTGAGCCATGCAGGTATTAGAGACTTTACCCACAATTAGTTTGCCAGATAAAATGTACTTCAAAGGAGTATGGGTACTCTGAATTGTAATCAGTGGTGTGCCTGTAAGTGGCTCAAAGGACTGAATTGCCCACAGCACCGCTAAACACTCACGCTCGCAGGACTCGAAATTCAACTCTGCACCTTGAAGTTTTCTAGAGTCATATACCACAGGCACTAGTTTGCCATTTTCATTGCTTTGCAGGAGGGTAGCTGCTAATGCAACTCCATTAGCAGCCAGTCTGATCACAAAGGACTGTGATTCATCAGGGAAGTGTAGCACAGGGACTGTTACAGCTTTTTGTTTTTACGTGATTAAGGCAGACTCCTGTTCTGGATCCCGGCAGACTTCTGTTCTGGATCCCATTACCACTGCGTTTTCTTTTTCAGTAGCTTCCAAAAGGGAAGGGTGATTTCAGCATATTTGTAGATGTGTGGGCGTAAAAAGTTGAATCCCCCTAGTAAAACTCATAGGGAATGTACATCGGTGGGTGCCGGCATTTCTAACAAAGCTTTAACTTTTCTCTGTTCTACTTGCCTCCCTTCCTGCCCGATTACCATGCCCAAATAGTTAATCTGCTTTTCTACTAGCTGTGCTTTTTCCAAATTAACCTTAAACCCAGTTTCTTCAATTAAAGCTAAAACATTTTCAGTAACAGATTTTACTTGTGCCTCAGTTTCCCCAAATATTAGAATATCATCTACATAGGAGAAAACAAAAGGTCTTTCCTCAGGGTTTAAATGATCTAACATATCCATAACATGCCTGTGGGCAACGGCAGGAGCGTTATGGAATCATTGTGCTAATCTCTGAAATGTCCATTGTTGTCCCTTAAATGTGAAGGCAAAATGAACCTGGGAGTCCTCATGTAATGGAATAGCAAAGGAGCAATTGGCTACATCAATAACAGAAAAATATTTAGCAGTAGCTTGCACTTTTTGTATTACTTGTGTCATATCTGACACTATTGGAGCCATTGGGATTGCCCCCTTATTAATTCTGTGGTAATCTATAGTGAGGCTCCAGGAAACCCCGTCTGCCTTCAGTACTGGCCATATGGGTGAGTTAAATAGTGAATTTGTTTTTCTTATTACCCCGTTTCCCTAATTCACCAATAGTTTGTGCCAATTGTATTTCTGCCTCTCGAGGATAAGGGTACTGTTTCTGTGGAGGAACCATTTCACCCACAATCTTGACACATGCATTGATTTTTCCACAGTCTGCTTTTTTTTTTTTCTTAGTCCAGACTGTGGGAAATTTCTTGCGCCACTCCTCAGCTTCCTCTGCAGAGAGTGCAGCAATTGACTTCCCACCCCCTTTTGTTAATGGTGGTGCTTATTTTACCCTGATGGACTTTAGGAATGTCCAATTTCCACAATACTCCCCCAGGGAGATCAATTATGATACAATTTTTTTAAAGCCAATCTATTCCTAAAATCATTTCATTAGTCATTTCAGCAGTTTCTCTGAAATTGCATTTGGTCATCAGTCCTTGGACCAGAATGGGAACATCAGACTATTCCTACCCTTTGCTAGCTTGTCCTTGGAATGATTGGATACGTGTGGCCCCTTTTCTCTGGCCAGAAGAAGGCGGGTGTTTTATCAATGATACTGTGGCTCCAGTATCTAATAAAGCCATTTGGGGAGCACTATTTCCCTGCTGGACGTACACATAAGGTCTTCCTCCAAAGTCCCAGGAAATTTTACTAATGAACCTCCAAGTTTTTGCTCCCTTGGGTGGAGGTTCTACATCCAGCGGGCTTCCCTAGACGGTAGGGGGATAAGGGAGAGGATCAGTGGAAGGGGAACGGGGGTGAGGAGTGCTGGGGGTTACGCTAGCAACTCCTGTCTGATTTACTTGGAGCTTCTGTACTTCTTGCAGTATATTTTGGGTTGATGCTCCGTTCCATTTATTTCTATCCCCTCCCAACTTCATTAAAGTTTTCCAGGCTAGCTGCCGAATTTCACGGAGGTCAGTGTCTATAGGATTTTCACTGTCGGCCGCCGTAACGTTGTTACTAGCTGTTTGCATTTTATGTGAGTCAGGGTATGAACGTCCCCCTCTGCCCTGAGCTCGTCCTCTTGTATAACCCTCTCTTTGGTTTATTACCCCTTTCATGCCACTTTCATTAGAATATGTAATGGGGGTTAGTGAGGCAACAAATGGGGTTCTCTCCCTCTTAACAGTAGTTACCGGAGAGGGTCCCATGTGTAAGGTAATCTGCTGAATTAACCCCCTCAGTTCCTCTAGTGTGGCAGGGTGCCCCTCTTGCCATACTCCCAGTCGACTAGAATAATACGGGAGGAGAGAGGCAGCACAGTCTCTCAGGGATGTCACTGTGAAGTTTACATCGTAGATAGTTTCTGTCCCTGGGTTTACAGGGGTTAATCCTGACATTACCCGGGCTAGCGCCCATCGCACTAGGTAGGTTTCTGGGTCCTTATTTGCCTCCTGGCTCATGAGGGAGGCTTGGGCAACTAAGTGCCTCCGTCCCATCTGTTCCCCTAATTGTGACAACAAAGTAACCCCATTTCCTTCTCCACTTGTGGTTAATCGTTCTACTATTCCCCTCAATTCTGGGGCTGCACAAATACATAGTAATCTATGAAATTCAGAAACAAGTAGATTTTCCGAGCTGCTGTTAAAACAGCTTGTAAGCTCCACTGGGAGAAATTATCTTTTTTTAACGGTCCTAGCCATTTAGCATTGCTTGCAACTCTGCAGAGGTCACAGGGGAGGTGGTGACTGTGGTTGTGGGCTCCCCGTCCCTCACTGGAGGATTAGTTACCGTGGTTCTTATAACAGCTGCCACTCGCACTGGTTCTACACTCCCTGGCATGACACCTTTCTCCCCATCATCATCCCAATTACAGAAGTCATCCTCTGCTAGGGGTTTTGGTATTGTTCCATCAGAGGAGACCGTAGCTATTTGCCAGGTAGCAAAACCCAATTTACATTTCAACTGCTTGATAATAGATTCACAGCGGTTATGATCTCCTGGAGATCTCCCTTGTTCTAAAGTTAGTTTCTTTATCATTTTTGTAAGATTTGATTTTCTTTTTCCAAATGCTCATTTTCCTCTGCGAAGTTATTTTTCTCTTTTGCTTGAATTCTGGATTCTCTCAACATGTCTTTAAGAATTTCCAACTGATTTTGTAAGCCTGCAGCCAAGGCTTTCCATTTTTCAGTTTCCTGGCCAGATTTTTGGACTTGTTTGTGGAGGGAAGCAATATCTTCCTGACAATCAGTCAGGAAAATGTAGGCATTATTACAGGCTTCCCATAAAAGCCAGATTGCTGCTGCATCCTTTTTTGTGGGACTTGTGGGTTTATATACTAGAAGGTATTTAGCCAATTTGTCCTCCAGATCAACTATCATACGGACATTAGACAAAACTTGCTGAGTCCATGGACTGTGTCCGAATTTTTCTAAAGTGACGTGAGATGGGGTTGTTTCTTTTACAAAGTTTAATTTCTGGATCTCTTCTTTAGAAGAGTCCTTAGGGGCTTGCCTAGGCTTAAACATAGTGCTATCACCAAATATAACGCTCTTAGTAGAACCGGGATCCTAAACCTGGTCCTAAATCTGGCTATTCTACAACCGGTGGTGGGCAACCAATATTTTATGTGGTGTTTCACAACTTCTTGTCTAGTGGCAATAATTTTCTCAATAATTTTCTCAATAAACCGGGCTTTAATTCCGGCTATCCCTACAACTGGTTGTAACAAACCAAATATCAAGTAATTATCCTCTCAATAGAGCCAGCATTCTAAACCTACAACCAGTGGTGGTACACCAAGTATCAAGTGCTTGTCTTATATTTTTAATAACTGCAGCGATACTCCACTCACTCTCAATCTCTTACTTTCCCCCCCGCCGCATTCTCCACCACTAATGTTGTGCAAAATGAAGCACTCGGGACTGTTTCAAGGGGAAAAGGAGTATGCTGCATTTATTACCAGAAACTAAATTAATAACTATCTTAAGCCTATGTGCACACACACACACGCACACACACGCGCGCGCGCATGCCCAAACACACCAGGAAACGTTCTATAATTATATATAGCTAACAGTCCTGATCGTGGCTTGAAGTCGTAGCTTGGGTCCGTTGCTGGAGTTCGTGGCGCGTGGCAGCTACCTGGCCAGGGAAGCTGGGCACGAGGGGAGCGGGGTCTTTGTCGGGCATGCACCGACACTCTTCTTTGATGGTGTGCAGAGCGTTACTCTCCCCCAAAGCCTTGCAATCTCACCCAGTCTTTTTATAGGTTTTTGACTTTGGCTGTGTCGTGTCGCTTCTCTGTGACCGTTGATTGCTGGACAATAGCAGACGTGACTTTCAGCTCGTTCATGGTGTCTTGATTAAGTTTTTCTTTTGTTTTCTGGGGTGGATTCTTCTTTTGCTTTTTAGGGATGTGTTCGCACTCTTCAGCCGTTAGGGTGGACTCCACACTTCATCAGGACAAGCTGGCAGTTTGGGTCTGGTTCACACGTACATACACCCTCCATTTACACCTTGTTCAAATAAAGTTATTCATCTAAAAGTTTAGAAGGAGTTTTGTACAAGATGGAATACATTTGGTCAAAACGGGGTTTTACATTTACATTATGGAGTATGGCTGAGAGGAGTTCAAATATTACAGACAGAATTGTGAGATGGTGATTATACAATCTGGGTAAGAAGGTTTGGAAACAACTTTAATAATAATACTATATAGAGGTTGACACAAATAAGGGTATGAATGAACAAAGCTTTGAATGAATCTACAGGGTTACAATTTTATTCCTACAACAGAACAGCCTAGGACTGGGAGGATATAAAGGTTGCTTAAAACCACCTTGGTTCCCCCTCTGCTGGGCTGCATGCAAGTCAGAACAGACTCTCATCCAAGATGTGCAACCCACATCAGAAATGGTCCTTGCATATATTTTCAAAATACAGAGGATCTGGGGTTGGATAATGCTTGTAACTATTCAATATTATTGTTTGCTCTGTTGGCGATGAATTTATCCTTGTGTAGTTACCTAGCTGTTATGTAAACTGTATGAGCTGAGATGAGAGAGTCTGTGGAAGAGCAACTTAAGGATGTATTAATGTTAACATAAAATATGCTTCGTGGGCTTTTGACACAGAGAAAATTCATAAAAAGTAAACTTTATTGATCACACAAACATGCAGCCAGCTACAATAAGTACAAGGTTTATAAAACTTCAGGAACATTTAGTTTAATAACTATAGCAATATCCTTTTAGTTTCAGGTGGTTTTTCCCCCTTGCTCTTGTGGGGGTAGAATAGAGATGATTTTTTGGTTTTCTGGCAGTTCTGGGGGAAAAAGAAATGATTCAGATTGAACTGAACCTGAAAAAAAATTGAAAAAGTCCATTCAGGTCAAACAAAACATTCTTGAGTTGTGGGATTCATTCCCAGGGGATGTTGTGAAGGGCAAAACTACAAAAAAGAATTAGATAAGTCCATGGAGGATAGGTACATCAATGGCTATTAGCCAAAATGGTCAGGGATGCAACTGCATGCTCTGGATTTCCCTCACCTCTGGTTGCCATAAGCTGGGAGTGGATGACAGGGGATGGATCACTCAATGATTGCCTGTTCTATTAATTCCCTCTGGAGCACCTGGCATGGCCACTGTCAGAAGACAGGATATTGGGCTAGATGAATCATTGGCCCAATATGGCCATTCTTATATTCTTATGAGCTGCTTTAGAACTGAAGATGGGCAGGTGCTCCACCAATGAGGGAGGCTCTGCTGGCATCTGTTGGACATCAAAAGTTCACTGAATGGGCCAGGCTTCATTTGCATTTGTTTTATGTGATCATTAGAGGCACTTTTGTTAAAACTCAGTTACATTTTGTGTTTGGGGACAATAAAATGCAATTGACTTTGATGAGAAATACAAAGACACAACATCAGCAGTGCGTGTGGCTGGGGTCACCCTGCTCGAGGCTGCCGTCAGGCACAGTGGGTTAAGGGGTCCTGGACAGAGCTAAAGAAGGGAAAGAAAAGGGGTACAGTCTCCTACCTGTTACTGGGCTCATATCTCTGGTGGTGAGAACTCTGTCAAGGGTCCCAGATACCTCTGATCCCTCCCTAAAACCTGAGTTGAGAATGCTGAATGGTGGACAGTGCAGACTGATGGCAGTAGAGAATGCAGAGCAGCCACTCCAAGGCAACACACACGAGTTGGAGTAGTGGTGGTGCCAGGAACAAAAGCAGCTTGTCTGTGATGGATGGTACTGAGTGGTGGAAGCAACAGCTTCTCTAAGGGGATGGATGGCTCAGAGTGGCAGCGATACCTTCCAGGGCATGGACAGCAGAGGGCAGCTGCAGAGCTAGGCAGTTTGGGCTGAAGCCACAGAGATCGCAGCAGGCTACCTAAGAGACTGTGTGTAGACCTCCCTACCCAACTGTTAAAACTGCAGTCAGTCCAGCTGCATCAGATAGTACTGCCCAGACTTCTCTGACCTACTAGAATCCTTGAACTTCTCCAGCCTAGGACAGCTAATAGTGAGTAGGGAGATGGGAAGGCAGGAAGTCGCCAGAACATATCAGCCATTCACAACAGCCAATGGAGTACTGAGCCTGGAACTCCTGTTAAGACACCCTGGGGGTTGGGAGTCTTATCTCACAGACTTTCTGAATTGCTGGTCTTTCCAAATTCATTCTGTTTTCCTTCTCCCCACTCCCTAGAGATTCAGAGAGTCCAAGGCCAGAGGGACCATTGTGATAATCTAATCTGACCTCCTGTATAACACAGGCGATTGAACTTCTCCAAAATAATTCCTAAAGCGTATCATTTAGAAAAACATACAATCTTGATTTTTAAATTGTCAGTGGTGGAGAATCTCCTGGTAAATTGTACTAATGGGTAATTAATCTCGCTGTTAAAAATGTATGTCGTATTATCCCATCTGAATTTGACTAGCTTCAACTTCCAGCCATTGGATCATGTTTTACCTTTCTCTGTTAGATTGAAGAGCCCATTATTAAATATTTGTTCCTCATGTAGATACTTATAGACTGTGATCAAGTTACCCCTTCACCTTCCCTTTGTTAAGCTAAATAGATTGAGCTCTTTGAGTTTATCCCTATAAGGAATATTTTTAAATTCTTTATCCATTTTTGCGGCTCTTCCCTGAACCCTCTCCCATTTATCAACAGCCTTCTTGAATTGTGAGCACCAGAACTGGACACGAAGTTCTCTTTGTTGTAAGCCCAGGACTCAATGCTTGCATTTGGGGAAGAATTGCCCATCAGTGGTGCTGTGGGCAATATATATAGTTTTCCAGATTTCTGGGTGGGGGCTTAAGGCAGTGTTAATTATGTCTTTAATGAAACCCTTAGAAAATTGAACACAGCCCCTTTTGCTGCTGACAGATCCTGGCAGAAGGGATACACCATTATCTGTTTGCTTGCTAGCCCCTGATCAGGCACACCCTTATGTCCTGCCTTTTGGGACACTTTTCTACTGTGCAAGCCAGCTGTGTTTGTCTGGGACAGCAATCTTCTGTCACTCCAACTCTGCCTCCTCACTCTGACACCTAGGCTCTAGCTCCTTCTGGCTCTCCTCCACAAGCTTTTCCTGCTCCAGCCTCCATGGCTCTGGAGCACTACCATTGCCAACCTCCAAACATTTTGCAGACCACCACATGCTACTTTAGACAATAGGAACCCGCCCCCCCCGACACACACACACACATACCCCACCCCGTAGGAGCTGGGGGTGGCCTAGGAACTCTCTGGCTCTGGCGCTTGGAGCCTGCGCTGGGCCAGCTGCAAGCCACCCAACCGGGGTGGGGCTATCCTCTCCGGGGCCGCTGCTGCTGTATTGTCCAAGGGCCCTTAGCTGGTGCCGGGGCATGGAAGCAGCAACTTGCCCATGCTTCCCCCCAAAGCGGAGGTGGCTCTGCAAAGGCTTCCCTGGTGCATCTCAACACCAGCTTTGCACTGGCTGGGAGCAGGGCTGGGGGTTTTGGACGAGCACGGCTCGACTCCCAGGGCAGGGGGACCCCGGCTACAGACTGCATGGGTGGCTTGGATTGTGCGGAGCCTGCGGAGCACTAGGCTGCCCAGGAGACTTCACCCATGCTCATTCTGAATCGCCCAGGATCGGAGTGCAACGGCGACACCTTCCCTCACCCCACTACGTGAGGATCCCTCCCACATGGCGATAGACCAGCAACACGAAGCGGCTGGCAGAGGCCGGCAGCTGCCCAAGGAAAATGAGTCCCTGCCAGCTGTGGAGGCAGGATCGACCTGCCATGGAGTTCTCCCCCGGAGGAGCCAGCTGTGTTGGGCAGTGGAGGGGCTATTCAGCCAGAGCAGCAAGACACATTCGGGGGGCGGTCTGTGCCATGCCCGGGCCATGCTCCAGCAGCTGGGGTGGGCTTTGTCTGGCATCAGGCGGAGGGGTGGATGTGGCCTTGGCCGCACCAGCTGGAGCAAGGAGGTGTCTCCACAGCCTGGCTTCCCAGTCTTCACCTTGGGTGTGCGGGACCCACTGCCTCCCAGCCCACAGGAGGGTGGCAATAAAGCACCTCCATGACCTGCCCACCCCCTGAGCCCATCTGTCCCTCTGCTGCACTCCTGGCCATGCCCCAGGACCGGGGAGACTCCCGTGCACTCCCAACCCCCCAGACCTTTCACCCAGGTGCATCTCAGCCGCTGCCTCCTGCCTCACTCACTGTGCTGGCGCCGCTGCTGGGGCTCTCCCCTGGACATCTGCACATGCGTGAGTCCCAGCCCCCCCAACATCCTTTCCTGAAACACCCTGTCCCCACTCACTCTCCACATGAACAGTCTCTCCCTCTCCCCCCCTGCAGTGAATGGTTAAACGGTTAACAAAATTTGTAAATAGTTAGACTAATACTTACCAGTTAACTGGTTAACCATTTGCTTTTACATCCCTAATTCCGCGGACCCCCTGTAATAGCCTCGCGGACCACCAGGTGTCCATGGACCACAGGGTGGGAGCTGCTGTCATACAGAGAGACACTTTGCTCAGAGCTGAACACCTTCATGCTCTTTTATACTTAATCATGTAAAGTAAGGGGGGTGTACAGATCATACAAAAGACTAAACATGTCCTGCCTCAGTTTCCTCACAGCTCTAGGAAATTCTTTGGGAGGGAGTCTGAGTCCCTTGGGGCCATTGGGGCTTACAAAAGTGGGAAGGGCCCCCCTCCCATGAGGTTGCTACATACCGGGTGATCTTTCCCTTTTACAGCCTCTTGTCCAGCTTCTGTGACCTCACCTTTTCCTACCCCATGCATCCTCTTCCTGCCTGATTCCCTGTTCCTGGATGTTTCTTTATTTTAAAGCCCTCCTGATCACCTGACCTCTTCTGTTCTACTCCTTCTGTGTTTCTACTGCTTCTACCTTCTTCCCTTCCTTCAGAGGAGCTAACCTGTTTTTTTTAAGGATGCTGTTTTTTACATATCCATTGTGAGGTCTAAGTACTGTCATTAGCCATAAGTATTTCCCATTGTCCCTCTCTGGTGTGTATTTGCTATGCAGTCTGTTAGTAATGGTGGATCCCCATACATAAAGGCACTCATAAAATAGCAGTTATTCATAATACATAATATCAATTTCATTATATCAATCAGAATTCATACATTATACAGAGTCTATGAAATTAGTAATAAGAAATTACAGGATTAAAATCATAGAAAAGGCACATCTATCCCTTGGAATGCCAAAGAATATTACAACAGTAAAAATGTCTCCACTTCTCACTCCATTGTCTTCTTGAAAGTGACTCCAGATGGCAAGGATATAAAATACAGTCTTCACACATGGCAATAAATTAATGAAGGTGACGTTAGGATAGGTGGGGAACTGGGAGCAACGTGAACAGAGAATGTGGGGATGGATGGGATTCAGTTATGAACTAACAACTTTTATGCATGGTAGTTTAATAATCTCCACAGGCCAATGTATGTGGGACAAGACTTCACTTCCTAAAGCACACTCATCTTGCTGAACAAACTAAAGAATCCATTCACAAGAAAACTTTAATCATATTCAAATTTTGTATGTAGTATCATTCTTTCAAACTGTGAAGTATAGTGTTAAAGTAATGTGACAGTTTTCCTTACACATTCTGAGCATTTTGCCCATCTCGCTGGATAAGATTCAAGAATGGGAGAGTGGCACCTAAGAATATTTCTGCTGTTAAATGTGTTTAAAAGGGAAACTGGTCTTGTAAATAGTTCTCAATAACCATACCCCAATTTGGAATCTTAGTGGATCAGTGTAATGTTCTTTACAGTTTTTTTTCTGGCGTCCCCATTTTTACTTTCAAGTGAGGTGAGTAATTAAAGGCCAACAGCAGAATAACAGTAAAATTTTGTAACTCAAGGCACGTGGCATAGCTTTCAAAAATTGTCACTGAGAATCCATCGTCTCCACAGACTTGGATAAAGGACAGAACAGATTTTACCTGTGTTTGGATATTCTTATTTAGTAGGGTTGCCAGCCTAATATTTATAAAGTGTAATGCGTAAAGCTAATCCTCTTTACTATGTTTTCTTGCATAACTTTCTCAAGATAAACTTTTCTTCAACTCTATGAAGCTGTGCAATGACAAGTATTGCATTTGAGTTGAAAGGCCTCACATTCTCAGTGGTCAAACTGTATGATCCCATTATTCATTTCTGCCCTAATCAGCTCCAAACCAACAGCCAGATTCTGCCCAAGAGGCACAAATGGGTTAGAAAGTAGAATTTGGCCACAGGTGTCAGTGGGAAACAGTCAGTTTACCTGACAATCTTAATGCATATTCTCTGATGAATAAGAATAATAAGAATAAACTCTGCCAATGTGCCAATCAATAGACTATGCATGATGAATCATCAAACAAATATTCTAGGGCATGAAAAAAAAATCTAGAGTCTGCCAGCATGCCAATCAATCAGAGATTGACTAAAGTATCACGAAACATATTCAGAGACAAGTAAAAAATTTCTGGACTCTGCCAGTATGCTGGGCCAATCAATCACAGTGTGCCTGATGAATCATGAAGCACATTCTGCAACATGTCAGAACATATACACAGCTGGCACAGCTCTCATCACCCTGACTTTGTCTCGCAGTTAAATTGACTGAAGGTGAGTTATAGAAATGTTGTTTCTCCCACCTACTGACCTCCACAGCCAGCCAGTCTTAAATTCGCTTAGTCTGTCTTTGGTGAAAACGGAAGATTTTAGACAAGGGTTCAACAAGGTAACTAATACATGTTTGTGATGTCTAATAGGTTGTTAAACCACCATTGAAGTTGTTGAACACGTGTTTTAACATGAGAATGGACTCCTACAGAAATGTTTCTCTCTTTAAAGTCTTCCATTTTACTTGAATCAGAGCGAGGACAGAATCAGTGAGGCCAATTCAACACTAAGATCACAATTGTCCTGTTCTAATGCCCTTACAAATTTAACTCATGCCTCCATCGTGATTCACTACATAGGAAATACAGTGTCACTATTATTATTTTCTTATATCACAGACAGCGCATCCTGAGTTGCTGTTTCACAGACAATCTTTCCATTATAACTTGTAAAATGTTGAGAGCCCCATCATATCAAAATACCTGTAACAAGTGAAAATATGGCATGTGAGTCTCCTCACATGAGTTTATACCAGTGTACAGTAGAACTGGTTATTTTTTTTCTCACAAATCTTTTTTAACGATAAAGTCTTTTTTTACCTAGACCTTCCCCCCTAATTTGGCAGAAAATTTTCGTTTAGTTTGAAATTTTGCTATTTATTTACTAAAAAAGGAAAACTGAAATATTTAGGTAAACTTTTTAGGTTTATGAAAACCAAATTATTTTTTAAAGATTTTATTTTACCAAGTGCCAAAACATTTTTGTTTTGTAATAAAAATAAGTGATTCTGCGTGCCCTCCTCCCCTCTCCCCCCACACATGTCACATCTGGTCACAGGCAAAATAAATGGGGGAACACCTAGCTTGAGACTCCTGCTTCAGGGCCACTGGGACTTCAAGCCATTCAATAGCTGTGGGGTAGCATCAGTGCCTAATGATGGATATGTAGGTGCCTGCAAAGTTAGGTAGCAACTGAGATGACTGACACCTAATTGGTGGATGTAGGTGCCTAAAGTCCCCACTGTTAATCTATCCCCAAGAGCCAAAGTCATTTTTGAAAATGGATCATGGTCTTTACATTACATGATCACAACAGTATTTTTCCACAGGATCTCTGCCTAGTTCAGTGCACAATCTGTACAAATAAGGGGGCACAATTGTGATTGGATGGGCACCTATAAATCTGGCACTGAGTTTGCAATCTAAATTACTTTCTTGTAGCATGGTTTTGTATGAAATGCATATATATAAAAATATACATATCGATAGATAGATAGATAGATATGAAATGGTGTTAGATTAGTGATATATAAAAACAAATTTTATTTTGTTTATTTTACAGTATTTTCCATGTACTCTTTTCAGAGTTTTTTAGTAAGAATGATGTGACAGAAAATAAAAAATAAAATAAAGCTATTCCCACTGGCATTTCATGGAAACTGGGAAAACAAGCATTTTTGTTTTGTTTTTCACATTTATACCCACTATTCATCATATACACTTGCACCTGAGCTGCACTGTATCAGGATAGATGGCCCATTAAATTAAACTGGGCTCAGCTCTCCTGTTCTAGTCCAGGTTCTCCCAATTGGCCCAATTAAGAGGGTGGGGCAGCACATGGGGACTATAAAAGCTCAGTCAGGAGTCAGACAGGAGAAGGGCAGGAGAGGACATCTGCCAGAGACAGAAGGTGGTTCTTGGGAGAAGGTTGAAGGAAGGAGACCAGGAAGAAGGGATTGCTGGCTGGTGTTCTCAAGCCAGAGAGCAAGGCCTGAAGAGGGCTGAAGGCAGGAGGAGCATTAGAGGGAGATGATTGCTGCCTTTAAGCTGGATAGCCAGAGTCAAGGGCCAGAGATGCTGAAGGAAGGGGGATCAGCAGAGGGGCTCACCACTGACATCTCTTTGCTGGAGTGCTGGGCCCCAAGGAACAGTGAGTAGGCCAGGGGGAGTGAGGGAAGCATACTCCCAGCAGAGAGGCTGTGGGATTCCTGAAGGAAGATTAGGGTGGCTGTCCTGGCAGAGAGATTGAAGAGAACAGATAAGGAGCCTAGCTGTGACAGAAGACACTGGGGCAGCAGGAACTAAGTTTTGGACTTTTATTATGGACTATTTGCACTGTTTTGTTAATAAACTGTGTTGATGGATTAGAGGACAAGCTTGCATGGAGTTACTGGGACCCAAGCTGGAAATTGAGTCAAGAAGCCACCTGCAGGGCTTCCCTGAAACCACAAGGGGGTACCTGGGAAGAAGTCATATGTTTACATGCATCAGTTTATCAGAAGTCAGTTATTCTAAGCTACATTAACTAGACTACCACTTTGTTAAATAAGTAAGCTTTCTAAAACTTTCTGACTGATCAGCACTTTTGGAGCATGGTGGATAGAGTTTTACTTTACAGGATTGTTAATATAAGCTATGGAAATATTCAGGGCCACAGGAGATGTAGCTCCATCAAGTTATTCTGTCATACATAACCTGATTATTTAGTTTAATTTAACAAGTTTGGTGCCTAACTCGGCTAGTAATAAAGACCATTATTGCACCCACAGCACTGTCTAAGGAATCAAGATTGCTCTGCAGAGTGAATAGAATAACTACAGAATAACATGGAGAAAGTTGATCACTTACCATTTTCTAGAACTACATCTTGTTCCAAAGTATCTAGTTATTATTTATTTTCCCTTCATGCTGCTCTGTAGCCATCCTTTTCATTTTGCAGAAAGCATTATTTTAAGGTGGCACAAGAACTATCTCAACCATTGTTGAACTTATAGGACATGCGATTGCAAAGTGTTATACAATAATGCAAGCTACTAAGTACCCTGATATTGAGGAGGTGCTAAGTACCTGCAGGATCAAGTTCATAAACTTATATTATTACTGGAGGAAATTCCTGAAGCCAGTGTTGAGAACCTCATATATTTAAAGATGAATCATCCCAGCCCCTCTTCTTTACACCTCAGAGAATGAGATTGAACATGAGTCAGGAAAGATGATTAAATAATATTTAAGGAGTTGTGAACTAGTCTAGTTCTTTCTATAAAGGAAGTATACATGATCCATTAAAGATGGCTACTGACTGACCATATCTAGTCAAATCTAACTGGTTGACTAATAAACCCAACTGGTTTACCAACTATTCTAATGTAAAATCAACTATATTATTCAATAGAGCTATTAATATGATTCATTTCCAAACTCACAAATTTCTACGGCTTGCTTTATGAATTTCAACAAATTTATGGCAGATATGTACTGCTATGTTTCTGTCATTTTTGATCCACTACAGTATGTCTCACCTGCTAGTGCTATTTGTACCCTGTAGAATGTGTTGGAAGTGAAAAAGTTCACTTAAAAAAAACCCCCGATGAAGTATTCTTCTTTAATATCTTCTCTCTCATATTTCTGTGGGAATTTTATTTCTTTGTGATATAGAAGTGGTGTAAAAATGAGATGTTGGTCCAAAGACAATCATTTAGATATAGAACTCTGCATTCGTGTTCCAAAGAAATCTGCATAGAAGCCAGAAATATCATTTTGGTAGCACACACACCTCTTCTAAAGAAAACTAGATATCATCATGTTTGCATTTAAATTTTTCACTGGCTTCATTGCTTGTGATACACAACTCACAAGATTGAGATTGTCCTCTCAGACGACAAACGCACTTTCTGTCACAAAAGAAAAGAAGGTGATGTCAAATATATCTTTTAAAAAATCAGGAATATAATATGTTCCATATTCAAGCCTCATTCAGGCTGGGAAAGCACAGCTCCAGGAAAGCCAAAGCCTCAGTATCGAGGAGGAAGATTACCAGCAGTAGCTAGTGGGAAGAGAGGCTTTAAGCACATAAACTTAGCTTCCGTCTAAGAAACTTTTGAGCTGGGAAGTAATCATGCCATTTGCTGCACCAGTCCCTACATCCAGCCCTGTCAGTGGGGTGGATGATCCTTTAAATGACCTCAGCAATCAGCACCAGTCTGAACATGATGATTCTGAATTGAAGGGGAGGTAGAATTTTCACACTTTGTAGATTTATTTTGACATAGCGTGATTGTGTATTTGAGATGGGCCTTCATGATACTAGTGAGGAGGTGAATGGATCTCTTGTTTTCAGGATGGGAAGAAGCCAGCTTTGTCAGGAGGTGTTTTTGATCTTATCTGGGGAGAGTGGTTTGTGAATCAGTAAGGTTAAGATAATGGGAAGGATATTGGGATTGGTAGTTATGAAGTTCTGATACTGTTGTTTGAGTTTGGTGGAAGAATTAGATTGAGACAACATGATTTCATGATGGTAACAGATTCATAGAGGGGGTTGGTTGGGGATGAGTGAGGAATTTGAGGCTGTGGATTGTTGGGAGTCTAGGAGATTTGTATCTTTCAGATCACTCTTGCAACATGCCCTGAATATCCATATTAAAGCTGTAGATGCTGCCACTGTGCCCTTCAGTTAATACCTGATGGACTCTGATATGGCTCATCAATACTGCCATTGCTTGGAGATGTTGACATCTGTGGGGCTTGAATCCTTTGATTCCTGTCATGGTTAGAAAAAAACTAGTTATCAAGTGTAATCTAATATAATTTAATATAAACGCCACACTTTTTATTTGGAAGTGTTTTGTTTTGTTTTCAGGACTTCAGGGTTTTGGTAAATAGGGTCCCTAATCCTCAATTAATGCTATTTAATGCAAGGTCAGTGACCAGTAAAGTTACTGCCATACATGACTAACTCACAGATTTTACATGTTATCATGGTTATTAGGTGAGATGTATTTTGTTCATCTTGAAGTATCTTGCAAAAGCATTATGTACTGTGATATACTTTTGTAAGAAATTTAAAGCAAATTTGGTGTAAACGTTCATTCTTCCGTCTAACTAGTACTCAACTAACTTAAATCCCCAGAAAATTATTTGAACCCCATTTAAAAACCGTCCTGGGTTTTACATTTTCAACACCTTACACTCTTTACCTGGAGGTTCTTCGTGCACTGAAGAAATTGGCCCAAGAAAAGAAACATTCCAGGCTAATGGGAAGCAGCATGTGTGTATTCCTAACAACAAAAGATTCCTTTGAACATCTTCCAAAAAATCTAAGTATATGCGCAAACTGTTCCAGCTAAGAAAACAGCTAATAGTTGTTGTCTTCTTAAGTATTGCTTGCCTTTTTAATTTATATACATAACTTCTCCTCTCAGAGTGTTCAGTTGCGCAACCTCTGCAGTTGTGCATGGCCATTACATCAATTGAGAAAGGTGGTGGAATGAAGGCTACTTTTGCTCTTTTCTCTTTTTTCTTACCACATTCCTCCCTCACATAAGAGCCCAGCAGGATCTTAATCACAGAGTGGGAGAATCAGGGGAATGACAGAACTAATTCAATTTCATTATGTCATACATGATCACTAGGGCTCACAAGAGAAGGATCTACTTAGTACTAAATAACACATAGGAGTGGACACAAGAAGTAAATGCAGCGAATGTACAAAGTACTACTTAAGGGTCAAATTGTGGTACCACTGCTCACATTGACTAGTACCTTCTTGCATAAGTGAATTCAATGTTTTGGGGGAAAGTGTCTATTAAGATTAATAGTGTGGCAGTGACACTAGACTTTAGGAAAGATTTTAAAATAATAAAGAGAAAACCAGTTAGAAAGATGCTAAAGCAAAATCTGTGGAATTAAAAATCTTAGAAACAACATGGAGTCATAGAAGGCTTGCCAGTCCTGACACAAAAAAGGAAGCCAAAACTATGACAAAATGCCCCCAATGGCTAGGCTAAACATTTATTCAAGTTTAAGAGATAAATATTCTGAAAGAGGAAACCCAGTCTAAGTGATGTTCATAAAAAGGAACATCAACTATGTCAGGTCAAGTATTAAATGGAAATTAGGAGAGCTAAGAGGAAATAGATATGATATACCAGTAAGTGAAGTCAATGACTCCTATAGGGTCAGTTCAAATGCATGAATCTACTTGCTCTTTGTAAATTGCAGGATCAGGGCCTTAGCTTGTATTTGAAAAGGAAGAGAATAACACTGAATATATTATAATGCCATAAATAAATTAATAAATATAAGTGGTATACTGGATAAATTCTATCTGCTTAGAAACTGAATCAGATCTTTATGTTGTTAAAGATGTTCCTTGTTCTTCAAGGACAAGATCAGTTGGAACCTTACTACATGAACCACAATTTTGGAGGCAGATCCATGTTTGCAAGAGGCAAATGCAACACCTTCTCTAGCTAAGTTCTGGTAAATGAGGTGCTATGGGTGCTGCTAATTTTAAAGCCACCAATCTACTCATTCCTTCCCCAGGAAATACCAGGGAGAACAAAAATGAGCCTTGCAGCATGACTAAAGGGGTTAACAAGCTATTATTTAGTGAGCTAAAACTAAAATTACATATAAAGTTAAGAACTTTCTTTCTTCAGCCCTACACATTTATCCCAGGGGGCAGTTAGCTCAGATGCCTCAGGATGATCGTAGCTGCTATATTATCACATTGGGAGACAAACAGTTTCTGTGGTAACCAAGATACAACCCAAGTAACAATTCCATGTACTTCATAATGAAAAATGGACAAAATAATTTTAATTTACTTTCCTGGGTCAAATTCAGACCTGGTGTAAGAAAGTAAAGGTCAGTTGAGTTGCACTAGCTCTGAATTTGACCCAATGGATTTGTATGAGAAATAATCCCATATTAGACTTTACATGTGTGTAGATATCACCTGGTTGTAGATATCTGTTCTGTGGATGGCTAATGTATTAAAAAGGCTATAGTCTCTTTAATCCGTAAGGCCAGATAACATACAGTTATTTCCTAGTGTTCCTCTCAGATGAAATTCAAAATTCTGTAGACACGGGTGGCATGTGAGTTCATCAGTAGGTGGCAACACTGGGACTGAAAATTTAAAAATGAAAATTGTGGAGATAATGGAATGCTAGGAGTTACTTTGTATGAACTTGTAGACTATCTAAAACAATTGTACAATTATTTAATGTTTTCATAGTTAAATGTTTAATAGTTTGAGATGCTAGAAGGTTTTGCACCAGTTTATCCAAAAGAACTGAAAAGTAGGTCAGCCACAATTGTTGCAATAAGACCAGCATCTTAAAAGAGTACTGAGTTTGAGATAATCTAGTTAAACTGAAATTTATTAGTATTTATGTAATTGAGATTGATATAAAGGGTATATAATATTTAAAACTTACCTTTTAGTTTTATTTAGTTTTAGTTTTTCTGACCAATCTGATTGCTTTCTATGATGAGGTGACTGGCTCTGTGAATGTGGGGAAAGCAGTGGACATGATATACCTTGACTTTAGCAAAGCTTTTGATACGGTCTCTCACAGTATTCTTATCAGCAAGTTAAAGAAGTATGGGTTGGATGAATGGACTATAAAATGGATAGAGAACTGGTTAGAGCATAGAGTTCAACGAGTAGTGATCAATGGCTCCATGTCTAGCTGGCAGCCGATCACAAGTGGAGTACCCCAGGGGTCGGTGCTGGGGCCGGTTTTGTTCAACATCTTCATTAATGATCTGGAGGATGGTGTATATTGCACCCCCAGCAATTTTGCAGATGACACTAAGCTGGGGAGAGTGGTAGATACCCTGGAAGATAGGGATAGGATACAGAAGGACCTAAACAAACTGGAGGATTGGGCCAAAAGAAATCTGATAAGGTTCAACAAGGACAAGTGCAGAGTTCTCCATTTAGGACAGAAGAATCCCATACACAGCTACCGAAGAGCTAGGCAGCAGTTCTGCAGAAAAGGACCTGGGGGTAACAGTGGATAAGAAGCTGGATATGAGTCAGCAGTGTGCCCTGGTTGCCAAGAAGGCTAATAGCATATTGGGCTGCATTAGTAGGAGCCTTGCCTGCAGATCGTGGGAAGTGATTATTCCCCTCTATTCGGCATTGGTGAGGCCGCATTTAGAGTATTGTGTCCAGTTTTGGGCCCCTCATTACAAAAAGGATGTGGAGAAGTTGGAGAGAGTCCAGCGGAGGGCAACAAAAATGATTAGGGGGCTGGAGCACAAGACTTATGAGGAGAGTCTGAGGGAATTAGTCTTGTTTAGTCTGCAGAAGAGAAGAATGAGGGGAGATTTGATAGCAGCCTTTAACTACCTGAAAGGGGGTTCCAGGGAGGATGGAGCTAGGCTGTTCTCAGTGGTGGCAGATGACAGAACAAGGAGCAACGGTCTCAAATTGCAGTGGGGGAGATCTAGGTTGGACATTAGGAAAAAGTGAAGCACTGGAATGGGTTACCTAGGGAGGTGGTGGAATCTCCATCTTTAGAGGTTTTTAAGCTGCGGCTTGACAAAACCATCACTGGGATTATTTAGCTGAGGTTAGTCCTGCTTTGAGCTGGTGGGTTGGACTCGATGACCTCCTGAGGTCCCTTCCAACTCATTCTATGATTTGAATGGCTCATCCTTTCATTGTTCTGCCAGTGTACCTGATGAAGGATATAGGGTTATTGTGCTATTACTGTTGCAGGACTTAATTTGGGGTTAGAATCAACTACACTTACTCACAGTGAATAGCAATGTTTTCCTCATGTAGGCCTACTGAAATCTGTAGGACTTTGAGATACAAAGTATGTACTCATTATGAGTAAGTGTATGTCAGTATCTGACACTATATTATTTAGTGGGGAATAAAATTTTCTCTTTTAAAAAAATTATTTGCAGTAATTTTTACTGTTATATTTTATTGATGCTAGTCCTACAAGTTATAGGGATTGCCAGACTGGATAAAACCAGTGATCCTGCTAGTACAGTATCCTGACTTCCACAATTGCTAGCATGACTTGCTTCAGTTGTAGGTGCAAAAAACCCCTACCCTTCAGTAATTAGAGTGGCTCATATCCAGCAGAATGAGAGTTTAGAACAATATCTGCTGAGGCTGTATGTTTGAAATGCAGAGGATTTATGCTAGTTGTGTGTTTCCTAATTTGCATGACAATGAATATGCATTGTCTCATTTACATAAACTGACCTACCATCAAACTCTTCAATTACTCATTCCCTTTCCCTGTCAAACCCAGCATCTCACCCCTCATATTTCCCCATCCATTCCCCTCTTTCATATATTCCAAGGCCAGAAGAAGCCATTGTGATAATCTAATCTGGCCTTTTATATGACACAGACCATGGAACTTCCACAAAATAATTCTTAGAGCATAAAGTTTAGAAAAAATCCCTGATTAAGGGGCCTCTAAAGGCAGCCAAGCAACCAGCCAGTGGCACAGGGACAAGGGCACGGGAGCCAGCAAACAAAGCAGAAAACAGGGGAGTTTGAGTGGGAGTTTGTAAAGGGAGTTTGAGAGAGGGGAGGTGTGGTGTTCTGTTTTTGTTTTGTGTGTGTGTGCATGTGTGTGTTTTTCCTCTTGACAGAAGGAAGGTTATGGCAGTTGCAGAGGCAGCAGTGGTAGTAACCTAGGAAATAGAAGAGACAATTAAGATGATTGGATGTGGAAGCTGCGGGATGAACATTATCCTGGAGCCGTTACCTGAAAGGCTCTTCATTTGTATGAAGTGCCGCCTGACAGATCTGATGGAAAAGAAGATCCAAGGTTTGGAGTTGCAGCTAGAAACTACAGTTGAATTTTAAAGGGGATTCAAACAAAGGATGGAGGGAAGGTGAAAGGAGTCTGAAGGGAAAACTCAAGACTTGCAGATGCAAGCTGGACTGGACAACTGTGAGGGTAAACTGCTAGATGAAGAAAGTAGCCAGTGGAAGCATGTGACTATGGGAACCAGTTAAAAGAAAAGACTGGCTAGTGAAAGAGAAATGGAGCTCAGAAACAGATTTAATGAGTTGAAAAATGAAGAAGGGGCATGTCTGCAAGTAACAGAAAATGGGGGAGCAAGGAATGCTCTGAACAGGGAAGGAAATAGACTTCTGGGATGAAGGTTGGCACAAGTGATTAAAAGAGCTTTAAAGTAGGAATTCAGGGGAGACAGCTGGGAGATGCTCATTTAATCTCCATGCTTGATTCTAACACTGAGAGGGAGGAAAATTGAGTAAGAGAGGCTGAACCAATGGAGAAATGAACAACAGAGGGTAAGAGAATGAACATCAAGAGGAAAGATAGTGTCATTGGTATTGTCAAGAACAGTCAAATAGGCCATACGGGCAGTAGAATGACTGTACCTAATTGCATGAGGAATCTGGGCAAAGCCAAGCAGCAACAGCTAAGATGTCTGTACACCAATGCAAGGAGCCTCGGTAACAAAATGGAAGGACTAGAATTACTGGCGCAGGAAGTGAAACCAGATATAGGGATAATAGAAACATGGTGGAATAGTAGTCATGACTGGAGTACAGATTTTGAAGGGTATGTGTTTTTGAGGAAAAACAGAAAGCAAGGTAAAGGTGGTGGATTAACATTGTATGTTAATGACAAGGCAGACTGTTAAGAAATTAGAAGCGATGGAATGAATAAAAATGGAATTGTTTGGGTCAGAATCACTTTGTGATAGAAAGATAACAGAAGCTTCCATGGGATAGTGTTTGGAGTATGCTACAGGCCCCCAGGATCCAGTCTGAACATGGATATAGACTTCTTTAATGTTTTAATGAAATAAGTACTACTGGGAATAGGAATTTTGGGAGACTTTAATTTCTCAGATATAGATTGTAGAGCAAATGCTACTAATAATGGTAGGGACCAGATATTCTTGGATGTGATAGCTCATTTCTTCACTAACTAGTCACCAAACAAACAAGAGGTGATGACATTTTAGATTTATTATTAATAAGTAGCAAGGACTTAATAGAAAAACTGGTTGTAGAGGATAACCTTGGTTTGAGTGATCATGAGCTAATATTCAGTTTAAACTAAATGAAAGGATAAACAAAAATAGGTCTGCAGCTAGGGTCCTTGATTTCAAAAGGGCAAACTTTAAACAATTAAGAAAATTTGTCAGGGAAGAGGACTGGACAGAAGAGGATCTGAATGTGGACTAGGCTTGGAATTACTTTAAATCAAAATTGCAAACGCTATCTCAACTGTGCATCACAAGCAAAGGGGAAAAAATTGTAGGAAAAGGTTGCTGACCAAACTGGATGAACAAGTATCTCAAACAGGGAAGAGAAAGCAGGAAGCCTACAAGGGATGGAAAAAAGGATGGACCAGCAAGGAAAGTTACCTCATGAAGGTCAGAAAGTGTAGGGAAAAAGTCAGAATTGCCCCAAACCAAGAAGAGTTGGACCTTGCATAGGAGATTAAAATGAATAATAAAAGGTTCTTTAGCCATACAAATAAAAAGAAAACAACGAAAGAAGTGGGACCACTAAGCACTGAGGATGGGGTGAAAGATTAAAGATAAACTAGGCATGGTCTACCATTTAAACAAATACTTTGCCTCAGTTTTGAATAAGGTTAATGATGAGTTTGGGATAGTGGCAGGGTGGCTAATGGGAATGAGAATATGGATGTAGAAATTACCACATCCGAGGAGGAAGTCAAGTTTAAACAGCTTAATAGGACCAAACTTGGGGGCCTGAATAAATTCCACCCAAGAATATTAAAGAAATAAGCACATGAAATTGCAAACCCAATAGCAAGGATTTTTTTAATGAATCTATAAACTTGGGGATTGAGCCCTATGACTGGAGAATTGCTAATATAGTATATATATTTTAAGAAAGGAGAAAAAAGTGATCCAGAAAACTACATACCCATTAGTTTTACCTCATTTGTATGCAAAGTCTTGGAACAAATTCTGAAAGACAAATAGTTAAGGATATAGAAGTAAATGGTAATTGGGATAAAATACCACATGGTTTTACAAAAAGGTAGATCGTACCAGAACAGCCTGATCTCTTTCTTTGAGAAGGTCATTGATTTTTTAGACAAAGGACATCTAATCTACCTAGTTTTCAGCATTTGATAAAGTTCCAAATGAGAAATTATTAGTTAAATTAAGGAAGATAGGAAATAATACAAGAATTGAAAGGTGGATAAGGAACTGGTTAAAGGGGAGACTACCATGGGTCAACCCTGACTCTTCTGTGCATTTACGGACCAACACTTGATTATTCCAGACAGCAAAAAGATGAGTCTTATTCTCATTTGGAACACATCATTAAGAATGTCCTCACAAAAACCAGACTTGCTGTTCTCCATGATTTCAATGTCCATCTGGGTAAGGAGGGGGTGCACTGGGGACACAACATGGCACAGGTAGCCTCAATGAAAATCGCCAACATGGCCTTGAGCTTTGTGCCTCTTGTGAGTTGATAGTCTCGAATACCTATTTTTCTGACAGCAGCTGCAGCAAGGTCACATGGAGACACCCTGACTCAAAACACTGGCATCAGCATGATCTCATCCTGAGCCGTCGCAGAAACATTTGCAATTTACTGCATGCTCGATCAATGCATAGTGCTGATTGCGACACAGATGATGCTCTTGTTAGGGCCAATTACATCTTTAAAAGATCTGTTTTGCAAAGCCAAAAGATAAACCCGCCTCAACTTCACTAGCATGAAGGCTTCTGACATTTGTGCAAGTTTCAATGAGTGCTTGAGCTTGTTTTTGAAAATGAACAACCTATTCCTCTGACTCTGACACTTTGTGGGAAAATTTTAAGAATAAGACACTGGCTACTGCCGAGGATGTCTTTGGAACAACAAAGAAAAAACATCCTGAATGGTTTACAGCATCTGAACATCTACTGCTCCCACTTATAGAAAAGAAAAAGCAAGCTCGTCTAAGTCTTCTTCAACAGCCAACCAAGCTCAGATCTCTCAAGTTTAAAAAGGCTAAGGCTGCGGTTCAGAAAGCCACCAAAGAATGTGCCCAGAAGTACTGGCAAGATCTGCTTTGAAAGAGGGGACTTCCCTGGTACATATAATGGAATTAAAGAAGCACTTGGTCCATCTTGTAAAATGACTGGAAACCCGAAAGCAAAAGATGGTACCATATTGACTGACAGGCAAAAACAATTTGACTGATGGACTGAGCATTACAAAGAACTCTATTCAAAGGATGCCATTATCTATGATGCTGCCTTAGCTGCCATTCCCCAGCTTTCAACAATGTAGGAGCTGGGTCAAATACCAATTTTGAAGATGTAGAGAAGGCTATCAAAGAGATTGTGCCTTGGAATGCAGCAGGCAATGACCAGATACCCCAAGAGCTCATGAAGACAGGGGGGAGAAAGCTTGCGAGTAACATCTATGCACTTCTCTTCACCTGTTGGGAAGAAAGCCACATACTCTAGGATCTGAAAGATGCAAAGATATTTACTCTATATAAAAAGAAAAGGGACAGAGAAGACTGCAGCAGCTATCAAGAGATATCTTTGCTTAGCATGGTTGGCAAAGTGCTTGCAAGGGTTCTGTTAAAAATATTCCATTTCTTTGCTGAAAGTCTACCTGAAAGCCTGTGTGGGTCCAGAGCTGGATGCTCCATGACTGCATGTCTTTCACAATGCACTTGTTGCGAGAAAAAAGTTGTGAACAACAGTCACCTCTCTATGTAGCATTCGTTGACCTACAAAAAGCCTTTGACATGGTTAGTAGGAATGGCATCTATAAGATCCTGTTGAAAATTGGCTTTCACAAAAAGTGTTCTCCCTATTCAAGGAGCTCCAAGAAGCAATGAAGGCAACCGTCCAGTATGAAAATGAAAAATCATCCAAGTTTAGTATTCATACTGGTGTGAAGCAAGGCTGTGTCTTATCACCCATTTGCTTTGGCATCTTCTTCTCTATTCTTCTTAACTTTTGGAAATTATCAATCTGGTGTACTAATTGAATTGATGGCAGTTTGTTTAACGTGAGATGATTCCAGAGACTCAAGGAGCTTTGCTTGTTTAACTTAACAAGTTAAATTAACTGACAAAAGGAAGAAAAGAGAACAGCAGGATATGGACCATGGACTTCAGAAAAGCAGACTTTGATTACATCAGGGAGCTGATGGGCCGGATCCCCTAGGAGGCTAATATGAGAGGGAAAGGAGTCCAAGAGAGCTGGCTGTATTTTAAAGAAACTTTATAGAGGGTGCAGGAACAAACCATCCCGATGTGCAGAGAGAATAGCAAATATGGCAGTTGACCAATTTGGCTTAACAAGGAAGTCTTTGGTGAACTATTTAGATAGGCTAGACATGCACAAGTCCATAGGGCTGGATGCAATGCATCTGAGGGTGCTTAGGGAGTTGGCTGAAGTGATGCGGAGCCATTGGCCATTATCTTTGAAAACTCGTGGCGATCGGGGAAGGATCTGGATCATTGGAAAAAAGCAAATATAGTTCCCATCTTCAAAAAAGGGAAGAAGGAGGATCCAGGGAATTACAGATGAGTCAGCCTCTCCTCAGTCCCCAGAAAAATCATGGAACAGGTCCTCAAGGAATCCATTTTGAGGCACTTGGAAAAGAGGAAGGTGATCAGAAACAGTCAGCATAGATTCACCAAGGGCAAGTCATGCTTGGCCACCTGATTGCCTTCTATGATGAGATGACTGACTCTGTGGATGTGGAGAAGGTGGTGGATGTCATATACCTTAATTTTAGCAAATATTTTGATAGTCTCCCACAGTATTCTTGCCAACAAGTTAAAGAAGTATGGGTTGGTTGGATGAATGGATTATAAAGTGGATAGAAAGCTGGCTAAATCATCAGGCTCAATGGGTACTGATCAATGGCTCAATGTTCAGTTGGCAGCTGTTATCAAATGGAGTGCCCCAGAGATTAGTCCTGGAACCAGTTTTGTTCAGTATCTTCATTAATGATCTGGAAAATGGGGTGGATTGCACCCTCAGCAAGTTTGCAGATGACACTAAGCTGGTGGGAGTGATAGATAAGCTGGAAGTCAGAGATAGGATACAGAGTGACCTAGACAAATTGGAGGATTGGGCCAAAAGAAATCTGAGGGGGTTCAGCAAGGACAAGTGCAGAGTCTTGCACTTAGGATGGAAGAATCCATGCACTGCTACAGACTGGGGACCAATGGGCTAGGCAGTAGTTCTGCAGAAAAGGACCTGGGGGTTACAGTGGACAAGAGGCTGGATATGAGTCAACAGTGTGCCCTTATTGCCAAGAAGGCTAACGACATATTGGGCTGCATTAATAGGAGCATTGCCAGCAGATCGAGGGAAGTGATTATTTCCCTTTATTCAGCAATGGTGAGGCCACATTTGGAGTATTGGGTCCAGTTTTGGGCCACCACTACAGAAAGGATGTGGACAAATTAGAGAGAGTTCAGAGGAGGGCAACAAAAATGATGAGGGGGCTGGAGCACATGACTTATGAGAAGAGACTGAGGGAACTAGGCTTGTTTAGTCTGCAGAAGAGAAGAATGGGGGGGGATTTGACAGCAGCCTTTAACTACCTGAAAGGGGGTTCCAGGGAGGATGCAGCTAGGCTGTTCTCAGTGGTGGTAGATGACAGAACAAGAAGGAATGGTCTCAAGTTGCAGTGGGGGAGGTCTAAGTTGGATATTAAGAAAACTTTTTCACTAGGAGGGTGGTGAAGCGCTGGACTGGGTTACCTAGGGATGTGGTGGAATCCTCATCCTCGGAGGTTTTTAAGGCCCAGCTTGACAAAGCCCTGGCTGGGATGATTTAGTTGAGGTTGGTCCTGCTTTGAGCAGGGGGCAAATGACTTCCTGAGGTCCCTTCCAACCCTTATCCTCTATGATTCTATGAAGTGGAAATATAAAATTCCTGGTCCTTTAACATGGGAGGGGCTGTTTCCTGTGTACCTGGTTGTTGGGAAGCGGAGTTGAGAATAGTGACCAGAGTGGTCAAAGCGGAGCATTTTGGGACACCTTCTGGAGGCAAGTTAAGTGGACATAAGCAACACAGTGTCTACACTGCCACTGCATTGGCTTAATTAATTCAGATTAAACTCTGTATATCTCACAGAAGTGAAGTAATTAAGTCAATTTAGCAGGCAAGTTTCATTGGTGGGAGGGATCTCATAGTATAGACACAGACACATAAGGCAGCTTATGTTGACCTAACTTTGTACTGTAGACCAAAGCAAATTGTCCCATCCTGTAGGATACCTGCATTCTTCATTTCCAGATGTATGAAGTGGCATTAGGCTGCACTAAAATGCATTTTACTGGGTGACAGTAACCTGTTCTCATTATTCACTTCCCCACCAATCTTTGTATCATCTGCAAACTTTACCAGCAAAGATTTTATATCATCCTCAAGATCATTGACAAAAATAGTTTTTGTTGTTTACTTGTTTTCAATAAAAAGCACTTATTCCTTAAAAATTCAAGAGTGCTGTGCAGAGAAACAAAGACATATCAGTTATGTATCTGTGTACACCACTCTGTATTAAGTTCAAGTACCGTAGCTCATGGTCACTGTTTCCAAGTTTCCTTGTTAGTCTTATATTCGCATACAGCTCTCCCTAATCAGTAAGAGATGAGAATGAGTTTGGATAAGATGGTCTATATCACTCCTGTCTGGTATTCAACTCCCAGATCTCTAAAATGATTCATACAAAGAATGGAATAACATCAAATCTTCCTTTCATGCTATTGTTTGTTCTTTATTATATACATTATTTCTGGCAGTTGGGAGGCAGGATATCAACTGCTGGGTGGGTAGGAATTGGGTAATTGAGATTCTTTTCACTTCTCTGTTCACTACCCTCAGCTCCTCCCGTACTTCCTACCCTGCACTTGTTATTCGACATTTTACTGTGGTTCTTTTCTGCCACTCCACCCTGGCCTAGGAGGCAATCTCAGTAAAAAAAGGCACAGTCAAGCACTGAGGTGTCCCAGCAATTTGCAACCATTGAAGCTTCCCCTTTGAGACACAGGTATCCAGACACAAATCAGAGCAACTCTGAGGCTGCTCTAAGTTGCACCATAAACCCATTTGGAATGACCCCAGAATAGAGAAACTGAAATAAAATGTAAAGCCATTTCTGCCCCATCCCTCTTTTCCTGCATTGAATAGAGGTTGGCTGGAATGGAGACTTGGGCTCAGTCTGTTTTATTGTTTACACTATGGAAAGAAAAGGAGACCTACCTGGACTACCATTGCTAACTGTCAACAATAATTACAACTGTCTTAGTCGTAAAACATCCTCAACCTACTTACATAGTCAAGATCTCAGGGGAAAGCAGAAGAGAAAGTCTAAGGAGTGGAGCACATGGGAAATAATGGATGTGTGCCCATAGAGGAAGCAAAGTATGCAGGGATTCAAAGTGGAGAAACCTGAATGGAGAGAGCATGAGGAGAAACCTGGAAAAGAAAAACTCAGGGGACTGGGAGACTGAAACAGGGCTAATCCTTGGGATGGTTCAGGGGAAAATAAAGAAGTGAGTTTCGGGACCTCAGCAGTGAAAATAGACAAGTATATAAGAATGGCCATACTGGGTCAGACCAATAGTCCATCTAACCCAGTATCCTGTCTTCCAGCAGTGGCCAATACTAGGTGCTTCAGAGGGAATGAACATAAGAGGTAATCATCGAGTGATCCATCCCCTGTCGCCCATTCCCAGCTTCTGGAAAACAGAGGCTAGGGACACTTCAGAGCATGGTTTTGCATCCCTGCCCATTAGTAGCCCTTGATGACTCATAGAATTTAGGTTCAGAAGGGATCATTATGATCATCTAGTCTGACCTCCTGCACAAAGCAGACCACAGAACCTCAGCCACCTGCCCCTGTAATAGACTCCTAACCTATGACTGAGTTATTGAAGACCTCAAATCATGGTTTAAAGACTTCAAGGTACAGAGAATCCAGTTTGTTTTTTTAATCCTGTTATAGTCTTGGCCTTCACAACATCCTCTGGCCAAGAGGTCCACAGGTTGACTTTGTGTTGTGTGAAGAAATGCTTCCTTTTGTTTGTTTTAAACCTGCTGCCTATTCATTTCATTTGGTGACTACTAGTTCTTATGTTATGAGGAGTAAATAGCATTTCCTTATTTACTTTCTCCACGTTAGTCATGATTTTATAGAGTCCTATCATATCACCCCTTAGTCGTCTCTTTTCCAAGATGAAAAGTCCCAGTCTTATTGATCTCATCTCATATGGAAGTTGTTCCATACCCCTAATCATTTTTGTTACCCTTTTCTGTACCTTTTCCAATTCCAAATATATCTTTTTGAGATGGGGTGACCAGATCCTCACATGGTATTCAAGATGTGGATGTCCCATGGTTTTATTAACAGGCAATATGATAGTTTCTGTCTTATCTATCCCTTTCCTAATGATTCCTAACATTGTTAGTTTTTTTGACTGCTGCTGCATATTGAGTGGATGTTTTCAGAGAACTATCCACAATGACTCCAAGGTCTCTTTCTTGAGTGGTAACAGCTAATTTAGACCCCATCATTTTGTATGTGTAGTTGGGATTATGTTTTCCAATGTGCATTACTTTGCATTTATCCACATTGAATTTCATTTGCCATTTTGTTGCCCAGTCTCCCAGTTTTGTGAGATCCCTTTGTAACTCTTCGCAGTCTGCTTTGGACTTAACTATCTTGAGCAAAGAACTCAGTGAGGAAGAAAAGGGAATCTTAGGTGGTAGCAAAAAGTCAGAAGAGGATTCTGTTAGAACTACAGAGAAGGAAGGGAGAGATGTCGCTGAAAGCGGACAGAAGACTAGAGGAGAGAAGAGAATTGGGTCAACTGGACTAGACCTGTATTCATTCAAAGTTCAGTAGGTGTCAGTGATATTTTAAATTTCCAGTTACAAAAATTGATGAGATTTCCACCCCTCACCTCCTCCCCCCAGAAAAGACAGTGAATCCCAGTTATGCCTCTAGTTTCAAAAGAAAATACAACACCAATATACACATAGCTTAGCAATATTAAAGGAGAAGTTTAGCAAATAACCTGAAACTAAACAGTTGGTAAAAGAAAATAATAAATATTCACAAAATGGTCTTTACAGGCAAGTACCTCTACATGTGCATTGCATTGCATGCTGAATATACAGTGCTTGTTGTGCAAGGACTTTCTCAGCAAGAACCATTGGACTGAAGAGCTAATTGGTACTGTCAAAAAAATCTGTTGCCACTTTTCTAACTCAATAAACTGTGCACAAAGCATTGAAATCTGTGCAGCTAGCAAAGCCTCTCTTCTGACCCATAAAACTGCTGGTTCAAATATTACGCTTTCAATAAGCAATTGGGGGCTGATTAGAAAGTCTTGTTCCTATTCTGTAGCACTCTTAGACTGCAACTCATGATGTTATTCAAGAGACAGTAAACTTGAGTCATAGTGTACTTCATAGTCAATTCTTTGTTTCTCACTTAGGTGAGATGATACTTGCTGTCTGATTTTTTATTTTATTTGGGGATAGGTGCTGGATTGTTGGAAAATTTTCTCTTCATTCAGTGTATAGGTAGAATATTGGCAGGAGATATGGAAAGCCAAGCTTTGCCATGATGCTCTGTTAAGCTCCTTCAGCCTTGATCTGGAAGGCCCATCCAAGAGGTGACAAATTAGGCCCTTTTCCTTGCCCATCTAGCCTTGCTATTTCTATTGAAGCTGTCAATCAGTGCCAACTGTGATGATGTCTTGTGAAACATTTCAATTGTATACTTGTGGCCAAGGGAGGGGAAATAGATATGAAAGGTCTCAAGCCAATTTGGACTGTTTTCCAGAAAGACTAAAGGTATGCTTGGTTCAACTGGCAGTATAAGGCTGACTTGAGGAAGCAAGATTGTTTTATTTTTACTGTAGAAAATAACCAAAATGATAAGGCTTTATTTCCCCTAAACTTGTAATACCCACACCCTTGTTAAACTAAACAACTATTATTCTTACAGCTGATCATTAAATTGATAGTGCTAATTTGTATATCAATCATTCATCATTAGTTATCCATTACTGATCTCAAAATCAGTAACTAATAAACATCATATAATATCAAAGAGATGATAGGTTCTGTTTTTAATGCTGGTTTCATTATCCTTACAAAGATTTTTTTTAAAGTACTTTCACCATCTAGGAAGAAAAGCTCAATTTTGTAATAAAAAAAATCTGTCTTTTCATCTATATAATTACACACACACACACACAAAGCATACAATAAAAAAATTAAGGTTGCAAAGTCAAGTACTCAAAAGTAAGGAAATGCCAGATTTAACATTGCGTAGGCACCCTTAATTCATGCCTTCCACCCTCCTGTTGTTCATGCATTATGCTACAGTCTTTAATTACAAGATCATGTACTGTTTTTTGACAGGACCCCTGCCTCATTCACTGCATCAGATGGATGTTGCCCATTTAATGAGCAATATTTTCCTTTATCCAAATAATGTGAAGTGTGACCCGAGGCCTTATTTACAGCAAACTATTCAAACCCTGCTCTGAAGAGAGAATTATTAATTTCCTCATGTTTTTTTCCATGGTGCTTATCATTATAATACCTGAGTGCTTCACAGACAGTAAGTAATTTATCTTCACAAACCCCTGTGAGGTGAGAGGGTATTATAATCCCATTTTCCAGGTGAGGAATGGAGGCACAAAGGGCTAGATTGACAAAGATACTTAGGTGCTTAAAGAGGCAGTTAGTTACTTATGTCCACCATTTAGGTGCTACTGACATTGTCAAAACTATTGTTCAGCTGCTGCTTATACCTGGAGGCATCTACATTTCTGCTGGTTGGCATGTGCAAAACTGCCTAAATTCTGAGGGCACCTTCATCTGATGAGCTGCTCAGAGCCACAGAGCAAATCACAGCCCTGGCATGAGATGCTCAAAATAAGTGCTCCCCTGCCCACTTGACCAGTGGACCTGATCCTGTAGACATGCTCAAAGCATGCCCAGAGCCTCAGGCCTCATATTGAAAGGGTAGGTGCACAACCCAATAGCCTTGTGATTAGGGCACATCACCAGGGATGAGGGAGGTGTCTGTGACATTTGTATCCCCACTCTGCCTCATTTAGCACATAGACTTGAATACAGGTCTCCCACATCCCAGGCTATTGGGTAGTTTAGGGTGACTCTCTCTCAATCTTTCCTGCTGGAGTTATTCCACTATGTATAATTAATGAATGTTTTTTGGAGTCGGGACTTGAACCTGGTTTTCCCCATCTCAGGTGAGTGTCCGAGACACTGGGCTATACAGTCAATATCTTTCTTACTTGTTTGTACTGGCCCAATGAATATTTAATTTAAAGAAAGTGGAACAACTTCAACACTCTCTGAGAACTGCTGCTTTTAGAATAGTCAGGTGGTCAGGCTATTTCCTCTAAAATATAGGAGACCCAGGTTCAAGTCCCTGTTTCAAATCAGGAATGGCAGCAATTGAGTCTGCCTCCTCCATGTCTCAAGTGAGTTCCCTAATTACTGAGCTGTTGGCTATAAAGTCCCTGTTTTTTCAAAGGAAAGGGCTGACTTGGCTTAGACACCTAACTCTAGTAAAAAGTTCACAGTTGGAAATCCCTCTGGCCGGTTAGACAGGCACCTAAGACCCAGCTCCTTGGGAGCTAGTTACCTAAATGCTTTTGAGGATTTGATTCCTTTTCTCTGCATTGTCCCTCTTGAGCAGTCATCTTATATGACCTGGGAACCACTGCATAAATCACAACTCCTTTACATCTTTTCCTGTTTCTTGGATCCACACGAGAGTGCCCTATTCTACAGCAGATTGATATTTTGATGAGTGTCTGTAATAACTCATTTGCTTTCTCTGATTCTTCACTTCTTTTTTCAGTTTCCAACTATTTGTGGCTAGAGCATCACCAATATGGCTTTGATTCTATGCCCTATCTGGGCCTTCACTGAATTATTCTGCCACCCTTGTGTTGGAATATTCCTATGCATCAGCAATGCTAAATAAGGATCTTGTATCATGCAGAAGTTGTAGTAGGTTCTTAACTATCATAAGATACTGTTTTTCCTTAAAATTAACTCCAATCTTCCCCCAGGGCAGGATAGGAAGCTTATGTGGCATTAGAGATTCCTTATGCTGTTGATTATTGACTGCCTGAGTAATTACTAGCTGCACTTTCTCTGATGTTGTTGTCAGTTGTTGTCCAGGTTGACTGTATTTCAGGACAAGGGCACCTATAATCATCCTTTTCTTCCTTTTTCAGTCTTTGTTGTTGTCGCACTGTCCATTCTCGCTCTACATTTTGTCTCCTAAATTGGCATATGTGTTCTGCTACTGCCACCAAATTAGGACAGAATTTGGATAGGAAATGTATCTTCCCTATAAATCACTGCATCCCATTCTCATTCACTGGGGCTGGCATATCCTTGACTGCCTTGATTTTGCTGGGATCTGCCTTCAGTCTTTCAGCTAAGAGCTCATGCCCGATGTATGCCATCTGACCCTGTTTCAGTCTAACTTTATGTTCGTTTCCCCGGAGTGCTGCAAGAATCCCTGTTTTGCTGCCATGGTCTTTTCCTGCCTCCCTGTTACTGTTCCACTCCAATATGCCTAGGTGACTCTTTCCTGAAACACTTCAGGTGTAAGGTTTATGCCCATTACTATACACAGCAAGCTGTTCTGACAAAGGATGTTGCAAAGACCATCAATTTACTAGACTCTTCATCCAATTTTAGGTCCCAGAACACTGAATCTGTGCTAATGTAAAGATTCTGTAAAGATTCTGGCTCTGGAAAGAAATGACAGAATATCGTTAAAGTGCAGGTAGTGGGTAGGGGAATCACTTCAGTGGCCAGTTCAGTGAATTAGGATCTAGGCAGATGCATAATTTGCCTGATGGCTTCTTTACAATGATCATGCTACTTTATTCATAGATACATAGATTGTAAGGCCAGAAGAAATCACTGTGATCATCTAGTTCTGACCTTCTATATAACATAGGCCATAGAACTTTCTCAAAATATTTCCTAGAGCACAGCTTTTAGAAAAACATCCACCACAATCGATTCATCATGGCAGAAGATAACTGGGCATCGTGGTGGATAATCAGCTGAACATGAGCTCCCACTGCATCACTGTGGCCAGAAAGGCTAATGCAATTCTTGCATGTTTAAACAGGGAACTATCAAGTAGGAGGAAGGTGCATATTACCTCTGTATTTGGCACTAGTGTGACCGCTGCTAGAATACTGACTCCAGTTCTGGTGCCCACAATTCAAGAAAGATGTTGATAAATTGAAAAAGATTCAGAGAGGAGCCATGAGAATGACTAAAGAATTAGAAAACTTGCCCTAAACTGATATACTCAATTAGCTCATTCCACTTAGCTTAACCAAGAGAAGTCTATAAATACCTACACAGGGAACAACAATATGAAGATGCACTGTTAAGTCTAACAAACAACAATATAAAAAGATCCAGTGACTGGAGGTTGAAGCTAGACTAATTCAGACTGGAAATAAGGCACAGATTTTTAACAGTGAGGGTAGTTAACCACTTGAACATTTTGCTAACTGTTTTCTCATCACTGGCAATTTTTAAATCAAGATTGGATATTTTTCTAAAAGATGTGCTTTAAAAATTATTAGGGGAAACTATATGTCCTGTTATACAGGAGATCAGACTAGATGATCACTATGGTCTCTTCTGGCCTTGGAATCTCTGAATCTATAAATTGGTCTAAAACAAGGATATTTTTTTAAATTCTGTCAGTATCATGGATTTAGCTCTTGTGTTTTCATTTTAGTTGAAAACTGGAGCACAGATCTAATCAGGGAGGAGAATCTTCATGGAGGAAAATAATTACGGGGCTTTTAAAAACAACCATAACCATTTTGCTTTGATTAATTATGAATCTTCTCCTTAAAAACTAGGAATTACCAATTGTTACTGATCACCATGAACTAGATTGAGATGTTCAGCTCACATGAACCTCATGTACATGATATGCCCTAATTCAGATAGGAATCAGTGCAGAGCAATTGTTTAGCCTGTGTTATGCAGGAGACTAGATGATCAGACTAGATTATCACGGTGGTCCTTTCTGGAGCTATAAACTATGAATCCGTGTAGTGGGACGTCATTCATTTTAGTCCCAAATTTACTTATGTTCCTCACAAATATAGGGCCCTGTCACTTTTATTGTTTACAAATATTTACTTCAGAAATAAAGTCTCATAAACTAAGGTTCAAAATGAGTTACTTACACCAAAAGAGGGACTCTCCAACTTTGAAAGTTTCCTAGATTAATACTTTTTTGTGTCCCTCAGGTAGGGCCTTTGTCATACATTGCATTCTTCATTGCAGCCTCAGAAAGTTGAGAGATTTGGTCCTCAGTAAGGGAAGATGCAGCCAGGCTGCCCCAGGCAGAGTTCCTGCCTCTCCCCTCTTGCTCCAGAGAAGGGAAGAGGTAAGTTTGCAGGGAGAAGTTTACTACCCCCTTTGTGTCTGGTATTCCTCTCTGGCCAGTGCATAAGGTCACTCTTTATCTCCTTGCTCAAAAAGGGAGTATTGGCCAAAAAGTCCTTGTTCTTTCCCAGTTCCATGTCGTGATGTGTATCCTTTACATGACTGTAAAGGAGGATGAGAGGAGTATTTATTCCCCTGTGCAGCCACATAGGGCCAATACACATACTTGACCTTGAGTATTTAAATCTTTTTTTTTTATATATTCCTCTACAGCAACTCATTTAAAGTTAACAAGTCCAGTGGCATGTATTATCTCAGACTAATTATTCAGGAGCCAGGACCTTTGTACTATGCAATTAATTGTGTTTCTGAACTGTTCCGTTTGATGTATTTTTATCCTCCAAAAGCACAAAAACACTCTGTGGATGTGAGGAAAGTGGTGGATGTGATATACCTTGACTTTAGCAAAGCTTTTGATATGGTCTCTCACAGTATTCTTATCAGCAAGTTAAAGAAGTATGGGTTGGATGAATGGACTATAAAATGGATAGAGAACTGGCTAGAGCATAGGGCTCAACGAATAGTGATCAATGGCTCCATGTCTAGCTGGCAGCCGGTCACAAGCGGAGTGCCCCAGGGGTCAGTCCTGGGGCCGGTTTTGTTCAACATCTTCATCAATGATCTGGAGGATGGGGTAGATTTCACCCTCAGCAAGTTTGCAGATGACACTAAGCTGGGGGGAGTGGTAGATACCCTGGAAGATAGGGATAGGATACAGAAGGACCTAAACAAACCGGAGGATTGGGCCAAAAGAAATCTGATGAGGTTCAACAAGGACAAGTGCAGAGTCCTGCCCTTTGGACGGAAGAATCCCATGCACAGCTATAGACTGGGGACCGACGAGCTAGGCAGCAGTTCTGCAGAAAAGGACGTGGGGGTATCAGTGGATAAGAAGCTGGATATGAGTCAGCAGTGTGCCCTGGTTGCCAAGAAGGCTAATAGCATATTGGGCTGCATTAGTAGGAGCATTGCCAGCAGATCACGGGAAGTGATTATTCCCCTCTATTCGGCATTGGTGAGGCCGTATTTGGAGTATTGTGTCCAATTTTGGGCCCCCCACTACAAAAAGGATGTGGAGAAGTTGGAGAGAGTCCAGCGGAGGGCAACAAAAATGATTAGGGGGTTGAAGCACAAGACTTATGAGGAAAGGCTGAGGAAATGAGGCTTGTTTATGCAGAAGAGAAGAATGATAGCAGACTTTAACTACCTGAAAAAGGGTTCCAGGGGGGATGCAGCTAGGCTGTTCTCAGTGGTGGCAGATGACAGAACAAGGAGCAACGGTCTCAAGTTGCAATTGGGGAAGTCTAGGTTGGACATTAGGAAAAAATTTTTCACTAGGAGAGTGGTGAAGCACTGGAATGGGTTACCTAGGGAGGTGGTGGAATCTCCATCTTTAGAGGTTTTTAAACTGCAGCTTGACAAAACCCTCACTGGGATTATTTAGCTGAGGTTAGTCCTGCTCTGAGCAGGGGGTTGGACTAGATGACCTCCTGAGGTCCCTTCCAACTCTATGATTCTATGAAAACAGGGAGAATTTCTCTAGAAAAAATAAGTTGAAAAATGAGGCATTTTGGAAGCAAACTCTAAAGAAGGGAAGGGGCCTCAGGATAGCAACACGGGGGGATGTACACAGCTTCTGAGGATGAGCACCTCCTTCCAATAACACCAGGAGCCTCCTTCAGAAACACAACTAAATGCATGAGAATCAAACTAAGAGGTAACTAGGTCCAAAAAGTGACTCTGGAATAATGAGTCTCCCAAATGCTGCCACATACATCTCCCTGTTTAATATTGCTCCTGCTCGTCCACATAGATATTCCCTCCCTTCTCTACGCCCTTATGAGTCCATTTTATATTTGTATCCCTAGAGTTCCCCAGCCTGTTGCCTGCAATGACCCTGATGCATCCCCAGAAGAGTTTGAGTGATTTCTCTACTGTAACTGACAGGAGAAAAATCTTCTGGGATAATTAGTGCTGCTTCAGTTGGACATGTGGCAGGTGGGAAGTAAACAGGCTCAGGACATTTGGGGACATCACTGTTGCTGTGGGCATGGAGATAGCTAAACAGTTTTTTCTCCTGTCCTTTTGCATATGTGGTAGGGACTAGCTCAACTCTGAGGTGCAAATTTAAATCTTTGAGCAGTTGCCCCCCTCCCTCTAATGACATCCCCATTCCATTCTATGGTTAAGTACAATGATGATCCAGATGGAAGGGTTTCTTCTTATTGTTAACTGCAAAAGGAGATAATTCATTACATAAATAATGAATTAGATGTGTATTAATTTAGAACTGCTTGTCTGAATGTTTTGTAAAACAGCTGTGTGATTTTAGCCAGTCATATGCTGTCAATTAACAATTTATTCTAAGCTAAATCTGTTTAAGCTCATTATCTGTATCACACAGTGTGGAATTTCTTCAGAGGGTCTTACTGATTCTAGTTATTGGCTGTGCAGTAGTTTTAAACCACTGAAGATTAGAAAAGATCCTAGCTAAATTACAGATGGACATGGGAAACAACACACTTGTTCCTCTTTTACACTGCATTCCAACTGTTAATGTGCTTGTGTTATTTTTACCATTCCTGTAAAAGTTCAGGAAAACTTTTCGAAAGTAAATAATTATTTATTTCTGGAAATCCCAATCTATTTGCAAGTCTAGGCAAACTTAATTAAAGTTGAATATGTATTATTATTATTTATAATTAATTAAGGGATGCTACCTCTGGGTCCATATTTAAGGATGAACCAAGCCTTTCATTATAAATATGATTTTCTCTGTCCACTAACTTCATGAAAACAAAAGCAATTTGTTTGGAATTTCACAGTCATGATCTTCTGCCACCCCAAAAGTTTGAAAAGTTTGAGGCAAATTAGAAAACACATTTATGAAATGTGAGGATGAACTAAATGAGATGATCTCATTTCTTTAATATTTTCTTAACTTTTTTGAATATGTCATAACTCAAAACATTTATTTCATGTGTACCTAGTTCTGTTAGTCCTTCTGGGGACTAATTGGTTCCTTTAACAAATCTTCAGACAGTCTATCATGGAATTTTTATTCATTCATTCATTATTAAAAGTTGTCATCTACATTACGAATCCATGGAATTCTTAAATTCACATTGGAAATCATGTGCCCTTCAAAAAGTCTTCAGGCTGAAGCCCTGCAGATCTTGCAAGCTCCATAGGGACACCCATCACTAAGTAATTTTGAAATATTTTTCAAAACCCAAAGAAGTAGTAGAAGAAAGGCAGTATTGTCTAATAGATAGAGCACTGGACTAGCATCAAGGAGACCTCTATTTTACATCTGGTTCAGCAACTGTCTCTACGGGTGAGCCTGGGTAAGTGACTTCACCTCTCTGTGCCTCAGTGTCTCATGGACTCATAGATTATAAGGTCGCAAGGGACCATTATGATCATCTAGTCTGACCTTGTGCACAATGCAGACCACAAAACTTCACCCACCCTCTCCTGTAATAGACCCCTAACTTAAGATTGAGTTACTGAAGTCCTCAAATAATGATTTTAAGACTTCAAGGTACAGAGAATCTCCACCTGTAAAATTGGGAGGGTAATGCTTATCTCCTTTGTAAAGTATTTTGAGACCTACTGATGAAAAGTATTATATATGAACTAAGTATTACTATTATACTAAGATGGAGTTACGCTTATAATTACAAAAAGTAGAACATTCCCTTGACAGACTGTTGTTTTCTTAGCACATAATTAGCCTGGAAAATTAGGTTCCATTTAACAACAACAACAACAACAACACAAAAAAACAAAAACAGAAACTATGGAAACCAGCTGTCTCACAGACAACCTTAATTCTACCTTTGCATCCTTGCACACTGAAAAAAGGTAGACAAAAATATATTCTAACAGTGCACATCTCCTTCACATCTGTAATTCTAAAAATGGAAACATGATCTAATTGGATTACCTTATTTTTGTTGTTAGATTATTTGTACATTATTGTATATTATTTGTTTCATTTAAACTAAATTTGCACCTGCCTTTAGTTTACATCAAACTATTCCTCTCTTCTTGAAGAACACAATCAGTTGCTGGAAAAAACAAAGGCTTTTTCACAAATGTTCAGGACTTTTCTTTTCACAAAAAATTATCACTTAGGAATAATTTCCTCAAAGTATATGGAGTTTCAAATGTAAAAGTGTTGTCATATTGGGAAATTTGGTATAGTCATGCAGTTATCACATATTTAAAGTCTTTATCAAAACTCACCTATATTAAAATGTTTCCATTTTACATATAATGTGCACTGAGAGAACAGCATGGAAAGCTGGTGGAGAGCTAGGGCAGACCCAAGGGAGTCTTAACTGTACATTTCCATACCTTTTAGTGTTTGTGTGTGGGACTGGGATGGCTACTCCTGCACTTGCTCACACTGTCTGCACACCACACTAATTTCTGACAAGAATAAGGAATAATTTCCTCTTCATTGCCTGCATATGGACCCTGTAGAGCAGGGGGTTGGACTAGATGACCTCCTGAGGTCCCTTCCAACTCTAATATTCTATGATTCTATGATTCTACAGGTGAGCCCAAAGTGACAAGGTGCCCACCCTATTCTCTTCACCATTTTGGCTCACCTTGCATCTCTCAGACATCGAAGCTGATCGAGACGTTGCTCCTGCACTCACAGTATTGACGAGTGATTTTTCTCATTCCCATCTCCTCTGCTTATCCCTCCTGATCTTTCTCCTCCTCTCCTTTCATTTTCTCTCTCTCCTTAGTACATTTTTCTTCTTCCATTCTCTCCCCAGTTTTGTCTAATTCACCTAACCTGTCTCCTCCTTCAGTCACAAACCATTTTTAAGACAGCAAGTTCAATATTTCTGCTGTCTATGAACAATCATATGAACAAAATTTTCCTCAGACAAATGTTTACCAAAAAAAATGAATAGGGAGGGCTAAGAACACAGTGTGATATAAATTGACTTTACGGTTCATGAGATATTTCTGAATTTTGTTTCCTTTCTATTTCCCTAGCCCTAATTTCTGCACAGTCCCTATTGACCCTGGCTAGTGCAGAAGGTGTTAGGGAGGGGAGCGATACTACTGAGGTTGTTGCTGGGATGGTTTTCAAACAAGTCCTGCTGCTCCAGCTTTCTGAGCCCCTATTGTCCCTAGCCCAGGGAGAGATCTTGGGGGAAATCCTTCAGCTGCTGCTGTTAGAGATATGGAGTGGCTTTCAAACGAGAGCTCCTGTTCCTGGAATGTTGATCTATACATTTAAGCAACTGTCATGTAGCATACTCAACAAATGAATTTTACATGTGACAAGGTCTGGGATATATTCTATGGATTCCAGATCTGACATGTCATTATGAATGATACTGCAACTGCTATTAAAGTTGTAGTATCGAATGTGCACATTTGTTTCTCTTTCTTACTATATCTACAAGTACTTCACTTGATCTTCAAAATGACATTAACAAGACAAAAACATATACTTAAAGAAAACTCTTTACATATGTTACTAATAATACCCCAGATCATTAAAAGAGATACAAATTTAAATATCAAATTTTTCTTTTCATCACTAAAGTTTGTTTGCATTCTTATTTCACTAAATTTAGACAATGAAATAATGAGTTTCACTAGTTTTTGTTCAGTTTCCATTCCAGTTTTTCATGCACTAGTAAAATGTGCCTAGATTTGAGTTTGTAAAACTGCTGTTTCTCATGATACAGGAATAAAAGGGACATTCAATCAAACTGAAAGGGAAAAAAAATTAAAACAAATACAATAAAATACTTTTTTACACAAAATATACATAATCTATTAAACTTATTACAACAGGCTGGGATTGAGGCCAGTACCTTAGTACAATTTTAAAAAGTATTAGATATTTATATAGATAATGAAAACATCCAATTGTTTTAGATAGATTTTAAAAAAACTAGGACATAAGCCCTGAAGTTTTACCCCACCACTAGCTGATTAGGATGAAACTTCCCCAACAGCACATTATTTCATAATTGCCTATTATAAAGTTTCTTGCACTATCTTCTGAAGCATCTAGTACTTGTCATTTTCAGAGAAAGGACACTGGATGATATAGACTACCTAAGTTTTGTGCATTCATTTTAATACTGGCATCATATTACATAATATGCAGATATTTTATTTAACTGAGAAAAAACCACAGTACAGGATAGAGGAAAACATATGGAGATTCAGCAGACGTCCTCAGATCACTGTCTTTTCCCATTACTAAACTCAGCCTCCTGTTACATTATTTTCTCCTTCTCCTTATTGCGTTTGAATTTAATAACAATGTGAGATGTCAAAATAATAGGCTTAAATGGAATTATTTAATCAATTATTATTAATCAAAGGTTAATATGACATACAGAAAGAAAATATGTTTTCCTACCTTCTGTGAATGGTGAAAGAATGGCACCCTCTTACATCCCTCTGTAACAGGCGGAATTCTGGCAATGTTTATTTCCAATTTAATTCCCAAAACCTTTTTCCTTTTTATAGGGTGTGAGACAAAGAAATTCCTTTTTGAAGGGAAAAATTACTTTCCCAGAGTGTGCTACTTTCAATTTTGCAATTTACTTCAATACTTATGGAATTTTTGTATGACTTTTTGGTTTATGTGATTGATAAGCTAATGGAATTTCTAATTCAATTATTATTAAAAATCTCTGTTGCAATAAAGCACTTACTAATGAGTTAAAAACATCTTTCAATGGGTCATTATTTCACAAATCACAGAAAACAGCTGCAATAGCAAATATCCATTATCAATTACAAAATATAATTGGATTATAAGCACCCTCTTATCAATTAACCATTTTTGTTTATTATAACATACTTCTGTAGCTTTCCTTCATTAGTTTTGAGAGGTCCCTTTCACAGGTTTAGAGGCACAAGGGATAATTAGGTACAGCCCAGTATTTACATTCCTGAGAATTCTCATACAGTAAATTCAATTTAAGGATAGAACTTTTCATCTTCATGGCTATAGGCAACTATATTTATATATATATCATATATCAAAAGAGTTTTGGTTAACATAAAAAAATTATGAGAATTTAACATACAGAAATCATAAAAGGTTAATATTTACTAACAACACCTTCCTCTTGGGTCACTTTTGGCTCCCTCTTTTCCTTCCTTTTGTCCAGTTTGCCTCCTGTAGATCGTGCCAGACCAGCCTGATTTCCTTCTTTGAGAAGATAATAAATTTCCTAGAAAGAGGAAATGCAGTAGATCTAAACTATCTGGATTTAAGTAAAGCATTGCTACAGTTGTGCATGGGAAATTATTAGATAAGTTGGAGAAGATGCGGATTAATATGAGAATTGAAAGGTGGGTAAAGAAATGGTTAAAGGGGAGATTACAATGGGTCATGCTGAAAGGTGAAATGTCAAGCTAGAGGGAGGCTACTGGTGGAGTTCCTCAAGGATTGGTCTCAAGACCAATCTTATTTAACATTTTCATTAGTGACCTTGGCACAAAAAGTGGGAGTGTGCTAATGAAATTTGCTGATGACACAAAGTTGGGAGGTATTCCCAATACAGAGGAGGTCTGGAATATCATAGAAGAAGATCTGGAGGACCTTGAAAAACAGAGTAATAGAAATGGGGTGAAATTTAACAATTCAAAGTGCAAAGTCATTCACTTAGGGAATAACAAGAATTTTTGCTGTCAGTTGGGGACGTATCAGTTGGAAGTGACAAAGGAGGAGAAAGACCTGGGTGTATTGGTCAATCACAGGATGACTATGAGCCACCAATACGATGTGACCATGAAAAACGCTAATGCAATCCTTGGATTCATCAGGCAAGGTATTTCCAGTAAAGATAACCAAGTGTTTGTACCATTATCCGTGGCACTGGTGGGACCTCATCTGGAATACTGTCTGCAGTTCTGGTGTCCCATGTTTAAGAAAGATGAATTCAAACTGGAACTGGTGCATAGAAGGTTTACTAGGGTGATCAGAGTAATGTAGAACCTACCTTACGAGAAAGAGAGGTAGAGCTTGGCTTGTTTAGCCTAACCAAACAAAGGCAGAGGGGAGATATGACTGCGCTCTATAAATACATCAGAGGGATAAATACCAGGGAGGGAGAGGAGTTATATAATTTGGCACAAGAACAAATGGTTACAAACTGGGCATCAATAGGTTTAGAATTCAATTAGACAAAGTTTTCTAACCATCAAAGTAGTGAAGTTCTGGAACAGCCTTCCAAGGGGAGCAGTGGGGTAAAAAAAAACCTAACTTGCTTTAAGACTGAGCTTGATAAGTTTATGGAGGGGATGGTATGGCAAAATTGTCAACAGTGGCATATGTCCCATCCATACGTGCTATTAGCCAATATCTCCAATGGCCAGAGATGGGATACTAGATGAAGAGGGCTCTGAGTCACTACAGAGAATTTTTCCCAGGTGTCTGGCTTGTGTGTCTTGTCCAGGTGCTCAAGGTCTAACTGATCTCCATATTTGAAGTTGGAAAGGAATTTTCCCCCAGTCAGATTGGCAAAGACCCTTGAGGTTGTAGCATGGGACATGGATCACTTGCTCATTTGAACTAGAGTAAATGATGGATTCTCTGTATCTTGAAGTTTTTTAATCAAGATTTGAGGACTTCAGTAACTCAACCAGAGGCTATGGGTCTATTGCAGGAGTAGATGGGTGAGGTTCTGTGGCCTGCGATGTGCAGGAGGTCACACTAGATGATAATGATGGTCCCTTCTGGTCTTAAAATCTATGTCTGTGAGTTTGATGGTGCAAGATCAGGCACTTTGGTGTCCCTGCCACTGTTGGTCTGTCATCTTCTCTTTTTCTAGTCAATTATAGGACCTTGGAAAGAGTGTAAGACAACATGACTGTTATTTTTCTTTGTCACACTCACACTACCATGTCTAGGAAAACAGGAGTGGAAAACTCACACTGGTGTGAAGGGAAAAGGTTGCCTGCTCTGTCTACCAGATTACTGCTCCTGACCCCCAATGGCAGTTTTTGGGTCTACTGTCTTGTACTGTCTTCCATCACCTTCAGCCTTCTCTGTTATATCATTTGTATGGTTACTCATTTATAAAATGAAGACAGTCATATTTATAATGTAGAGCAAGCTAGAATACTTAATCTTTTACTCATTTTTTTTCAATGGTACTTTATTCAGATATGGACAGATAAGATGATGTGCTAAAACAATCTGTGAAATGATGCATGGACTTTTAAGCAAATTAATAAGTGCCTGGGAGCAAAGATATATAATCACTAAAAAAAACTAAATCTTTTATATCAGGTATATTCTTGAAATACTATTTTATCTAGTTAATTAGAGATAAGGGAAAAAATGCTTGCTTTCCCGAGAGTAAAGAACAAACAGAATATTTAGATGAGAAATTTTTTTGTAATACACTGCATATACACTTAAATATTAAAGTTTGATCCTTTAATATTTAACCAATGGACATTCCGCTGAGACACCTATTTCATTTCCACTGGGGGCCTGGTACAAGCATCAGCTAGTTTTAATAGACATCACACATTTAAAAAAAATAGGCACAGCTAAGTCACAGTTCAGCTAAGAGCCATGGGGCACAATATGTTGCATGGGTCAAAAGCGCACGTCCTAAAGGAACTAGTGAACTAGAACAGTGTCTTTGTTATTAATCCGGAAATTGCATTTTTAGAACATATATTGCTGACTGTATAAGTCTCAAGTTTTTCCCTTGTGGTAATTTTCTCACAAAAACAAAATAAACCTCTCTCTTTTGTTCCTCATGAAGATTTTTTCCAATGAATTCCTGTTTGAACTGATGAGCACCATTGTTTAATTTGCATCTTGATATTGATGTTTAAGCACATTAGAAGTGTTCATGATTATACTCATACTAGGCATTTTTAAATATATACTCCCATCTGCCAGTGACCTGCACATGACCTTCTTTAGAAATGCAAGGTAACTTGGCTAGCTCTACTTCTGATCCTTCTGAAGAAAGATTGTCAGGTCAAATAGTGACAGTTTAAGTGTGATGTTTGATATTGACTGCTGTCCAGCAGGGACTGTAAACGCCACGTCTCCCACTTCATTCAAGACCTCGGTATTGACTTGAACTATTGTTCCAAGGTTAGTCTTTTCTCTTCTAGGTTTCCAGACATAGTAATAAGTCACACGAGGGTGTGCATTATGAAGCTGTTGTTGCACAGTTTAGGACTACTGCTATTATGATTCTAGAGCATGTTTTCATAATTTACCTTTAAAAAACAACATTTGAAGATATGTTTGTGCGGTTCATGCTATGTATCATATCTTTATGAGAAAATAGTTCCCAGTAGAAGAATAAGGGGGAAAAGATGGAACATACTTTAAAGCACGATCTACTATTTTGACTATAGTTATTGTTAAATTACTCCTTTCTGACCTTTTTTCTCACCCCATGCCAATTTCCTGGAATTGTTGAACCTCTTATCCTTGCACACAGCCTCTCAGGCATCCTGCTCCTTTTTCTGTAGCAGTTCATAGCCTAATTGCACCTTTAATTTGGCACTTTCTACTGTAAAAACTAAACGGGGGATATTAAAGTGCTCCCAGTGAAGGTTTTACAGTACAAAGTGCATTTAAAAAATGAGAGGTCCATAAATACAGCTGAGATGCCATCTGGGCTTATGGAGGAAAATGGAGGGAGAAGACATATTACCATCTTCTTTTCTCTTTCCCTGTGTCTACTTAACTCTCTCTCTCTTTCTCTCTCTCCCCACTTTGCCTCCCCAGATGGCTCTTCCCCCAAACCTTTTCCTACACCTGCTTTTGTATGGAAATGGTGAAAGAGAGGAAAGCGACATCTTGGCAAGCAAAGGCAGACCCAAGTGTGGAGAGAGACAAGCGGGGAGAAAAGGCCTTGGCTGTCTTTTCACATAAAGCCATAACTCTTTTTTTTTAAACTGCCAATTTAAAATAGAAGAAATTAATCTTTTCTGACTGCCACCAGTTGATACACGCACACACACACACACACACACACACATAAATAAGCAGACAGATTGTGGAGTTCTTATTCATGTTGGTGAGCACTGACTCATGCCTGTCAGCCTACATAAGATTATTATGGAGGCACCAGTCATGACACCATAGTTAATGCTGAGTTCCATTTTGTCCTTAGCATTTCTCCAACTGCTTTGTTTTTATGAATAATACAATATAAACTCTCCAAATTTACATACCTTATTCTTTGTGTATAGAAGGAATTTACTGAGAATTTACAAATAAATCAATTAGTATATGAGTTGAATTTAATTTAAAGTTAGATCTTTTAAGATTTCATGCATCTGTGTCAGTCTTTTCTTTATCCTAAATTAGCTTAATAATAGCACAAACACTTCAAACTTTTCATGTTATAAAGATCAGTAAAGCATCGATAAAGTGCCACGTGGGAAAGTATTAGTTAAGCTGGAGAACATGGGGATAAGTATGAGTAATGTAAAATGAATAAGGACTAGCTAAAAGGGAGATGACAACAGATGACTTTCAGGCTGGAGGGAGGTTACTAGTTCGGTTCCTCATGGATTGATCTTGGGACCAATCTTATTTAATAGTTTTATTAGTGATGTGGGTACAAAAAATAGGAGTGTGCTAATGAAATTTGCTGATGACTCAAAGCTGGGAGGCTTCTTTAATACAGAGGAGAATTGGAATATCATGCAGGAAGAACTGGATAACCTTGAGGACTGGAGTAAAAGACATGAGATGAAATTTAATAGTACAAAGAGCAAGGCCAGACGCTCAGGGAATAATAACAAGAATTTCTGTTATAAATTCTTTGGAAACAATAGAGGAGGAGAAAGACCTGGGTGTATTAGTTAATCACAGGATAACTGTGTCACCAGTAAGAAACAGCCATGAAAAAGGCAAATGTAATCCCAGGATGTATTAGGTGAGATGTTTCCAACAGAAATAGAGAAATGCCATTTTCCAAGGCACTGGTAAAACCTCATCTGGAATACTGTTTGCAATTCTAGTCACCCGTGTTCAGAAAAGAAGAATTCAGAGAAATTTCAAAGAAGAACTTCTAGTATGATCTAGGGGAATAAAGGGCTTATTTTATCAGAGGAAACTGGAAGAGTTTAACTTGTTTAGCTTTACAAAATGAGGGCTGAGAGGGGTTACAATTTCTCTCCATAAATACAGTGGGGGGATAAAGATCTATTTAAGTTAAAGGACAATGTTGGGGTAAAAACTGCATATAAGTAAATTTAATACGGAAATCAGGAGTTTTCTAACCATCAAAGAAGTGAGGTTCTGGAACAGCCTTCCAGGAAAAAACTGATAAGGAAAGCAAAGGGAAACAAAGAGAAGTTTATGTCCAGCAGAGATAAGGACTAAAAGAAAGAGATTTTAAAGTACATTAGGAATTAAAGGAATCCTACTAATGGTTTTGCTCCATTAATAGATGGAAAGTATCAATAATAATGAAGAAAAAGCAGAAGTGTTCAAAATATGTCTGTTCTATATTTGGAAAAAACAGATGATATAGCTATTTCATATGATAACACTCTTTTCAGTCCATTCCACTAGCACCTCAGAAGGCTGTTAAACATCATTTCCTAAAGTTAGACATTTTTAAATCAGTAAAGTCAGATAACATGCATCCAAGAGTTTCAAAAGAGCTGGCTGAGAAGCCCTCTGGACTGTTAATATCAATTTTTTAGTAAGTCTTGGTACACTGGAGAAGTTCCAGAAGACTGGAAGAAACTAATGTTGTGCTAATATGTAAAAAGGATAAATGGGGATGTGATGCTGGCAGACCAGGTGCCAGCTCATGCCAAGGCCCTAAGCCTCAGTGAACACTGACATATGCATAGCTGGAAACCAATCAGGCTTACCTATAGATTAGCATAGTTAAAATAGATATTAGTGTTATAAGAATGTGTTTAGTGTTTAGACTTTATGGAATGCTTGTAGGATGCTATATGTAGTAATCCAATTTATAATATCTGTAGTCTCTGGTATAAAGTTATATTGAATGTTTGCATTGTAAGCCTTTGTAAATATGTAATTCACCAAACAGGAAAAGGAGCATTGATTAAGGTAAAGTGCTCATCCTGAACACAAGATGGCCCACTGAACGCAAATGAGGTATTGGGTAAAATCAGAGAGATCTTGTTGATTGCATTCCTTATTCCCTCCAGGAAGGGGAGGCCTGAGTATGAACTCATTCCATCAGCTTGGATTCTGGGGTGAAGGGAATAAAAATATCTGAGAGGAGAAACTGGGATCTTTATGCCGTCCAGGCTGTGAGGGGCAAAGATTCCTAAACATAAGTAGAGACCCCATGCTGCCTGGCAGGGGTCATCCCTAAAGGATGCATAAAGGACTCTTACTATAGAAACATATATAACCTTTTTAAATCTAAGACTATAACTCATTTGTGTGGATATGTTTCCTATTTTAGCCTTATAAATAACTATTATTTCTTTTCCCTAGTTAATAAATCTTTATTTAGTTTATTATAGGATAGGCTATAGGCATTGTCTTTGGTTTGAGATCTGAATACCATTGATCTGGGGTAAATGGCATGTCCTTTGGGACTGGGAGTAACCTGAATATTGTTGTGATTTTTGGTGAAAAGTGACCATTTATCGCATGTGTGTCAGGATAGACTGGAGTGCCTAAGGGTACTGTCTGTGACTCCATTCTAAAACTGTTACAATGTTTTAGGAGTTCACACTTATTAGTGGTTGGAGAAATCTAATTATAGGGCATACAACTAGTCTGGAGTTTCAGCCCTGCTTTTTGACACTCTGCCCTGAGCTTGGCACTCATGGTTGTGAGTCACTCCAGACAGTGCAACAGATCTGGGTAATTATAGGCCTGTCACTCTGGCATTGATCCCAGGCAAGATAAGGGAGCAGTTTATATGAGACTTGATTAATAAAGAATTAAAGGAGGGTAACATAATTAATGCCCATCAGCATGGGTTTATGTAAAATTCTTGTCAGACTAACTTGATATCTTTTTTGATGAGATTACAAATTTGGTTGATAAAGGTAATAACATTGAACTAATATACTTAGACTTCTGTAAAGTATTTCACTTAGCATGACACAACATTTTGATTAAAAACTAGAACAATATAAAATTAACATAGCACACATCAGATGGATTTAAAAGTGGCTAACTGATAGGTCTCAAATGTAATTGTAAATGGGAAATCTTCATTGAAAGGGTATGTGTCCAGTGAGGTCCCACAGGAATTGGTTCTTGATCCTATGCCAGTTAACATTTTTATCAATGACCTAGAAGAAAACATAAAATCATCACTGATAAAGTTTGCAGAAGACACAAAAATGGAGGGAGTGGTAAATAATGAAAACATCAGCTCACTGATTCAGAGCAATACAGCTAAATGTAAATTTATACAAATTTATAAATCTAGGAACAAAAAAAGAAGGCCATACTTACAGAATGGGGGAATTCTATTCTGAGAAGCTGTGACTCTGAAAATACTTTAGGGTCATGGGGATAAACAGCTGAACATGAACTCCTAGTGCAACACTGTTGCCAAAAGAGCTAATGAGATCCAGATAATGGACTAGATAATGCTTAGTCCTGCCTAGGGCAGGAGTCTAGGTTAGATGACCTATTGCTGTCTCTTCCAATCATATGTTTCTATGATTCTATGATCCTGGGATGTATAAACAGGGGTTTCTCAAATAGAAGTAAATAAGTTGTTTTACCTATATATTTGGAACTAGTGCAGTCAGTGCTGGAGTACTGTGTCCAGTACTGGTGCCCACTATTTAAGAAGGATGTTGATAAATTGGAGAGGGTTCAATCTCGGAGGTAAGTGTAGACAAGTCCTAAGAGTATCAGGGGCAAGAAACCTAACTGGTTTTAAGATAGACCTTGTTAAATTTATTAATGGGATTATATTTCCTGAGATAGGGCTTGTCTACACTTACCTCCGAGATTTGGCAGCAGTTGACTGAAGTTACGCAAGCTACGCAAAAAACTTGCGTAACTCCCGTCGACTTCTCTGCTTCTCTTCTGCGCGCCGTGTTCACTGCATTGCGCTGACGGGAACCACATTCCCATCGATGGAGTGCTACGCCACTTGAGAAGGTGGTCTTAATACGTCGATTTCTGGATCAACTGAGCAGGTCTTCACTGACCACTCAGTCAATCCAGAGAAATCGATCTGATGGCGGCGAATTTGCCGCCATCCGTGAAGACATAACCATAGCAAAGGACTGGTCCTTTTAACCCAGGAGTCCCTTCCAGCCCTGTGTTATTATTAAAAAATAACTTGTACAAAAATAGGTTTTAAATAAGATAAGTTATTAATCCTGTTGTATCTAATTGCTCTGATTATGTAGTAGCGGTCTATTGCCCCTGGCCCTCAGGCAGGCGGGGTAGGCAAAGTGGTCTTTAGCCCCCAGCACTCAAGCAGGGCAGGCAAGCACAAGCAATCTATAGCCCCGGCCCTCAAACAGGGCGGGGCTAGTAAGCAGTCAGTAGCCCCTCGCCCTCAAGCAGGTGGGGCAGGGTAAGCAATCTGTTGCCCCCGGCCCTCAAGTGGGCGAGGGAGGATAAGCACGTTACAGCCCCTGACCCTCAAGCCAGGCAGGGTTGGTGCAATAGTCAATAGCCCCCATCCCTCAAGCGGGTGGGGCAGAAAGATAGTCTAGAGCCCCCAGCCTTGCAGGCAGGCAGGGCCAGTAAAGCTCAGGGTCCTCTGGTAATGCTCAGAGGAAGCCAAGCACTCCCAGGGGGGCTAGGGAAGGGGGTAGGGGGACACAGGCCCACCCGACTTCACTGCGTCCCAGCCCAGGGCCCTAGCAGTGGCAAAGTGGTTTGCCACCGGGTCAGCAGGGCTCCAGCCATGATACACTGACTAGTTCAACTGCAGACTCAGCCAAACTATAGTTGGCTGTCCCTGGGCTACTTCCTCCCACCCTGTACCCGGATATCTGTGGCCAGTTGTCTCCTTCCCGGTCGCTGGGGTAGACGGCAAGCAGGAGTCCCACCAGTCCCTCACCAATGACTGGCAGCAGGTCTGGAAACTCCTCAGGGTCATCAGCAGAGGGCAGCTCCTCCAGGTCCCAGGGTGTCCTCTGGTACACCAGGCTGAGGCCGCTCCAGTGGGTCCCTAATGTCGGGCAGCTCCTCCAGGTCAGGATCGGCCTCAGAGAGTTTCTCTCACTCAGCTGTCTCAGGTAGCTTTTCCCAACTACTAAGACTCAGCAGCCCTCTCCAGTCACTAGGGTCTGGCGGCCCTATCCAGTCACTCGGGCCCAGCAGTCCAGGCAGGCTTTGGAGTCTCTGGCTGGTGGGGCAGTTGCGCTGAACAGCTGCAGGGCCTGGGTCAGGCCTAGACCGCAGCCTCTGGGAAGACATGTCTGCTTCCGGCAGCAGCTTCCCCCTGCCTGAGCTGCTGGGCCAGCCTTTTATACTTCCCTTCCCTGCCCTGGCTCCGCCTCTCTGCTTCTGGGTTGTTTGGCCAGCAGGGCTTGGTTCTGTCCAGTAGGGGGATTGCAGCCCTTCCTCGGGCCCAGGCTCCAAGGAAGGCCACAGCGCCTTGCTACATGAACATAATATATTCCCTTCCCTCTTCACCCCCCGAGTAGATCATGATATAGTTAATCTATTTCACAAGCATAGTCTTCTTTAATCAGGGAGGATAGAAAAACAAAATTCTCTAGTAGGTTCATGTTGACTTAATTTATCTAGAAAGCACTTCTATATTACTGTGATGGGTACCACAGAAAAATTTAAGTCCATGTCTACACTACAAACTTTGGTCAACATAAGTTACACCATAAAGCCACTGCAGTTTATATATCACTTGGGCATGTGCATTCTTCGCAGTTTTCATTGTGTTGCATGTACTCACCATTGTGCAGATGCAATGCATAGCGCACCATGGGTAGACATCCTAGCATGCCACACACCATTGTCCAGCCTTTGGTAAGTTTTTCACACTGTGTTGTGGGGTAGAAATGAGTCATTCCGGGATCTTTGGGAGTTAGGGGTCAAGTTCCCAGCATCAACTTTCTCCATCCCATAATTGCATCCATATCCCATAATTTTTCCATATTTTTTCCCAATAGTTTTTTTAAAAACCCACAAACCTGTGCAGTATTACTCTCTGTCTCCCATCTCTAACAGAAGCATGGAATCTACACAGCTTTGCACTATGTTAAATATTGCAAACACAGGAAGCACGATCCTCCTGTATTTGCAGACCTACAGGAAAAACCACAGCAGTGGAGAACGTGATGATTTCTTCAAGGACAGTATGCTTAGGGACAAACTGAAAAATGATTGAAGGTTGTTGCTGGCATTCACAAAGCAGATGCAAATGATGGAGTGCTGCTACTAGGCCTGAGAAATGAGCATTGACTGGTAGGATCACATTGTAATACAGGTTTGGGATGACAATCAGTGGATGCAGAACTTTTGGATATGAAAAGCCACATTCCTGGATCTGTGGGCTGAGCTCATCCCAGCCATCAAGCGCAGGGACACCAGAATGAGATCTGCACTGACAGATGAGAAGCAAAGGTGATTGCACTGTGGAATTTTACAGCTCCAGATTGCTACCCATCAGTGGGAAATAATTTTGGAGCTGGAAAATCCACTGTTGGGGTGGTTGTCATGCAAGTGTATAGGCCATTGGTTGTCTCCTGCTATTCAGGACTGTGATTCTAGGAAACGTGCAGGATTTAGTGGGTGGATTTCCAAAAAAGGGGTTCCCAAACTGTAGTGGGGCAATAAATGGCATGCATATCCCTATTTTGGCACCAGTCCATCTTGCCATAGAGTACATTAACAGAAAGGGCTACTTTTATATGGTTATTCAGGTGTTGATGAAGCACCAGGGATGTTTCACCAATATCAATGTGGGCTCATTGGGGAAAGTGCATGATGCTCACATCTTTAAGAACACAGGACTATTCAGAAAGCAGCAAGCAGGGACATTCTTTCCCATCGTGCAGATTGACATTGGAAATATTGAAATGCCAGTAGTGAATCTGGGGGACCCAGCCTTCCCCTTGCTGCTCTGGTTTCATGAAGCCATAGACTGGCCACTTTGACAGCCCCAAGATTTGACTACCAGTTTGGCAGGTGCTGAATGTGCTTTTGGTAGACTGAAGGGATGCTGTCGGTGTTTACTCGCAAAATTGGATCTGATTGAGAAAAAAAATATCCCAATGATTATACATGCCAGTTGTGTCCTGCATAATTTCTCTGAGGCAAAGGAGGAAAAGGTGGCACCAGGGCATAGGTGGAGCAGCTGTCTGCTGAGTTTGAACAGCCAGACACAAGGGCCATACAAGAGCTGAACATGTAGCTATGCAGTTGTGGGAGGCTTTGAAAGAGTATTTTAATGGTCAGCCACATTAATGTGCAGTACTTGACTGCACTCTGGCCCTGAAGGGCCTTTGTGTTGTTAGGAACTGGGTAGCGAGTGCGTCATGTACATTTAAAATGATAACACCATGTCTTTTAATGAACCTATGAATTATGTGGTGTTTGCTGTTCACTTACATGTACGATTCGGTGTTTTATTAAACCTGTGATTTCTGTGGTGCTGTACATTTACAAGTACTGGGTGCTTTGACTACCACAATGCATTCTGCAGTATGTGTGGTGAACTAATAAAGATTACTTTCTTTTTAAAAAATAGAATTTTACTGAGTGACAAAACAGTGGCAAAGAGTGGCAAAAACCAATACACAATTGAAAAAGGACAAAACAATACAAACTTCAAACTTAAATTAATGGAGTGAAACTTTAAAATTGGAAAGACAACTAACATTTATGTCCATTTCAGGTCACAAATGCAGTCCATTTTGGCCACACATACACCAGCCGTGGCTCTCACAGATCAGTGTATGTGAAGCTGTGATTTTCCTTACTGTTCCCCATCATGGAGTGGTAGAGGTAGGGATATGACCCATGCTGCCACATGAAATGTTGGGTGATGTAGGGAGCTGCCACCATTATAAGCCTGGGACTTAACTCATCACCATAATGTATAGGCCTGGGACTTAATTCACCCCCATATTAAACCGGCCTGGAGTGTAACTCAGGGATTTCTCCACTAAAATAAAGAAAAATGTTCCACTGCTGGTAAAGCACCCCCACCTCAGAAATGCCCCTAATAAGAATTATAACACCAAAGGTTGTAAAGTAAAGACACCCAGGCACTGGGAACTTTAGGGAGGATACAGAAAGACCAAGCAAATGGTAAAAAAGATAAGCTCTGACCAGCAAATTTATACTGACCATCTGCACAAACAAAGAAGATCATAAATAAGTTATAATTTGGGCATAAAAGATAAAAATGAAAAAAAGACGTAAGCAGAGAGGAGAAAACATAGGTGCCAGTACGTGATGGGTTACATTTTGTTACCTATGAGTACTGGATAATGGGATAGTTTTAGTAGAGTTAAAGGAGGTAGCTAGCTTTACCTATATAATGTAAATGAAAAACAGTACTCTTTGGGAACCATCACTTCAGCATCAAGCTGCTAGAACACTTAGTCCTCTGCACGACCGTGACATGCAGAGGCGTCACTGGCAAACCAAGATGAGTGGATCCTGACTGGCCATCGGATGACGTTTGTCTGTATATTGGGAATGGTGAGTATAACAGATTTGCTTGGCATATTTATTCTGTGTGTGTGGCTAATAAATAGATGTTTAGAGCACTGCTTTGTAAGACTCTTACTAGGATAAGATCCTGGTCACACATTGAGCCCTCAGTAGGGTATAGGCGGCGTGTCCTAGATTTTTGTGGGTAACAACATGGTCTTTCTCCATTTTCTCCCATCCTCTCTGTCCCATTCCAAGTCATCTGCCATGTTGTCCCATGAGGCCCTTTGTTCATGGTCTGATGCAACACTAGCTTGCAGGACTTTGCTGAACAAGTCCTCCCTAGTCCACCTTCTTTCTCCTCCTCATCAGGGTTAGGCTCTTCATGGCTGTGGCCCCTCAAGAACACAATGGCAGCAGAGAGAAAACAGACAACTGTATCATTGGATTTAGAGCCACAGTGAGAAGTGAAAGATTCTCCTCACTTATTCCCATGAAAGTTTTTATTAAGACATGTTGCTGACACTGCAGTTTTGGAGTGCCTCAGCACAGCACTACTCTCCAGGCCACACCATGATGGGTATGTGTGACTTTCCCCTTTGCAAATCTGGACAGGTGTGTAGCTGTGTCATGCCGATCCCCCACTCCTGGGCCCTGATTTGCTTTGCTTTGCTGTGTGAACCACCCACTCGTGGGTCAGCCCACGCCCAGCCTCCTGTGATCTACTCAGTCCCTGACCTAGTGAAGGAGCACTTCTGGGCAGCCACTCATGGAATTGACCCCCCAGCAAACACCCCCAGTCCCAAATGCAACCCCAGGAATTGCCATTTTACAGGGTTCAGTGCTGTCCACTACCCTGCAAGCTCATTACAGAAGTCCCTCAATTTATCAAAGAAATTGTCACTCTACACACACCCAAACCACATGCACTGCTTTAGATAAAACAAACAAATAAATTTATTAAGTACAGAAAGATTTTAAGTGATTATAAGCTGGAAAAATATGGATCAAGGTTTGATCACAATTAATGAAAAGACAAATCACATTCTAAACTAAACAACTAAACTCAACACTTGAGTAGCCTTACAGTCCCAAATAATGCTCACCACAGGCTGACTGATGCCTTTTCAAGCAGCCCAGCCTTCCCCCAGACCCCTTCGTGAGCAGTCTGTCAGTTCTTACTGTTGCTTCATAGATGGATTCCAAGGGAGAGCTCCAGAGACAAAATGCCTCTGCTTTTAACATGTTTCCTCAGCACCACCAGGGGTCAGGTGATCGGCCATGTCTGGCAATGGGCATGATTTCCTCCACCTGAGTCAAATGAGCATCGCCTTATCAGGTGCTCAGACCAGTCCGTTGTTCCTGTGTGCATGCCTCTGCAAGGCATGAACCTTCACTTTGCTTTGTGATTGCCTGGATCTATTCAAATCATGTGAGACACACCTTTGCGGATATTACATAGCAGAGTTTCATATCCGTACATATGTGACATTGCAGAAAGCATACTGTTGGAGGCCTAATACAATTTTAGTTGCTTGACCACTGTCCTACAAGCCTAGCATAGCTTCAATTGCTTGCTTGGCTATTCTGACCCCTGTAGCATGACATCTTCCAGTTGGCAGAGATGAATAGGACTACTGAGTAACCTTGTAGATGTTTCTATTTCTGCATACCCCAGCACATATCAAGACAAAATACACAACATGTATTGCTTGCAGCTGCACATAGATAACAGTGATGGGAACAAGAAGTTATCCTTGAATGGCTGGGGGTACACTGTTTTATTGCCAAGGGGCATACTTTTACACTGCCCCTTTTATCACCAGATGTTGTTTTGACCACCCCAATTATCAGGGTAAGAATGGAATGTAGTTGAAAAGGTGAAAGGTTGAAAAGGTGAAAACCCAATGTAGGTAATTAGTATATATGATAATGAGTAGAGAGATAATTAGGTGAAGGCTGTTTATGGAAGGGTATAAGAAGTCACTATTTAGACATAGAGGTGCGCTCCATCAACACCTGACTCCGCGGGAGGTACTGCCAGTTGGACCAGAGGATCTACTGACTCCTGGTGGGGCCCCTGAAGAAAGCCATTCCCGTATACAGCCTTCTGAATGACTGCTTAGCTCTCCAGGCTTAGTGAGTATGATATATTGTAGTTAATTTTAAGCTTTGCATTTAACTAGTATATTTATAGAAAACCTTGCACATTAAACCTTATTGATCTGCAAATTGGGCGTACTGTATCTCACTGGTATCCACACTGATCACAAAGTGTCTAGTAGCAACACATACTACCATTACAATAATGTTCAGTATGTTATGAGCATTCCAAAAACACCTTACAGGACATACTTTGCATTGGACAATATGCAGTTACGCTACAAGAGTGAACATGTATGATACACAAATCACACTGTAAGGGTGTACATGGGGTACAATGTATCATAGTATGGCTGCCAGGGAGAAGGGTTGGGGGGAGAAATAGGAGGGCATTAAGACTGTAGGTTACATGAAACAATAACATGGAGGAAGCAATAAGGCAGCCATTCTTAGTATCTCAATAAAAGTTTAATCAAGATCTCTCAGGAGGATTCAAGGAACACCAAATGGTACATAAACAATCTAATTTGTATGCTCCCCTCCCCCAGTTCCTTTGTCTAACCCTATTGGGGAATGTAAACCAGATAATTCTACCTCTGTTTGTTGCACCATCTCTTCTTTTATGAGTAAAACAGTCAAGCATTGATAACTGTGTCTTGATAACTTGAGGTTAGCTAAGTGTAGTAAGAAGTGAGAGCTTAAGGCCTGCTGCAACCTAGCAGAACAGGCTAAGGCTGAAGGCCTAAATGGAAAAAGCCAAATTAACAGGAGTATAAGTGGAAAAAAACCAAGTAAACAGAAACCAGCCTGTGAGCTTACGGCCTAACTGAAACTGGCACGGAGAAAACACTGATACTGCAAGCATACACATTTCTAAAATATTACTAATATCAGAATATTAGTAAAAATATTCAGCAGGTGCAGAAGGCACCAAGACATCCTGACACCAAAGAGATAACTGACTCCCTGAAATGACACTTTGATTAATAGAAATGTCTAATAGGATGATAAATAGAGTTGTTTTGCCCAAATCATCCAATTAATGGTAAAGGGTGGTATTAGACTACGTCAAGAAAGTGGCAACTACCTACGTCAAAGGGCGCAGAACAAAATTGTCTGTAACAGTGTATAAAATAGGATGTCAGAAGGAACGAGTTTCTCCAGTCTAGGGGATAACGGAAAGTCCCGCTGTTGAGCCGTGTCCATTGTAACGCTGCACTCATATGTGAAGTAGACCTGTAGATATTCTGTAGGTCGCTTCTTATTGTGCTGCATGCAATAAAACCTGGTCCGGGTGCCTTCGTTGCTCAGCTAGTCCGTGGTTGTGTCGATTCTTTTGATCATGAGTGCCGTCTCAGTTACCTGTGCAGAACTGGTTCAGCACCTACACGGGGACACACACACGCAACCAATACTGACAAGCACACACACCGGTACTGCCACCGATGACACTAAGTATCATTTTTACATGTAAACATTGTAAGGGAAAATGTAGATGTTGCATGATCTACGTGGACCTTACAGGCTCAGGACACCCAATACTCTTTACTTCAGCAGGAGAGCATCTACTGTATGGACCTGTTGTGGATGGTGGGGAAACTCCACAGAAGGGAGAGCTCACTAAGGTGGGCAGTCAGGAAAAGGTATTTCAAAAATACATGGGGTGTTTATGTGAAGGAGTGGCTATTTACTGTTATGTGTCTGCTTTGTTTCTACTAAGAAGTTATGTTAGCTAGAAAAAGATTAGTAGACTGGTTGCCATATGAGGATACCAATTCAAAAATCTGCTAAGTAAATGTTTCTTGAATCAAAACATACAACATTTAAAATCTCTCAAAATAGTATTGTAGCTTTCAGGAATTTATAAATGCATGTAAGTCATTTAAATAAATATTGTTTAAAACAATTTCCCTTTCTTTACAGTGGAGTCATTAACCCATTTGGTGGGCTTGGGCAGGCTCTTCTATCAGAGATAACAGAAACAATTAATAGAATGTAATATTCACAAAATATCCCTCCAGGCTTCCCTTTATGGTAGTATTACAGAAGTAAAATGGTTTCCTATCATAATTTAGACAATTAAAACCTACATTCAAAATACATAATATCTTTCTTTAATGTTAGGGGATGATTTGCTTGTTCTGTAGCTTTAAGCTTAAAATATGAACTTATTTAAATTACCCCACAGCTGGAGGCTCATAGAATATGTTATGCTCACACAGAGTATGCCAGAGGCGAGAGCACAGACATATAGCCATTATTTAACCTTTTTTATTTAAAGTGCAGACAATAAGCAAGACCAGCTTCATGAAAACACCTAAAAAATTGAAATTATAGAATCATAGAGTTGGAAGGGACCTCAGGAGGTCATCTAGTCCAACCCCCTGCTCAGAGCAGGACTAACCTCAGCTAAATAATCCCAGTGAGGGTTTTGTCAAGCTGCAGCTTAAAAACCTCTAAAGATGGAGATTCCACCACCTCCCTAGGTAACCCATTCCAGTGCTTCACCACTTCCTAGTGAAAAACTTTTTCCTAATGTCCAACGTAGACCTCACCACCTGCAACTTGAAACTGTTGCTCCTTGTTCTGTCATCTGCCACCACTGAGAACAGCCTAGCTCCATCCTCCCTGGAACCCTCTTTCAGGTAGTTCAAGGCTGCTATCAAATCCCCCCTCATTCTTCTCTTCTGCATAAAAAAGCCTCATTTCCTCAGCCTCTCCTCATAAGTCTTGTGCTCCAACCCCTAATCATTTTTGTTGCCCTCCGCTGGACTCTCTCCAACTTCTCCACATCCTTTTTGTAGTGGGGGGCCCAAAATTGGACACAATACTCCAAATACGGCCTCACCAATGCCGAATAGAGGGGAATAATCACTTCCCGTGATCTGCTGGCAATGCTCCTACTAATGCAGTCCAATATGCTATTAGCCTTCTTGGCAACCAGGGCACACTGCTGACTCATATCCAGCTTCTTATCCACTGATACCCCCCACGTCCTTTTCTGCAGAACTGCTGCCTAGCTCTTCGGTCCCCAGTCTGTAGCTGTGCATGGGATTCTTCTGTCCAAAGTGCAGGACTCTGCACTTGTCCTTGTTGAACCTCATTAGATTTTTTTTGGTCCAATGCTCCAGTTTTTTTAGGTCCTTCAGTATCCTATCCCTATCTTCCAGGGTATCTACCACTCCCCCCAGCTTAGTGTCATCTGCAAACTTGCTGAAGGTGCAATCTACCCCATCCTCCAGATCATTGATGAAGATGTTGAACAAAACCGGCCCCAGGACCAACCCCTGGGGCACTCCGCTTGTGACTGGCTGCCAGCTAGACATGGAGCCATTGATCACTATTCATTGAGCCCTATGCTCTAGCCAGTTCTCTATCCATTTTATAGTCCATTCATCAAACCCACACGTCTGTAACTTGCTGATAAGAATACTGTGAGAGACAGTATCAAAAGCTTTGCTAAAGTCAAGGTATATCACGTCCATCACTTTCCCCACATCCACAGAGCCAGTCACCTCATCATAGAAAGCAATCAGGTTGGTCAGGCATGACTTGCCCTTGGTGAATCCATGTTGACTGTTCCTGATCACCTTCCTCTCTTCCAAGTGCCTTAAAATGGATTCCTTGAGGACCTGCTCCATGATTTTTCAAGGGATTGAGGTGAGGCTGACCGGTCTGTAGTTCCCCGGATCCTCTTTCCTCCCTTTCTTGCAGATGGGCACTATATTTGCTTTTTTCCAGTCATCAGGGACCTCCCCCAATTGCCACGAGTTTTCAAAGATAATGGCCAATGATTCTGAAATCACATCAGCCAACTCCCTCAGCACCCTCGGGTGCATTGCGTCCGGCCCCATGGACTTGTGTATGTCCAATCCTTCTAAATAGTCTTGGACCTGTTCCTTTAGCACTGCGGGATGTTCACCTCCTTCCCATTGTGTGCCGCCCAGTGCAGCAGTCTGGGAGGTGACCTTGTCTGTAAAGACAGAGGCAAAAAAGGCATTGAGTACTTCAGCTTTCTCCACGTCCTCTGTCACTAGGTTGCCTCCCCTATTCTGTAAGGGGCCCACGCTTTCTCTAATCTTCCTCTTGTTGGTAACATACCTGTAGAAACCCTTCTTGTTCCCCTTCACGTCTCTTGCTTGCTGCAACTCTAATTGTGCTTTGGCCTTCCTGATTTCATTCCTGCACGTTCGAGCAGTATTTTTATAATCCTCCCTAGTTATCTGACCAGCTTCCACTTCTGGTAAGCTTCTTTTTTTGTTTAAGTTCACCAAAGACTTCTTTGTTAAGCCAAGCTGGACTCCTACCATATTTGCTATTCTTTCTGCACATTGGGATGGTTTGTTCCTGTGCCCTCAATAAAGTTTCTTTAAAATACAGCCAGCTCTCTTGGGTTTCTTTCCCCCTCATATTAGCCTCCCAAGGGATCCTGCCCATCAGCTCCCTGAGGGAGTCAAAGTCTGCTTTTTTGAAGTCCAGGGTCCGTATCCTGCTGTTCTCCTTTCTTCCTTTTGTCAGGATCCTGAACTCGACCATCTCATGGTCAATCCCTTGAAGTGAGGTAAATAATCATTTGCTTCTTCATCCCGTACTGCTATTATGACTTCCCCTATTAAAGAACACACTCCTTTTTATGCCCAGAGAAGTTTTAAGCATTTGCAATAGGAGTCCAAGCCTCTGGGACCTACTGAGATCCATTAGGCTTCTGCACTGGCAAACCACAGAAGGTTCACTAGACAGAGCATCTACCCTCCATATAAGACCTGCAAGGTCCACTTCCCCCTAACTTCCTGTCCTCCCATATAGTTACCCTTATTACTGCCAGAGGGCATGAGGGGGAGAATGGCATTTATTAATTAGAAATTTACTTTTTGTGAATATTTCATAATATAATTGTCTTGGCAAATAATCCTTCACTGTTTGCTAGAATATTAACAAAATAGGAACAAAAAGGAAACATAAAATTGTTATATTTCCCAATATATTCCCTATAGCTATATATTTCAATAGGGGTTTTTTTTGTTTTTATTTTTGTTTTTGTTTTTTGTCTTTCATCTTCAATTCTTTGTCAGTTCTTCTGGGCATTTTGATTCTTTACACTGAATTATTTTAATTTTAATTTTCTGAATTTCATTTTCAGTCTACAATACAGATTTGTAGATCCTTTCTCAGGACACAGAACATGGTACTGTGAATATGTCATTGTGCTTTGGTTCCACTAGAGCATTGATTATTATAAGTGATACTTATGATTTTGATCTCCTAATAAGGGTAAAATCTTTTCACAGAAATCCACAAAGGTAGAACTCCTTTGATGCCTTAGAATTTCTTCACTTAAGCAGTGCAGCAAATAACTTCAAGTGCTTGGATTTGAGTGTTTTTGCTGTGGTTTCTGGGACTAAATGTTTCCTTGATTCAAAGTGCTTTGATTCAGAAGTCAGATCCTTGCTCCTTAATTCCTCCTCAGCAGAAATGATGCAGTATTTCTCCCTAACTGGGACTGAAATTTTAAAAAGTACATTACATTTGTGCTAAAAGATCATAGGCTCTGTTATTATCTAAAAAAATATTGTTAAATGCAGGATTATTCCAAGCAAATTTTTTCAAAAAATGTTATATATGAAAAACCACAACATTCCTGTAATTCCCCTGTTGAATCTTCCATGTTTATTCTCACTAAGTGGCTAGGATGCAACAGAGAATTTAAAGGATTGTTTTGTGGCATATTATTTGGCACCTTGCATGCTTGTCAGTAAAGTGAAATAACTGCCAGTATCAGGTCACAAGTTACTGGTCGGGTAGCAAAGGTGCGAGACATAAATCAGGTATGTTATATTCTTTTCACTGCACAAATTTCAGCGATTTCATAAATATTAAAGCCAGAATGGATCATTGTTTTTCTTTACTATTATTTGTATTACTAGAGCACCTAGTTCATCTAGTCTGACTTCCTGCATAACACAGGCCATAGAATTTCACTCAGTGAATCTTCTGCTAAGCCCAACAACCTGTGATTAAACTACAGTTTATCTTTTAGAAAGACATCCCATCTTCATACTGCAGCCCTACTACCTCCTGCCCAGCCCCCATTCCTGGGAAGCCGCCTATGGCAGGATTTATGGGAGAGGCCTTGAGAGCAGCATTTAGGAGCTATATAGGGGCCATAGTCGGGTTCCAAGTCAATATTCTAGGGGTATGTCTATACTGACAGTGGCAAAGTCGCCGCTGTCAGATCGACCTATCTGGATCGATTGAGGGGTCAGTGAAGACCCACTCAATCAATCCAGAAGTCGACGCTGGTAAACCACCTCCTCAAGTGGCGTAGCAGTGAAGACACCGTGCAGAACGGAAGCACAGCAGTCAACGGGAGTTATGCAAGCTACTCTGCATAGCTTGCGTAACCCCCGTCGACTGCCGCCAAATCGCCAGGTCAGTGTAGATCAGGGCTAAGTGAATTTAGCCTGCATTTAGCAGTGTTAAAATGCATGTTGTTTGATTGCTTCAGTTTAACACATGATCCAGATTGCTCTGCATGGCTACATCTGCACTGCACACTTCTTTCGGCAGCATGTAGAGTACATACCTGGGTAGCCCCCATAGTATGGATATAAATAGCAGCACAGATGGTGAGGCACATGCAGGGGTGCTGGAAAAATTTGTATAGTAGGAGTGTTGAGAGCCACTGAACCAAACTGTAAACCATGTATATAATGGAATCCACTGCAAGCCAGGGAGTGAGACAGCACCCCCAGCACCCTTAGCTCCAGCCCCTATGGGCACAGCTTAGGTGTGTAGAGTAAAGACATGCCTGAAAGATGCTGGCATCCAATTACATATCCTACAGGGTTCTCTATTTGAGCCTTTACCAGGCCTCCCAGTCTACACTGCTATTTTTAGTTATATTTTAATTATATTTCCTTCCTTTAACTCTTTATTGCTAGAGTCCTGTATGAATTATTTCAATATTTTGTCCAGGATCAGTGTCAAGCTAATTGACCTGTAGTTAGCTGGCTCACCCCATTTACCCTTTTTTAAATCCTGGTATAACACTGGCTTTTTCCAGTTCTCCGTAATTCCCCAGTATTCCAAGGCATATTAAAAATTTTCACCAACAGTCCAGAGAGATCCTCAGCCAACACTTTTAAAATGCTTGGGAGCAAATTATCCAGACCTACTGACTTTAAAATATTAATTTGAGCAGTTGCTTTTTATCATTATACTTAGTTGCCATTGGAAAAAAAGTATTTCATCATCCTGCTACAGTATTGATATTGTCCCGCTTGTTTCCAGATATAGAACATAAATACTTATTGAACACTTCTGCCTTTTCAGCATCATTATTCATAATAATGATAATAACAATTACAACAGACTTAGATCATTGCTAGGATGCCTTTTAATCCAATAAGAATGCCTTCTTATTGTTCTTAACCCTATTGGCCATAGATATTTCATTGTTACTGTGATCCAAGGACCTCTTGATGCCAACTGGCAGAGGGCACAAGGTACATAAGAGTTACATTGCTCATCATGATCATTGTGAGATGTATGTACAAGTAATATGTGAAAAGTTATGTATATATACTAAAAATTATGTTCTCTAGGTCTGTGAGTTAAAGCAGGTCACAGAAAGGTGATCCACAAACCCCTAGCAAACAGGGGTAGGGAAGAGATGCTTATCTCATTCCGGTTGGTCATATGAAATTTGAGTATTATTATATGGTTCACAGTGGATGCCAGCTTACAGTCTGAGCAAAATACTAATCAATAGATTTTGGGGCTAGAGAAAAAAACAAAACAACATGAGTTATCCTGTTTAGATGTGAGACTATGAACTTTTGAAACTATATCTGGGATGCAGACGATCCCCTAGGAATTCTTTCAATCTGTGAGGACAAGCTACCAGTGGACTTGATCTTATGAGACAGTATCTTAGCCAAACTGGTTGAAAAACGCTGGCGAAAGGACTTAGGGTAAGCTATTTTGTAGGAGATAGGGGAATGCCTTATTATTTAAGATTAGATTCTAGAAAGCACGTTATGATTTTGTTTTATATGTAGCCATTTGTTTCTAATATTCTCACTATTGCTTGAATCTCTGTTCTTTGATAATCAAATCCTTCTTGTTTTTGTTATCTACGTGCTGTGTATTAAGAAGAGTGGTGATTCTGAGTTGAACCTTACAAACTGGTGTGTACTATTCCTTTGGGAATAGTGAATTTGAAAGTCTTGTAAATGTTCAGTGGAACAAGCCTTGAGTACTTCACAGTGCTTGTGTTGCCACAGACTGGTGGATTCAGGGAGCTGATCCAAAACAGGCACAGACAAGACTTCTTCATACTAATGACAGGAGGTGGTGATGTGCCTCACTGCCCTGGGTCACCTGGGAAGCATCACTTATACCTGAATTGCCTTCATTTCTTAATTTCTGATTTATATTAATTGTCATTTCCTTTTTTCCCCATGTATTATATGATGATTTAAAAAATATATATTGCCTTTTTCATATCCTCTGTGGTATGGTGACCTTCGTGCTCCCGTGGGCCGAGCGCTTTTTCAGTGCGGTGGGCACAAAATGGCTGCCCAGGGCTCCCACCAGTCTTAAGATGGCGGCCATCTCTTCTGCCCCGTCTTCCTTCAGGCCTTCACAGGTCAAGCAGGGCCCTTGGGACCTTAGGTTCTAAGGCGGGGGAGAGGGAAAAGAACCTCTTCTCCATGTTAGGGAGAGACTATCTGGTTGGTCCAGGGGCGGTCGGGGTAGGGGTGTCCGAGCCCGCCCTCTTCTTCAGACACCAGCCCAGAGACCCTGGCTGACAGCAGTGGCTGGCTGCTGCTATGAGGCACTATGTAAGTCTTCTCTCTGGGTTGCTTCCCTACCCTGGTTTTCATCTGGGCTAAGTAGCAACTCCAACGGGCAAACCCCTGCTTTTCTCTGGCTCCTGCCACTCGCAGTTCTCCTTCTCCCGTTCTCCAAAACTCCAAAGTCCAGACTCCAAGAGCATCCTGCCTGACTATCAGGGAGCTTTTATCTGCTCCCAGGCAGCCCTTAATTGGTCTCAGCTGATCCTAGCCTCAGCTGACCCTAATTGGTTTCAGCTGCCCCTGGCCCCAGCTGGCCCTAATCAGCCTGAAGGAAACTTTGGGCAGCTGCTAGGGGAACAGGGCCTTGGTCATTCTTAGGCTAACATAGCACCTTTCTACTACCTTCCGGTAGCCCCTGTCACACATCCAAAAAAACCAATATGGGTGTTTTTTAAATGAAAAGCCCCTTTTCATAACTGAGTAATTGCAATATTTTGAGCATCAAGTAGAGTGTTTTTAAATAACTCTCGATTTTCACTAACCCTTTTCTGTTTAAATTTTTTACCCGGATTAATTTTATTCATAGTTTGGGAAATTTTCCTCTTTACAGCACCAATTATATATATATTCGATCAGTTCATCTTTATCCATTACATAATATCTATGTTACATTTAACAAATGTTTCAAGGAAAGAGACAAGTTGCAAACATTTGTGGCATGTCATTTGATTTTGCATTGCTACTGAGTTTATTGAACCACAAGTTGAGTCTTTGGACATCTATGCATGCCGGCATGAGGAACATGGATATAATTTCCTGTGTTTTTGCATGCAACGTGGGAATGGGACATATCTTTATAAAGCTGTGAAATCAATTTCATAGTATCTTAGATAAGAGATCTTTCATAGTGTCCACAGCTAACTTAATGCTCTGAATTGCTGTTATTTGTTCATCTATATGTTGGGATATATATATATATGTCCATTCATTTATGTAGTGTCTGCACATTTATAGTTACTGCTATGTTTTAGTTACTTCACCAAAGAAACAGTATGTTTTCTGCCTGACATGGCTTTATTTTCAACAAGTTTTAAAACAGAAGAGTCTGTATTTATGCTGTGATGGACAAAAAGCCTGTTTTGGACTAGACCATGCCCTGTTTTGGAGGGCATTATGGATGCTGTGTACTTTGTTAAGTCTGTGGGGAAAGGAAGCTAGTGAAGAAGTCCAGTTTCCATGTTGTAACAGAAGTACACTTTACTTCTGCAACATACCTCTCCATGAGTGTCTATAAATCTGTCCATCATATTTTGGCTATGTATTGGAGTTCATCTCAGGTTACTAAGTGAAAGGGAAAAAAAGAATGGGCTTTGATTAAATTGACTGTATTTTCCTTCCTCTTATATTTGATAGTAATTATAAATGATGAGAGACAGAGTAATCTCTTCTTTGGGCCATGTCTGTATCTACATTCTGAACTTCTGCTCTTTATCAAGCATATTAAAACTTCCATTGGAAGTTTTTGGGAGTGGAGTTTAGAATAATAAAATAGCCTACGGGTGGAATCATCCCCTTGATTTCTGTAGTGATATTTATCTTACAGTAATAAAGGAATATCTAATATTCAAACATTACTTTACATGGATCATGGTCAAAATTTTCAAAAATATAAGTGATGTAAGACCGTACATCCCATTTTCAAAAATGGCATAGGGCTTGTCTATCTGGCATATCAAAGCACACCAGAGGCATATGATTTGTATAGTGCTCTACCATGTTGCACTCTAACTGATCCTGTAGATCCTGCTGGCTCACTCTACGGTACCTAGTTTGCATTAACATAGCACTGTTTCAAACAGGACTAAGGGTATGGCTATACTGATAGCGGCAAAGTCGTCGCCGCCAGATCGATCTTTCTGGATGATTGAGTGGTCAGTGTAGACCCGCTCAATCGATCAGGAAGTCGACTGAGTAAATCCACTCCCTCAAGTGGCGTAGTGCTGCGTCGACGGGAACGCGGTTCCCGTCGGCGCAGTGCAGTGAAGACACCGCACAGAAGGGAAGAACGGCAGTCGATGGGAGTTACGCAAACTACTCTGAGTAGCTTGCATAACTCCCGTCGACTGCCGCTGAATCTCCAGGTCAGTGTAGACCAGGGCTATGTCAATGAGAACTAGGTAGCTTTTAGGGCATGCCAGCAAGGTCTACAGGTGCAGTTAGAGTGCCGCATGCTAGAACACTTTACAAATCACATCATTCTAGTGCACTTTTCCAGTGCCTTACAGACTAGCTCTTAAGCCCATAACCTCAAAGGTTAAAGCACCTAACTCCCATTGAAATCAGTATGAGATTTAGAAAACTAAGGCCAGTTGACTTAGCATCAAATTTTTAAAGGTATTTAAATGCCTAACACTGATTTAAATGTGTTTAAATGATTGGGGAACTGAAGTCCGATTTTAAAAAAAATCTGACCTTAGACTTTTAAGAATCTAAGTCATTTTTGAAAATGGGACTGTGGCATATTTTGCATATTTTACCCCATGTGACATAATTCTAGCCATTATTCATATTTAGCAATGCAGACCCAGATTATTCAAAGAAAATGCTTGGAGTTAAAAACACTTTTAGCAAAATAGCACATAGCCTGTTTCAGACACTGTGATAAAACTTTGTCCCTCTTACTGTAGAGGTTTTTAGAGGGAGGGGTTTTAGTTACAGCTTCAGTAGTATCTTTTAGAAGCTATAAGAGTTTCTTGAATGGGAGTTAGATTTTTCCTAGAGGAAATATTACAAAAATATAAATGTGTGAGGGTATGATGTGAGTTCACATATTTAATCAGTCATGAGATACAGGATGTTATTTTCCATTATGTTACTACAGTTTTACAATGGTATAACTATTGTAGATTGCCATCAGGCTCATTGGGTTTTGTATTAGCCATTAGGAGATTTGAAAGTCAGAAGAGAGCACAGCTTTTCGTTTTCTCTCATCTCACTTCTCCTGGTTGAATCCTCTATTAACAAATCTGGTCACTGGTCCTCTTATATGTTAAGAATGTATTTGTTTCAGGAGCCACAATGGATATTCCAGAAATTAACAGCTCCTTGTAGTGCTTTGTGTTCAGAGATAACTTCCTTTGCTATTGTAGGATTCTCACTTTGTATTTCCCACTAATGGACTGAGTCAAGAGTCCTTATATTTACTGTAGCTGGCTGATTCTAACAGGAAAGTTTGTAATTTCTGCACGTTAGTATCACACAGCAATAGTACTACACACTCAGACCCTAAAATGGGCATATACTATCTTGTTGGTAATTTGCTCCTTTCTCCTGTCTGTTGTGTTTCCTAATGTCTTTGACTGTAATTAATTCACTCCTTTTTATCTTTCCAGCTTCCTGATTGTCTTTTGAAGTTAAATATATTTCCTCAGTTCTTAGTTTATTGTTTAGGGCTTATTTATTGCTTGTTTCATTGAGAGAGCCAAGGGCCACATACTTTTTCCCTTAAATTCACATTGTCTCTTTGAAGAGCATAAATTGAATGGTTTTTCCCCCTGTGTCTGCAATTTGAATGCTCTGATCTTTTCTGATTCTTGTAAGGAATCTTACTACCTGAATAATCAGTCACTTCTAACTCCTAGGCTTGTAACTGCTTGAGCATTAAAAATATTAACTAAAATCATGTTAACTGCTACCACGCTGGTTCTGAACACTTGTTCCTCAGCGGACAGTTTAACCCTTTGTCTCAAATATTTCAAGATGATACAGTTATGAAAATCAACAGTAATTGTTTCTAAATATCTTGAACATTTAAAAATGTGTGTGCTTCTTGACCTACAAAAATTACAAGAATATTACAAATATTATTAGAAGACATTCTTCCATAGATTCATGCCATTTGGGTGCTCTAGAGGTTGCTGCTGTAGTATTGGACTCTCTTCCATAATAATTGTAGTAGAAAATGAGAGCCTGAGACATGAGGTCTAGAATAACAGGCCTGGTATGAGGCCTGAGGCCTGAGTTAAAGTAGTAGTTGGGTCCTGCTGTTATGAAGCAAAGTTAGCAGAAGTCAAGCTGTGAGCCTGCTTGCAAATTCACAGAAACTGGCAAGAACAGAGTTGGTATTGCAAACACACATTCCTAAGAAGCACTAGGCACAGAACACTTATGCAAATACATTCCAAAGGAATAGTACCAGAACACCCTGATACCTGGAATGGTACAAACACACGCTCTAAAGATAATGAGAACATGTTGACACTTCCAAAAGATAAGGTCAGGATGACAGGGCGATGGATAGAGATGTTTTGACTCAATCAACATGTACGAGGTAAAGGGTGGTATTTAACCATGTCAGAGGGTGGAGCTAACCATATCTGAGGGGCACTATGTAACTTATTTGTAGCAGTGTATAAAAGAGAGTCTCAGAGAGGATCTTTGGTTAACCTAGGGAGGAATGGAAAATTGTCCATTGTCCATTGATCCATTGTCCATTGGTCCATTGTTGCAGACACATGCATTAGTGCACCTGTAACCATTGAGCCAGGGCATTAGCACCATGTTTCGTCGACAACCAACCTGGCCAGGTGCCTTCACTATGAATCTGGGTCTGAGTGGATTTACTGTGCAGTTTGATCAAGGTCTGCTGTGTCCACTATCTGTGCAGAGTGGGAGCAGCACACTGAAAGAACACACATGTAGCCAACACCCGATAACACCCCTCTTCTGGAGTCAGGCAGCTTAGGTACCTAGGGTGTTTCTTGTGAGAATCACTTTGGCACCTGCTTTTCTTCAGACAAAATGGCTGGAAGAGTGGCCCACTGTGATGGAGTCTCACAGGAACAGTGCTCTGGAACCACTTGGGGCAAAACCAGTCTGGACTCTAGTGCTTGGAGTCTACCCTCAGGTCCCATTCGCACCAGTGCAGCTGCCTCATGAATCTGGCTTCAGAACAATCACCACCCCTGCTCTGCCTGAGCTTTCCACAGTGAACCCCCCTGGATGGGACCCTGGGGAGATCTCACATACCCCAAGAGGGGCCAGGCACCCCGCCATGCAGTCAGAAGCGATTCACAGCCAGCCTGAAAGTCAGAAGGGTTTATTAGTTCACAGGATCACAGCTCAGAAAGACTTCCTTAGCAGATGAATCAACAGTTACAGCAGCGACCAACTGGGCAGCCCCAGAGCCCACAGTCTCAAGCTTTGCTCCCTGTGACCCCTTACGGGGGATTGGCCCTCCCAGCCATCCACCCCCCAGACACACACCCTTGCCCCTCCACAGTCCTTTGTCTCTTTCCCAGGCAAGGTACCTGTCTCAGCTGGTTGACCCAGAGCAGCGGGTCCTGTCTAGGTCTGCATATGTGTGGCTGGGAAGGTCTGTCTGCCCTCTAGCGGCCTCTGCAATGATCATACACCCAGGTCCCATCATGCCAATACATGAGTAACATATTGGGGAAACTGAGGCACACACACAGCACTCAGAGAAAACCCCAAAAACATCTCCACTTCATTACACCCACCTTATAACTTTCAGCCCAGAGGTTAGAGAACTTAGCTGGGATGTTGGAGACTGAGGTTCAATTCCCCATCTGTGTCAGAGACAGGGAAAGGATGTGAATAGAGGCCTCCGATTTCTCAGGAGAGCTGTCTAAGCACTGAGTAGCAGGGTATTCTGATGTGGGAGCTCCCTCAGTCTCTCCTGTTAAAGATGTTCCACCCTGATTTATTAATGAAAGAGTGATTGGAGCAGAGGGACTGGGCCTCATGGGCACCCTAGCCACTGAACTATAGAGTCATTCTCTCTCTTTTTCTCTACTATTTAAGCATTTACCCACAGTGGACAGTCACTGGATCAGAGAGAAAGAGAGAAAGCAAGAAGAACTCTGTAGTTCAGTGGTTAGGGTGCCCACCTAGGAGTGGGGAAACCTAGAGTTCTGTCTCCCTTCTCCAATCATTACTTCATTATTTATCCATAGTGCAACAACTTCAACAGGACAGACTGAGAAAGTCCCACATAAGAATATCCCATAGCTCAGTGGCTAAGAGTGCAGGCAGCCCCTCTTCAAATCCTTTCTTCCCCCTCTGGGAGAGAAGAGGGAATTGAAGCAGCGTCTCTCATATCCCAGTGCTCTAACCACTGGGCTAAAAGTTGTAAGGTGGACATCTCCTCCTCTGGCCAGACTTGAAAGACAGTAGATGATTGCACCCTGCACAGGTAAGGTGGGTGAATGTCTATCGGCCCCATTTTGTGAATATCTGAATAGCTCTGGGGCTTAGGCAGAAGATTAGTGTCTGGCTGCCAAGAGGGAGGGACATGGACCTGAGGAACTTTTACTCTGAAAACTTAGGTGAGGAGTGAGTTTAGGCAACCTATGGGGTTTGCTGGGAGATTTGTGGATTACAGTGGAGCCAAACTTGGGATTTAGGCACCTAACCTCAAGATTATGGAGCCTAACAAGCTTATCTGGTTTCTAAATATAAATGTTCATCTTAATTTTTTTAATACAAATTTCACCTTTTTACGTTAGGTGAATGACATTTAACAGACTTACGAATATAGGTGAATAGGTTACAATACAACAGAGTTAAAAAATCTTAGTACTTTATAAGAGGGAAAAATAAATTTCTGGATGAGTTTTAGCTAAAGCCATTCTTATCCCTCCTTAATTAATTGCTACCCAAATTAGGTTTCTGAAGCTATCAGATATTTAATTGCCATGAAATGCACTATTCCTACTCTTACCTCCTTCTGAAGAAGAAGGATTCAAATTAGTCATGCTACAGATTCTTTGATGGATTTAATACATATTCTTTTATATGCCAGCTTCTGAAAATGGATGTGGCAATGAAGAAAAATGCATATTCGGATCTTGAATCACTCATTTGAACATGAGAAATGATCTGCTGAATCTCAGACTGCAAACATTTTTTTACAAAAGAGCAAGTTGCAGATCAGCTGCAACAATAAAGGAATTTTCTTTAACACACAGTTATGGAAAGAATTAGCGTATACCTCAGTTCTACTATGCATAGTGTACCTGAATGATGCATAGTGAAATATGAATGTCAAAAGTGCTGAGGCTTCACAGCTTCTGTTTTAAATGTAAAATATAATATAGCCAAACCACGCTCCAAAATGATATATAATATAAGCCCAATTTTCAGCCGAGCCTTAACTCTACCTCCCAGATCTGAAACTCTTTGCCCATTTGCTGGATTATCTGAGTTTTTGTTTATCTGATCTGGCCCCAGTCCCAGTTATATTGGGTAAATAGGATTCCACTGTATACTGTAGCGAGGAAAACTAGAGTTCAGCGTTTCATTTTAATTACGAAAAAGTTAAAATTTTTATGTTTTTTTATCAGAGAATTTTGGTTTTTATCATGGAAAACGAGAAATCCGGTGATTATGCAACTTTACAACTTGTCAAAGTTGCAAGATGACAAAATCAGGCAATATTACACAGATATAACATGTGGGAAGAGGGAGACAAAAATGGTTAGATAGAATGGAAGTCTGGCATAATTTACAGTATCTCTGCATTCTTTCTCTAAATGTATCAAGAAATGAGGTCCAAATTTCTTCAAATTCATATAACTGTCTGCTCGGACAATATTCTTTCTTTCACTGCTAACTCAAATAGGTCTGAATACCACTACTTTATTCAGGGTATAAATCTACTCCTCCATTTTTGTAAAATCATGCACTTGCAATCATTGCAGCTCTCAAGACCAGATTTTGTGATGGAATTAAACCCAGCGTAATAGGTACCTAACCTAGAACATAACTTTCAGCTGAGATTTGGTTGCCGAAGCCAAGCACTATTTTCACTTTTTGTCCACCTCTTTCCACAACTGCCTGATTGTAGGACAGTCTCACAGCATATGCTTCAGGGTTCCTTTTTCTTTATTATAGCACCAACAAATATCGGAAGACAAGGCCCCCATTTTGCATAATCTCTGTGGTGTCTGATACATTTTGACTGGAATCTTTCGCTGTATCAGACATAGCCTGAGATCCAGTGAAGTATTTTTAACATTCCATAATATGCTTTGCCATTGGGGTTCTTTTAAGGGATGTGATAACTCCCCTTCCCATGCTTTCACAGAGAACTTCAGATCAGTGGAGTTCCTCTTCATTAGTAAAGCATACATAGCAGACATGGACCTTAGCCCTGGGGCCTCTGGCAATCCTAGGGCATCTGGACTAAACTGTTATGTTAGTGAGTGTTTATCTTGTAAGTATTGCCACTCTGCTAGGGATGGCAGGTCATATTGTTGTGTTAGTGTTAGAGAAGAGACAAAGCTCTCATCCCTGATTAACTGGGAAATCCATATGATGCCCTTGCTCAAGCATTTCTTCCATATTATAGGTTTTTTCCCAGTTTGCAAGTCTGGGTTATCCAAGATAGGTGCTTATGCATAACAGCGAGGAAGAAAGCAGTACTTCTTAGCTAGGACAGTCCAGACCCTTTACACAGCCATCACTATAGAGACCTTATTTTTCTCCATCAGACAAAAGAGAAACTGAGCAGACCTGCAGGGTGAAGTGAATGCCCTGATACCTGTATCAGAGTGTATAAGGGTGTGAGTATGCTGTATACGCAACTTGACATGGGTGACATGATAAAAGCATACTAATAATTTTGTAGGTCTGTGAGCCCTACCTCCTCTTCTCTCTCCCCCCACCTACAGGGAGCTGGAGTTTTTTAACTGATAGTTATGGGCATTGACTAACGCCCCACAGAAAGGCTCCAATAATGTTAGATTTTCTAACATAAGACAGAGGGATATATACAGATTATAATATAGAGGAGCCTAAACAGAATATTCATTTTTATTGTATTAACCCTTCCCCACAGGCTCAGGGAGAGAGGATGCCACTTATTTGTGGCACTTTTTCTGAGAGTATAGGTTCTAAATTTTTCTTCGCTAGTTTGTGAATGTTCCTTGCTACTTTTATAACTAGGTACTTAATTATATCAGTTTTTCAATGGAAATTCCATTGAGAAAAAGTCCCACTACATGACAACAGGGAGATTTCCAATCATTTCAATTTTTCCCAATTTATATTGTAACCAGACATTCCTCCAAGTTTTTGAATTAGTGACAGGAGGGCTAGAATACTGGTTTCTGGTTTATACAAAAGGACATTGTCATCATATTAACATCAATTTATATTCCATTGAACCAAGCGGTAAGCCTCAGATATCTGGATGAGCCTATATAGCTATTGCCAGGGGTTCAAAAGAAAAATCAAAAGGTAATGGAGACAGCAGGCACCCTTTCCCAGTACCTCAGAGGAGGCTGACAGTATCCAAGGTCACATTGTTGGTTTTGATGCCAGAGGTTGGGTGAGAATATAATAGCTGGATCCAGGAACTAAATATGGCTCCAAATACAAGTTTTTGTAGATTATAAAACATATACCTCCAGTTCCCTTTATCAAAAGAGTTTTCTGCATTAAAGTCTAATACGGCTTGTGATTTGGGGTCATCACATTTCACTGCTATAATACCAATAAGTTGTCAAAGTTGTCATGATGGCCTGTGACAAATCTGACTTGATTTGCGTGTATGAAAGAACACAAAACCTTCTTCAATCTCATCGCCAGAACTTTTGCCAGTGTTTTGACATCACTATTAATAAGTGAAATTGACTATTAATTGAAACATAGTGTGACATTTTGTCCTGATTTAGGAATAACTGATATTAGAGCTTCCCTCAGCGTAAGGGGAAATGTGCTCTTTAAGAGTGACTCATTAAATATTTTAACCATTTCATCAGAGAGGAAGGCAAGGAAGAGTCTACAGAATTCAGCAGGGAAGCCATCTGGCCCAAGGGATTTCCCCACTTCCATATTCTCAATCGCCTCAATTAACTCAACCTCTATTAGGGGCATGTCATGGTTTCTACAATGGGCTATGGTAATTTGGGGTAATGTAATATTTTTGAAAAATTGATCCAAAGCATCTATGGAGTGGTTTGTGTCTAGTTACTACAGGTTTTCATGGAAATTAAAGAACTTTTTATTAATATTGTTAGATGATGTACATAATTTACTATGTTTCTCATTGATGGCTGTGATTCTACATGCAGAGGTCTTTTGCCTTAGGCAGTGGGCCAGCAACTTGACAGCTCTTTCATCTGATTCCCAGAAGTCCAGACTGAGTTGAAATAAGGCAAATTCAGCCTTCTCTAAAGGCAGTTTATTGAGTTCAAAGCTACAATTAATCAGGAATCACAGCAAATCTGGAGATGAGGCCGTGGCATAAGACAAATCAAACACCCACAATTATATGAAAAGAAAATTTGAACTGTATGGTGACATTTACAAAAATTGATCTAGTCCAAGCAGATGATTCACCTCATGATGAATAGATAAAAGGGTCATACAGGTGCGAAAACACTGTAATTAGTGCACCTGCAGTATTAAAAAAGAATAGTGGACTAGGTGCTCTAGGAGTGTCCTCTGGTGTTCAGATGCCATATGGATAATTGGGAGAGATACATAGGAATATAGAAACATCTTCAGAGAGGTTGAAAAAATATGGTTCTGGAGTTCAAAAAAATAAATGTATGCTCTCTTCCAAAGTTTAGTTGCTTAAATGGGATATGTCATAGATATAGAAGGGATATATCAATTAAATGAGAAGACAGACACCATTGGGAAGTGTTTGATCTCCAAAATATTTAAGCAATGAAATTTTTTTTCAACAATGTTAAACTGCAATGTAAGATTCATTCTAAATTTCAAGTTGAACAAGCACACTACTCACCTACAGGCTCTTACATGGCTGCCCACTGCATAACCCAGCAACCAAGTAAAGGACATAGAGGCCAAAATAAAGTAGCTTTTCCAAAATCAGATGTGCAGTTGCATTTTGAGCACAGCACTGTGCTGGTCTACCCACAACATACTTTTGTTTATTACGCAAATAATTCATTGCCAGAGGTCAACAGGCTCTGCATACACAAAGATACTCAGCATGAAGAGGGAGGATTTTCAAATAAATGCTGAGTGTGCCACACTCAGAGTCAGGAGATAGAGAAGCATCAGGAAAAGGGCCAAGACAGGAAAAGGGCCAGGACATGAGGCAAGTCCAGTAATGACAATGGAGATGATAGGCAAACACATGTGGAACAGGTGTCAAAGTCAGTGTCATCCCCCATATGAAGATGTGCTGCTTGGTCCCCCATCCTGGAACCCCTCTGCAACACAGAAGCAGTAACTTGGGACCAGATACTTGAAAAAGTGAATGCATTCACAGGCCATAGTAAGTAGCTAGATGCCAAGTAAATTGAGGTCTGGTCTACACTTACTTGGTGATTCGGCGGCAGTCGATGGGAGTTATGCAAGCTACGCAGAGTAGCTTGCATAATTCCCATCGACTGCTGTGCTTCTCTTCTACGTGGTGTCTTCACTGCACTGCGCGACTTGACGGCGGGTTTTACTGTGTCGACTTCTGGATTGATTGAGCGGGTCTACACTGACCGCTCAATTGATCAAGAAAGGTCAATCTGATGGTGGCGACTTTGCCGCCGTCAGTATAGACCTACCCTGAGATACCTGTGCCACTGAGCACAATAGAAGATGGCACAATAATTGAGAGCCAAACAGGGAGTGCTAGCCATGCAGTGCCTAGCACAAAGGAGTTCTGGTCCATGACTAGGACTCCTAGGAGCAAAGGCAATAAAAATAAATTAAATAAATTAATAAATACTAATTAGAAGGTACAAAAAAGCATGACTGCACACTCACAATCACATTGTTCTCTTCACAGTCAAATTATTTTTGGATGATTCATGTCCCGCTACTTATCTTACATTAACTCATTTTAAGAAGATGTATTATAAAGAAACCCTTCACTACTCAGCTCAAACATTGTTGGCTGTCAGCTTGTCCTTGAGGTTCGTTCCCACAGGCTGCAGGCCTTCTCCCTTGGTTTTGCCATAAGCCCTGGTTCTAACATCCCTTCTTGCTTCTTTACTCATTCAGCCCAGCACTTGCCTCCTATCATTCTCATTTGCTGGAGTCAGACAATAATTATGTTACCTCAACAGACACAGGTGTTCAATGTCTCATGGGTATGTTGTGCAGCATACAAACATAACAAGAACACTCTCTGAACCATATTAGTTCCAAGGTCAGTTCCTGGTGTGTATATTTTGGTTTATTTTAAACTGTCTTTGAGTCCTCAGAAAAGCTATAAAGTAGGTTTTTATTATTAAACAGATTATTTTCTTATGATGACATTAAAACATGTGATTTCAGTATGGATCCATCTTAAATTCAACACCACTCCAACAGCTTCTTTTGAATGAGATTCAGACAGCTTGCTTATTCTGAAAATATTCTTTTTCAGGAAATGCTAAGCTTACTGCTTGGTTCACTAAGATTCAAGCATTTGTATTATGACTCATGAAATATTAATCAGTAGTCTTTAGCAATGTAAATAATCATCTTGTTTAAACAAGAACAAATAATCACTGAACAAGGATAAGGTAATATGGGAGAAATCCTGGCCCCATTAAAGTTGATGGCAAAGGATTTCAGCCTGTACATTATATTCCCAGTGCTTGAACTTCTAGTAATAAAGGAGAAACAACAATATTGTTTTTCAGCTTATCGGTATAATTACAAACGTTAACCAGACAAATAAATATAATTTAAATAATACATTGATATCACCAACATCAGTAATTGTAATTTTTAAATAAATACTAACCTAGTTTTACATTGTATTTTTCAAAAATATTGATGATACAATAAAAATATTTAGAATTGAAAAGGAAGAGGTTCTATTATAATCTCGAGACTCAATAGTTCAGGGAAATGAATTAAAAAATTTAAAAGGCATTAGACCTTTAACACCTCAGTTAAGAATCAAATCTAGGGAAATAATAAATAATGCAATATTTCTCATATTAATTCTAACATTAGTCATTCATGAATAGGTTGGAATAGGTAACTAACTCAGTAATGGTATTTTTTTAGTATTCTCATGTCAATGTAAAAATTGTGTTATTTTTCGGTAAAATATAGGAATCATGCAACACTTTACATGAGATTAGCAGTACAGCTGGGTACCTGAAATAGTGTGTTTTTTGTTTTTCAAATGCAAGTAATGAAAGAAAAAATTAAAGGATTTTCATAAGATTAGAAAAAATGATAATATCTTTATATTAATTGACATTCAAAAATAGCATATTTTATAGGCAAGTGATGGTGACTCCATAAGAGCAATGTGTATGCTCAAGCACTTGACAAAATGGAAGTTGATATCCAAAAAAATGTAAAGGGATTAGTTTCTTTTACTTTTGTTTTTGTACTTGGCTTACATAGTTTCAGAAAAGTTCAACTAAAATACTGAGAGTCTTAAATTCCCAAGACTCTTCTTTGAAATGTTCAGTTGATTGGACACTTCTTCATAGTAAACAGCACTTCTGTGAAATTGAAAGATCTATTTCCTGAGTGGTTCATGTATTAATTTCAATGTACAACATAACCCATGAGATTTGGAGCGTTTAAAAGTACTTTTCCTGTTTCTCTTCACTGCAATTGATTTTTATAGTATATAAATTGAATTGTTTTAACTGTTGACATTATTAGGCTGAAATTCCTAAGTTTATCGTCGAAGAATTATGTTATAATAATTAGACTATATATACAGCTGCCACTTCTTGTCATCACAATCTTCGTGACCATACTGTTGCTGTATCTGGACAGAACACAAATACATACACATGAGCATCATCCTACACTGCAATATTTATCCTGAGATTTTCTTTTCTGAGTGCCAGTTCTGAATTTTTTGCCATACTCCAAACTTCCATTAACTTTAAAGGGATTTTTGAGAGCTCATAAAATTCCACAGTGGGCTCGTATGTAGGAAAAAATAACATAATGTGCAAATAAAACTCATAGGCAAAATATTTCCCTGATATAATTCCACTAGCTTTGGTGACTTAAGAAAGTTGCCTTTCTATTAGCTGCTCTGTACAAGGGGTGTCTAATCTTACACAAAAAATCAATAAGAGTTATGCGTATGTACAGTCTGCAGCTGCAAGATCAGAATGTGTGGGTCTGTCTGTTATCCCTAGATAACAAATAAACAAACAAACAAATAAATAAAATGCACCACTATATACCAAAAAAAAGTGTGTCTACTTTTAAATTATTGTTTAAACAATTAAAATTTTCATTTAATTTTATTTTAAGTGTCTGCTTCTATTTGTGTCATAAGTATATGTTTGACAAGCAGTGAAAATATGTGTTTGGCAAAAGTAGGGCAATTGTATCCCGGAACATAAATGAATTTTCATTTTAGTTGGAGGAAATATAGTTATCAGGGAAAATCCCACTCCAAATACAGAAGAATAAGTCCATTTTATGGTAACCCAGTTTGCAGCTAAGAATTATTATTGTAGTTTTTAAATACCATAAGAGGCTTTCTGGTCCCAAAGAAACAGTTTGATTTAATGCTTTAACAGTTATGAGATATCTTATACATATAGGCATTATTTCAGTAAGAGGATTTGTTAGTGTCTATAGGAACTGGAAAATCCAACTTTGACATGATATACAGTCCATTTTTAAAATAGAAATTACTTTGTGCAGCTGCAATTTAGCTTTGCAAAAACTGACATTATAAACCTTAGTTCACACTGGTAAAATCTTATATTGTTTCAATTTAGTAAATCTTCAACCCTTCACACATTTTTGATTTTTTAAAGGTTGATTTTCACTCAGGTAACCTGGCTCTCTATAAACCTTCTCTGTCTGCAGGGATGGAGAGCGAGACTTTAGCGTGACAAATGAGTCTGGTGAATAGTTTTGTGGAATAATAAAAATAAATATGTCAGCTTGTCATTAAAAGAAATAGGTTGTCATTCTTTTTTTATTAGTCCTGCCTGTGACCCAGGGTTACTTACTGTATATAAATAGAATTGCTAGATAACTTGATTCCCTGTTTCTTTTTTTAAAAAAATTTGAAACTACTGGCTCATTTATAACATTGTTCAGGTTTAAAATTTGCTTTTGTATGGTTTGTTCTAAACTCTATTGTTTATATTTTGTATAATACAAAATAGGCACTTCCTAATAGATTATTTATTTATTATAATATTTTTATAATAATAATGAAAAGAAGAATGAATTATAGTATTTAAAGTGCATTTTATAGTAGAATAGTAACGATCAACACTGAACATAAGTGACCACGTATTAAGGGGAACAAAAGCATTAACAATAATAGAGACGGGTGTGTTGCCACAGCAGCCACAAAACTGCTGGAAACACCATAGAATTCCATTGAAGCCTAATATAAATGTGTCTATTATAACATACACGTTATACAGACAGTGCTTCCTTTGTTCTTAAATAAAGACTTATGTAAAGATAGAACACTGTAAATTAAAATAAATAATTAAAGTAAAGTAAATTGCTACTGACAGTAAATTGAAGTAATATGGGGCTTATTTTTCAAAATGTTCCTGGCTCAAAGTATTTAATCATGCTTTCAAATATTTCTGTCATAGACAACTATTGGTTTGATCCTCTAGTAGAAGAAATGTATTGATGATTCACTCCCTACGACTGCTTGTGGGGGTAGGAGAAAGCTGATAAATGAAGTGCATTCATTATGATTAATACTTGGTCTAATCCTCACAGAGCAAGTGTGGCTCAAGGCAGGAGGTATCTTACTCAATTTCCAGTAGTGAGACAAAGGGAAGAATGAGAACAAGCCCACTATAAAGAAAGTACTGAAAGGTGTTTATTTTTGGACACTGTCTCCCAAACCTGGGACTTCCATCCCTGATGAGAACACTGTGTGAAAAGGCACAATGCAGCTTTCAAGCTGCATCGGTACCATCTAGTGTGTGAGAAGAAGGTAGATTTTGATGCCTGAGTGACCAGATATCCTTCCAAGTAGTTTGCTAAATTCCCACTGGCTAGGAACAGCAAAGCTGGAAGTGCAGTAGATGGAAACTAGAGGCCATGATAATTGTACCAAGGCCTGCCGAGATTTTCTTAACTGCTTCCAGTAAAAGAAAAGAGTCCCCTAGTAACAGTGGTAAGTCCCACAAGAAGGACCAAAACACTATGTTCACTCACATATGAATAACACTTATTTTATCACATGAAGTTATAGATCCAGGTGCTCTAATGGAAAAAGGGATTTAACAAATACCTCAAAAGGTAGAAAACTTTTCATTATTCAACAGAAATAACTTAATTTGTAGCTGTTTTTTATGTGCTGTGCTTTTTCAAATAGTTACAGTTAGCATAAGAAAGATTACTTTTTCTTTCTCTTTTGTATCATAGCGAATATAGCAATGAGGCCTTTAAATGCTGTTGAATACTAGCCTTTTTTCATTACATCAGTAAAGCTGTTTTTTTTAACTGTGTGTAAATAAAAATGTTTGTAAAATCTGAGATTCATAGATAACTAGACTCCAAGAGCAGAAGAGACCATTGTGATCATCTAGTCTGACCTCTTGTACAAGACAGGATAAGTAATTCCTAGAACAGATCTTTTAGAAAAACATCCAATTTGGATTTAAAAATGATCAGTGATGGCAAATCAACCACAACCCTTGGAAAATTGATCCAGTAGTTAATTATCCTCACTGTGGAAAACATGTGCCTTATTTCCAGTCTGATTTGTCTAGCTTCAACTTCTAGCCATTGGATTATGTTACACCTTTCTCCACTAGATTGAAGAGGTCATTATTAAATATTTGTTCCCCATGTAGGTACTTACAGACTGTAATCAAGTCACCCCTTAACCTTCTCTTTGTTAAATTAAATAGATTGAGCTCCTTGAGTCTTTCAGTATGAGGCATGTTTTCTAATCCTTTAATCATTTTTGTGACTCTTTTCTGAATCCTCTCCAGTTTATCAACATCCTTCCTGAACTGGGGGCACCAGAACTTGACACAATATTCCAGCAGCAATCACACCAATGCCTAATACAGAAGTGGAATAATCTGTCTACTCCTACCCGAGATTCCCCTGTTTATGCATCTAGGGACTGCATTAGCTCTTTTGGCCACAATGTCACACTGGGAGCTCATGTTCAGCTATTATTGACCACAACCCCCAAATCTTTGTCAGCCATGACTTCCCAGGACAGAGTCCCCCATCGTGTAAGTATGGCCTGCATTCTTTGTTCCTAGATGTATATATGTACATTTACCCACATTAATATGAATATTGTCCCTTGTACCTCATTTACCAAATGATCCAGATCACTCTGAATCAGTGACCTGCCCTCTTCATTATTTACCACTCCCCCAAGTTTTATGTCATCTGCCAACTTTATCAGTGGTGATTTTAAATTTTCTTCCAGGTCATTTAAAAAAATGCTCAATAGCATAGAGCCAAGAACCGTTCCCTCTGGGACCCCGCTAGAACCATACGCATTCGATGATGATTCCCTGTTTACAATTATATTTTTGAGACCTATCAGTTTTTCAGTTTTTAATCAATTTAGTCTGTGCAATATTAATTTTATATCATTCTAGTTTTTTAATCAAAATACTTTGCTGTACCAAGTCAAACGCCTTACAGAAGTCTATTACGTCAACACTATTACCTTTGTCAACAAGACTGGTAATCTCATAAAAAAGATATCAAATTAGTTGACAGGACCTATTTTCCATAAACCTATGTTGACTGGCATTAATTAAATTGCCCTCTTTTAATTCTTTATTAATCAAGTCCCATATCAGCTGCTCCATTATCCTGCCTGAGATCAACGTCAGGCTCACGGGCCTATAACTGTCTGGATCATTCTATTTATCCTTTTCAAATGTTGATGCAACACTAACTTTCATTGAATCTTCTGGAATTTTCCAGTTTTTAAGACTTAATGGAAATCATCACTAAGGGTCCAGGAATCTCCTCCCCCAGCTCTTTTAAAACCCTTGAATACAAGTTAGCTGGACATGCTGATTTTAAAATGTCTTACTTTAGTAGCTGCTGTTTAACATCCCCCCATGACACTAATGGAATGGAAAGAGAGTTATCATATGACATGATGGCATCATTTTTTTTCCAGATACAGAACAGAAACATTTATTTAATTCTTCTGTTTTTTCCACATTATGATTGGCAATTCTACCATTTCCATTTAGTAATTGACCAATACCATTGTTAGGATTCTTTTTGTTCCTAATATACTTTAAACAACTTTTTCTTATTTTCCTTCTGGACATCGATTTTTCCTGTGTACCTAGGTTCCCTTATCTATTTTCCACAATTCTACAATTCCTACAATTAAAACAATACTTCTGCTGTTAAGACAGAACATTTATTTTAAATTACTTCAAGTCACTGGTAATTACAATGGACCTGATTCTGATCTTCTTTCTACCAGTTTTAGACTTGTGTAACTACACCCAGTTCAATAAAATTATTCTTGATTTGCAATATTGTACATAAGATAATAATAATAATAATTATAATAAGGAAGGTTAAAGCTTTTCAGATCTTATTTCTTGATTTAACTCTTAAAAGTTATATATAAATAGTCCATTATTTTTAAAAATCTACTTTTATACAGAATTGAGGACCAAAATGTGATCCTACTCACTTTGAATGTTCTAACACCACATATAGTTCCACTGAAGTCAATGGGACTACTTTTGGAGTAAAGTGCTACCAACATGAGTAAGGCTATCCACATTTGGCCTTGATAATTCAAGGCTGATCACAATAAAATCAGTTTATCAAAGTTAAGGTTGAATAGTCAACTTGAATACTACTCCCCTATGTTTAGTTATGATGCAGTCTTTGATTACATGATTCTGCCCTCTTCCATACAAAGGGCTCACTGAAGGCCAAATTCTGAGACCTATGAGTAGTCCATACACCACAGAGGTCATTGAGTTATTGAGTTTAAGGCCAGAAGGGACCACCAAATCATCTTGTCTGACTCCCTATATATCACAGGCCACCCAAACCACCCAGCACTCACACACTAAAACCCACAATCAAAATTAGACCAACTCACAGAAACAAGACTGTTATGTACCACAGGCAGAGAATTGAAGGGGCCAAAGTTCACTTGTGCCGTAGGCCCCCACAATGGCATGGAAATGTTTATGTGAGATATAACCTGATAATCCTAACAAGTGACCTGCACCCACACACTGCTGAGGAAGACAAAAAAGCCTAAGGTCACTACCAATCTGACCTGGGGAAAAATTCCTTCCCAACTCCACATATGTCAGTTAGTTAGAGTCTGAACTAGTGAGCAAGAACCATGTGAGCCTGCCAACCACCTGGTAGAGAGAATGTTTGGGGTCATCCCAGAGCCTTGGGCTCTTCCTGCCCTATGTCCATCTTTAGTCAGGGCCATCCCTGATTCTTCAGAGGAAAGAGGTTATCAAAAAAAACCCTCCCAGAATACATGGATAGGACACCTTCCTGACCCCTGCTGATGGCCAGCTGAAGTATGAACATAAGGAACATAAGACCTAAACCAGAAGTGAGCCTGGGACTGTTGAAACCCGCTCCCCACCATCACAAGCAACCCTGTCATACAGTTGCACTCATATATTTGTCCAGCTCTTTTTTTTAAACTAAGATGTTTGCCCCCACAACTCCTTTTGGGAGGCTGTTCCAGAGCCTCACCCCTCAGATGATTAGAAACCATCTTCTATTTTTGAACCTGAATTTATTTGTGACCACTTGATATCCATTTGTTTTTGTGTCAACATTATTCTTCAATTGAAAAACTCTTCACCCTCCTTGATATTTATCCCCTAATGTATTTACAGAAAGCAATAATATCCCCTCTCAGCCTTCTTTTTCCTAGACTGAACAAGCCAGGCTCTTCCAGTTTCCTCTAATAAAATAGGCCCTTCAATCCTCTGATCATCTTAGTAGTGCTTCTCTGTACCTGTTCCTTTTTAAATTTACCTTTCTTGAACATGGATGACCAGAACTGTACAAATGATGACTTATCAGTGCCTTACCAGTGCCTTGTGCAACGGCACGAATACATCTCTATTTCTACTAGAAATGTGTTGTCTCATACATCCGAGGATTGCATTTGCCTTTTTCACAAGCTACATCACATTGGTAGCTCATTGACCCATACACCCAGGTCTCTGTTGGTTCCAACTGCAGAACCCACAACTTGTGGCAGAAATTGTTGTGCGCATGATATTGAATTTTGTATTATTGAATTTCATCCTATTTCTGTCACTCCAGTCTTCAAAGTGATCCAGATTTTCCTATATAATATTCCAATCATCCTATGTATTGATGAAGCCTCCCAGCTTTGTATCATCAGCAAATTTCATTAGCACACTCCTACTTTTTATGCCAAGGTCATTAATAAAAACATTGAAAATTATTGGTCCCAAGACCAAACCTTGGGGAACCTCTTTCCAGTCTGATAGTTCACCTTTCTGCACAACCTGTTGTCCTTTCTCTTTAGTTCATTCCTTACAATTCTTACAATTCTTGTGCTGATCTCCACCCTCCCTAGTTTAATAATTTCCAGTGTGATACTGTATCTAATGCTTTAATGAGGTCCAAATATATTAGATATAATGCACATCCCTTATCTAAAAAATCAGTTATTTTCTCAAAGAAGAAAATCTGATTAGTCTGGCATGATCTACCTGGGTAAACCCATGTTGCATTACATTCCCTTTATCATTTACCTCAATAAATATAATTATTCTTTCCTTCACAATTTGTTCTAAAACCTTGCATAATACTGAGATCAGATTACCAGGCCTGTAATTATCAAGATCACTTTTTTTTCTTAAACATAGGTATGGCATTAGCTATTCTCCAGCCATATCATGGATAGATAGATTTATTAAAAATCCTTGCTACCCGACTAGCAATCTCATGTGCCAGTTCTGTTAGTATTCTGGGATGGAAGTTATCTGGTCCCCCTGATGTGAGTGCCATCACTCACTGCCATCAGCCATGCTACCTTTATGCACACAGTCCATATTATCACATTATCATCCTTATTGAAAATTGAGACATTTCATTTCTGGCCCACACATAAATTATCTTTAATCTCCTTCCCATCCTCACTACACAGCGGCAGTGAAGCACCATGAAGAGAATGGAACTACTGGAGGGGTAAAGCACTGTTCAAAGCAAGGGATGATATCAGAATCTGGCTCTGACTGAGGAAAGGCCCAAGAAAACATTTTCAAAATGCTCTTGTACAGTCTCAGAAATTTCAGTTAACTATTCAACTTCTTTTTGTCTCATAGACAGCTAAAAACCCTGCACAAACCTTTGAAAGTATACTACAGTGTGTGTTCATATTGCTACAGAGGGTAAATTAATTCCTGTCCAGTCATCATTAACTTCTAAATACGTTTACTGCTGATTTTAGGCTCCATTTGCAGGTAAACATGCTCTGAAGGGTATATCTATGAGGAGCTTCTATAGCAGGCAGCCAGGCAAGATGGAATAAGGAAAGTTCTAGTCATAGGCTCTACAGAAAAGCAAAGAGACAGAGAGGCAGACAGTAACTTTAGGGATATTACTGTTCTACTGTTTGAAGAAAGTGAGTTTCTGTAGTTCTTCACCATTGTCACATGACACGCTGTCAAAACTTACTCATTTTGAACATACATAAATAAAAGGAAAAATTCAAAATGCCAAAGTTCATCATACTATAAGGCTTTCAATTTTATAAATCCATGGAATGGCTTTAGTAGAATACTTAGATCCTATGTGTCTGAGATTAATTAAGTTACTCAGTATAGAAAAACAGTTACCGTCTTCACCTGGTCCCAGCCCCAGCTGAAATGTCATGTGATCCCAGAAAGGAATTAGTTGAAGGGAGATAATCCTATTGAGAAGCCTCTAAATCTATTGAACAGAAGTCTGGACACTTTAAAAATAGATAATCCAAGTAAATCAACTGGAAAAAACCCTCATCCACTTTGGAGATGATCAGGTTTAGATAAATGATTGGAACAGACCATCTTTTGATGTGTGCAATCTTGGCTGATTATGTAACAATGTAGCTAATCACTGGAGATCACTAATTCAAGTAAAATCAAATAGGCTTTATTTCAGTGGATGGAGACTGAAGTGGACCAAACAAGTTTTCCCCAAGACTTATCAAAGAACATAGCTCCCCTTTTGTAGACTGAAAAATGAACCAAACATGTAGACCATCTAGACAGAAATCCTCAAGCAAACCTGGCCATCTGATTTATAAACCTGAGAAGAATAGAAAATAGATCTGGGAAAGAGGGGAAGAGCTAAGGAGTGGAAGGCTGAGGTTCAGCAAACAAAATAAATCTATGTGTGTTTTTTGGAACATTATTTAGAACTGCTTTTTATACCCCAGTGGGGAAGAACATTATTTTGAACATTCTTATTTAACCCAAAAGGGGAAAACCTTTATTTTGAACTGGGTTGACACATTGGAAGGGAGGGTCATCTTAGAACCTGGCAAGATTACTTTGTGACACTTCCCCTGTTGTTGGCTACATGGTAGAAAATAGGGATGCTAACCAAATTCTTAGCTAAATAAGTTTTCATAAGTACAATGTATTTTCAGAATTATGTACACAATGTATAGTGTAAGTCCCAGCAGTCTTTTCTCAAAATTATATGTATTTTCGGTATTTAGTTCCAGAAGGACTACAGTTGGTAAATTGACTACATGTACTTTCTTTAGCATTCTGTGCTTGAAAGTGCTTAAACCATAGAGTATGAAATGTTATCTTAGGATGAAAAAGTTCCTAAAAACTGAATGAAGACTGACAAATATAGGAAAAATTAATTTTGACCACTCCTCAGCTTTCTTATCTCTCCTGGTCTGAGTTATATCTTCATAGTATTATGCAAAAACAGAAAAAAAACAATGAAATTAAAAATACCCCCACAGAATACAAAGGAATTTTCATCACCTAGATACAAGTCAGTAAAAAGCATATTTTAAATTTATATAAAATTAGTTTTGCAGATGTGTAATAGTAACTAGCCTTTGTTATAAATATGTACTGTGCTAATTAACAAATAATCTGAATTTTGTGTCTACCATAAAAATGTACATAATGATTCTGACTGCCCAGATCTGCATTTCTTACAGTAGTTTAAGAGTTTAAAAATAGTATGAAAACAATATTTTCATTTGGCTGGAACTTGGTATGTAGGCTCACCTTGAGAACAATTTCTCTGGTTTTGAATGATGCATACTGAAAACAAAAATTACATAAGGAATATTTCAGACCTTTTAGCGCTTGGATAGCTCCATATTATTTTTCTTTTATATGTAGCTTTATTACTATAACCCCCTTTGGAGTTTGCTAGCTCTTGGAATGCTAAACTGATCCTCTAACATTCCTACCTGCTGGACTATAGCAATAATGGCTCCAAAGTCTCCAGGCAACATTTCCCAGTCTGCTTAGAGTCCAGTGCAGGGAGAGGATAGACTGAAAACTCCTACAAAAGTTAATGGAGAGTTTCAGATGGAATGATTTATATAGACAGTTTTGCTGGGCCAATGAGAAGCCAGGACTACTCAGTCCCTCAGTGGAAGGGGATAACCTGACCCAGAGACAGAGGGAATAATTATTGTTTGACTTTTGGTCTGAGTTTGGAGCTGGGAGAGGAGCAGTACAGCCTAGGTAATCTGTAAGCAATTCACACTCCCCACACAAAGGGAGACTTTGAACTATTGTGGGATTTAGTATGTGACCAGGGAGTGCCAACCTTCCAGAGACAACTGTGACCTGTCCTGGGCCCAGGGTAGCCTCCTGAAAATGCCAAGGTCAGGGCAGGCTGTAAAAAGGGAGCAGATTCTCCCAGCACTGGTGGGTGGCACTGAAGCCAGACTTCCCAACCAGCCACAAACTGCGCTTCTGAGTCTCCACAGAAGCCAGTATACAAATACACACAGCACCCTTTACTGCATTTCAGCTTCTGGCACTAGGTCCAGTAAAGAGACCAGTTATTTAAACTCTATGTTCTTTACTAAATAGGTTCCCTCTGACACCAAGGGGTCAGCCACAGTACCAGTTCAATATAAGTTCGAATCTTACCTAAAATACCACACTGCCAGCCAATACTTTAGTAACTAAAACTAAAGGTTTATTGTAAAAGAAAGAAATAAACCATAAGAGAAATGTTAAAGGATTACAGCAATCAGATACATACAAATGATTGAAAATCCATATACATCAGATTTCTAGAAGAATTGTGGAGTTGCAGGCTTGTATAGTTCTTCTGATATACATCCAGTAACTGGATGGGCCTCAGTCCTTTGTTCACAGATTCAGTTGCAGATGACTTGATTCAGAGATAGATAGGTGTTTGAAGCTGTGCCCCAACTGGAAGACTGGTGACTGAAGACAAAATGGATTCCCAAGGCTTCTGCCTTATATACCCTCTGGCCCTGGCCATGCGGTTTGTAGGGTTTTACAGGAACTAAAATGGAGTCCAGAGCCACATGGGCCAGTCCTGGCATGCTGCTCATGGAATTTTACAGGAACCAAAATGGAGTTCAGAGTCACATGGGCAAGTCCTGGTGCTTCATCAGGTGTTTCTCTGGCTTCTCCCCCTGGGCCCCTTGCACCTGGGACTGTCTTAATGGGCCATTAAGCAGGCTATTGTTCTGCAGCCATCCTGTCTGAGTCGTTACTCAGACAGCACCATTTGAAACACAGATATATCAAATATATCTATAACTTCCATTTCACACATCACAGATGAACATAAGTATTATCATCTTACGTAGCATATTATAACCTTTCTAACAGTACCTAACATGGCATCTCTCACATGAATTAATATGATTTTGACATATTGATGTCAAACAATATAACAAATGCTCTCCCCCGCATCTACCCAGCATGACAACAATGATCAGAAAGGCAGAGAACCAATCTGGTGCTAGCTACCTAGAGCCAGCCAAGACCTCCACAAGATTTCAGACCAGGGTGGGAACCGTAAGGGAACCCCTTTCTTTTGTTTAAGCAAGCCAATAACATTGCTGCACTCATCAGAGGACTTATCCTAAGCATTCCATCTTCCTGGAATGATACTAGGGAAAGAGCTAGGAGTCTACATACAAAAGTGAATGGTGGGAGGTGGAGAATTTATTATGTTGTTGATGTTTTAGTATTTAGTTAATCTTAATGCTTTCCTTTCCTAAAGACTTGTTTCCTGTGTCCAAGGAGTCCCCTTTGTTCTACTATTATTTAAGTGTGGCATTTCATTGGTTGGGGTTTCTATTAATGTATTATGGTGGCAGTGTACTGGGTCATAGTCCTTTTAAATAAACTAGTAGTATTAGTTATTTTTCCAAGGGACAACACCTCTTATGTCCCAGGCACAGAGAGAAGTCATCTTCAATGGAGGCACCAGGTGTCAAAATAAAGAACCCAGGACTCAACCCATGCAAGGAAAAGAAAGAAGCCACTCTGATTAGCAAACCACACCTCACAGGAATAGCTATGTTACCATCATGACATTTTTTTCTCTTTACTTCACTTTTAGATATATAAGGAGTCTGCCTTTCAACAGGTGCCATTTTGTGAAGCAGAGTTGAAGACGTACACTGTGCTTTCTCAGGGAGAATTACATTTTGTTCTTTCTTAGCTTTTAAAAATGCATGTCTGTATATCTGTATATATTTCAGCATTTCTGTCCACTGGAAAATTTAAATATTTCAATATTTGTTTTCATCATGAATCAGAGCAAAAAGTTGAAATATCAAAACTTTCTGTGAGTGAAATATTCCAAAAAAAATTATTTGAAAATGTCAAAATGTTTTGTTTCAACCTTTTTGATCAAAATGAAATATTTCAACATTCTAGAAACACGTGCTCTTTGGAGATGAACACATGGTTGCACAGATGGTGTTGACAGCATCAGATTCCTCAGCCATGCAATACTGTTCTGGGAAAGAGAACTGCTGGGGAGAGGAGCGGAACACCCAACAAAGGCTAGAAAGAGCATTTTCACACACCGACTTACCAGCTTAGTGAAGAAGGCTTTAAACTAGATTCAATGGGAGCAAGTAACAAAAATCTGCAGGTAAGCATAAAAAGGCAACCTTAACAGGCTAGATGTTGGATGGGACATAGAAAATTACAACAGGATCATAGGAGCAACGAGAAAGAAATCAGTATCTTCAACGTCTATAAACATATGCAAGGAGTATGGGGAATAAACAGGAAAAACTGGAATACTAATACACACACTAATTTATTACTTAATTGGCATCACAGAGACTTGGTGTGATAGATCTCATGAGTGGAATATTGGCACAGAGGGATTTAGCTTGTTCAGGAAAGACAGGCAGGAAAAAAGGGAAAAGGTGTTACACTGTATGTCAAGAATATAGACACTTGTTCTGAGGTGCAGAAGGAGGTGAGGAAGAGCAGTTTAAACTCTCTGGGTAAAGATAAAAGGAAAAATATAGGGGTGAAGTTATGGTAGAGGTGTACTGAGGACTATCATATCAGATAGAGGTGGTGGACATATATAGAACAAATAATGGAAATATCCAGAACACAAGACCTGCTAATAATGAGGAATTTTAACTACCCAAACATCTGTTGGAAAAGCAATATGGCAAAACACAAAATTGGCAGAATGTTCTTGGAATGTATTGAGGACAGCTTTTTGCTTCAGAAAGTGGAGGAAGTAACCAGGGGGGCAGCCATTTTAGACTTGATTCTGACAACAGGGAGTAACTGGTAAAGAATATGAAGGTGGAAGGCAATTTGTGTGAAAGCGATCATGAAATAACTAATTTAATTATTCTAAGAAAAGGAAGGAGATAGAGCAACAAACTAAGGACAATGGACTTAAAAAAAGAAAACATTAATTCAGAGAACTGGTAGGTAAGATCCCATGGGAAGAAAATCTGAGAGATAAAGGAGTTTAACCTAGCTGGCAGTTTCTCAAGGAGACAATATTAAAGGCCAACTGAAAACTATCCCCATGTAAAGGACAAACAGAGAGAGCAGTAAGCAGCCAATATGGCTCCATCAGCAGCTCTTTAATGACATGAAAATCAAAAAGGAATCCCACAAAATTGATAAGAAGGAGTGCAAAAGAGTAGCATAAGATATTGTGATAAAATCAGAAAAGCTAAGGCATAAAATGAGTTGCACAAGGGACATAAAAGACAATAAGAAGAGGCTCTTTAAATATATTAGAAGCAAGAGAAAGAAGAAAGAAACTGAAGGTCCTCTACTTCGCAAAAAAGGAGCACTAAGAACTGATGACATATAAAAGGCTGAGGTGTTTAATGCCTATTTTGCTTCAGTCTTCACTAGGAATGTTAATGGTTACCAGACACTCAACACTATTAATATTAACAGTAATAGGGAAAGAAAGCAAGACAAAATGGGGGAAAGAACAGGTTAAAGGTATTAAAGGTATGAAGTTCATCTAGGGTACTTAAGGCACTAACTGAAGCAATCTTGAAACCATTAGCAATTAATTTTTAGAAATCATGGAGGACAGGTGAGATTCCTTAGGACTGGAAAAGTGCAAACATAGTGCCTATCCTTAAAAAAGGGAACAAAGAGGACTCATGGAATTATACACCAGTCAGCTTAACTTCAATACCCACAAAGATACTGGAATGTATTATTAAACAATCCATTTGTAAGCACCTAGAGGATAATAGGTTATAGGCAATAGTCAGCATGGATTTGTCTAGACTGAATCATGCCAAACTAACTAATTTTCTTCTTTAATATAATCATTGTCCTAGGGAATGGAGGAGATATATCTTGATTTTAGTAAGGCTGTTGAAACAGTCCCATATAGCATTCTCATAAACAAACTAGGGGAATGTGGTGTAAATGAAATTACTATAAGGTGGGGGCACAACTAACTGGTTGAAAGACCATTCTCATAGAGTAGAGTAATGGTTTGGTGTCAAATTGGGAGGACATATCTCATGGGGTCCTACTGGGGTCAGTCCTGGGTCCAGTTATTATTCAATGTTTTCATTAATGACTTGGATAATGAAGTGAATGCTTATAAAATTTGCAGATGACAACAAGCTGAGGAGGATTGCAAGCACTTTGGAGGACAGGATTAGAATTCAAAACAATCTTGGCAAGTTGGAGAACTAGTCTAAAATCAATAAGGATCCCACTGGAAGTTAGGAATAAAGCATAAGCTGGAGACTAAGGCAGATGTGTGCATGCTCATTGGCGGAAACTTAGGTGCTTTGGGCACTTTAATGGTGAAAATTTAGGTGCCTACAGAGTTAGGTGGCAGCTGAGCAGGGGGGTTGAGGATCTTTTTGGTACCGACATGTTGGATTTAGGTTTCTAAAATGACAGTAAGGTGTTAAAGTCCTTTTGTGGATTTAGGCCCCAAAAGGTAAAGAAAAAGATATAGTGGAGATAGAGTGACACCAACAGGGAAAGATATAGTGGGGGTAATGATGACAGAGAGCAAAAAAAGCAAATTGATGGGTGTAGAAGGACCAAGGGGAATGTAAAAACAACTGTGGAGCAGCAGGCAAATGCTGAGAGGGATAGGATTTGGGGAAAAGTATGCTAAGGGAAGGAGTAAGAAAAGGGATTGTATGTGGAGAAAAGCAAAGGGAAAATTCCAAAAAGAGAAAGGAGGAAAAATGGAAGATCAAGTAATGCATAAATGAAAATCAAACTGAGAGATGGAAGAAGTGTTAGGGTACATCTATACTGCACACTCCTTTCGGTGATATATAGAATACATACACTACACTCCTTCCCCCGCACGAGTATAAATAGCAGGGTAGATGGTGAGGCATTGCTTAGGCGAGTTGAGTTCTCAACCCTCTGGATATGTAATCTATTTGCCCAGGCAGTGCCTCCCCACTGCTAGAGTCTTTCCCCACTGCAGGGAGAGGCTCTGACAGGGAGGAGGCAGTGAGGAAAGGCTCTAGGAGCTCCCCACTGCTGAGACATTCTTTGCTGCCTCCCCCTGCCTTTCACTGACACATGTAGTTACACACTGTAGAGCAACCTGCTTTACAGTGTGATGGGTAGCTACAGGTACACTACACGCCATCACCAGTGGTGTGCAGTATTGACATAGCTTTTGAGAGAAGATAAAGAAAGAAATTTTGGGCCCGATTTTGTTCCAGCCTGAGCTGTAAGGGAGAAAATGGGCATAAGGGACTCTTTTGTCTATGGCACCTGCTCTCCAAGTTATTATTAATGGCATGAAGAAGAGAGTGGGCTCTACAGAGCTGCTGCATTCCATTACCTGCAGTTAGTGGGCAGGAAATGGGATGGGGAATGAATTGAGTCTTGGCTCCACACACCTTCACCACTCCCTATATGCCACCTGGCACAATTATGCCTGCGTGTTAGGGGAAGTGTCACCTGGTGGAGGAGTCTTCCACTGCAAAAGAGGAAAGTGAGGGGCAGATGATGATTCTCTGTGCAACCATGCACTATATTTTGTTCAGGGTGCATGGCTAAGCTATGACTGAGCCTAGAAAGAGGAAATCAAAAGCAAGACATGATGTGAATAATTAATTATTAATATTTCTGTATTTTATTGTATTTTCCTGGCAAAATTCAGGGCACTAGAAGGAAGGGGGAAAACTGATTGAGGCCTTAAGAAGGGGAAAACGTATGAGCTGAATGTCTTCCTGAAAAGAAATGAGATGTGGGGAGGCATCCCAGTGCTTTTATTTTTGTATTGCTGGAGCACTGATGTGGACTAATGATTTTTTCTGATCAGAAATAAAATATAAAAATATGGCCAGGATACTGATGATTACAAATTGCAACCAAGGGGACAGGAAGAAATACATGGTTACATAGTTTTAAAACAGCATAGGATCATCATGTCTGGAACACTTTGATAATTGTCATCTGGATCCAGTACACTTTCTGAGCCGGAGCTGAATAAAATCAGTTCTATGCATTCATCCAGCCCCACTCACTCACACACAAGAACAAAACCAAGAAAAACTTCAAAAAATCATATCCAGTCTGCTCAGAAAAACATATCCCATGAAAAATTGCCTCCTGACATATACTGTCTTTTATTTCTGGGTCCCTGATTCAGATTGAGCACAGAATAGTAATAATTGTAATCTGACAAATATTCCATGGCTTCTGTGAAATGATTTAGTTCTTTCAGTTCATTTTCTAGATGCTCAAATCACAAAAGCTACTATGCTATCATAACTGTGCCCCTTATTGGCAGTTTCAGCAGACAAGCCAACGACTAGATGGGCAATGACTCATCTGTCCTTTACATTATCCATAGGGGTTCCTTTATCCTTAACCAACCTTATCCATCCAGGTCAAGGCTGAAACACGGTACGGAGATGTATATCTGTTCAGTATATAAACGCGAGCATTCAGTTTCTAGGATTCTTAGTTTGGCACCTTTCTCAAACACTAAGCATTCACTTAAAAATTATTTATATTTTAAGTCATTCTATGCAAGCATGATGAAAAGTTTGAAATTATGTGAGATTTGTCAGTAAAAATTCAGCAGGACAGAGGTCTGCTTTCAATCTCAGTAGATTTAGAGTGAGTTACTGTTCTCAAAAAAAAAAAAAATTGTTGAACTTTTAAACCAGTGTCTTAATCACTTCTGTTTAAAATTGCTGAAGCACTAATAGAGGCATCGAAAATGTATGAAAATGTTATTAGAGAACAGTCTTATACTGGCTGATGTTTTTCAGTTTGTCAACTTTTGTGATTTTTATCCTTCTATGTACTTAAAATGCAAAATTTCTTCCACGTTATACAGAATATGGATGGCTAGTCTGTCTTTTTTGTTCCTAATGTACATGTAATGAGGTGTATGCAATTCTATCTGTCTGTTTGCCCATCTATCATCTATATATTTTTGAGATCCATACCTAATCACCTTGATATCTCAACAGGACTGGGACTTTCAAAACCAACAGCAGGAAGAAAGTCATTGGATACTAAAAAGAAAGACTTTAAAAAGTGAGACATTTGACAAGACCACCTGCCTGTAGGTTGGAGTGTATTAAAAATAGGCCATGGAAGGAAATTGTGCCCCACTGGTCTCCCATGGGAATTTCCTCTGGCAACAGCTCTTCAGATCATTCTGCCTCACCACATGGTAACTTTCTCACATAAAAAGGAATAGTAGTTTATAATTTAGTTTCTCATAGGAGGATCAATAACAGCAATAGAAATGTTCTGTTAACTGTAAGAAGCAGTTTTATACTGTCAGCCCTATCAGCTGACATTATACCTTGCTATACTATTCACAAGAGAGACAAGTCACACATTTCAGATGGAAATTCTTTAAGGATCTGATATAGTTTATATTTTCTTTTTCGTTTGTATTTCATTTTAAGTTTTATAAAATATGCCCTGTCACATCTCTGGGCACATATACTATACTTAACAAAATAACTCTTTTAGCCAGCAATTTCCCACGGAACTCAAAAACCACACCTAAAACAAACCTTTGCAAAAGAGCTGAATCTTCTGCTGTGCCTTAAGGCTGAGATTTACAAAGCCATCTAAGGGATTTCCACAAAGGTTCTGTCAGACCACTTGGAAAGCAACCTCTACAGTTAAGAGTCTTGACTAAGAATGTTTGGCCCGCAAATGATTACAATGCATGGATTCTTAGCTTGACCACATACCAATGACCTAAAGTGCCATGTTATCAGAAACAGAGAGAGATGGTCTCAGGCAACTAGGACCCAAATTGTGTAGTGCTTTATATAGATCGGTCAATATTCTGAATTTTAATTGGAAGTTAATAGGGGGCCTTGACAGCTGGTATAATATGTTTCCTGTAGATAATATTGCCATAGAAGTGCCTAATGGATAAATTGTCTTCAGTAAGTGAGTCTAGCGATAACAAAAACATTAACTACAGTGGCAAGGTCATAGTTGCATGGGACTACTTGTGCAGTAAAACACTATTCAGTGAGAGTAAGGGAGGAACTCTCTGGTCTGTACTTTTAAGTTCCCCAGTGCATGAAGGCCTACTTTTATATCTATTTATAGGAGGTTCACATACTTACATAGTCCTGATATTTGTCTACAAACAAAAAGCTAGGTACAGAATCTGCAAATACTTACACACATGCTTAACTTTAAGCATCTGAGTAGCAAATAGGACAATTCTCATGCTTAATGTTAAACATGTTTATAAGTGTTTTCAGGACCCAGGCCTTAATTGCTCATGATAAGAATGTACCAATTCCAGTGAGTTTGACCCTCATTCACTAAGTGGTTATGTTCTCTTCCATGCCAACAAAGCGATAGTTGCAGAGATCTTTTTTTTTAAATTTATCAGAAGGATATCTTGGAGTCCTGTGATCTTTTCTATCACGTTTTTTACGTTAGGCTAGAAATGTAATATAAGTGGATAAAACCACGACAAATGGATAAAGAAATTAGATCTATTACATTTTTATCAGCATTTGTCACAAATGTCATAATTAATTATATGTAGTTTTTAAGTGTCATGTACACCCACAAAACAAGGCTGATCTATGTGTTTTCAGTTCATTCTCCAGGTGCACCATGAGCACTTCCAAATGATTTTACATTTTTGCTTGGGATATATCCATTTTGGTACATATTGCAATGATTGCTTAAAAATAGCTCCCTTAATGAATTGTAAACCTTTGATAATAAACTTTGTAAATGAGTATTAAGAAAATATGACTACTACTTTTGATTTGGCGGTTCTCCGGAGTTATAGTGTCCTTATAAATTGTGGGGCATAATACTTCAGAGATATTAAAACATATATACCAGTCACCAATTAAATCCAGTGTTTGTTGAAGTAAAAAGTTTTTTACGGAAGAACTGAAAGATTTTTAATTTAATTTCTAGAATCTTTAGCTTTTAGAGCATTAATTAGAGTAAGAATACATTCATTGGAAAGAAGTATGTAATAATCTATGAGGATGTAGGAAGAAAGTCTAACTCCATTTGAGCATTCCACCAGAAGTTCCTTAACAATGTCTACATGTTTGAATGCCCTGTTCCAGATAGGTAAGGAGAGTTCTACAAAATGATGACTTTCCAACGTACCTGTATCGGGTCTAGTTATGTCTACAGATAATCATCACAATTAAGTAAGCTACCTTCTATTTCTAACCAATATTTATCTGAAAGTGAAGAATATCATATGGTTGTGAGTATCGAGACTTCGTAGAAATGTTAAAATTTGGACATGCAAGACCACCAAGCTTTGTTTGGTTGATAATGGTGGACCTATTGATGCATAGTTGTTTGCCCTGCCAACAAATATCTAAATTAAATCTTTTTCTTTTTTAAAAAAAAATCCATTAACTGATGCAATATTAACTATAGCTGTTATGGCAAATTCTTCTATAAACATTTAGTTAATATTTCCTTAATGTAATCATTTGTCCACACTTTGAATCCAGCTGTCAGAACAATCATATATATATACACTGATTGCAACCCCCAGATTTTAGTGGGTCTATACAAAGTATAAACTATGCAGAATTTGTTCCCAAGTTTTCCTAACACTAAACACCAGTGCAAAATGCCTTTGCACCTTTGGCCAGGAAACTTAGACTTGCAAGGACAAGACACTTTACATGATTTGATTGTAACGTAGCTAAAAAGCTATGTTTTCTGACAGATGGCTCAGAACAGAATATCTGTGAACGTGAGTCATAGCCAGAGAATTTAAAATAACAACTCCTTATGAATATGAACTGCTAGTTTTTAATGTTTTTCTGAACTTGCCATTTACTAGTTTTGCTACATTGCCTGCACAGAAAAGGAGATTTGTGACCTTTAATGTAATGTAGCACGGCTTAGTGTGCAGTGGGGTAGCAAGGCATGACAATGCTCACTGAGTAAACATTGTGGTTTCCACAAAATGGGGAATCATGGTTCAATGACTGTTGAAATTTTTGTAGGATGTGCACAGCTATATTTACAGTTTGTCTGTGTTGTGTTTTCTATACTTAATTGGTCACATAAGATTTTAATAAGAAATAAACATCTTGTATATGCAGAATGTGTCTGTCCCCTCCTAGGTGTTTTGTTTGGAGAGGAAAAATGGGATGTATTAGATATCTGCTACCACAGAAACAAAACTACAGTAGTTAGATATTTCAGAATTGTATTTATTTATATACAATTTAAAGAAGCTAGCATAAAAGAATACCTATCCCAGGCTCTTTCAGACTCCCTGAACATAAATTAAAAAGTAAAATTCAAAACAGTTACAGAAAACAAACAACAGCACATTGCCCTCACACTATCACCAGTAAACATGAAAATAATTACGTACCAAGCCAAAATTTTCCTAGCCTTCAAATTGCCAAATCACCCACAGGTGCTTCAAAACCACAGACTTTGCAGCATGCCCAGAAGGTTAGACATTAAGAACATTCTGCACTAAAATGCTGTTTGATTTCTAGTAGGATTTTACAAACCCTTCAGGGTTTGATATTCCTGCACGTCTGCTTGGAGGTTCAAGTTCAACCACCTCAAACCTCCAAGGGAGCACCCTTCCTCCCCACAAGAGTCCCACACTTACTCCATTCTTGCAAAACACCTCAGTCCCACCCTGACTCCCAAATTCTGTGGAGCTCCCCAGTTCACTATACAGCCTTAACTTTCCACTGGGGGTACTTCAATGGGTAGCTGTAACATTCTATGAATGTACATTTTGTTTGTTCTTTAAAAGTTTGAATCACCTTTTATCTGAGATACCTCAGACCAGGTCAAAAAAATAATGTCTTTTTGATGACTGCTGATGACTCACTTTTTTCTGCCTTTATTCTGATAGTTGGTCTGTAATAAAGACAGCCTGAAACCAAGAGCCTAATATAAATACAGAAAGGGTTTGTTTTTTTAAAGCATAATTTCAATCCTGGTCTATATTTCCATTTGCTACTCTATCATTTCAGGTTCTCCAGGTGAAAATTAAACTGTTTGTCTTCAAAACCTGACAAATTTAGGGAAATATATGTTGTACCTTATTAAGGATTTCTTAAACTCTCCTTTTGATCAATAATGAATCATTCATTGGATCAGGTACTACAATCTGTCTCTTTTACATTCTAGCTGACTATCCCAACCACTGAGCTAAGGAGTCACTCTAGTGCTTTTTTTGGTCCAATGACTATACAATTATGTTATACAAATTGGAACAGCTTCAATAGGAGAGATTGAGAAAGTCCCACACCATAGAATACCTTATAGTCTGATGGTAAGGGCACTCATGGGTTGGGCTAGGTTCAAGTCCCTCATTCAAGATAGATCTCCCACATCCCAGGGACTTGAATTCAGGTCTTCCATTTTCCATCTAAGTGTCCCCACTGTAGACCCAAGATTATAATTTGGATCTCCGTTTTTCCAGAACAAAACATTTTGTTCAACCTGAAACAATTTTTTTCCAAATTTCAAAAATTTCAAAAATGCTTCCAATTTTTCCCCAAAATTTAAAAAAAAAAAATTGGTTTCAATTCAGCATGAACCAATTTTTTTTTCAAGTTTTCAGAACTGCCAGAAAAATCAGTTATTTACACAGCTTTATTTCCCAGTGCCCACATTTACAACATTCAGAAAGTTCAAATCCATGTAAAGGAATAGTCAAATTTCAGAGACTTTTTTTTTTTTTTTTAACTTCAGGATTTTCCAGCTGTAGCACTATGGGGGAAAGAGAAAGAGGAGTGACAATTTGTTGTAGGTTGCTAACTTGTAGAACAAAGAGCATGGTGGAGTTAATATTGCTGTGGAGGGCTGTGGAAGACACTTTTTGTCATATTTACTTTAAATTGAGAGTGGGAAATGGAGGCAGTGATGTCTGAGTAATTTCAGAGATACAAGGTCAACTTGTGTGTCATTGGCAAAACGATGGTAATTAATGGAGGATGACTGAATGAGATTATCTATGGCTACATGGAAAAGAGAACCGGGGTTCACCACTGCATCAATCCATTTGTATACCATTGTAATTCCATTGGTTTCAATGGAATTACAATGGGATATAAAACTGGAGTAATTCAGTGGTGCATTTGGACCATTGAATATAATATCAGAACACTGATTATATTATTTATTTTCATATTTTAATTCAATAAAAATATTTTAAAAAAATATATAAATGAAACTGCCTCAGAATTTACAATCTGTTATACTAGAGTATCCCAAAAACCAGGAGGCCTTTCTGAAGCCTACATTTGGGCTTGCAGTTGGAGAGGTAGGAAAATATACAATAACACTCTGCCTAACATCTTGCCATTGCAGCTATTAGTGGCTGTAGATGTCTTTAGTTGGTATTTGCCTCTTGTTACTGCAGTAACTTGGCACTTCTTTCTCACACTCATCGGCATATGCAAGACAAAACAGACAAATTAAACCAGTACAGTTCACAAGTTGGCCTTAAGATAAGCCAGAAGAAGTCAGAAGTCATGACCTTGAACACCACAACACAAACCCCCATCAAGATCAATAACAACGATCTTCCCTTTACTGACAGATTTGTATACTTGGGCAGCATCATCACCCCAGATGGCGGAGGTAAGCAAGACATTCAGAATAAACTGAGTAAAGCACGGAATGCCTTCATCAGCATGAATAACATCTGGAAATCCTCGAAGTACAGCGTGCGCACCAAGCTGAAACTATATAACAGCTGTGTTCTCCCAGTGCTTCTCTACGGAGCAGAATGCCGGTGCATGACACAACGGGATCTTACTAAGCTGTCCACATTCCATACCAAGAATCTCAGAAGAATAATCAGGATATTTTGGCCAAATAAAATTTCCAACGAAGATCTACTGTCTCAGTGCAAACAAGAAGACATGGCCACTATAATTATGAAAAGACGCTGGCGATGGATAGGTCATGTGCTACGAAGAGAGGACGGATCCATTATCAAAATTGCACTCCACTGGAAACCAGACGGGAAGAGAAAGAGAGGAAGACCAAAGACAACCTGGCGCCGAACGGTAGAACAAGAATTAAAAGACCACCACCACACCTGGGGGACAATAGGCGCTCTGGCCCGCGACCGGCAGAAGTGGAAGGACTTTGTTGCTGCCCTATGCGCCACTGGCGTCACGGGCAGTAAGTAAGTAAGTACTGCAGTTGCAAAGTATTGGCAGAGAACATGCATTACTTGTTAAGCTACTCCAACAACAGCTACAATGCTGGTGCATTCATCCCAGGGATATCTGAGTGGTGAAACGAAAAAGTCTTTTCTGTCTTCTATGGAAAGTCCTATTGAAAATCATTCCTTTCCTTTTACAAATGACCAAAATATAACTTTCTGAGTTAGTTTTGGGTATATAAACAACTCACTGCTTGTTCTAGTACTGTGCATTCAGGAGCAGTGTCCCACATACCATGTTCCATTATAACAATCCTGACGAGATTTTTAGTTTCCTCCTGAATTTCACTCAGTTTTGTGTGTGCCCATCAACTGACAAATAATTCTCTCACATCACCTAATCTCTTATTAAATTGTTTGCCAATGTAAAGAAATGTCACTGTTTCTCTGTGATGTGGTCCATGTGAGTGTTTATGCTAGTAATGGCAGCAAAACTGACTGAGCCTGGGGAATTATGAGGGATACTTACACAAGATCCCATCCCTTCTGAAAACTGGAAAAAAGGCCCTATTCCCTGCAACTGTGCTGGGCAGTGTGTGTGTGTGAGTACTTCTGGCGTTCTAAGGCAGGCTATGTGAGTGCTTGCCTCCCTTCCTTGCTCCAACTAACTCCTCCATTCCTCACACTGCCTCTACCCCCAATTAACATTTTTTTTAAAAAAAAGAAGAAACCACAACCCATGAAAGTAATTAGACCTTGCCAATTCCTCACCATATACATTTGTTTGTCTATTATAATCTTGTTCCCTACTCTTCATCTGTTTCTGCATTTTAAATGGTCAACCCTCTGAGGCAGGGATTGTTTCTCATCTATGGCTCAATCCTGAAAAACCTCTATGCATGTATTTAACTTTACTATCATGAGTAGTCCCACTGAAATCAATGGAAATATTCATAACAGTAAAGATAAGCACATGCATAAGTGTGTTCAGGATCAGGGCCCAGGTTTGTACAGTGCCCAACACAATGGGGCCACAAATGGGCTCAGGGCTTGGAGCGCTACCATGAAACATATGTTTAACAACCATTAATAATAATAAAAACAAAACAGTTACAATAACTGCTGTTTTCACTTAAAACTCTTGTCATGCATACTATGTTGTTTCAATTTGAATTCCAAAACAGAACCTCATCTCACAGACAGTTTTGCTTTCTCAAAAAAGGGCTAGAAACCAGAGTTAACTTTTTTGGCAGTAAGTGATAGAGTCAGTGCTTGCCTGACTCTTAACATTTCAAAAGAAATGTTTTCAGGATAAGTCTGGTTTTCAAATGAGGGCTCTCTTTTTGTAGCTACAATTAAGCACTTGGAATGAATTTCACCTTCAATTTGTGTCCACAAATATGGAGTCTCATTATTAAAAATGAACCCCCAAGTAACTGCCATGCTTCATGATCTCTAACAAGTGATTATATGTAAACCAATAATATAATAGCAGAAGCCTATTTTCAAGCATTAGAGGTTTAAACAGCTGCCAGAATAGTTTTTTTGTCTCTACCAAGGCTGCTCTTTTTTCAATGAGTTATCAGATTCAAATGTGTTTTAAAAAATTCAAATTGACAATGCAAGTAGTCTAGTAAAAAACATCCTTTTCTCCCTCTGAGCAACACAAACAAAAATGTAGTATAAGAAATCAATCTAGATATTCTTGTAGTCAAGAGAATTTCTTTATCATTAACTTTGCAGTGCTTCCATGTATGAAATTGTGAAAGTCCAAAGATATGACTGGATACCTTCTGAAAAGAACTTTCCTTCAGCTTTTGCTGTTGTCTCTGAGGTTGTAAAATAATCTGGTTTCAAAATCTTCTTCTCAATAAAATATTTGCTATTAACAAAAAATTATTCAAGAGTTGGTATTTGATTTTAAATTGTGGGTGTCTCAGAACCCAAATAACACTTCTTTCTCTTTGTCCTGCTTATTTAAATAAAATGAAAACCTTTTTTAGGTTTCATGAATATAATTTTTTCTGATTTCATGGGGGGAAAATCCCACTAGCACTGGTAATTGCATAAATGTTATAGAAAAAAAAAAGGAATAGATGAATCAAATAATTTAAGGAGCAAGGTTTACTACCTGGATCAGATTAGTTTGCTGCAATTCTAATTTACATAAGGTATTATTAAACATATGGAAAATGTAACTAGTGCTTAGAATAGCTTATAGATATATGGTTCAACTAACAGAAAGGTAATGTGAATAAAGATAAGGAAAACTGTCATTTAAGGGATTTGAGAAAATGATATGATATTTTGAAAATATGATTTCTCATCTTTACAATCACTTGAATTTTGCCTTTTGGAGATTACTTTTACAGTGTGGGAGTTTATTTTTTCCTGAAGATGGTCTAAACAAGTGGTGAGCACAAATTCTGATCCATAATAAAGTTGTACAAGTCCATTGAAAATTAATATGATATCATGAATGATTTTGGTAGCAAAGAAGTTATGACACTTCACAGAAAACTACCACTGATCAGGCAAACCATATTGCTGATGCACTTATAAAATTACTTATTCATAATGCATCTATTGAATACAATGAAAAATAAGGTGCATTATGTTAGAGAGCATTTTATTGTCTTCTGTATCTCATTTTATGCCTAAACTAGTAAATGGACTTCTTTCTAATGACATAGCCATGTTATTATCAAAGTGCATATTGTACTGCCCAAGATGAAAGAAGCATGCCTGGAAATCCAATTACAAATTCTTTCAATCAAAAATACTGTGAATGCATTTGAATATTTTTGACCTAAAAGTATTAAAATTACAGGTATATTGTGTATTTAACATGTAGTTGCTTTTTTCACCTTTCCATTTATTTCTAGGTTCATTTGAAAAACAGGTAAGTCAAATTCAAGTACCTTTGGCAGTTCTGAACATGACATTACTTTTCCACAATAAAGAAAAATTGCCCACATTGTGCATGTGATGTCCATGAATAACGCACTGTGACACTAACTACTCTGCTCTGAATTAAAAATACACCTGTATTTTTAATGTATTCTGATTCCTTGTTGCACAGTCTAAGGAACAAGAAAGAAAGAAAGAAAGAAAGAAAGAAAGAAAGAAAGAAAAGGAAAAATTTGTTTCTTCAAATGCCAACTTTTAAAATTAAGGGCTGAAGTGAGGATTTATTCTTCAAAGTGACTATAAAAGTGGGATTGTGGCCGCCCCAGTTTCAAATCTCCCACTGATTTCTATATCAAATGTGCTCCATTTGCAATGAAAAATATGATTTTTTTACAGTTAGCCCTGCAAACTCAACTTGGGTTATAAGAATCAAGCCATGTTCTTTGTTTCTTGCTTATCCTCACCAATAATGAAGCTCCTGCAAGCCATATTAGGTCCTTGAGTACACATGTCTGAGACCTCCATATTGTTTTCAAATTTGGTCCTCAATAACGCCCGTACAACCTCTTTGCCTATAAATGATTACAACTTAGTAAACAATTCTGTTTCTGATGAGCTAATAGACATAAAACACTTCTTCTTTGTTGGCTGTGTAGGACTAAGAGGAGTAGAAATAATCAATTTTATTATTAAAGTAAGCTGATGTGACCCTGACACAGGGACAGTTTTGTTAAGAGATCCCAGGCAGGATCAGGGCCTGATTGTGCCAAGTGCTGTACAAATACATAAAAAAGGTAATTTCAAAGTGTGTGGGGTCCTGATTCAGGAAGGTAGTTAAGCATGAGTTTAGCTTTAAGCAATTGGATTGCTCATGTATACAAAGTTAGACTCATATTTAACTACCTACCTGAATTGGAGCTTTATACAGACATGAGGTCACAGAGGGATATAAAACACAAAGGGGAACTGGTACAGCAACAAGGATAACATGAATAGGACAACAGAGTTGCATAGATTAGCAATGTGCATAAAATTGGAGTTTTATATATATATACTGGAGTGTATATATATATATATACACAAATTAAGAAGAGATAAGGGCTCTGAAGCTAAGCGGGTGGCCTGTTACAGATCTATCATAATTTCTTGTTCAGTTATTTTTGTGTACAGTAACAAAAAAATAATAAAACCGCAAACCCTGCTCTCTGTTGGAATCTTGTAGCTCTACTGTAATACCAAGAAATAGTAATAATAACACACTGTGTGCTTTGATGAAGGACAGAGTTGTACAGCCTGCTACTCCTTACTGCAACTTTTCCCATATTTCTTTTCACCTAATCTCTGTCTTCCAAGTCCTTGCCTTTCTCCAAGAGGAATGAATGCTATTTATAATCTCTCTGATTACATGGATGGGTTTGGTTGTATTATCATGTTAGGGGATGTCTTCATATGCTTCTGTCATCTGTTATGTGCAAAACCTTGTCATATTGTTATCATCTTGTGACGATTCTTGGGGTACCAGGACTGTGAGTCACCTTGTTACCCGCTGTCTCCTGTAAGAGGGAGAATTGCTTGTGCTTATCAGCTCCCTGTTGCCACCAGCCTGTTAGCCACACAAACAATCTCCTCTGAGCTATGCCAGCCCTTACTTTGCCTTGCAGGTTAGCAGTAGCTGTATCCCAGTCTCTGAGCAAGTATGAAGCATTCCCCTGTACTGTCAAGCCCTTTATCCACTGAACACTTACAGAAATACCAGGTCTGTTAACCCCAAGAGAACAGTGTACTCACCCCTTGTATGATTCAATTCAGGACCAACTCCTTATAATATAATACCACAGCACTGAGATACATTTCTAGTGAAAACAGTAAGTTTTATTATCAAAGATTCAAGATTCAAGACATAATGAGTAAGGATAGGAGAAACAAAAGGGTGACATTAAAACAAAATCGTAACACTATTTCTAGAGACTAAACCCTAGAAGCTTAGTCTAAATTTCTTTAGACTAGCCTTCTGCCTAAAGAAGTTTATCTCACCCAAATGTCCTTTGCAACTTTTCAATCAAGGTACGTTGTGATCCCATTTTCATTAATAGAATAGCACTGTCTGATTACTTCCTAGGTGTAGGAAACTGGATATCTTCTTTGCCTTCTCCTTATATACCCCAAGTTTATTGTTTGTACTCAGAATCAGGATAACCTCTATAGTTTCTTCTCTGGTGTGCTGCCTCCCTTTTGACTTCACATCCCCCCATCGACTGTGTATGCAAATGGCGCTTCCACTGTATTAGCTTACAATACTTAATTAACATGCCGCCAGAGAGAGGTGAATAAACATCTTTTGTCTTGATACAGACTTTAGGGACACATTTTCAGTACACGTACGTAACTCCTTACGTAGTATCTGTACATACATATCGCAATGACTAGTATGACCCTGGCTTTCATTTAAGACTTCAAACGAAGTTCTTTGGTGAACCAGAATGTACACACCAGGACCAGACTCTTCTTGTAACCCCCTTGCTAGCTGGCACTGAAGGGTTTATGGGTCACACATCCCACATAAATTAATCAATTTTATCATCTTTTCTTTGTATTCTCATTCTCCATCCATGCCTGACCTGTCTTCATCACAGGTTTTGCTATCCAGTTCAACTCCAATAAAAGCTTATGTTATCTTTGTTCACCTTATTGAGCCCATCAGTGTGCTGGCATGAGAATTCAGAATTTCCCCTTCTCTGGTGCTTTTCTTGTATCATCTTCAGTGTTATATAGAGAGGATTTTTCAAAGCTTTTAAAGATAAATGATTATGTTATTCTTAGAAAAGTTTCCATTGCTATAAATTTTATTCCACTGTTGTAACTTACTGGACCAGACCTTCGGGTCCACTAGAGCAGCTCTCCATGAATCTGAGGTTGGGGAAGAATATAGGTGGCTTTACCAATACTGGAAGCTGCTGATGGGGGGAGCTCAAGCCAGCCCCCACCAAGAGAACATAAGAACGGCCTTACTAGGTCAGACCAATGGTCAATCTAGCCCAGTATCCTGTCTTGTGACACTGCCATTACCAGGTGCTTCAGAGAGAATGAATAGAACAGGTAATCATCTAATGATCCATCCCATTGGCCATTCCTCGCCTCTGGCAAAAAGCAATCCCTATGTTTCCTGGTTAATAGCCATTGATGGATCTATCCTCCATGAATGTATCTAGTTCTTTTTGAACCCTATTATAATCTGAGCCTTCACAACATCCTCTGGCAAGGAGGTCCACAGGTTGACTGTGCATTGTGTGAAGAAATACTTTCCTTTTGCTCATTTTAAAACCTGCTGCCTATTAATTTCATTTCGCTACCCCTAGTTTGTGTGTTGTGACAAGGAATAAATAACACATCTTTATTTATTTTCTTCACACCAGTCATGATTGTAAAGACCTCTATCATATCCAACCCCCCCCCCCCCCCTTAGTCATCTCTTTTCCAAGCTGAAATGTCCCAGTCTTATTAATTTCTCCTCATATGGAAGCTTTTCCATATCCCTAGTCATTTTTGTTGCCCTTTTCGGTATCTTTTCCAATTCCAGTACATCTCTTTTGAAATGGGGCAACCAAATCTGTTCAAGATGTGAGTGTACCATGGATTTATAAAGAGGCAATACGATATTTTCTGTCTTATTATCTCTCCTTTTACTAATGATTCCTAACATTCTGTTAGCTTTTTTGACTGCCACTGCATACTGAGTGAATGTTTTCAGAAAACTATCCACAATGACTCCAAGATCTCTTTCTTGAATGGTAACAGCTAATTTAGGCCCTATCATTTTATATGTATAGTTGGGATTATGTTTTTCAATGGGCATTTTATCAGCATTGAATTTCATCTGCTATTTTGTTGCTCAGTCACCCACTTTTTGAGATCCCTTTTGTGGACCCAAAATGGCCACTAAGGCTTTTACTCTAGGGTCGCGGGGTTCCAAGAGCAGAGGAGTTGCCTCGATCAAGGGACGGGGATGACCGAACAAGAATGCGAACAAGGTTTTAACTGAAGAAATATTGCTAATTTATTTATTCATTAGTAAAGAACAAAGTACATAGACATAACTAATACACACACAAAATCAGAAAAAGATACAAAGGCCTAATACTCTACCATGCATGTATTCATTTCTTATAGTGCACAATTCTATTACTTATTTATTTATGCTTACAGACAGATGGTCGTTTGTAAACTGTGTTTACAGACAGATGGTCGCTTGCAAACTCTCTCTTATAGTACACAATTCTATTACTTACTACCTCGTGGTTACAGACAGATGATCGCTTGTAAACTCTTAGCTATCTTAAAGCAAGTGTACTTTCATACATTACCAAAAAGTGCTTCTTTCCCTAAGACCTTTGGGCCGAGTCAACTCTGATAAGTGTTAGCCGTCCCTCAGACACTGCTGGTTCATAGAAGGGCTCAGTCCAGCTACCGAGGATCCCAGCGGGCTGCAGTCCAAAGTGTGACTGACTTCAGGGGGTTTAAATACCCTCAAACTGATCGCCAAACCGATCAGCTTGATCAGTATGTAACCAACCAGTGAACAGTGTCACTTTTGTGGTCAGTGTGGTTACATCATGTGACATGTTCACAGTAACCAGGTTGGCACTTCCTGTTTTTACCCAACCGGCTGCAGTCAGCTCATTTGCAGTCAGTTCATCCGCTCTTATTTTCACCCTCTATTTGTGCTGTGCTAGCATCCGGACTGCTCTTATCAGGTCCTTCCAGCCTTTTTCCCAAGCTATATACTTTTACTATTCTATCTTAAAGCACAAACCCATTAACTATTCTTTCTATATTCTACGCCTTTGTAACTCTTCACAGTCTGTTTTGAATTTAAGTATCTTGAGTAGTTTTGAATCATCTGCAAATTTTGCCACCTCATTGTTTACCCCTTTTTCCAGATCATTTATGAATATGTTGAACAGTACTGTTCCCAGTACAGACCCCTGGGGGACACCACTATTTACCTCTCTCCATTCTCAAAACTGACTATTCATTCCTACCCTTTGTTTCCTATCTTTGCTGATGCAGAAGAGGACCTTACCTCTTATCCCATTTCATCTTAATTTGCTTAAGAGCCTTTGTTGAGGGACCTTGTCAAAGGCTTTCTGAAAATCGAAGTACACGATATCCCCTGGATCACCCTTGTCTACATGCTTCTTTACCTCCTCAAAGAATTCTAATAGATTGGTGAGGCATGATTTCCCTTTACAAAAGCCATGTTGACTCTGCCCCAACAAATCATATTCATCTATGTATCTGATAATTCCGTTCTTTACTCCATAGTAAAGAACCAATTTGCTTGCTACTGAAGTTACCGGCCTGTCATTGCCGGGATCTCCCCTGAAGCCATTTTTAAAAATTGACATCACATTAGCTATCCTCCAGTAATTTGGTACAGAGACTGATTTAAATGATACGTTACATACCACAGTTAGTTTAGTAGTTCTTCAGTTTCACATTTGAGTTCTTTCAGAACTCTTGAGTGAATACCATCTGGTCCTGGTGACTTATTTCTGTTTAATTAATAATTTGTTCAAAATCCTCCTCTAATGACACCTCAGTCAGGGACAGTTCCTCAGATTTGCCACCAAAAGAATGGCTCAAGTTTGGGAATCTCACTCACATTCTCAGCCAGGAAGACCAATGTAAAGAATTCATTTAGTTTCTCCACAATAGCCTTATCTTTCTTGATTTCTCCTTTAGCATCTCGGTCATACAGGGGCCCATTGGTTGTTTCACAGGCTTCCTGCTTCTGATGTACTTGAAAATTTGTTTGCTGTTACTTTTTGAGTCTTTGGTAGCTGTTCTTCAAATTCTTGTTTGGCCTTCCAAATTATAATTTTACACTTCACTTGTGAAATTTATGCATCTTTCTATTTTCCTCAGTAGGATTTAACTTTTTAAAAGATGCCTTTTTGCCTCTAACTGCTTCTTTTACTTTGTTGTTTAACCATGGTGACATATTTTTGGTCCTCTTACTATGTTTTTTTAAATTTGGGGTATACGTTTAAATTGAGTCTCTATTATGGTTTCTTTAAAATGTTTCCATGCAGCTTCCAGGATTTCAATTTTGGCACTGTACCTTTTAATTTCTGTTTAACTAACCTCCTCATTTTAGTGTAGTTCCCTTTCTGAAATTAAATGCTACCATGTTGGGCTCCTTCGGTGTTTCCCTCCTACAGGGATATTAAATTTTATTATGTTATGGTCACTATTATCAAGTGGCTCAGCTATATTCACCTCTTGGACCAGATCATAGAATCATAGAATAATAGAATATTAGAGTTGGAAGAGACCTCAGGAGGTCATTTAGTCCAACCCCCTGCGCAAAGCAGGACTAACCTCAGCTAAATCATCCCAGCCAGGGCTTTGTCAAGCCACAGCTTAAAAACCTCTAAAGATGGAGATTCCACCACCTCCCTAGGTAACCCATTCCAGTGTTTCACCACCCTCATAGTGAAAAACGTTTTCCTAATGTCCAACCTAGACCTCCCCCACTGCAACTTAAGACTTGTTCTGTCACCTACTACCACTGAGAACAGCCTAGCTCCATCCTCCCTGGAACCTCCTTTCAGGTAGTTAAAGGCTACTATCAAATCCCCCCTCATTCTTCTCTTCTGCAGACTAAACAAGCCTCATTCCCTCAGCCTCTCCTCATAAGTCTTGTGCTCCAGCCCCCTAATCATTTTTGTTGCCCTCCGCTGGACTCTCTCCAACTTGTCCACATCCTTTTTGTAGTGGGGGGCCCAAAACTGAACACAATACTCCAAATGCTGCCTCACCAATGCCGAATAGAGGGGAATAATCACCTCTCTCAATCTGCTAGCAATGTTCCTGCTAATGCAGCCCAATATGCCATTAGCCTTCTTGGCAACCAGGGCACACTGCTGACTCATATCCAGCTTCTTATCCACTGTAACCCCTCAGGTCCTTTTCTGATGAACTGCTGCCTAGCCCATTGGTCCCAAGTCTATAGCTGTGCATGGAATTCTTCCATCCTAAGTGGAGGACTGTGCACTTGTCCTTGTTGAACCTCATCAGATTTCTTTTGGCCTAATCTTCGAATCTGTCTAGGTCCCTCTGTGTCCTATCCCTACCTTCCAGGGTAACTACCACTCCCCCTAGCTTAGTGTCATCTGCAAACTTACTGAGGGTGCAGTCTACCCCATCCTCCAGATAATTAATGAAGATGTTGAACACAACCGGCCCCAGGACCGACTGACCCCTGGGTCACTCAGCTTGTGACTGGCTGCCAGCTAGACATGGAGCCATTGATCGCTACCCATTGAGCCCGATGATCTAGCCTGTTTTCTATCCATTTTATAGACCATTCATCCAACCTATACTTATTTAACTTGCTGATAAGAATACTGTGGGAGACTGTATCAAAAGCTTTGCTAAAGTCAAGGTATATCATGTCCACCACTTTCCCCACATCCCCACATCCACATCATAGAAGGCAATCAAGTTGGTGAGGCATGACTTTCCCTTGGTGAATCCATGTTGACTCCATGGTGAATCCATGTTGACCTTCCTCTCTTCCAAGTGCCTTAAAATGGATTCCTTGTGGACTTGCTCCATGATTTTTCCAGGGATTGAGGTGAGGCTGACCGGTCTGTAGTTGCCTGGATCTTCTTTCCTCCCTTTCTTGAAGATGGGCACTATGTTTGCCTTTTTCCAATCATCAGGGACCTCCCTCAATTGCCACGAACTTTCAAAGATAATAGCCAATGGCTCTGAAATCACGTCAGTTAACTCCCTCAGCACCCTAGGATGCGTTGCATCTGGTCCCGTGGACTTGTGTATGTCCAATCTTTCTAAATAGTCCTGGATCTGTTCCTTCAGCACTGAGGGATGTTCACCTCCTCCCCATTCTGTGCTGCCCAGTGCAGTAGTCTGGGAGCTGACTTTGTCTGTGAAGACAGAGGCAAAAAAGGCATGGAGTACCTCAGCTTTTTCCACATCCTCTGTCACTAAGTTGCCTTCCCCATTTAATAAGGGCTCCACACTTTCCCTAATCTTCCTCTTGTTGGTAACATACCTGTAGAAACCCTTCTTGTTCCCTTTCACGTCCCTTGTTAGCTGCAACTCCAATTGCACTTTGGCCTTCCGGATTTCATTCCTGCATGTTTGAGCAGTATTTTTATAATCCTTCATCTCACCAAGCTTCCACTTCTTGTAAGCTTCTTTTTTATGTTTAAGCTCACCAAAGACTTCTTTGTTTAGCCAAGCTGGGCACCTACCATATTTGCTATTCTTTCTGCACGTCAGGATGGTTTGTTCCTGCGCCCTCAATAAGGTTTCTTTAAAATACAGCCAGCTCTCTTGGATTCCTTTCCCCATCATAGTAGCCTCCCAGTAGATCCTCTGGTTCACTTAGGACTAAATCAAGACTAAATCTCCTCTTGTGGGTTCCAGAGCTAGCTGTTCCAAGAAGGTGTCAAGAAACTTTATCTCTGCATCCTGTCCTGCAATGACATGTACCCAGTTAATAAGGGGATAGTTGAATTCCCCAAATAGTATTGAGTTTTTTATTTTTATAGCCTCTCTAATCTTCCTAAGCATTTCATAGTCACTATTACCATCCTGGTCAGATGGTCAGTAGTATATCTCCACTTCTATATTCTTATTATTAAAGCATGGAATTAGTATCCATAGAGATTCTATGGCACAGTTTGGTTCATTTAAGATTTTTATTTCATTTGACTCTATGCTTTCTTTCACATATATCACCCATCCCCCACCAGTAAAACCTATTCCATCCTTCCGATATATTTTGTATCCTGGTATTACTGTGCCCCATTGATTATCCTTTTCTATCAAGTTTATGTGATGCCTATTCTAACAATATCCACATTTAATACAAAGCACTCAAATTCACCCATCTTAGTATTTAGACATAAGCTAGAGGAGCCTCAGGGATGTTCTTAACTTTCACCGATAGATGACAGCTCCCAAGGAACAACCCTGCTAGACAGTATCTTCAGATTCCCATCTACTCCTTCTATTGACACATACCCTGCTTTTGTTTGCTCAGGATGGAATTTCCAATATGACAGCTTAGGCAGAAGGGGACCTTGCAAGGGGGCAAGGGTCTAGCCCATTATGTTTAGACTTTGTTTCAATAGTTAATTTAAATATCAGATACCTTTCTGTCACTCTTTTCCATGTTTTAAAAGATGCAGTATTGTGTTATTCTTACAAAAATTTCCACTGTTGTAACTTTTATAACACTTTTTAAATTGTTTTACCTTTTGTTGTAATATTTGATGATATATGAGACCTTTTTCAGCAATTGTCAACAATGGGAGGGTGGGAATGTGACTGTTATGTTAAGGAATGATGACATAACGAACATCAAACTACTTGCAAAGACAAAACAGCACTAGAAGGTTACAAAAATCCCATTAAAAGAAAAAAATTGCTGTAAATTTAAATTTCTGAATGGAGAGGACTATAAAATAAAAGATGTATAGATACAAATCCCAAATTATAAGAATAGAAATATACTAGTAAGATTGTATTACTGGTCTCCTGATCAGAAAAACAGTATAAAAAAAGAGCACAGAGACACCTACACCTATAGATACATCTGATAAATAGTTATAATGGATGACTTAAACTATGCACATACCAACTGGCCAAATTTTAAAATAAAAGAAGCAATTGGTTAAATTGCTTCTTGGAACAGCTATTACTAGAGTTCACAAAAGGAAAGGCTACATCTGACAGTCATAAATAGCATACAGGAGGTATGTAAAGTATGTAAATGTAAAGTAACAATTGCTCACTTGATAGTGAGCACAAAATTATGAAGTTCAATACACTTAGAGGATGAACTATGCAAAAGCTAGCACTGAAGGGTGTCAAAAAAGGAAGGAGCTAATCAAGGAAATCCTAGCATAAAAAAAGGTCTTGAAAATTACTAGACTCAGCATGGATCATGGGAGCAAAATAGTGGATAAAGGAGTATCTATCTATCTATCTATCTATCTTTAAGTGGCCATATGGTGATGAATAAAGTACTCTCATAGATTAGAAACTGGCTAAGACAAAACAAAGAGTATGAATAAATGTTCAATCTTCAACAAGAAAGGAGATTAATAGTGGGATGCCCCAAGTATCTATAGTTGTTGTTTAATATAATTATTTACTATAATTATTGATGATCTGGAAAAGAGGGTGAACAGTAAGGTGGCAAAAAAATAGTCATGTCTAAAGAAGGCTATGTGGAATGTCAAAGGAACTTAACATACTGAAGTAACTGGTCAGTATGAGGATAGATCAAATTCACTATTGACAAAAGAAAGGAAATGTACATTGGAAAGAGTAATCTAAACTATTCATACACATTGCATTTCTGAATTAACTATAACCATTTAGGAGCATAGAAACATAAAAATTACTATACAAAATGACACCAGTGGCTTCTTTACTCCAATTTCCTGTCTTCAGTAGCCAGTACAAAATATTTCAGAGGAAGGTACAAAGTAGGCAGTTAGGGAATTATGTTCCCATAGGGACAGTTTTTTCCCAACCCCCATCAGTTAGAAGTGAGCGTATGCTCAGAAGCATGAACACTTCTATCCTTTTTCAAACTCATTTGCTTTTTTATTTCTTACTATTGTAACTCTAGATGTTTTTGTTATCCATACACATTTCCAACTGTTTTTTGAATCTTGCTAAACTCTTGGCTCCAATCATAGAGTTGGAAGGGACGTCAGGAGGTCATCTAGTCCAACCCCCTGCTCAAAGCAGGACTAACCTCAGTTAAATAATCCCAGTGAGGGTTTTGTCAAACTGCAGCTTAAAAACTTCTAAAGATGGAGATTCCACCACCTCCCTAGGTAACCCATTCCAGTGCTTCACCACCCTCCTAGTGAAAAACTTTTTCCTAATGTCCAACCTAGACCTCCCCCCTGCAACTTGAGACCATTGCTCCTCGTTCTGTCATCTGCCACCACTGAGAACAGCCTATCTCCATCCTCCCTGGAAACCCCTTTCAGGTAGTTAAAAGCTGCTATCAAATCCCCCCTCATTCTTCTCTTCTGCAGCAATATCTTGTGACAATAAGCTCCATAGGCTAGTTGTGCATTGTTTGAAAAAGTATTTCCTTTTTCACTTTTAGTTTTCCTGCCTTTACATTTCTTTAAATGTCCATTTGTTCTTATATTAAAAAGGAAGAATAAAAGTACCTGATCTACCATCCCCATAATATTTATTGTATATACTGTTATTATGTCCCCTGTTATTCACCTCCTCAATAAAGTAAATCCCCCCAGTTTTTTCAGTCTTTCATTTCCAGGCCTCTGAACATTCTTGTTACATATTTCATATAAATTCATAGATCCCAAGGACAGAAGGGACCATTGTGATCATCTATCTGACCTCCTGTATAACACATGTCATAGAACTTCCCCAAAATAATTCCTAGGGCATAGCTTTTAGAAAAAGGATCTAAAAATCGATCTAAAAATTGTCAGGACTACCCAGCTGTTCACCAGTCAATGGGCCACAGTGGTGACTTCTCAGTGTCACCAGGAATGCTTTGGGCTCGTTGTCTGGTCCCATTTTGTCAGTTTCAGAGGGAGGTTTGGAGAAGGGCTGGGGTTAGCCACTCTCATTGGCAGGTTAGATGGCATGTTTTGGAATTGCAGCTCTAACCCCATCTGTTGCACCAGCTGTTGCTGCTGCTCCCTGCATTAAGTAGCCAGCTCCCTAACAAGCTGTTGCTGCTGCTGCTGTTTCTGCAGAACCTGTTGTTGTTGTTGCTGCATCACCAGCTGCTGCAATAACTGTGTTTCTTGTGGCTGTTGTTGATTCTCCATGATCCCCTTTAGCAACTTGTCAAGATCCATCTTTCCTTTTTATAAATGCCTCAAGGTTTCCTTTAGGCCTGAGATCCTGTTTCCCACATTCTTCACCAATTTTGTAGTGGGTCAGCCTGAGGGCCAGTTTGCCTAGTGACCAGGCAGTGGCCCCACAGTCCTTTCCAGCCTGGTCATTCTAGAATGGGCCCCAGTCAAGTTGTATGCAGCAGACGTCAATCCCTCCTGAGTTTCTCTTGCACTGCCCTTGGGGTTGTGTCATGCTGTAGGTAGAGGGGAGTCCTCCCACACCACTGGGTCCTGATCCAAAGCCCTAGATGGGCATTACAATACCTGGACCACTTGCTGGTCCACCCCAAGTTATATTCCACACTGGATCGCTTTCTACCAGACTGTTGCTCCTCTGGACATGATCACAAGCTCAGAAGTATCCATGTAGTCTCTCCATGGGACAATATCCTGCTCTTCACAGGCTTTCATGAGCTTCCAACTCTCAGGGAGAAGATGGGGAATCTGCATCACCGCTTCCAGAGTAACCTTAAAAATGCTTCAGCCCCTCCTCTGACAGCTCCAGTTTTGCCTGTAGTTCCTTGCCCCCTAGGCTACAAGTGCCCTTTTAAACTATCCCTCCACCTGGAGTATGCCCTGCAGCTGCTGGGGGCGAGGCCTCCCTAGCACAGTACTGCTCTGTGCATTGCCCTTGTTTAGTGTAAGGTCTGTAAACCCCATCACAGGCCCTTGTGGTCCCAGGTCCAATTCTGGTCATCCTACCTCAAAAAGGTATAGCAGAAACAAAGAAAGTTTAGAGATGAGCAACAAACATAACTAGAGGCAAAGAAACAGTATTGCTATAAAGTCTCACATTCTTATTACCATAAGTGAAGATCCAGGATGAAAACCTGACTCTACTGAAGTCAATTACAAAAATCCCATTGACTTCACTAAGACAAAGTCAAGCGCTAGTCCCTATGTGTATTCTATATGTGGATATGCATGCCACTGAAACTGGAAAATCTTACAAGTATTGTCTGTTGCTCTGTACCAACCTCCTGAATATCTTGTTCTCAGTATGGAGGATATAAAGGGAGGTGTGGACTGACTACCAATGTCTTTGTACGGCTGCCTGGTCTGAATCAGAATCTTCTGTGTCTGGAGCTATCCTTCCATCATCTTCATAGAATCACAGAAATGTAGGACAGGAAGGGACCTTGATACGTCATCTAGTCCCGTTCTCTGCACTGAGGCAGGACTAAGTATTATCTAGACCATCCCTGACAGGTGTTTTTGGATAACCTGTTCTTAAAAACCTCCAATGTTAAAAATTCCACAACCTCGCTAGATAATTTGTTCCAGTGTTTAACTATACTTACAATTAGGAAGTTTTCTCTAATGTCTAACTTACATGTTCCTTGCTGCAATTTAAGCCCATTACTTCTTGTCCTGTGCTCCTCTGAATATGAGCTCTGGAGTGGAGGCCAAATCAGACAAATCTGAAGACCCATTGTCTCAGGCTTCTCATGAAAGTAAGGGGCACTTTCACAGATATAAAAACATATCCCCTTCTAACCCTGTTTCCAGGAGAAGGGATCCTTCCCTGATTCCTTTCAAGTTGGGTGAATCTTCACATGCAGGTCTCTAGGACTTAGGTCTGCCTAAGCCTCCTGATCATGAAGGAAAAACACTCAGGAACAAAGCTTCAAGTAGCGACACTGGTGCCAACCATGGCCTCCAGCAAGCCATAGGACCAACATTTGCCAGTACCAAGCAAGAGATCAAGACAGGAGTCTGTCTCTCTGATAGTAGTTGCCCAACCCTTTAAGGATCCATTGACTTCTAAGTTTGTTGTGGCACCAAGTCTGGCAACTACGACTTCCTGTATACTGGAATGGTATGAGACATATACCCTGAAGGATCTATTTGCCCTCCCAGACTCACGGTCTCCTCTACTTGTGGGTGCAGTCCCTCTAGGGAACATGTTGATTCCAGAAAAGGATACCTCCTCAAGTAGAAGGAATTACTTCCCTAGTCCATCCACTAGCCTGAGTTTCCTGCCACTGGCACCAATGGAGCCAGAGTACCTTATCAGCTGAATCTGATGTCCAGGATGAAACATAACCTCCCAAATCCAGGATGATTAGCCCAGATAGGGTTTAAGAGTTTCTTGGACCTATTGCCCTCCAAGAGATTGCTGATACCTGATGTCTTGCCTCCATCCCCCAACCAGCCTTTGACTCTTCATACTAGCCTTATTGGGGTCCCTGGGATCCTTATACCCCAGATCTATGCACTCTATCAGAGTCACATCATCTGTTTCTCCCCAGACCACAGCAACCACTCCTCAGGAGTAAAGAGAGGATGAAAATAACGAGCTGGATCCACCAATACCAGAGATACCAACAGGCATATCATCTTCCTCACCCAATGAGACAATTGCCCCATCTTTACCATCCCCTCCCAACAACTATAGACAATATCAAGAATTATTACAGAGGGTGGCAGCGGAATTTCAGATTCCATTAGAAGAAGATATAAGCTCTCAGATATTCTGCAGTCCACTGGACCCAGTTGGGTAGCTCTCCCAGAAAATGAGGCCAGTATGGAATCAGCTAGAGTGGTGTAGCATACACCAGCAGCCTGTACCCCTATCCCTAAAAAGGGCTCTGAAACATTACTTTGTGCCTATAAAAAGGGCAGAAGTATTGCTCCCCTATCCTGCCCCCAGCTCCTTAGTAGTACAAGCAGCCACAAAAAATCCAGGCAGCAACACTCTAAAACCACCCATGTGGATAAGGAAGATAAATTCTTGGACCTTCTGGGGAGAGAGGTATTTACATCCACCAGCCTCCAGTTCAGAATCTCTTACTTGTCTATGAAGGTCAGGTATCCTGTAACAGTTATGTGGGATACTTCAAAAGAGAACACCTATAGGCACTAAGCTATGGAATGCTATCATTGGAGTACTGATGGGAAGTGAGGGAGAGTATCTACTTGATCCCTGTGTGGTTTAGATTTTAGTTGTAATCATTCACCTGTCCTAATACTACAAAATGGTTTAATGAAGAAGAATAGAAACAAAAAACTACTGAAGCATAAACAGTATGTACAGGGACAACTATTGATTGAGAGGTGCTAAGCTTCTTTTTCCACTTTATTTTCCCACTCCCATTGTTGTATCTAGTTTTATGCTATTGAACATTAATTTCTTTGTTCAAAATGTTCAGAACTGAGTTCTGCAAATTATTTTTTCCCCAAATGTTTTGGGAGGAAACCGAACCTGAATCAGAACCAACACCTAGCTGAGATCACCTGCACTTCTGTAGTTCGATGGGGTCCCAGCTCTAAATGTGAGAAAACTGAAATTGGGACACACATGGTCTAAAAAGCAAAATTCTAGCCTTCATCCCACAATACCACAACCCTGTCTATAACCTATCTAATAAACCTGTAACTTCTTGGTCAAAAAAAGAGTGCTGTTCTTTCAAAGGAAGTGTTAAGTCACTGGAGCACCATATTTCCCCTTTCATCCTAGCTTCCCCAGCTTCTACTTCATAAATATTGTTGTGCTAAAATGCCTACTTAATCTATAGCCTTATATTAAGGCTATGACCGTGTTCAGCCAAAAAGACATATGGGAGTCACAGTACAACAAGCCTTTCTTCAAACTTAAATACACAAGAGTTTTGGCTATCTTGTTTCCAATCAAATCTACTGTGTACCCCTAATCGGTACAATCAGAGCAAAACAACTCTCTTACATCTTTTTTCTTTTTTCTTTTAAAGCTGAAAGTCATGAGAGACTTCTTCAGTACATTGATACAAAACACAAATTTATTTGGATGATTGCTTCTGCTTTGTGTCTTGTTTAATGTATACGACTATGAAGTTATTTGTATATTTATCTTTGAAGTTATTTTTAAACATAACATGCAAAATTACATAGAGTTTTTTCTCAGATCTGTCAATGAATATGGAAGAATATGATAGTCAACTGTTTCCTGTTGAACCATTCACAATGAGTAATTCAAAGATTATATACACTCTGGATTGCAAGGAACATTCCAAGCAATATCTATTAGAGTTTAATATGAATTGATTGATACTATTATATCATGTTTCATAAAGTCTTTCTTTCAACTGTCTATTAATTTGAGAAATTCATCTAGCTTCCATGTTAGATAAGAAAAACAAAAACATTGTGCATTATTCTAACACGCTGCCCTGTCATTTAAAAATGGTGGTGAAGATTGTTCTTTGTGCAACACAAATCTAATAACCTCTGTGTATTTGTATATATAGGCAGCAACCTAACCACAGAAAATGATATCAGATATCCACAGCACATTTATTTAGCCCATATGATCATATATTTGCCCTTTCAAAGTGATTGTTTAGCATTATGCAGACAAAATGAGTGAATCTTATCATTTAATTTAAGAATGTTTCACCATTATTATAAAAGAATTATTTGAAAGCATAACAGTAAAAATATTGCATGTTAAGGGCAACATAAATTAGTATTGCCTATAGTGGGTTGTCCAACAAAGAATCAAGCATAAAAAATACATGCGTACCTATATTTCTGTTCATCCGTTAGGCTAACGGTTAGGCAACCTGAAAGACTCATGCTAGGCAGATGCAGAACTGGGATGTTGCTTCTGAAACAATAATTCAATGCATTTAAAAAGGTCTCTCCTAATAAATAAAACCATCAGACAATAAAGTGTAACAAAAAGAAACTAACTTTTTTATTTTGTACGTATTTTCTTACCCTCCTTCAATTTCCTCAACGTATCCTAGACACTAACTATGTGAGTAAAAACGGGGCACAAACCAGTCTGCTGACTTTCTAATTGCACGTGAAGCAGTTTGCATTGTTCCAAGAACACTAAAGAAAACTGTTGACACCACACTTGATGAAAGTGAAAGCTTGACCTCTATCAGAAGACCCTAGTACTACCATCCATTTACTGGAGATAACTGCAGGAGTAAAGCATGACACAGTATATCAGCAGCATGGCAATTCGTTCACAAGTTCAAACAAAGAAAGAGGGTTTTTTTTTACATTCTGGATAATAATTTATCTTGGTTTTGGCATCTTGTTGAACTGTAGCTTGGTAAACCACAGTTAATGCTGAACTTAACTTGTTGTGCAAAATTAAGCACTTGGGACTTTTTCAAGGGGAAAAGGCAGTATGCCGCATTTATTGACAAAAACTAAAGTAATAACTAACTTAAACCTACACACACACACACATACACGTGCCCAAACGTACCAGAAAGCGTTCTATAGTTATATATAGCTACCAGTCCTGGTCGTGACTTGAGATCGTAGCTAGGGTCCGTTGCTGGAGTTCGTGGCTTGTGGCAGCTACCTGGCCAGGGAAGCTGGGCACGAGGAAAGCAGGGTCCTTGTTGGGCGCGCACCAACGCTCTTCTTTAGATGATGTGTAGAACGCTGTTTTTCCCCAAAGCCTTGAAATCTCACCCAGTCTTTTATAGGTTTTTCAGTTCTGCTGTGTCACGTCGCTTCTCTGTGACCGTTGATTACTGGTACAATAGCAGACGTGACTTTCAGCTTGTTCTTTGATGTCTTTGATTAAGTTTGATTAAGTTTTTCTGGGGTGGATCCTTCTTTGCTTTTTGGGGCTGTGTTCACACTCTTCAGCCTAGGATGGACTTCACACTTCATCAGGACAACTTCATCAGGACAACTTCATCAGGACAAGCTGGCAGTTTGGGTCTGACTCACACACACATACACCCTCCATTCATACCTTGTTCAGTTAACTATCTTATTCATCTAAAGGTTTAGAAAGGTTTGACACAAGATGGAGTACATAGGGTCAAAATGGAGTTTTTACACAAGATGGAGTACATAGGTCAAAATGGGGTTTTATATTCACAATATGGAGTATGACTGAGAGAAGTTCAAATGTTACATGATTTCAATAATAACCACATAGAGGTTGACACAAATAAGGGTATGAATTAAAAGCTATGAATTAATCTACAGGGTTACAATTACAATTAAAAGCTCTGAATTAAGCTACAGGGTTACAATTACAATTAAAAGCTCTGAATTAAGCTACAGGTTTACAATTACAATTTTATTCCTACAAACTATGATCCAGGATTTTACATCTAATGCATTGTATTATAGACTGGCCATTCATTAAGTTTCTAAATTCAGGCAATAGACTTTACTATGGAAAATGGTTAACAAATTAATTTTTTAGGTTAATTTGATAATATACACACCTGAATAATATTTATCAAGGCAAATTTTTAAAATATATTTCAATGTAAGCACTTTAGCTTACAGCAAAACAGAAACCATGGTGCTTAAGTAAACTTTTCCACAGGTTTATCGTAAGGCTTTCTTTTTATCTGAGATTTGACCGGAAGAAGGGAAAAATTCAGATGAATTCAAAACTTAATCAGCCCAGAGCCCAGGGTTGGAATTGCTTTCTACTAATCAGGTACTTGATTCACCATTCTTTGCACTTCCAGAACTCCCATTTACTTAAATGGGAATTTTAGGCATGATAGAAATTCCAAATCAGATGCAGGTTTGTTTCTTCCAGGCCTCACAATTGTAATAAAACTGTATCATTCCATGTAAACTAGTACTGGTGAATGATTATCTAACATTAACAAGTGATGTAGTCACTTCTTTGAAGCAGACAGGAAAATCCTGTTTTGAAGTGTAAACATCAACAGAAAATGTTTTAAAAGTTGAAGTTATTCTACCAAAATCATATCCTTGATATTCTTGTAATTTTTACAATTTGAATTAGAGGTAAAAAATACTGTTGCAAAGATTTGCTGAACCATTTCTATATTTAAATTTTCATCAAAGTATTAAAAAGAAATCTGCATTTCATTCGAGTGTGAGCACTGTGCACAGTGTCATCTCTAATGGAAAAGTCAGGTCATTTACTCAGGTAAGATGCACTTACTGCTGAAAAAAACATGATGCTTTGTCTCTTTTTATTACAGATTATTCTGTTAATGCTAAATAATTAAGTTATTTAGAACCTAGGAACCTGTGACATTACCAAAGTAAACAGAGATGGTAATAGGAAAGGATTTGGAATTCTTTTGCTTAGATTTTTACGATCCCTAAAGATTTCACAAAAGATGTTAACGTTAAAAAGACATCAGAAAATCATTTTCAAAGCTCTTAGAGCTTCATTTGACTAAAAGTAGAAACAATTTTGATTATTTTCAAAGTAGACTATGGTAGTAGAAGAGAAACACATGATTTCATTACACAGCAACATAAATTTCCAGTTGTTTTGCAGCCAGGAAAACTGAAGAGGTTATTTCATTCTACACATTTATAAAAGTATTGGAGAAAATCAGACTCTGCAATTTACATACAAAAGTTTAGTGTTATCATAGAATCACAGGAGTAAGATGAAAGAGACTGATAAGGTCATCCAGTCCACTCCTTGCTGGTTCAGGCTGTATTGTTCCCTCCAACACATTTTCTAGTCCTTTGTCCACCTAATTTTAAATATTCCAAGAGATAATACCCACTTCCTTTGGGAAACTGTTCCACCAACTGAAGCATCTCACTACCAGCTCATTTTTCAAACTGTCTTTTTGTTTTTCTTACTTTCATCCCATTATGTCTAATTATACCACCCTAAATTTTTTAGTGTTAAAATCCTTTAACTTGCATACACTATTAACTGATTTCTCCCCTGGCTCACTCCTTTTCCAGTCATCTCATAGCCAAATTGAACATACTTAGCTTTTTTACTCTTTACTTAGAAATCAATTTCACTCCTTCCACCCTCTCAGCTTGATAATTGTTGCTATTCTATCTCAGAACTGCCTCCAATATCTTTTTACTAATGTGAAATCCAGAATTTAATACAATATTTCAACTATGCTCACCAAAGTAAGATAGAGAAAGACTGCTTCAAGACAGAAAACAAACTATCAGAATAAAAGGTACATTTTCAACGTGGAAAAAGATCAACAATGCTATTCCTCAAGGGTCCACACTAGGATGTTGTGTATTTGGCTTTGGCTGTGTTGGGAGAACCTCTGACCACAACCTATGCTTTAGGTCCTTGTCCTTCCACACTACTGAAGGCCAGTGGGGAAGTAATGGGCCTTCTGCAAGCGGAGATTGTCAGTGCCTTCTTTTTGAGAAGGACAGGGTACTCTAAGAGAAACTTGCGTTTAGCCTCTGCTCCAAAACCCATTTATTGATCCAGACTTTCTGTTCAATTATTGACCAGTGTTCCATTTTCAGATAAATTATGGAGAAGATTGTAATGAGACAACTTTCACAGTTTCTGGATATTTCCTATTTTCTTTATATTTGGCAATTAGGATTCTGATCTGGGTATGGAAAAGAGACTACTCTCACTGCTTTGAGTGAAGATCTTCTCTTAGTTATGGATAAAGATCATGGGTAAAAATTTTTAAAATACCTTTTAGGATCCTGAATTTCATTTTCAAATTTGACATAGGCACTTAGAGCCACTTGAGTTCCTAAAGGTGCAGATAGGACCCTAACAGGGTTTTCAACAGTACCTAAGCATCTAATTCCCATTGATTTTGCAGATAAGATTTAGGAACCTAAACTGGTCCTAAATCCTAGAACTGGTCAAATATTTTTCATTAAGGTTTTTATTTTCTCTCTATCTATATGTGTCAAAAAATGCCAAAACAGAAATGTTTCAATTTCAATAAAAATATCCTCATATCCAGGAGAGAATTGCTGGTTATAGCGAGAGCTCAGCCAACCCCAGAACAACCAGTAGCTGGGTGGTTTGGGCAATCATCTGTGATTTGGAAAAAACAAACAAATCTAGGTTCGCCTCACTACTCCAAACAGGGATTTGAGACTGAGCTTCCCAGCATACTAGGTGGAGACTATTGGCTGTCCTGCAATGATGTGGTCTAGCGCTTCCATGAAAATTTTTGAAATGACTCATTTTTGTTCTGGATAAACACAACACCAATTTTTGAAACCTCAAAAATTTTCATGAAATGGAATTGCTGTTTTCCAGCCAGCACTACTCCTAATTCACTTAAGCTCTTTTGAAATTGTTAACATTTTAAAATATCAATTCCATCAGCTTCTTTTGACATCATAGATCACAATTTGATGTCAACAGATTTTGGTGCATGAGGATGCTTTTCTATAGCTTTTTTCCTTTCTCATCAAGAGAGTCTAAACCAGAGGGTAGCACTGAGCAATTGCCAGCCTGTTGTCATAACTAGACGTGAGTGAGCTGACCTCTATCTTGAGAAAATAGAAGGTGAGATGGTAGGTTGGAGAAAACAACTGGAGAATTTGGCTGAGGTTATATTGGCCCTTCTTTGACAGCATACATTCATCAGTAAGTAACCAAACATGACCTGGGAGTTCAGTTCCCAACTGTTTTTACATGATCAAATAGCAACAGTGACCAAAACTACTTTTTTCTATCTATATCTAGTCAAGCTGTCGCAACCTTTCCCCTCAGATGCACACCACAGTTCATGCCTCTATCATCTATAGACTGGACTACGCATTTCACTTTATCTGGGGCCACAACTTAAACCCATCCACAGGGGAAAGCTAATACATAAATCAGCAATTTACTTACTGAGTGAATGGCTACACTGCAATACCTGTAGAACTGCTGCAGCTGGTCCAGGTCAGCTGATTCATGCTCATGGGGCTAAAAGTTGCAGTGTAGATGTTGGGGCTCAGGCTGGAGCTCGGGCTTTGAAACCCGCAAAGCCTGGGCTCCAGCCTGACCCCAAACATCTACACTCTAATTTTTAGCCCTGTAGCATGAGGGTTCAATTGACCTGGGCTCTGATATTCTGTGCACTGGGTTTGTTATTGCAGTGTTGACTTACCCAAAGTGGTCACTGTGAACATAAGCACAGTATTCCAGAATCTGCCCTGGCTATCCTTTGGATGCTGAGTGGAGTTTAAGGTGCCGATAGTAACCTATGCAGCTCTAACCTCTCTGGGACTCTCCTACCTGACAGATCACCTGTCTTCCCACACCACACTGCTGTACCTCAGATCAGTGGAGACCTTCCATTTAAAAGAGGAGTCTGCTGGCAAAATTTTCTCAGTGAAGATGTTTTGACTTTGAAATTTACTTCCTCCCTTGGTCCAAAATAACCGGACCCTGTTGACTTCTGGGCATCCTGTAAAGTCCACCTGTTTGAGGTGATTGTGGGAGGGAAGGGATATTTGGCTTTGCTTGCTGGGAGGTTTATTTTCAGTATATGAGTTGACTCGTGATTGTTACAGGAGATGAAACAAGAAATATGCTGCTGATTTGGTTTTGTTATTATTTTTGCATTGTGTACATAATTTGTATCAATGGTACCTAGAGATATGGGAGCTCTTTTAAATTCAGAAAAATAAATAAAAAATACATATATTTATCAATGATTTGGAAAAGTGGGGAACACTGAGGTGGCAAATCTGCAGATGCCACAAAATAATTTAGATTAGTCAAAGATCAAAAAGATCATGTGGAATTCCAGCAGTGTTTAACAAGAATGGGGAATTGGCCATTCTGATGACAGATTAAATCCAATGTTAACAAATGCAAGGTAACGTACACTGGAAAATAATAAAGCCAGAACGATCTAAACTGCTCTTTTACCTTGATGCATTCTAAATTAATTGTAGTCACTAGAAGAAAAACCTAGGTGTCATTGTGGACAACTCAGATAAAACATCTACTAAATGTACAACCAACAAAGCCTTCAAAATAATCAAGTGTATAAAAAAGGACTTGAAATAATACTGAAACTTGTGTACTGCTATTATGCAATGCGATTCATCAAGTTTTATAACCACTTAGTTTCGTTAATATTACTCTTGTCCTCCCTTCCCTTTCCCTCCTATTATTTGTGAACACCAAATTTTAATGTCTGTTCTTGAAATTAACTTGTAATATCTTCAGGAGAAGGACTATGTCTTACTACAAGTTTGTACAATAATTTATACAAAGGGGTTGGATACTGAATGGGCCGTTTGGATAATTATTAATTAAAATAATTATTAATAAATAATTATTTATATTAATAATAATAAATACACATTAAATAATTATTTGAATATTATTATATTATTAAATAGTAATGAATTATTATTAAATAAAAATGATTATTAATAAATAAGAATTCAACCCAATGTTACGCCTTCATCTTGAATAGTGTGCTTAGTTCTGGTCACCTATCTCAGAAAAGATATAGCAGAAACGTAAGGAGTTCACAGAAGGGAAATGTACAATATAATAATTAATAATAAAAAAACAAATAAACTTTCATGTGGAGATTTAAAAGATTAGGGTTATTTAGTTTAGAGGAAAACGTAAGATATAAATAAAATAATGAGTGGTAAAGAGAAGGTAAATAATGAGTTCTTATTCACCATAGCACAGCAGAAGACCAAAGAGACGCTCAATAAAATTGAAAGAAAACCAATTTAAAAATGATACAAGGACTTTTTCCCCCTGTAATGCATAGATAACCTGGGGAATTCAGTGCTACAAAATATCACCGAGTCCAGAAGCTTAGCAGGATATATATTTTTTTTAATTAGACACATTTCACAATAAGGATATCCCCAATAAGAAGTAGACAGAATAAACACACATAATGGATATAAACTTTTATTCTTCAGGGTATAAACCAAACACTGCCTAAAGGATATTAAATGAAATCTTTCCCTATGGGCACATTATTCCATGATTATCCACTACAGATATTGGCTTCTGTCATAGACAAGTTACTGGATTGGTTGGAGTGCTGGTCTGATCTGGTATGGCATTTCCTATGTTTCTTTATTGTTAAGCTTCTGTACATACAGCTCAAAATTGCATCCGACTTTGTTGCTATCTTATTACACAGCATAGTTGTGTCTAATTTGCTGTAAACCACCACCTAAGATCTCCTGTAAGCATCCTTGCTTCTCTGTTTCTCCTTCCAATTTATTATCAAATTATTTTTCCAGAGATGAGTTAATTTAATTTTGCCATTATGTGTCTTGGAAGAATTCTTTTTAAACACTGTTCTGTAAACTGAATCTGAACATTCTAAAACCAGCATACTCTCTGATTATCTGACGTCACTGCTAGCAAAATGGCAATATGTGCCTTCTTAAGATAGAGGTTTAAACTTTTCATTGAAAGGTTAAAAGACTTGAGTCACAATTAAATGCTTCTCTTATTTTGCTAATTTATATAAAAGATTTATTTGTTCATATTTCCTAAAGTATAAGATTGGGAATATTGAATTCATAACACCTGTCTTCTGCTGGTTTGAATATCAGAAATCTGTTTATTATTTTTTCCTTCAGTCTGTTGACAAAAGTCTGAGGAATCGTTTTCACTCAACTGGGCAGTTATGATAGTTTGAAAAAGTGCCTATAAACCTGCTTTGTTCTCAAACTATAATGTCACTCATTACAATAGGAGGTTCTGTCAAGTCCCTAGTTAACATCTCATGCACCTGAAGTTTAAGTGTAAATATCTATTAAAATTATTGGTCCTGTTGTAGAAAGCATTTCTATATCAGCATAGACGACCCTGACAATGTGGCCACGTGGGGGCCAAACAGAAAGTGATTTGTTCAAAACATTTATCTAAACAGCTACCTGCCATATACCTTATGAAGAGCAAAACAAGTTTAAACATTAATAGCTAAATCTTCACATCTAATCTGTGGGGCGGAAGACAGATAAACAGTTCAAATTAAAGAATATCTTGGATATCATGCAGAAATGTTACTATACAGGATGTTTCCATTCTCTAAAGACAGGTTTATTTTGGCTTCACATTACCTCCAGGATGGAGCAAGCAGATTTTTTAAATGGGGTATGCTGTGCCAAAAAGGAGTGATTTTAGTCCAACACACCTCAAGCATTGATTTTACTATCCTTACTGTGTGTGAAATAAAGACTAATTCACAGTTATTTCTCCCATTAAGCATAATTAAGGACACACATCAGCCTCCTCAGATGTGGAGTCATTGGGCAGATGAATTGAGGTAAATATATATAGGTTAATGAAAAAGTCTTCATGCAAGTCTTCTTAGCATTCAATAACGTAATAGAGATATTTTTCTTATTATTATTCTCCTTTATGCCGCTTTTCCCAGTGAGGGTCCTGGCTGCAGCATGGAGAGCAGGGAGGACCAGGCCTTCCTTTCTTCCGCAACAGGTTCTAGCTCCTCCTGGAGAATTCCCAGGCATTCCCAGGAGATATAATCCCTCGAGCATGTCCTAGGTCAGCCTCAGGGCCTCCTCCTAATGAGAGGTGCCCAGTATAGTTCCAAACGGTACCCAAACCACCTCAGCCAACTTCTCTCAATCCAGAGGGCTCTACTCCGAGGCTCTCCCAAATATCTGAGAGAGTAGAATAGAGATCTGAGAGATGAATTCCGATATCAGTAATTCTTTCGTGCTTCTTTATGTGCAAGTGACAAGAGCACTGTTTCATCAATACTCACCTAGCTCACTTTTTCAATGGATAGCCATTTTTGCCTTTCTTTTTACTTATTTTCTTCCTGAAATGATTCATTATTTACACTGCAAGCTTCTCAGGGCAGGGACTATCTCTTGCTCTATGTTTGTACAGTGCTTGGCACAAAAGCGTCCTGGTCTCAATTTAGGAACTGCAATAAATAGTAAAACTAAACAGTGATAATAGTTTTTTTGTGTGTGTCTATTTTCATCATTGTAGTTAATTTTAAAGGAACAATTGGCTTATTTGGTCTGAAGAAAAGGAACCATAGCAAGATGACTGATGGTTAAAAAAAAAAAAGGGGGATATCTTTATGGGATATCTTTGAAGGGTTTCTTTTTGGAAGAGTGAAGTGCTCATATGATAGCAGCTGCAAAGGAGAAGTTTTTTGGTTGGAAAGGAAGAAAATAAGAAAAAGAAGACTAAAAAAGCCTGTATAAGGAAAAGTTGAGAAAGGTGAGAACTGATGAAAAATGTGGGGGTTTTGAAGGTTACAGCAGTGTTTTTACATCAGTGAACCTGAAGAAAGCCTCAAGTAAAACTCCACTTTCTTAAATCAGATTGGAAAAGAGACATTTTCAGTCCTGAAAGACTTATGTTTCTTTCAAGAATTTTGTACAATGGACTAGAGGACCATTTCACTTTAGAAAACAAAGAGATGGAGAAAGTATATTGAAATTTTGTCTAGTCTGAGAAGCTATGCATTTCTTGTTTTTTTAGTTACTATTGGCAAAGCCCTCAGAGATCATTTTCTATTTGGAATCACAAATCCAGAATTAAGGGACTGATCGATTAATACTGTTTACAAACAGAATCCAGTTGGGAAGGGACAATGGCTATGCAGGAGTTGAGTCCAGCCAGAGAAGTGGGGCAGTCCACATGCAAGGAAGACAGTCCACATGCAAGGAAGACAAGAGTCGCAACACCAAGGAAGACATCAACAGGAGAAGGGACCTGTGTTTTCATTCCTTGGGAGCATCACATCAACCAGATGATTTTTTTTTCCTTTTTCTTTTAAATAAGATGAATTGCTGGAGTTGGGATAAGATAAGTTATGTAACTTGTGCCACAGTTCAGGAAACTGCACCTGTATTTCCCCTCTACAGTCTAGCAAGGGCACCCATTCTAGGCTTACAGCACCCCAGCTATTGTCTCATTTGGGTGAAGACCCACATCTCTCTCCCTTCTGATCAGGGTATTTCCAGGCTGAACAGTTCTCTGTCTATTCTGCGACCTCCCAAGAAAAGACAGTCTACCTAAGCAGGCTTATTTTGCCATCTCTTCAGAGATTGTTAACAGTGTAAATTACCTAAATTAATCTACCACACAGAAGCGAGCATATTTTATTCTTAAGGTAAATCACTGCAAAGAAAACATTAAAAGCAGTAAAAGAACCTACTCACATACTAATAAGCTTACCGGAGATCACTCTTACTCCAACATGGGTGCTAGCAGGTGAACAGCCCTTCAAACCCCCAAGTGTTTTCCTGTGATTTCAAGTTCATAACACCCTTTGATCAGAACAAGAACCCAAGTCGTAGGAGACATGAGTGGGCTGAAGAACTTCTAATCCTTCCCTAAGGATTGAGGCACCCACTTTGAGCAGAGGTCCTCTCCATTTGCTGGATCAGAAAAATGGCAGTGAGTCAGATTACCACCAGAAACCCTTTCTTTGTCTGTTGGTACCTGGAGAATCCAGTTTGAACTAGTATATGTGAACCTCTTCAGGGGATGCAAATGGAGATATTACAGCCCGCATGAATTTGGGTAATCACTCACCACTGTTCTCAGTTCCTGGAGGAGCTGTATTTACCCTTCCCATGGAAAACATACAATCCCTGGCCCATGAGGATACATAACCATTCATTTACTACAATGGACTCCAAAGATATTAAACTTAATTCAGTAAGGTTTCTTCAAGAGATTGCCCTATTTGTCACAGTTTGTATTTGACATGCACCACAGTAAAGAAAGGAATTCAGTGAAAGGAAGTAAATTTCACTTGAGAGAATTAAACTGCAAACCAGAAATCTAAATGTCACATCTAGTAAAAAAAATTAAATTGCAAGTATTTTCCAAATTTTGAAATTGTTTCCATTTCAGAATTTAAAAAGGACCCATTTTCAAATGTCTGCGAAAAATATTTTTATTAAAACTTATTACGTTATAGAAATGATCATAAAATGTTTATTTTACTGAAAACCTACATTTCACAAAATGAAAAATGTTGATAATGGTTTTGTTATCATTTCTGCTAAATTAAAATGTCACCAAAAATGTTACTTTTATAAAAATGAAGTTTTTCATAAAATTTTTCATTTTTAAAAAGAAGCTATTTTTCAAATAAAATCTTAAAATTGCTAAAATTCTAGGGAATATTAAAGAGATGTGATACAAAAATGGTGCCTGTGTATAAAAAGGAGGCTGATAATTTATACCACTTCACAGAAATGTTTATAATGCAGAATTGTCAGTACTCAGTTGCTCTTTATTGGGTTAATATAGATCTAAATCACATTAAAATATGTTAAAAGAATGTTATTAAGGTTGCAAACTGAAGCACTCAAAGGTTAGTGATTAAGGCCAACATTTTTTAAAGCAATCACTAATTCGAAATGCCTCAGCGACTGGATGCTCGACTTTAAATATCTAGGTCCTGATTTTTCAGAGGTGGAACCCATAGTTCCCTGTGCCATTAGTGGGTTTTGTCACTGCCCAGGACTTATGAAAATCAGGCCCCAGGTGTTTCAGGTTTTGTACAAGCAGAAAATGAGGAGCACACAATTCGGAAAATGTTGGTCTAAGACTGAAATCAGTTCTTGCACAGGTACGTGGGAGAGTGAGGGATGCAAGAAGAAGCTTTTCGTGTGGCCTTCCCAAGGGCAGATGACACTATCAGTCCCTGTGAGTAGTAACTGCTAAGCCTTTCCTCCCTCAGGGACCAATTTACATGGAAAAGGGAAGGGTGGAGAGGAGATGAGACATGGAACAACCCCTGCCCCCTGCATTGCACCTGCTGGACTGGCACAAAGAAGGGAACAATCTGCAACATTTTAACAGGAAACTACCCTTGCCAAACAGATAAGGCATTTTTTCTAGCACTAGTAGAGTGAAAAGTTAATTTTGAATATTTTTAATACTGAAGTATTCAACTGGCTTAACCAGGGCAAGGTGATTAACTAGAATGTGAAAAGGTACAAGGAAAGGGAAGAAAAGCTTTGTAAGTGGTGTAATGAAGTTATCCATCATTCTGCCACATTGGTATCACTTTTGAACCTTAGAATAAAAACTGGCTGGCACTAGAGGTATGTTTTAACTTGCAGGTAAACAAATTAGTAACTCACTTAGGTGAATAACAAATTAGTAACTCACTTAGATCTTTTCTAAGGGAAAACTCTAGGGAAAATTACTTACTGGTAATTTAATTTGTCATAGCCTCCTTCATCTCCTGCTACCTCCCATCTAAAATACAGGACTGGAAAAATATCTTGGTTTTGTCTAAATAAAATATTAGACTCCTTTTAATGTCTAATGTGTGCCAATTACATTTCTGGCTGATGCAAAATAACTTGCATAGAACATTTAGGAAGAAAATCAGAAGGCAAATGAAAACAATCTACCTGAGAAAAACTAAGTACTGTCAAAAAGTACTGTTAAAACCCATCTCTCCAGATCTTGGCAATATCTCCTTTATCAGCAGCAGCAGCAGAAAAAGAAAGTTGTATCCTGACATGTTTCCTAATGATCTCAGGAATGTATACATCTCTTCTGCCAAAAGATCAAAGTAGCTGGTATAAAAATAGGTCTCTCTGTAGAGTCCCAGAGGGAAAGCAAGTGGAGGACTTCTGTCAGCAAGTGGCCACTCCCAATACCATCTTTCCTGTTGACATAGATCTTCCTTTTTTCACAGCAGTCCAAAACAAGCTGCCCCAGGTGGCAGCACATCCAGAAGAGTTCCAAGTGAATCACCTGGAGTTCCAGAATAATATAAGGTGAGAAATGTCTCCTCCAGTGACCAAAAACTGCAAACAGAACTGTTTGAAAAGGGCTCACTAACATGATATCTGTGGTGGGACACAGGCGCAAGAGGAAATGCCATAGTCAAGAACACCAGTTTCCTGAAGCCATCACTCAAGATCCTAGCTGAAACAAGGTCCTGGCTGAAATGGATTTAAGTAAGGAATCCTCCATAGATTACAGAGTGCCATCACAATAACAGAAACTCAGGAACAGGTCACTATAGGAGGGAAGGAATGTAGCCCCTGAGTACCTTAAAGCAATCCAGAAGAAAGAAGACCCAAGTCCCCCTGTAAACAAGAATTATTCCTATGGGAAGATGATCTGGTACACTCACAAAAGAACTTTCTTCAAAATGACCAAGTAGGATCTTAGAATCGCAGAGTTAGTAAGGACCATAAGGATCATTTAATCTAACTCTTTGGCAAGATGCAGGATTTTTTGTATCTAAACCAATCAAAACAGATGGCTATCCAGATGGTAGTATATGTCATAAGACTGTTATTGGCCCTTTATTTTGCCTGAGAAAGAAGATGGGAGTAGAATTGATCCTCATCAATAGGTTATCCACGTACGCAATTTGCTAACACTAGGATTTTGATGAAAACCTATAGGGATAATGCTAACCTGAATGGACAGGACTGTCACTGAAAGTTGGATGAGCCTGGTTTAATATTGATGAGACAAATGGATTGGTACCTGTGGGTATGTGTCCTTCAACTTAAACACAAAAAAATCCCACCTGCACAGAGTTTGTATAATGGACCCAGGAATCTTCATGTGGAAGTGAAACTCACATACCCTGTTCTTTGGAAGGTGGAGGTCTACAATGGATTGAAACTCTCATCTTCTTTCATATGAATAAATAACAAGACTAGAAGCCCCAACTCTGGTGAAATGGCCCATTTGGCTTGTAACTGATTGCAAAACCTAGGTTATGATGTTCAAGTGGGAAAAGGATGTTACTGAATGACCTTAAGGGTCAAAGATAGAATAAAATTTGTAATATAGCCTACCTTGCTGGCCTAAAGGGCCCAGATATCTATAGTAATGATCCATCCCTCCAAGGGAAAAAATATCACCATCTGATCAAGATGGGAGAGGTAAACACAAGAAGTGGGTCTGATGCTCCTTCAGAACTGTATGGTACCCAAGGGCTCGGTCTAGAAAGAAATCCTGTCAGCAAAGCCTGTGCTAACTGTGAAAGGCAGCAAGCTACCTATCCTGGCCAAGAGAGCCACACCTGTAGGAGATCCAAATGAAGCAGAGGAAAAGAACAAAAACGGAAAAGTTGTCTGTCTACCAAACTAGAAAGGATGAGGTTTCTGGAATTGTTTATGTCACTGAGGAAGCAGAGACTTCTTGGAGTCCAAAATTCTTTGGTCAACTTGTTGAGGTCCTCTTTGAACAATTTCTTGCTGTTGATGGTGTTGTGAATTTAATGATTTATAAGGGCATGTTCTTGGTTGATGGTGGGAAAATTTGTAAGCCCTAACTATTGTTATTGTTCAACATAGTGTCACGTGTAAAAGAAAAAAATTATAACACTGTGTGCAAAGATTTATAGTATCATATGCACTGCACTAAAGTGACAGGTGCAGACCCAGTGTGTTGAGTGCACAAGGTGGGAAAAAAAGGTTACCTGATTGGTTGGACTATTGGAATAAAAACTTTGGACAATCCATACAAAGTACTGTCCTCCCAGGTGGCAGCCTGTGATTTCCCAGTACTGTGGATCAAGAAAGAAGATCAAGAGGCCTTACCTGTTCCTGTGTTCCTGTCATCCAATCCCGTTATTCGGTCCTATCATCACTTGCCATGGTCTGCCTATCATCCGTTCCCATTGTCTGTTCCTGTCATTCGTCCTGTGTGGTCCTGATCCTGCGTCCATCCATTGAACTCCATGCGTTGTCCCTCTTCAGGAATGTCCTGAGGGCATGAGTCACAGAATTTCATCATCATTGTCTTTATCTTGCCTTTTCAGACACTGTGTGGGTTTGGGTCCCTGGGCTTTAGGCCCATTTGGTATCTGGTTTGTGGTTCCCTTGTTAATAAATTATTTGTTCATCTTATCGGCTTATGGTTCCCTTATGTGAGTCCATGGATGATAGATGTCGCTAGGGATGAACCTAAGAGGGTCCTTTAATAAATATTGGACCTGTTGCCATCAAGTAGGAGGGATTAGGCCCACTGGATCTGGCAGGTTGGTGGGGCCTGCTTTCTTACTTTTAGATTAATCTCCCCCTGCCCATCCAGTAATAATGGGATACTAGCAACTTTGAACCAGATACAGGTCTCTATATTCTAGGAATGGAGTCAAAAGTGGTGATACCTTAGAAGAGACATGTATCTGGTTCACCATCCAGCTAAGCTCTTAGAAGCCAAATATTCTCAGTATTATATGCATGACATGCATTTTGGCAAGTAGTGACTTTTAATAAACCTTTTTGAGATTATAAATGCATAAAGGCATTTGGTGTTAATTTTCTCGTGAGATATTTCACAAAGTAATTGCTCACATCTTTGAGGGATTAAAAAGTGCTGAAATTATAACTCGTTTTTCTTTTAGCTAAGGATTTTAAAGAAATAGAATAAATATTAGACAGTTTTTGCATAAGGCAATATAAAGGCAGCTAATAATGAACTTCAAAAAGTAAAAAATTGGCCTTACAGAAGTTACATGCATTAATTGCTGATCCAGATAAAATAAAAGCCAAAGTGTTCATTCCATAATACAAAGATGATCTACAGAGATTATGAAGATGCTAAATTATTTGGCAAAATTCATTCCATATCAAAAATTAATTATATGAAAATGACATTGGCTTAGAGAAAGCAGCCATAAATAGGCATTTGAGTCATTAAATGCAGATGTACAATATATCAGTTTTAAAATATTATGATTTAATTAAGCCAGTTGAATTACCAGTAGATTTATCTATCAAAAGATGAAGTGTATGCCTTAATGCAGGAAAGTAGGCATAAGAGCATAAGAACAGTCATTCTGGGTCAGACTATGGTCCATCATGCCCAGTACCCTTCTCTGACAAGGGTATACAAGAGCTTCATGAGGAGTGTACAAAAAAGGGCAGTTGGCAGTTGGAATGATCCACCTCTGTCTTCCACTCTCGACTTCTGGTAGTCAGAGATTTAGGAATGTCCTGAGCATGGTGTTGTGTCCTTCAGCAGACTGACATATAGCCATTGATGACCCTATCCTCCATTAAGTTATCCAATTGTTTTTTTACTCCACCATCACCGTGCTGCCCCTGTTCCCCTGGCCATCCCAATAGCTAGCCTGCTGCAACTGGGGAGCTGTTGCCTCCCACCCTTACTCTAACCAGGAAGCAGCCTCCTCTACTCCTCCAGGCAGTGAGAAGAGCCACCTCTTACCCCTTTTTGCCATCCTCTGCTCCGCACTAGCAGAGCCTCTCACTCCTTTCCTCACTCTAGATGCTGGCAGGTGACAATTAAGTGTGGAGAAAGTGAATATGGAAGTGTTATTTTCTCCTTCAATTAACTCATGAACTAGGGGTCACCTTATTACATTAATAGGCGGCAGGTTTAAGACAAATATAAGGAGGTACTTCTTCACACAATGCACAGTGAATTTGTGGAACCCATTGCCAGGGGAAGTTGTGAAGGCCAAAAGTATAACTGTGTTCCAAAAAGAATTAGATAAGTTCATGAAGGGTAGGCCCATCAGTGGCTATTAGCCAAGATGGTCAGGGATGCAACACCATGTTCTGGGTGTCCCTAAAACTCTGACTACTAGAAACTGAAACTGGACGACAAGGGGTGGATCACTCAATAATTGCCCTGTTCTGTTCACTCTCACTGATGCATCTGGTATTGGCCCCAGTCAGAAGACAGGATACTGGACTAGATGGACCAGGGTCTGACCAAGTATGACTGTCCTTATGATACTCACCATTGTAAAAAGTTTAGACAGCTTCTTTAGATGCCTAACTATGGACTTGGGAGTAAAACTGAGCTGATGATAACTGATCTGAGGACAACTCCTTTTCACAGAAACTTTCAGGGTTTTGAAAATTGGTTTTGTTCCACATTGGAACAAAAACATAATCTTTCAAATATTTTCACAAAACTGGAATTGTGTGCAAAATGTCCATTTTTTAATCAAAACTTGAGCTTTTTTCAATTTAGGTAGGCAAGTGTGTGTATGTAGCCTGCTGGTTAGGGCACTGAGCTGGTTCAAGTACCTGCTCTGCCTGATTCAGAGGAAAGTTTTTCAGCCCATTCCTTCTAATCAGATGTTTGATCTTGAGTCTCCCACTCCTGGGTCAGAGTCGCTCAGTCGCACTGTTGAAACCAACATAGCTCCATGAAACATTTTGAGTTTGACAAAATGAAATTTCCAACCAGCTGTACTTACTTAAAAGCCTAATGTTAGGTATGCCTGAGGCAATAATTTTCACATTTGGATATTTAAACTTAGGCATTTAAATCCATATTTAGGAATCTAAATAATTGGTATATTTATGGAGATGTTTAGCACCAGTTCTAATTAACCACCATGGAAGTTGTGGATGCTCAGCAGCTCTGGAAATCTCTTTTATGTTCCTAAACATGGATTTAGATGCCTAACATTAAGCCCAGTTTTGAAAATGTTGGCCTCAACAGTTAATGAAAGAATTAGGCAGGGTATGTCTACCCAACACAATCAGGCCAGCTCTGTACGGTTCATGCCTGTACACTCATTGTTTCCAAGCCAGTGCTTGAGCATCCAGACTGTTTTGGACACATGGGCATCACAGCCAGGCTGGTGAGGCCATGCTACACTACACACACCCAAGTCAGAATTTCGCATACCATCATATCTCAGGGTCCCTAGCACCCTTGCCTGCTGTAGATTGGTTCACAGTGAGTTGTGGGATAACTTGTCTGTCTGTCCTGCAGGAGTTGAATGAAAATGTTCTGGATGGTTTTAGCCCACCAGCACATTCAGCTGAGCCATTTTGTGTCTGCACACTCCCAGCAGCTAGAGCCATCAATGCTATAAGATATTCTCCACCTCACAGTCAGTTGTATTTCAGGAATCAGGAGGAGCATCTGTGAGATCATGGTGGACATTCCAGTGGCAGTTTCTGACCTGCTTTGAAGATGCATCTTGGAAGGGGAGGGATTAACTGAATTCTAACTTCAAACCAGCTGATACTGTTCATGCCTGCTGACTTAGCCACAAATTCCCCCTATATAGAATTGTGCTCCTGGAGCAGGGCCACAAGCACAGATTGGTGGGATCACATCATCAGGCAGACCTGGGCTGACCAGGAATAGGTCCCAAACTTTCACATGAAAGGTTTGTAATAGCTTGTCCCATCCCTCCAGCATCACGGCTCCCACATGAGGGAAGCCATGACAGGCCAGAAGTGGGTTATGATAGCCATCTGGAAGCCATCTGGAAGCTGGATATCCCAGGCTCTATGACTAACCAGTCTGGAGTCGGCAAATCATCTGTGGGGGTTGTTGTGGCCGAAATTTGTGAGGCAATGAGGACTATGATGTACCCAGAGATGGTGGGCTTTACAAATGTTGCTGAAATAATTGTTGGCTTTGACAGATTGGAATTTTCAAATTGCCTTGAAGCCATGATGGGACTCTTGTACTATTTTTCCCCTGTGCATGGAGCACATGAATACAAAAACCACAAGTAGACTGCTCCATTGTCATTCAGGCCTTGGTTGATCACAGGGGCAGATCGTGTACACTAATGTGGGATCCACTTGCAGGGTGCATGATACCAGGGTGTTCCTGAGATCAGGATTTTACTTTCATGGATAAGTTGGCACATTATTCCCACTGAATGACAATGTTATCAATGGAGTCACTATCTCCATTGACCCGCTTTCCCCTTGTTGAAACCTTACCCGGACTTCAGAGGACCTGAAAAAAGAATGTTCAACATACTCAGTAGCTGTCAGGTGTGGTGAAATGTGCATTTGACAGATTGAAATCCCTTTGGCACTGCTTTCAAAACAATTTGAATGCCAGTGTCATCAATGCAGTGGTGACCTACTGTGTTCTGTGCAATATCTGTGAGGAGGAGGGGGAACTTTTCTGCCAGGAGTGAACTCAGGACAGTTTTGGATTTCTGAACTGCTACACACAGCCAGGCAGTGTACCTGTCATGACAGACTCTGGATCCACATGCTTAACACAAATCAGGGATGCTTTGTGCATCCACATAATGAGTTTGCATGGTCCCATGCATGAATGAAATGAGATTTGAAGTTGTGCTATATATGGAAGTGGGGTAGCTGCTGGATTTTTTAAATATGTTGTTATTATGTATTATTATGAATTTTGTAAACACTTTCCTAAAATGTATGGAGCTGTGTTATAAATTGTATAAATACTGGCCAGGTATTTCAGCTCATAGTTTATGGATTACTGTGATGACAATTTGTATTATGAAATATATTGAAAATGAGTATATGAGGATATTTATGAAGTTTGTGCCACTTTTGACATTACATATAATAAAACTTGCTATTGCAGTATTGTGTGCAAATTCAACACATGTATTTACATACCAGTGTAAGAACCAGATAGACAGACCAGCTGCCATCCAAACCTACAACACAGTAACCAAACTCAGTGCCAAAATAGTGAAAGGTTCATGCTGCTAAATGGCATGGCTAACTACTCCTGGGTAGCCACTGTCCTTCTGTTCTCCTTGGCCTTTCTGATGTATTTTATACATGCAGGCCACAACTAGACTGGAGTGGATGAATGCACAAGGTACATTTGTCTGTACCATGTACCACTACTCATTGCTCTGACTGTCCCTCTAGCAGGATTTGCAGGACCCAGTCCAAAGGGGTTCCTGACCTGAGTCAGACTGATTTCAGTGAGGCGGGGAGAGGGCTTTGGGCTTAAATCTGAGTCAGAGCCCAGGCTTAGTGCTGTGTAGACAGACCCACAGGCTCCTGAAAAGACACTAGTGCCAGAAAGCCAACTCCCTCCAAACTGGCTAACAACAACTATCATGGTCTGTCATTCAAACACTGTCCTCTGTCTTCCAACTAATGAGGTCTAACAAATCTGCCCTATTGGAGGAGCTTTAATAACATGCCTGTGATTAATGTATGAACACCCTTGATACACTATGCAGTCAAAAAAGATTATAGATATAGACCAAAATTTCCAGTCCTGGGTAGGAACATGGGAATTGCCATTCTGGCTTAGACTAGGATTCATCTAGTCAAGTATCCTACTCCTAACAGTGGTCTGTACCAGCTGCTTCAGAGGAAAGTGAAAAACCTCTACAGCGTCATGCAATATCTTTGGGGACTATATTGTATTAAGTGTAGGAATGGTCTATGTAACACTGTGGACTAGGGATTCTATGCAACTCCAGTGTGGAGGGTTTGCACAGCTCCACCAGGAACAAAAAAAAGACGGGAGTGATTAAAGTGAATCACTCAGGTTGTAAACACCTCCACTCCAGAGAGACTCCTGGGGAGGCTCACAAATACTACTTTTTCCAGAAACTCACAGAGAAAGAAAGGGATTTTTTATATAAAAAAGCTGGGTTTAAAGTGACTTAGGGACTTCTTTCTGATCCAGCAGATGGATAGGACCTTACACCCAAAGGGGCCCCAACCCTTGCAAAAGGGTTGGAAAGACTTTGGCCTACTAGGGCCCATATGACTGAGGGTCTGGTAATCTTTTAGCTGGTGTATAGGAACTTGTATTGCTTGTATATGTTTAGTCTGTAATGCTTTTAGCTTATGTATAAACGTGCTTGCTTAGAAAGAGCTATGTGGTAACTTGTAACTTCCAGCAATACACTGTTCATAGCCCTCAGACACAGAGCAATGCACAGGCTCTAGACTTTGATGGTTTGCTGGGGATATTCCAGTGTAAGGCAGGGAGCTGTGCAGCCTTAAAACCCCAGGCAGGAGGGTAAGAGACACAGGTGGCCACCCAGGAGGGGGGATGGCTGGGAGCCAGAAACCTCAGGAGTGTGCTCTCAAGTGACCATGGAAGGGGAATACAGTTGTTTGGAACTGTGACAACCTCTTAGGTAGGAAATTATACAATTTATTCCTAACCCCCTCAGTCAAAAGCTGCCTTATGCCCTGAAGCATGAGGGTTTATATTCCCTCCTAGATTTGGGGAAAGGAAGGTTATTCTGGATATTTTCATTATTCATATAAATGTCCTATCCTTTTAAAAAAACCTGCTACGTCTAAAGTTAATCTCCCAAATCCTTAGTTAAGCACCGAAAAACAATTATCTAGGTGTATGAATATGCATTTAGGAACATACTTATAAGCAGCCATTTTTGCACATTTTGCCCGTAGCATTTATTTTACTCTATATAAAGTTTAAAACGTAATAGAGGAAACAAAAACAAATAGATTATATAGAATCTGCATCATTACAAATCTAATTAATAGTCTAGTAATGCTAACACAAACTTTTGTTACAAAGAAAAGTAAAAAATAGATTAGCAAAACTTACAAATGACCCTTGATAGAATTCAGGAGTGACATCCTATAAGCTGTGTACCAGTACAGGCAAGCCTGGGAGAAGGAAGTGTGTGGTCTGGCTCTGTTCTAGACTTGTTTTCATTTTTTTGTTGTTGTTATTTCCACCACTTATTCCGATCTTCATCCTACCAAGTATAGCTACATCAAGTTTCTCCAGCTGGTTATTTTAAAATCACCTCACCTTGGAATCCACCTTTGGGTGTGGTGTGTAGAGAGAAAATGTTGTTGCTTGCTTGAACAAAAGGCTTTGCATTTCGTCTGGAAGATAAACAAAATTCCACCTTGTTTCAGCTTTCTGGGGCATTTCACAATAGTTGCCAAATCTCAAGAATTATAAGCACTACTTGAATTCAAGTGGCTCGAGTGCAGGGTGCTGAGCCTTACAATTAGGGCCATTACAGTTGAATCTTTTTCTCCTGGATTCATATAAAATTTTCCATCCCAAAAAGGAATTACTGGACCAAATTACAATTAAACTTACAAGAAAAAAATCTACATTGTCACAGGCACCTAGTAGGAAGTCAAGAAAACCAGAAATGAAAAGTAACATTCAGAACAAAACTATTATCTCATTTCTCATTCTGATTTACACTTTTTTTTTTTCATGTGACTAAAGAAAGACTAGCGGGCAAACTAGTGCACCACAGTGGAAGAGGAAAATAAAGAGAAAAGGGCATTGGGAGTTGAGGCCCAAAACAACTCTTTTAAGTAATATATTTTATAAATTTTATAAAGGTCCTCCTGCTTGTCTCTTTCAGCAATTATAAAGTGCCTTCATGAGCTGTTTTAGTGATACTAAGTATTATGAACTACAAGAGATATGTTGCCCAAATATCTGCAGTTGTCTCTTTGAGAGCAGTGGTGACAAGAAACCAAGGTCTCCTTCTCTTCCAGAAAATCTCTTCTTTCCTGTAGGAATCTCTTGCTACCTACATCTCAAGATCCGTAGTTATATCTGATGTGAAATTAGACTCTTGAAATCAGAGTGATAGTTGAATAATAAAATGCTGACAAAACATAACACATTATTACAGATTTGTACATATTTAATATTTTGACTAAATTGACTTTGTGAGCCCTACAATTTCTTTCAAGTATTTTTTTCTTCACTGAGCACAGTTAATCTTGCCTAAAATTAAAATGTGCTAGCCTGAATTTTCTTTTAAGTGATCTTGCTTCCCAGACAAGTTTTCCCAGGCTCGCCCAGCTTTAATCTCAATACAATAACCTTACTTGTTTTATACTGTGGTTCTCCTAGAATGCAGTAACTCAATCATTTAATCACAGGTAAGAAATAAGTCATTCTTACATCAGATTTTTTTCTATCAATTTTTAAAAAAGAATATTTAAAAAAAACCATTCAGGACTATGCTACAGCTTCTCAGAACTTTGTGGAGATGTGACCTAATCATAAATCTATGTATTCCCTTGTTAGACTCCAATGGTTCCTTAACATACAGCCCTACTGAGATACTCAAATAATTGCTTCAGTGAAAGGGTCTTCTGGCTGCAAAGTTCTCAATAAAATAAGACTCTTTTTAGAGCTATTGTCTTTGAAGTAATAGGTAGCACATATAGGAATTTACTGTGCTATTCTGGCCTTTATGTATGTAGAACTGCCCCTAATCTGGGCCCAGGTCAGATGTAGTATTTTGGGGAAACAGTATTCTTTTGTGGATGTTGTAGATATTTGACCATTTAAAATAAATCAAACTTTTTGCTACAATTGTAGTCTCTGATGAAGACAGTCTCTTGATAAGAACAGCCAAAGTTGACTTGACAGAACTAAAATGCCTTGACAAGGCCTAGAGCTATAAGTTCTTTACTTTAATGAGTGTTACACACACTCCAAAAATATTTATAAAATAATATGTGAATTTTCAGAGTGGACCACCACAGAAAATTGGCTGGGAGTAGCAAGTTATCGATTACACATTTGTTAATACTGTTCACTAAGTGTACTACTAAGTGTATTACCCTCCCCATATGCACCACTTCTCAATTCAGACAATTTCTGTTTTCAACTCTTTCATTCCATGATCTCTCATGATTTATGAACAACGGACCAAATCCTGCAGGCCTTACTCAATTATGGCCCAGTCCTGCAAGGTGCTGAGCATTACCATGCATGTTCCACCAAACCATTGCCATGGGAGCTGAGAGTACCAGTGCCTTCAGGAGCTGTGCAGCACCTTGAATGATCAAGTCCATATTGAAATCAACACGACTACTCCCATGAGTAAACAAAGCAGAATTTGGCCCAAAGCCAAACATTTTCCTTGATAAGCCTGATGCTCAAACAAAAGCAAAATACCAAGTGTGAAATTCTGGTTCTATTAAAGTTAGTAGCAAAACTCCCATTGGCTTCATTAAGGCTAGGATTTTACTCCAGAGCCTGAAATATTTACACAAACCTGTTAATTCTTTGTATAAAACATGTAAATGTATGTTTCATCAAGCCACTTTTATGTTTTGCTGGCCTTTATCTTGTGTCACCTAAAAATTCATAATACCAATTTTGATTGAAGGCTGGCTTTAATTACAATTTCTTTTACAGGTCTCAACAGCTTTTTTGTCATGGGAAACGAGAGCAATTCTTTCTATCATATTCAAAATGAAAATGAAAAGGTTGGTAAACGTATAAGTAATCTTAACTGATTCATTGATCTGAATACTTTTAAAATAATACAGTAAGTATTTCAGTCACACTTTGAAGTTATGCGTGGAGCTCAGTTACATCCCTTAGGGTTACTTTATAGCCATTAAGAATGTGTACCTTTTATCTAGTGCCTTCAATTAATTGAATTTCAAAAATATTCTCAAATGTTTTTAGAAAATCATTTAGTTCCTGGAGGACATTCCTGTGTGATTTATTGCTACAGTAATTAAAAGCACTGAGTATTACACTGGTCACTGTTGGAACTCCTGTCTGCCCTTGGCTATACTTTGGTTTAAGTTAAAACATATAGTGTACTTGAGAGACTTGTGAAGCAAAGCAAAATAATAATAATAATAATAATAATTCTTTTCAGACTGCTTCAGAGTTTTGGCACACTTTTATAAATAACCTCTTAAAGTGATCATAATTATATTTACATGATAATTATATGCAAACACAATTAAACTTCTACTTTAAATAATTAAATAATGAATTTCCAGTTATGGTAAATTATTCCTGACTTCCCAGATTCTTTTTCTGTAGTTATAATCAGTGTCATAAAATAATTTTCTGTTTTACACATTATTCCTCTGAAGCAATGATTGAGAGTTTTCAGCAAGAATTAAAATGAGCTAATTATAATAATTTAGCAGAAATTGTTCATCTAGAACACAAAGCTAGTCTAACTGAAAAATATAAATGTTGCTTTAATTGTATCACTGTTTTACAAGGCAACTGATTCTGTCCTGCAAACACTTGTGTGAAAAGTCTTTACTAGTGTGAATAGCACCATAGTCGATGGCACTACTCCTACAAGAAAGGATTTGTAGGATCAAGCTTCTAGTCCTCTTTTCTTCTAGTTTTATTGAATCTTCCCATGGATCAAGGACCGTATTCTTGTACTCCTTACATAGAGCTCCACTTCAGTAGGACTACTCACATGAGTAAGGTTTGTAGCACATGGCTGTCACTCCTGACTGAGGCAAAACTCCCATCACAGTCAATGATCCTGGTTCTGTAAGGCTCTGAGTATCTTGGGCAGGAGGCTGAGCACTCTCCCTGCCGGGTTACATCAGTGAGTGTTATGATGATTGGGTTTTTGAATTTTTCCTACCTGATAATAATTCCTTCCACCCACTCATACATCACATGCAGCATGAAAGCCTTTAACTAACTATCTAATTCCAATAAATATTATCTTTACTAAGATATACAGCTCTTCTAAACACTGTGCATACACCAATAAAGCAGTCTAACACTGACTTTAGAAAAGAACTATTCCCTGCATGAAACAAATTATTTTTAGACATATGTCTTTGTGAAATATAAAAGCTCCAAAATGACCTGCCAGTAATTAAAAATCCTTGTTTTACATTTTAACTATACAATTCTGTACCCAAGTGTGGTTTTATGGATTTTGGCTAATGCAGGTCAGTACTAGATAAACATTGCATATTTAAATATACACATTGGAGTCATTGTTCAAATTAATAGCCTTTCCTTTTTTCACTAAAACCCCTAAAGGTTTTCTAATGTATTTCAGTCTTTTGAACATCGCATCATGAGCTTAGTGTGAGGAAAGAAAAAGAAATGTCCCTTTTGCACATTAAGACCTACTTTGCTATTTTGAGATGAGCACAAAATTGTGTACCAAAACCACAGGGGAACTAAAATGGTTATAGTGAAAATCTGATTGCTTACTTCACCGTCTTAATATACCCTAGATGATCTCCTTTTACTGTGCAAATATCCCAGCTATTTAAACATTTTCATTTGTTTGCTGATTAGGTAAAAGTTAAACTCATTGTTTCTGGCAGGGGGCTCCTTATATTGTACATGAGTTATGAGACTGATGTATGTTTTTAGTCCTTGTCTATATATGATTCAATATTTTGTAAAGCAAAGGCAGAAAAATGTGAGACTAACCTTTATCTTATCCATGCTCACAAGAAGAATGCCTTAAGGGAATACACAGGGTGCTGCTTCTGGAACTGGCTTTGGCAAGTCAGTAGGTGTCCTTCACTCTGTGTCTGGCGTGAGGGGGTATGATGCTGTTGAGATGCTGAGCTTCTAATGACATGTAAAACTAAAGTTTTAACCATATTTTTAATAATTCAAGTATCCTTTTTCACAAAAGAGGAGAGTTAACATCAGGCCTTGTCTAGCCTGGGATTGTAGCCTGGTTGAAGCTTCACCATCACTGAAGCAGCATCAGGCCAGCATCAGGCATCAGGTCTGACCTCCGGAAGGACTCTCTGGTCTCTTCGGTGAGAGACCTTCCAGCCTGCTGCTCCAGTGCAAACCCCTAGCAGAGACTCCTTGCACCAGCGTAAACTGTTTTGCACCTGTGCAGCAAGTTGGTAACCCCAGTTTGGAAGGACGGTAAAAAAAAGTCACAAATTACTCCTGTGCCGCACATCTATGCTAGGTGTTTGCACTGGTGCAGCTACATTGATAGATACACTGGTGGCAAATACCCCCACAGTAGATAAGTCCTCACTGTTAAAAAGTGACCATGTCCCCCTCAGAGAAGGGTGTAGTTCTGTCATGTGTGAACATGTAACTACAGGAAAATGATCAGTCCTCACCCACTTTTACCATCTACTCGCCCACTTTTACCATCACTGATATAATGAAAAATCTAATCTTTTAATGCCCCTGGAGTAAAGTTGTGATACCAATCTAATATCTTGTTAATAATTATTAATATTTTGAAATGATCCCTTTTTTTAAATTAGCAGCTGCCCCTACTTGTTCTAGCAGCTGTCAGGCAGAGAGGGAGACAAAGCGGCAGGGACCCCAGCCCTAGAGGAACTGAAGTATTCTGTCAGATTCTATTCCGGCTGCTTTGCCAGCACAAAAATGAAATAACAGCTGAAGAATGCTAATTTGGGAAATAAGCACTAGGATGTAGGTGCTAGAAGGGGGCACCATCTCCCCTTCTTGATTGACCCTGGCATGTACAATCCTTGTACGCATGTAGGGAACTAAAGAAGGACCCAGTCCTGCAGTCCTGGTGCAAGTAAAACTCCCATTCAAGTCAATGTGACTTTTGCTATTCAAGAGCCAGCTCCAAATCACCACATTTAGAATTGGGAAGGAATTTTCAGCTAGGTCATACTAGTGATGATCTTCATGGGGTTTTACCTTCCTCCAGAGCATTGAGCCTGGATAACCTTTTATGGTCAGATCGGTGTATCCCACAAAATCATCTGTACATTGTTGCTGAGGGCAAATGGAACATAGCCTTTCTCTTTGTCTTCTATGTTTATGAATCCAGACAATAGGAAGTCCATCTCAGTCCAATCCAAAAGGATCTGGATCTGCATGAACGGAAAGGAGGGCGTGGGAGTGCCATGTTCTTTTGAAGAACATTTTCTCACTTGGGGGTTATTTAACTGAATATTCCACCTAATCATCTTTATAAAATATCGGAACAGTTTACTTTTCTTTGAGAGCCATTTGACAGAGGTAGCCTCTGCGGATTAAAAGATAAACTTTTAGAAGGCTGGAGAGTGCAATGGGAATGTGGCGAATGAAATGGAAAGTCTCATTAGCACAAACGAGGCTCCAGACAATGGCTTTATCAAATGGAATAAAACTTTTGTTTTTTCCTCTGTCACTTCTCCGTCTTTTCTCCTCTGAATGTGTTCACTACCTGCCTGCTCTATCACTCGGAGAACAAGTAACCCAAACCACTGTACTGGCAAAATAAATAGTACCCGGAACAATCAAGTTATTATTAGTCTTCTATGTTCCCCTAGTCAAACCTTCCTTCCACACATCCTCGTTGTCAAATTAAAACGAGGCACCACTCCTACTACAGGGAAATTATCAAAGGGGGCAGCCAAAGGAAGGGTCTGTGCTCCGCTAGCATACGCAGATATGTCATCTCCTGGAATTAGAACGGAGCCAGATAATTCACTTGAATTTGAGAAAGGTATTGCTCACCGTCCACTGAATGGGAACGTGAATAGGAAGGTGCCTCCCACCTGGGATTTACGTGGTTTATGTGTTCTTAAACCACAAGGATTTGGCTTGAATTCTTCGGGTTAATGGTAGGAATGCTAGCATTACCACTGGTAAAGCTTTAATGTTTCCTGAAATCTGATGTTTACATTGTTCTCTGAAATTAAGCTACACTGGGAGGGCAAACTATGTTGGAAACTATGTTGTTGTGGTTTTGTTACAGAGTTTTAAAATGCAAAAGATCGCTACATGGTTGGCTTAGTGTTTACTAATGTTTACTTACGTGCAGATGAGTAAAATGTGTTTATTTTTCTTTATTTCCTTTATTCTGGTGTTTTATTTGCCTTTGAAGCTGCTTTCATAAATATAATCCGGGGGATGGGGGGAACCCTTTCTACTATAACTTTCATCAAACTTAAAATGCCACTGCACCACAGTGTGCAATATGTGTTGAACTTTATATGTGTAGGTTTATGTAAATTACACTATCATGACATAGTTCAGGCAAAAACAATGCATTGCATGTGCAGAGTTGCACGTTAGTGTTCAGTTTTTGCAATTACTATATGAAGACATCAGAGGCTTTCCCTCCCCTTTTTCAATCTCCCATTCCCACCCCTTCCCAACTTTAGATAATCTGGTATGATATACCAAGATATTTTTTCTTAAGGCTAAAGCCCTTTTCTCCTCTTCTGCCCTATTGAGACATCTGCTATCGCTTATATATTTAAACACAAATGGTATTGATCCCCACACACACCTTTCTGTCTTTCTTGAGTTGTGCTTATGCAGTTGAACAATCAAGAAAAGAAGGTGCGGTTGTGATGTAAAACTTAAGACACAATATGCCACAGCAGAGTTGCTATGTGTCCGCTAAATTTCCTTAGGATGGCCCTGCAGCAATAGGTAGGAACCTGAAAGATTTCTGGTGTGGAGTGGTTGATCACACCAGCCTGTGGCAAGAAAATCATTAGCCTATATGTTATTTTAAGATCATGAGACCGGGTGACCACTGGCAATACCTCCGGCCCTATTAGTGTGCAGCAAGTTCACAGTCGAGTAAGCTCGACTTTAATGGGTTACCCCAATGGACTTCTCCTTAGAATCCCAGTAAGTCTCCTTTAAATATGCCGTTGCCCATAGCTGGAGTCTACCATTTTAGGAACAAAAAAGCATAAGCAGAAAGCATTCCTATCTAAATCTGCGGCATGGTGATCTGCTGATGCTGGAACTTTACATGTATGTTGCTCTACGGGGCTTTGGTACCACTACTACGATTCTGCTCCCATTGAAATCAGTGGGAGTTTTGCCATTGGTTTCAAAGGGAACAGGATCGGGCCCCTGTTAAAAGGCTGCCAAAGACTTTCAACTGGTGAGATATTACTGCAGGATATTACAGAAGAGAAATGTTCTGCATGTGACCATTGTCTTTCTTTTGTGGACCCAAACTGGACAGAGGAGGAGAAGGAAGGTGGTTTTCACCGCCCATGGGGCACTGCTATAGTTCATAGTGCCTGAGATCCACAATACTGACCAAGCAATTATGGAAAAAATTAAGGCCAGTAGCTGGCGAGGTCCAGGCACATTCCTACTTGCACAGTTAACGGTTGCTTTTAAGCCCACCTCGTGAAAAGGGAGGGAGACAAAGACAGAGAGTTGTCTGTAAGTTTAGCGTCTTTCAATCTTTACTTGTACAGAAAAACTGTAGTTTGGATGTGTGCGCAGTTAATCAAATCCATGGTAGATGGCTGCCTTACAGCGAGTACAACCTGCAGATCATTAGGTTAAATGGAGGACATCCGCGTCCTTTCAGAATCAATGCAATTATTGTTTGCAACAAGGACAACATTTGGAGTGGCTGCACTAATTTTACTAACCTGCTATTAATTATGGTGTCCCCCTCTCCATAATCAGCTTTTCTAACCAGATGAATCAATGGATGCGTGCATCCGTTTTCAAAGGAAAAGTTGCAACTTGAGTGTCTGGTCGTGTTGGAAAGTGTTAATCAGTAGGAAAGAGTGTGATCAGTGAAGCTATTCACTTGAACGTCACTCTAGTACAGGGGGTTAGTGAAGTGATTGTGGCGCCTAGGGACTGAAAGCACTATTCCACTCCAGTCAGGTATTATACACTGAGAAATGTCTACATTAGTTCTCTATAGCTCGCTGCAAAGTGAGCCAGTGCAGACAAGAGACGAGATCCCCTGCCATGGAAAAGCTCTCGCTAGAAGATTTTAGTCGAAGCCCGGCGTGATCTCAGGTAAAGAAACCTTCTGCTTGTTTTGATGATGGTTTTTCTTTTTTCTTTCCCCCCCCCCCCTTCCTCCTCAGAGCCTGCTTCCCTAGCAAGCCAGCTGAAAACGAACTGCTAGGGAGAAGAGAAACTACCTGTGATAAATCATTTGGCTTTGTGCAATCTTTAACTAGAACAGAATACAAATATAATCTAAGCATGTATGTTATTTCTTGGAAAGGGGGTGTGGATACGATGTTCAGCGAATATTAAGGTAGGGCAGGGAGTTAAACTTTCTGGATTTTAGGTCAAACTTGGAAAGGAATAGAATTTGATCTTGCAGTAAGAAAGTTTTATTGGCACATTGAAGTGTTTTCAAGCTGTTCATTGCCAGCAGCTCGAAGAGGGAAAGGAGACAGCGTTTGAATGTCTAGGAACCTGCGGCATTTTGGAAATTGAAAAGAAAAATCTCGTGTAATCTTCGCTTTGCTAATGAAATAGTGGTTGTAGTCACCGCTCCTCTATAGAAGTATAGAAATGTTATTATACGATAGGTTCCATCTAACCATGCAGCAAGTGCCTATGTTCTCTTTCAGTTGCTCCTGGGTGCTTAAAACGTGTGTGTGTATCTTGGCTCCAGTTTTTAAGTGTTAAAAGTTAATAAACACAAAGAATCGTGTGGGAATGTGAGGCCTTCTTGCATTAATCTAGATTGTCAAAGGGATTTAAATAAAGACCATAAATAAAAATGTTCCGGAAGGATACATTTAAACAACTGATTTTACATGTAGTTGTAATCTGAGTAAATTAATATCCGAGATGCCCTTTTAGGAAATCATTATGTATGTCATCCTAACTCTAGAAATCACGATCATAGAGAGGGCTTTTATATATATGTACAAGACACCTGACAAACGCACTGTCCCTTGATTTAGACTGCAGTCTATGTAATTACACTTCAGATACACTTTTTACAAAGTCTCTGTATTTAATGTCAAGACCGACTTTATGGAAGCTAATTCACTTGAAAATGTTGCAGGCTGCCCTCAGTTTCATGTCAGATCCCAAATGGGCAACACGTAGAGCTTCCCAACCTTTGTCAGACAGTGTCAAGGTTGTTTAAATCTTTAACTTGAAAATAAAGCAAACGCGACTGGAGAATCTTAGTAACGTCTGTTTAGCCCATAAGCATATACCGCCGCTCCGAAATATCTCATGGCGAGGCAATGACACCTCCAAAACAGGAGGAAATGAACATATGTCCAGGGAAGCTATAGCTGTATAACCGCAGCTAGATCGCGTCGCTGAAGACGTCCATCAAAGTCTTAGCCTTAGAAGAGCTTCTCTGTTTTACCTGCTGTGGCCTGTTTAAGTATCACAATGTTTCCTTCTTGTTTCATGTTTTCATAATAAAACTTATATGAACGTTGGCTCCAGTTTCTTTGAGAAGAAGAAAAATCAACCAGTTTGTAACCCTTTACGACATACTTCATTTAGCCTTGGGTCTAAAAGATGTGTTTGTGTCTGCACTTTTTTTATAGTGGGAACCTCTGCAGCATTTCATGCTGATCTTGAGGGTTTTACCCTCTTTAACTTTGGAAATAGCCCGGGTTGGTTATTTTGCTCAAGTGCTGGTAACTATTTTGTACAAGAAAGGAGTTGGCAAGAATCATTTTTTATTACATACGAAATGCTTGCATTTTCCAAGTGCTTGAGGATATAGCCCACAGCATTAATCGTCTCTACTTGGATTTGAACAGTGCTGTGTTGTTCGTGTGCAAGAGCCACAAAGATTTTAAATCATTGCAGGACTTCTTGCATGTTTGTGCTCTGGCACTAGAAGTTCAGGATGAAATGTAACTTCGCTGAGTTTCTCATTAACAAAGAACCATTATTTGCAGATTGTAAATGACAAAACAGGAACACTTTGTGGCAAGGTAATGCCATTTTTATAAACTGTCCGTTTTATGCTGTAAATTATTAAAAGTTTTTAATGACAGACTTCTTGGGAATACCCATTAGTACTGGTATAATACTGAGTTAGGGTAAAGTAGCAGAACAGGCAGGCTGGAAGGAAAAATGACAAATGATTACAGTGATTAATAAGGGAACCTTCAGTACAAAAAAAATGGGTATCACTGGGTTTGCCTGGTGAAGAGTAGTGAAAGACAATTGTAGATATATAAATAGACAAGGAATATAAATACTGAATCTGCTCTTGTATTATAAAGATTAATCGACTCATCTAAATATCAATCGTGTTGTGTTCTGGATGTCACTGCTGGGTTGACGTCTGCAGTAGTATATCAAAATAAAAAGCCAAGACATGCAAAATTATGGCTTGAAAAACTACGATTGTGCCACAGCTTCTCAAAACAGTTCCTTAGCTCTAGCAGCTAATTACAGGGCTTTGCACTGAGCCACTCTTGAGATAAGTGCTGCTGTTTTCCTCCCCAGCACCGGTGAATAATATTGCAGTGTTTAAGTAAGCAGAAGCCAGTGGGAATCTCTTAAGGAAGATCGTTTGTATACTTTGGTGGATTTTTCGCAATTATTTTTCCACAAAATCCTCCATAAGATAAGGTTATACATATGTTATCTGTAATAATAAATAACTAAAAGTAGCATTGTGATCTGGAAACGCTGATAGAGTTTCATTAGTGTAACATAAACCCCAATGGCTAGTTTATTGTTATTCACAGAAAGAAGGTGATATTAGCATTGCAAGTGAGAAAGGAATAAACACTCTCCCAAGAAATCAATACGGAATTCAAAAACAATTATTAATGTCATTTGACTCCTGTTCTTTATATATTTCTCCCGGCTACAGACACTAAACTGTCTGAATAATTTGCATGCACTGTATGTGTTATTTGCGAACTATTTAAGATGCCATAGGACACCGCTTGTTATGATTTTACCCAATCCTAGAACTAGTATTTTCATCTGTAAATTAAAGCAATTACGCAGCAGATATTATATTATGTGTACTGTGGTCTCCAGATAGTCATCAATCACCCTCAATCGAGCTGTCAGAGTGGGCAGCTTCGTTTCTGGGAGGCAGTCTTCCAGCTGGGGAGAAGAAGAGAACATCATCATTAATTAGAGTGTGACCCTGGGGCTATTCACATGTCTGAACCCAGGAATCTCTCTGAGCAAGTCTGCACACCATGGATCAGCACGCCACTGCACCCTCATCCCCGGCTCACACTCAATGATCTCTTCTCCAGTTCCTCTAAAAGGCTCACGGGTGCCTGGCTAACTTGGTGCCACGTTACACTGGGACTTTATTGTGCTTCGGGGCCTTAGTTTTAGTAATTGACTCCTTGTAAAGGGTTGAAAATGACGACCACTTCTATAGAGAGGAGAGCCTAGCCTAGGGTGAGGACAGGGCGAATCCCACCCCAGGGCCAGATGAGCCGTTTTGCGATGCCATTGCAACCCACCGAAAGGCCGGAATGGCTAGTTTGGTTTAGAGTTTGCACAGACGATGCAGGTTTGATATGCTACAATGAGATGACTTTCCACTTGTTATTCACCGTGACATCAGTATGTCAGAAGTAAACGAGTCTGTTCTGAATGGGCTTTCAACAATGACGTTTCCCAGACAGGATTATTAGAACAGAAGGGCAGTGTCAGAAACGGCAGCGCCCGGCAGAGCCGCTGAAAGGATTGTGACTTTTAGCTCAGGACCAACGTCTGCAGTCCGTCCCCGGAGCCCGGTCCGGCACAGGCTGGAGTGCCCCCCGGTTCCTACTGTAAGCAGTGGGAGCTGCGGGTGTTCAGCTCCACGTACAACCGGGCCTTTGATCCCTACTCAAGCAAAACTCCCAGTTAAAGCAAATGGGACGGAAGTGTAATCTCGGGGGAAACGGCGGGATTTGGCTCCACAGAGCGATTTAAAACACTTCTTCTCTAGCAGTCTAAATGGACTCTTTCTACTCCAGATCTATACTATTATGGTGGGGGAACTATTCAGATTAACTAAATTCAATCTCAGAGGGTGTGAAAATAACGAAGGGCCTGATCCTGGTACCATAGGAGTCAATGAGAGTTTTACCATGGCCGTCAGTGGGGATAGGATTAGGCCCTTGATCTGTAAAATTGTTTGGTCTGCCATGTCCACACAGACAATAATGTTTAAATCGCAGCCTACACGTCACCAGCCTGTGAATGTTACGCTTCAAACAACCCAAGAAACTGAAGAACGCTATTTTAATAACTTTCCGAGCAGTAATCTCAAAGGGCAGAGTTGAGGGGATTCAATACGTCCCATGAGTGTGAGTTTTCCCAGAATAGTGGGTAAAAAGATGTTGGCTATACATTATATATATATATATATATATATATATATATATATATATATATAGCCACAAAAAGTTCTTTGACAAATTCCCCATCCAACAAAATAAGACATCATTGTCTGGGTGCGATCCTGCATCCTTGCGGCACCTTGCTGTTCCATTCTTTTCAATGCACCGGTAAAGCAGGATCGGGCCCTAAATCCGGTAAAAGTTGATTTTCCTCACAAAATTAAAAATACGTATGATGTGATCAGACTCTTTTCGAGGTGAACATCTATGTCTTCAGTCATTCTCTAGAACATATATTCATAGTGCTTTTAAATGGAATCGTATACATGAACTGAAGGATGCAAAGAAAACAAAACTGCATACCATGTGGTTTATTGTCAGCGTTACTGCTAATTTTAACTGTTGGTTAAATCTTAAATGAAGACTCACTCGTGTGTCTCTGCATATGTCTCGTTTGTAATTGAGACTAATTATTACGGTGGGGTGGGAAGAAGCAGCTGCTCATTAATTAATTTCTAATTAAAAGGGTTTACCATCCTTCAGTGACTAAGGGGAAAAAAATCTTAGTTGGTGTAATATTGATTCTTCAGATCAAAACCATTCATAGTCTTTCTCCAGAGCCATATTAAAATACTATAAACTCAAGTGTCTGCTGGCTGAGTGCTCTCCAAACTTCCCCTCACTGTATGTGTAAAAGCTCTGCTTTATCTATTCTTAACACAAACTTAAACCTACTGAAAATGAACGTTAAACTTGCAGTCGGGTCAAATTGAGTAGGCTTAATGTGACGTCAGAGACTCTGCTGTTTAAAAAAAAAAAAAAAAAAAAGTGTATCTGAGCTGACCTGTTTGAACTACTTTTCTTTTCGTGTGTGCAAAATATTTATTTCTGTCGCCACGTTTGTCAATCTCTGAACTCACATGTAGAAATTACTTCTGGTTTGTAGCTGTAGAGGAAATGCTACATTCATCATACATCTTTTTTCAGTTAGAGAAAGTTTCAGATTCCTGTAGGTAAATTAAATATGGTATTCTGCTTCGTCCTATAAGCATCTAGGAACCTGTGGTTACCAATCAATTGGTACAATAGAGCAGAGCAAGGCTGCAATAGCGTGCAGATCAGACGTCTCTCCTTGTTTCTAGATAACTGGGAGCCTCTGTACCATGTCATATCCTCAGTTTGGATACCCTTACTCTTCTGCACCCCAGGTAAGACTATTGTCCGCAAACATTAATTGATTGCATTTCAGTCATTATTGATTTCTGCCGTTCAGTGCTAAAAGCTGCAGTGATCCTTTATAGTGTGTGAAAGCGTGAAATTGGTTAAACACTCAGTCTGTTTGCAAGATATTTAAGTTATACCTTATGTGCGTATTTGCAAAACGAAAGGAACATGCAGTATTTAGGTTGTTATGGGGGGAGGGGAGGGAGAGGTCTGGAGGGACGGGGAGGCGAGAGGAAAGGGGAAGGGTAATGGAAACCTTCCAAGAATAATATTTTATCTTCAGGATTAGGTTTAGTATTTACACACTTAAATGGGAAATTTTTGAAATCTCTGTTGTAGAAACATAATGGGGTATTTGAAAAGAGCAGGTTAGTAACAGATGTACGTAGGGCTTGTTACAGATCTGCAGTCAACATAAATATGCATGAGTGATTTAAAGGGGAAAAAAAGGTTTAAACCCGCAGATGGGGAGCATTGTGCTGCAAGCGGAGACAGACGATGCCTACACCTTGCGCAACCCATTCCCAAAGTAACTTTGTAAAGCGTCTCATACAAACCGCCTGAAACCCACAAGCAGCCGTCCCCTGGCAGAGATGTTCATTAAACACTTAGAGTTTTGTCTTCCCCTTTCAACTGATAAATTATCTCATCTGTGCATTTCCCGAAAACTACATTTCCTTTGCCATTAAAGGAAACAAATGTCAAAACTTAGCTGCAGTTTTTTTTTTTTTTAAAAGTTTTCCTCTTTTCCCTTAGTTCCTGATGACCACCAATTCCCTGACAACTTGCTGTGAGTCTAGTGGCAGGACTCTGACAGATTCAGGGGCTGCAGCCGCGGCTCAGACCCCAGTCTATTGTCCTGTGTACGAAAGCCGGCTGTTAGCCACAGCCAGACATGAGCTCAATTCTGCAGCTGCCTTAGGAGTCTATGGCAATCCTTACACGAGTACCCAGGGCTATGGAAACTACGTTACCTATGGCACTGAAGCTTCTGCCTTCTATTCTTTGGTAAGCAATCCTAGAATCTTCTTGTCACTCGTTAGTGAAACAAATCCCAGCTCGAAAGATAAACGAAAACGGAGCTTCTCGCCTCTTGGCTTGCGTGTTAGGGTCCTCCCTAGAGGAAATCTGTGTTCTCCTCTTTCTTCCGACCTGGAGCTGTTCACTACGACTAAAATACGTTTCGATTGTTATGCTAAGTCAGTCCCGTTTGCAAGACAGAGACCACTTTAAATAATTCTACTAAATACCCACACAAATGTAGTTCTGTACGTCAGCCCATGTTCTGACTACCGACTGTTTGAAACTCGCTCTCTAATTGTTAACGCGTGCTAACAGTCCCATGGTACTGCCGTTAAAGACAGTGCTGAGAATCTGCTGAACGCTACTCGGAGGAAGGCGATCGCTCGGTTGGTAGTTCAAAGCTTCCTATGCACAGGTTCAGAACAATCGATACACCTTGGAATGAGCTTTCTCTTTGGCATCATTATAGTGTGGGCTAATGCGTGTATTGATTTCACTGGCTGCTGAAACTCTAGAGCGTTGCTTTAAGAGCTGCCTTCCCCACAGCCGAGACATATTTTTCTGTAAGATCGCAGCAGCAAAGTTGCCACTCGGCTTCCATTTCCTTTGCACATTGTGTTCCTGAGTCCTTAAAGAGGTTAGCTGTGAATAGCGAAGCTGTCATGAAAAGTTTCAACGCTTGTTGTCACTGTTTTCTAAGGTGTCAGAAATGCAATGTGCTCTCGAGTCTGTAGAGAACGGAGCTCCGAATTCAGCTTTGGCAAGTTATTTCACTTCGGATGATGCCTGTTAATAAGAAGCGTCGCCGTAGTCAAATGTGAGGCAATTGTTTTGGAACCAAACCCCTTTGTGGAAAACGAGACCTTCCGTAGCAACGTTGTAAAGTTTGGTTTACATTTTACCAGTCACGTAACAAGGCGATTCACCTCCCTTAACTACTTCCGAGAAGAGAGGCGGGGGAAGGGGCCGAGGGTGGGAACTGGTAAAAGGACATACTCGATTTTATGTTACAGAACAGTTTCGAGGCTAAGGATGGGACCGGATCTGCGCATGCGGGCATTACCCAGGCGGCTGCCTACTACCCCTACGATCACACACTCAGTCAGTATCAATATGACAGGTAAGAAACAAACAATTAAACAGACGTAACCAAGAGTGATTTTTCCTAAGCAGGAGACATTTGAAACAGTGAAACACTGTGTAGGTTTAACAAGGAATTATTCATCAAGGTAACACAAGACCTAACACAGATAAATAAATAATTAGGCAAAATGGAAGCCTACATTTCTCCTTTGAAAAGCCCTACATTGTATATTACCTGGAGACTGGAGAAGGTTGCTCAAACAGTGTAGTAAAAACCGAAGGTTTATTCTTACTGTTGACACCAAGAATCTAAATTAAACATGAGGCGGGGGTGGCGGAGAGAGGGAATCTCCCGAGCTTACTACCCCCAAATGTGTGTTTGTCTGCACTGAGCACTCTGGAGGGGCTCCATCAGTAGCCCTATGCCTGACCCCTGACTTTAGCAAACTATATATCACATACACGACGTCCCCCTTCTCCGACGTGTAATTCAGTTATTTATTTGTTCTCCTATAGTAAACTGAATGTTTTAACAAATGGGAGTAGCTTTTTAAAAACTGAAATAATGAGGCCTAAATACCTTGTCAGTGCTTGAGCAGAATAGATCATTCCAATTTATCGTGGTACTCCCGTCATATTTTATAAAAGCTTTTTCTAATGTTTAAACAAATTGTTCTCCCAACCCAGTACCTGGTCCTCTACCTTTCAAGGAGCTCTACTTTCCACCAGTCCATTTCTGCATTAATTAACTTTTCCTACATTGTATTACATCGAACAGCCCTTTTATCTTTGATATGTTTATTAGTTTTAAAACAGCACAAAACCATTTAAACCATTTCAACCTTTTAAGCCCATTGGGTGCCGATGACCTTTCCTGGATGATGTGCATTAAATATGCAGGTGCAGTCTAGTGTCCTCTGCATCACGTTTTCACAATTTCAGGAACAAAAGGGTAGGAGAGATTACTAATAAAAGGAATAAGGAGGAAATATATTTCTGTTAACAGTTACCCCCTGAGGTCACTTAAATGTATTCTATTTAAGAAGGATTTATCAAAAGCAGAACTTTTGTGTGTGAGTGTGCTCCTGTCACACAAGTTGTTAAAATAGACTTTACAATTTGCTTGAATAAAAATAGACATTTTCCTTCCTATTTATTCTTCAGAGGTTATTGTACAATTGAATTAAAACATTTCTGATGCCCGGTATTTCTCATTTTCAAATGGTATGTCATCACTGCTTCTTTCTTACCAGGGAATTGTTATGCTAAATCATTACTAAAAGCCTTTTACGGCCTCTCAGTTTTGGGTCCAATGTTCTTCCGACACTGACTATTGCTAGAAGAAGGTACCATTAACGTTCTCTCATAGGATATAGTCCAAAACCCAGGAATCTTTCCTTTGGCTTCAGTGGGCTTTGGATCAGTTGCCCAAAGATCACCTGGCCGCATCTTTGACATGATCTACCGTATGGTGTCATTTATGTCTTTTGTTCTATAGATATGGCACCATGGACGGAGGCACCCGAAGAAAAAATGCCACTCGTGAAACCACCAGCACCCTGAAGGCCTGGCTGCAGGAGCACAGGAAGAACCCCTACCCCACCAAGGGCGAGAAGATCATGCTGGCCATCATCACCAAGATGACCCTCACCCAGGTTTCCACCTGGTTCGCCAACGCCAGGAGGAGGCTCAAGAAGGAGAACAAGATGACTTGGCCTCCAAGGAACAAGTGTTCCGATGAGAAGAGACCCTACGAGGAGGAAGAGGAGGAAGAGTCTCAGGAAGACAATATGAAGAACGAGAAAAACGATGGTATCTTACTAAAATATGCATTTACAAGTAACAAACAGAATTCTAGAGTAACCCGATCCGTGTCCAGTTTGCCTTTTGACTGTTTTTATCGGGAGTTTTATTGCATGAATGGGGCAGGCTATACTTCTGAATTACACATAACCTAGGGAAGTACAGTTGGAATCTACTAATTTGTATTCTTTTAAATAGTACTGCGGATCTTTGGGGATGGTATTACTTTAGAGAAGCTCTGTGATGCTATTTATGCTGTATGTTTCCCTGTTCTCCCATTCCTGCAGAAGCCACCAACAAAGACGACAAAGAGCTGGAACTGAGTGATTTGGATGACTTTGACCCCATCGAGTCGGAGAGCTCCGAATGTGAATTGAAACAGCCCTTCCAGCACCTGGAGAGCAACCAGATCCGGGCAGCCGACACGTGCGCTGCTGCTCACTGCAAGGAGCCTTCTCTAAAGATGTCCATGCCGGCGGCCACCATTGAAGAAGACCTGGAGCGGGCTAAAAACTGTCTCAAGAACGTGGTGGACGAATGTGAGCAAGACTTAATCAATGTAAGGCAGAGAAGCTGTGAGTCCAAAATGCGTTTCCAACAGGGGCAACAAATAGTGGAGACAAAGCCCAGGATTTGGTCCCTGGCTCACACTGCCACTTCTCTAAACCAAACTGAGTATCCTTCCTGCATGCTGAAGCGCCAGGGAGTCTCCTCCTCAGCTGCAGTTTCGGCTCCGGCTAGTGTCATTGACAGACACCAGGATTCCCCCGTCACCAGTCTCAGGAACTGGGTAGATGGGGTGTTTCACGACCCCATATTCAGACACAGTACTTTGAACCAAGCTTTGAGCAACACCACAGTTTCCTGGGCTACCACCAAAGGAGCCATCCTGGAAACGGGATCCTTAGGACGCTCAATTGGGAACGGCACTAACGTGCTCAAAGGGCAACTGTCAAACTTATCCCACCATGACTCAAATAAAGAGTTTCTTGCATTTCCCAAATCAGGAAGCAAAATGTTTTGTTCCTAACAACACAGCAAGTGGCAAAGAACTTTCTAACATCTGAAGAGTGGGATACACTGAAAAGAGACTTGGAAGAATTTAAATTTAAATATAATTTTTTTAAAAGAACAAAGATAAGGATTTAAAGTTCAATTTGCTTAGTTAAACGGGCAGACTTTACTCATTGCTGTTTTGCAGAATTTCTGTTGGCTGCGACTTTAAGGGATCAATGTCGTGAAAATAATTTAACACCATGTCTAAAAGCACGTACTATAGTGTAGGCGTACTTAAAAGTTTACATCCAAAAGTTTACAAACGAGAAAGTTAAATTCAGATATTTAATTTAAGGCATGCCAATATTAGTTAAAAAGACTTCTCAGATTTTTTCCTTCTGATTTCATTGTTATCATATAAAGTCACAAACGGCACTTATACAAGTTTACACTGTTGCACAAATTTAACTTGACAAATATGTTTAAAAAGTATGTTCACTCCAATAAATTGTCTGTTTCAGAAGTAACAATTAGTGGTGGCGTTTTGCATTACAAAATAAACATGTTCCAGTTTTAGAATGTGTAGATGTGCTAGTAATTTAAAGAAATGTCAGGATGATGCATTAATACCAGAAAAAGTTCATGAAAACGTCAATAAATCATTAGCATAACTGCAAACAAATTTCTTTAAATCGGAAATATTGATACTTTTTCATTGGAACTTATTTTTTTCTCTCTGTGTGTGCGTGCGTGTGTAAAGGAATCCAAAATGTTCTAAAGTCTGAGATCCTTGGGCAAATAACAGTCTATAAAAGCAGTGGGAAGATTTCTCCTTTAAGCAGATAGTTATTGTTTTGTTTTTAAGTGCAACACTACATTTCCCAGGTTGTACTCTGCTAAAGAATGCCGTGTTAAAGAATACTGTGTGTTACACTGGAATATGGATGTCCAGTCTCAAGAGCCCTTCTCTGCTACAGGAACACAGCGCAATCCATCATTACATTTGTTGAGTTTGACAGTTGTCACCCAGAAAAGGGGGGAGAGAACTATAACAGGAGTTAAATATTCACCCTTTAAAACAATATTAGATAGATAGATAGATAGATAGATAGATAGCAGAAGTGTAATTGTGCTCTAGATTTGCTGAAATAAAGAGGGAGAGAGCAAAAGGAGGCGAGAAAAAAGTAGACCCCAGCTGCCCACTAATGTGAGGGTAGGCAGTGTCCGCCGCAGAAACCTGCGGACAGAGAAGTGGGAGGTGGGATCTTGAGATTAGGATGGGGAAAATCACCCCGGGACCCAGTCTTCGGCGCTGTAGCAGAGGAATCTCTTTTTATGAGTGCGAAGCAATTGATTCACATGGAAGATTTGATATTTTAAAGAACCGTTTTAGCTTCAAGCTCCTCTGCTAGTAGGAAGAACCGTCGGTTCTCCATGAATATTTCAGCACTTCAGGACAGATGCGTTACCGTTTTGACATTAAATAGAGTGCAGCCAAGAGAAAGAGCTCGTGCGCCGTGTGATTCAGTGCGTCTCGCAGCCAATTTACCCGTTAAATAAAAGGCGGTTTAAACATTTCCCTTGCAATCCCGGAGTCGAAACAAACTTTCTGTTTCGTAGGCCAGGAAAAATAAAGACATGATGAAACCAGCTGGACAGAAATAAGAAAAACACTTTTTTTTGAAGCCCAGTTTCAAATCCAGAGGGGCAGTTTCAACTGGTGTGGGCAAGAGTTACTCTCCTAATGGGACTGACATAGGAAAATGAAAATAATGCTGCATCGTTTCCCATACTTCCTGGCCAAATCATTTTTTTTAAAAGAGAGAGAGAGAGAGAAAAAGCGGGGGAGGGGGGAACGAAAGTAAACCAGAAATGAAACAGAGCGCTGCCCTAGGAGTTTGTAAAGCAAACAAGAGATAACAACCAGTTAAAATATAAAACACGCCAGCCGGCAAACTTTAGAGTGAGACCGGTTAGTGCTGCAATTGAATAAAGGAATCTGGGTGTGGGGAGTAGATCAAACCCTTCCCCTCTCTGAAAGCAGCTGTAATTGGATTGTATCCAGTCATATTCCCTGTCATTGTATTGACTTTCGCTCTCTTGGATGATATTATCGAGATCACTGAACCTCGCTGCTGATCTGGCTGTCAAAAGGCTGAGACAGGAGCCCCCGGCCTGGAAAACGTGCATCAGCCAAGATAATTTGAAGTGAAATTTTCATTTTGACAGTAAACCCCTCAATTTCTAAAGGCTGTGCACCCAGAGATCTCGGTGGCAGGGGGAGGCTTTACAGAAAGCCACGTCTTAAACTGAAAAGGGCAAAAGAACTCGAATTAGTTGTAATAGATAAAAGGGCAAAAATAAAGAGTCAAGGGTACTTGACAGTAATAGCGAAAGTGGAGTCTCTGGGGAGAAGTGTTCTCAGCTAGAGGCTGGGCCGGCAGGAATTTTAATGCAGCCGGGCGGCCGGAGAGCTTTCCAGTGAAGCCCTTTAGACAAAGCGAATTTTTTAAAACCAAAAGAAGGTAGAGGGGACGAGAGGGAAGGGGGCGCAAGTATTTAGGCCTCAAACCACTGGTGGAAGCAAATGGGACAGGAATCAGCATAACCACATGAAGAAAAAATACTGTCTTCTGTGGTAGCAATTTTAAAGCAAAAATGTACGCGTGTGTATATACAAGTGTTACTGTGTATGTAAGTACGTGTGTCTCGGTGTGTGTGTCCATGTTCATGTTTCGCTGCAGATTTCAACTTCGATCCTACTGAGGCTGTATGAGGGGGAGAGCGAAGATTTAATTATCCAATACAATGATAACCAAGTGAGTATGATATGAACACAAAGACATATGCAGAGACAAAGTTATGGAATAAATATAATTCAGAAAATGTATTTCTCGAAATCTGCTGTACCACATAAAATCCAGACTTATAGGGAATGCTAAATTATTCAAAATCCACTTTCTGTGTATAATTACAGGAATTTTCCCCTCAGAGGAAACAACAATATGGCATTAAAATTAGTCTGATTTCTGTTGAGTTCTTTTGCACTTTTGCACATATCTCGTGGCCAGACTTTTGAAAAAATGGTAACAAATGCTCCTGGAGATCATAACTGACAAGACTGGCTTACATTCAAATCTGGGGAAAGAAATCCCCAAACCATATTTAAAATAAAGGCAACAAAAATATGTTCAAGGCAAAAACATTCCAATTTTATAAATCAGAAAAATACTTGACCCCCTAATGTTATGTCACTGTCATCGTATAACAAGTTTGAGTAAGTTTGCACCCGCTGATTGCGGTAGGCTATAGGGTTCCCTTTGTATGAAAACAGAATTTTGGTTTGTTTTTTCAAATCCTTGTCCAGAGATTAGCGGCCAGGCACACAGATCATTCATATAGTGTGAACAAAAGACTATAAGAAATTAATCTTTACTATTCGATTCAACAGCACAAATCAAATATCACTTTCAACTGTTTTTTGGCGGTTGGGGGGGGATGGGGGCTTAAGAAAGAAAGCCATATAACTTGGATGGATATACACAGCAGAAATATAAAGAGCAGATCAAAAAGAAGGGAGAGGAAAGACAAAAACATAGAGAAAACGGTCTGAAACTGAGAGACTCTAAATCATTCAGCCATGGCAAATTCAAACACACAAAGGAGGGGATGCTAAATTAACAGTGCTTTTTACATAGAGCCCAAATAAAACTGTAATCAGCGACGCGTTACTTTTCATTAAGCGAGTTTGACAGCAGCATATTCAGCCTCGACAAGGGACCAGGAGCGAAGAAATATACGGCTCTCCCAGCCCGAGTCATAAGATAATTCCTTAAGCTCCATTAACAACTCTTAGCCGCAGGAAATGGGCTCCCTGAAAACATCTCCAAATCTAAAAGCTTTATCGACCTCTCAAACCTCTGCTGATGGTTCTATTTTTTTTAAAAAAAAACTTAAGGGAGAGACGTCCAGCAAGGTAATAGACTTTGACACAACACCTTCTTAACTAGAGAGAGAGAGGCAGAGAAAACGAGACCTTAAATGATATTTAAAAGGCAGCCAATTAAGATTTAAAATGATTGTCTCCTGAGATTATGCATGCGATTTATGTCACCTACTTTTTCCCAGGCATGCATGCAAAATTGCAACTGGGCAGATAGCCTGTTCTTTAAATAATAAGAATTTTTAAAAAATAAATAGTAGTAATTAACTATCTGTAGCTATCTCAAACAATTTTAAATATTAAGCTAATAAGTCTTTAGATGTTCTGATTAACAGAATACATTGCAGCAGTCACCAGCAGTCTATCTGTAGTTAATTAAAAAACAACCAAATAAATAATACAAACATTTTCTATTAATTTTTATGGACATAATTTTTTACATAAATTTTAGTCTGTGTCGATGTCTGACTATTAAAGACCTTTAATTAGTACATTTCTCACACAACAGAATGAAATAGCTTTCAGTTAATTCACAATAAGACTGTTTTTGCAGGATTTGAAATATCAAGTATCTGTGAGGTAGGTTGGTTGTGAAGGTCCTTCAGACTTAATAAAGTCTTAGTGATGTATACCCTTTGTCATTAAATCTGGCCTTCTGATAATTTGAAGTTTATTTCTTGTATTGTATTAAATACCAAGAAAAGTTAACTTTTACTTTAAAAATTTCATCCAGAAAGCCCGGAAAACAAGAGTAAGGGTTGGAATTCTTGGTCTTTGGACTGTATTGGAAAGATCTCCAAATGGTGTGAGATTGGCAGTGGGAGGGAGCAGTGGGGAAAGGGAAACATTCAGCACCTATGTAACCAGACCCTTGGTTGGATGAATTTATATCTAGTCACAATCTGATAGGGCTAGACTAAATTTCAGCACTAATGTATTTTGGGGCACTTGTGAGTTTAATTCACATCTCTACCTTTATAGATGTAAACCTGGAAAAGGGAGGGTTTTATGGCCAAATATTTTGTGTGTGTGTAAAAGGTAACACATTATCTATCTTTTCCACTATGTGCTACCTTTAATATTCAGCATTTATATACCGTCTTTCATTCCCTTTACACACATGAATTCTCACAACACTTCAGAGAAGCAGGTATTATACCCATTTTAGGGTAAGGGTAAACTGAGACACAGAATGGTTAAGTGACTTACTGAGGTGATTCAGCAAGAAAATGGAAGAGCCAGAAATTAGAATCTGGGCATCCTGACTCCCAGTCAGTCCCCTGCCTCAGGCCATGATTCAACAAGATTCTTAATTCTTAACTTTAAATACCCGAGTAATTTCAGTGAAGCTAATGGGACTACTCATGTGCTTAAATGTAGGCACATACTTAAATCTCTGGTTGTATTGAGACCTTAAGGACTAAATACTCCCATAATTTATTTAAGGTTTGGGGGTTTTTTTTGTTTGGTTTTTTTTTAAGTTTGGCTTCTGCTTCCATTGAGATTAATGCCAAAATTCTTACCAAGGAACCTAGGAATGGTATTCAGCTAAGCAAGCATCCTAGGACTAGAGCTCCATAACCTAGCTCAATGGGAGACTCGAAGGAGGGGGGTGTGTGCTAAACTCCACCCCTCTCAGGGAGCTTAGCACCCAAGTCCAGGCTGCAGGGAGGCACCTATTTGCGAGTGTACAGTTACTTGTCTGTTTACTTATAGAGCATGTAACTTGAACCCACACCAAGTGTCCACATATGCTGTGCATAGGCATATACCTTCATCCATATTGCCCCTTTTTGGTATGTAACAGAGTGCTAATGTTTCAAGGGCAGTATCCCACAATCCTGTGTGTCACAGGAGACACTGTAGGAACCACCTTGCTATATGTTGCTGGAACTATATTCCACCTTCATACATTTGACAAATGCAGCTCTCTGTCATCACTCCTTTTTGCCAAACTGTATTAGACACATGGAACAGGTCCACAAAGATGTGGATCTACTCATGCTATTGTTTGTTGGACATATGTAGTGGGACCTCAAGGTCTTGGAAACCTGAGATGATGGCCATAGGTTGGCCAACTTTCTAATTTGTGAAAACTGGACACTGAGTGCTGGAATTCCCTCCCCCCTGCTCTGCCTCTTCCCCTGCTTCCTGCTCACTGCTCTCTCCACCTTCCTTTCCCTGCCAGCTGAGCAGAGCTGGGGGTGACTGGGGAAGGATGTTCAAGGGAAAGCTGGGCTCCAGGAGTGGGAGGTGACTGGAGCAGGATGGGGGATTGCTCTGGGATTGGGGATTAGATTCCACCCCAGAGGAACTTTCTGAGTCCTTCACCCTCCACTACAAGAGCCTAAGGTGCTTCATGAACTCCCAGCAGTGGGATCAAGTTGTTTGGATGTCCACCTCCACCAGCTGCTGGGAAATCGCTTGGTACAGCTGTATGTTCCTGCCAGTATGGGCTATGAGTGAAGTCATGGAGGATGGTGTACTCTGTCCACATATTGATCAGCACCTGGGTGTGCTCCAGAGACTGGGAAGTGTCTCTTGGAACATGCTGCTTGATCGTTAGTGCTGATCCGTACAGTTCACTGGAGAACTAAAAATGCACAGCAAAGTTGGCAGTATGGGAGGTCAGGGATTTTTATACTTTAGGATAAGGGTTAGGCAGCAAAAGGATCAATTCACTGTGGGACTGGCCTTGATATCTGTGACCTGATACACCCTCCTTGTCCCTCTCCGCACTGCACTGCAGAACAGGTACAGGGCCATGACACAGTGGAGTGGTGTACATACCCACACCCCAAAAACTAGACTGTCCTTCAGAAACATATTTCAGGGCTTCAGATGTGGACAACTGGGGCGTTATGGCACAACATCGCATATGTAATCATGTACACTGGCAAGTGTAGACCATCTTGCTTGGGATTTTCAACTGGGATTTTCTCCTGGAGTCAGGCGGAAGAGGAGGACCACCCTCAGAACTTCTAACCTGGTGATTAGGATTAGTAAGACCCCTGGTTCAAGACTCCTTCTACATGATGAGATGAAGGGATTTGAATTGGGCTCTGCCACCTCTCAGGTGAGTGCCCTAACCATTGGGCAATGGGTTATTCTAATGTGGCTCTCCCTCTGTCTGTCCTGTTGAAGCTGTTGCCCTTTAATAAATAATTAAAGAATCATTGGAGCAGGGGGACTGGACCCTGGTTCTCCCACCTCCAAGATGAGTGCCCCACCCATCAGACTACATAGAGGAATTTTCACTCTCTCTCTGGCTCAAGGAATATTTAAATATTTTCTGGGTCAAATCCCTGTTCCTTTCAGGCAGAGAAGGGAGTTGAACCTGGGGCTCCCAGATGCTGAGTGATGCTCTAACCACTGGGATATTTGATAAAAGGGGCCGCACTTCCATCGCCTCATATTTTCTTGAAAAAGGGCTGACCTGACCTAGGCACTTAACTCCAGGACAAGGTTCACGGTTGTGAATCCCAAATAGAGATAGCTCCTCCCTCCCACCAAAGTTAGATGTCTAAATCCCTGAAGGCAGCAGTGATTAGGGCCCATCTCTCTCATCACTATCTCCCATTGGCTATTTTAGAAAGCTCCCTGATCAGCTTCCTGGTTTTTATGTATCCTATTCCTAGGCTCTTAATTCTCCCCATGCATTTTGTAGCAGGCATGGGGGCCTAATTCAAGGCATAGATTCCAATTGGTAGCAGGGCACCTAAACTTGGGCACTTCAACAGTGAACCTATGTTCCTTTTGTGGATCTAGCCCAAGTCTTTATTTCTGATTGTTAATGTGTTAAGTTCTCAGGGTTAGCTTGGATCTTACAAGGGTCAAAATTCAGCTTACTCCTGTAACTAGGCCTCTGCTGAAAATAGGGAATTCTGGGGTTTGTAGGCTACTGACAAAGCATGATGGATAGAAAAGCCCTATCTTCCTCAGTCTAAATGTGATCAGGCAGATAGTAGGATCCGTTATTAGTCTCTGTCAAAAATGAGACTACAGATAAGCCTAGAAAGGTAATCTTGCCCAAGAGAAAAACCTTAAGGAAGAAGATTGGGAGGAAGACTGGAGAGGAACTGAGCAAAGAACTGTTTGGGAACCTAAAAGAAGTGGGTTTCACCCTGAGAAAAGGGAAATGTTGTTCACCCACACTCTGATGAAGGGACTGAAAAGCAGAGAGTTTTGTTTTTACTTCTGGATTGTTTATTTGGTTTACGTCAGTAGGAGATGTTTGGGAGTTAGCTGGAGGACTAAACCACTCAGCCAATACGGGAAGTTGAGATACAGGCCAATTCTGATGGCAGCACCTTCACACTGGAAATCTTAGGGAATAAAATCTTTTATTTCTTGCTTATCAGAAGCTTTATATAGAAGGCATGTCTCCTTTTATTCAAACAATATCACCTTCCTGAACACTTTGTTATGCAGATGATGTTTGACAGATTAAACAGATGAGGCAGAAGTTGGAGCACTGGTGCCATCAATGCACGATGTCTGACTGAAGGTAGTATAGAGATTGTTTAAAGTCCGGTGTCATAGCTTTGCTGCAGGATAAAAAGCATTTTTCCATGCACTATGCCATCCACAAAGTCACAATCAGTGGAACTGTTCCAGGTGGTGGATGAGCTAATAAATCTGAACTGCCTTCACCTGGAAGCAAATCAGATATTTCTCACTCTGAGGAGTTTTCTGCTAACTTTGCAGATAAAATATATCAGGTTTGGACCAGTCTGGGAAGCTCTACAGCAAAAGCATTTGTTGATAGGCAGTAGCTAAACTAGATGAAAATAGCAGGGGGTACTCACTTGCTTTATTGACTATCATAATGGGTGTCAATGTCATTTGGTGATGTGTTGTTATACTGTCTCATGGTGACAGGACGTGTCACGGGAAAGAAAATGAAAACAAACAAATAATTTTACCTATAAGAAGTTCAGTCCTACAGCCAGCCAAATAAATAGTATATGGGCCCTCATTTATTCAAAATTTACCCTGCTGTAACTCAAATAATTTCACTGGAATTACTACATATTTACATTAGTTTATCTGAGAGTAGAATTTAGCTATGTATGTGCAGTGTATAGCGTTGGGTAAGGACATATCCCTAGTAAACCCCTGCATTGATGTAAAGACATCAAATAAAACTAGGGCTATACCCCAGGCATTTTTGAAATAATTGATGCAATTTCATGTACTTAAGTAATTTTAAGAGTATTTCACATGAAAGATTTTAGGGACATAAAATATGCACTTAATCTGGTATTTTACTGTATTGTGTTAGTTACAAGTTATATTATTCTTGTGCATTTGTATGAAATTGAAGTTGAAAAAAATAAAACCAATAACCATGCAACAAAGAAACCAAAACTATCAGACTCCCAAACTTATTCATGTTTCCCATAAGACATCTGCATTAAAATATGTACAAACTTCCCAAATACCAGCAGGAAAAATGTAGAAAAGATCTTTAATTAAAGCAAGTTATCCTCTCCCAAGTACATAAGAATAGAAATATTGCTTGCACGTGTTTGTATCCTATCCTCAACCAGTATCTACAGTCTCCTTCTCAATACAATCTTGTCCCCTCACATCTCACTCAAATATTCATGGGAATTTTATTGCAATATTTTGGCACCAGGCTTCTGTACAGCAATAAAATAATTATCTTATTATATCTCCCAAATTTTCTGCTCATCCTCTTCTTTCCTTTAATGTATTCAATTTTTCTCTTTTCTTCCACATCTTCCTGTCTCTTTTCATAGTGTCATAGAGTTTAAGGCCAGACGGGACCATTAGATCATCTAATCTGACCTCTGCGTAACACAGGCCATTAATTTGAGGTCAGACAAATGGTCCCTTTTGGCCATAAACACCATGAAATAAGTTCCCTCCAGCTTTGGGTGGTGGGAGGATAAGATGAGAGGAGTTCCCTATCTCCTCTGTGAGGGAAAGACAGGCCTAAACAAATCTCAAGACATAGTCATTTCCCCTTCTTCTAGTACTGCATAATGGGTTAGTGAGAGAAGGAAAAGAGAAGTTAATTTTAGGAAAAAACTGAGGGACTGAGGGGTTGGTTGAAGTATTTTCTCTTCTCTCCCTCCTCACCAGGATGGAAGAGAAAGCCAGCAGCAGGGGTCCACTTTTCAATTTTCCCTCTAGAGATGTTGTGGAAAATCTGGTGAATAGACAGATCTTCTTTTGAGGAGAGAAGGCAGGCAGGGAACACCTAACTGGGACAACTCTTTCTTTTTTCTCTTCATCACAGGCAACCGTTGTAGCACCAGGAAGTCTGGGAGCTGCAGAAATTCTTTTGCTATGCAACAAGTTCTCCTGCTGTTGCCACTTCAATTTCCTTGGCCTGATAAATTCTCTCTTCACTAGTAAGAGAGATGAAGGGGAAGGAGTTCAAACAGGGCAAGAAAGCCCTACTCCTGAGTCAGGAAATGGGGAAAAAAGAAGGAGGTCCCATAGACTGTGCTTTATTTGTTGAAAAATTGGAGAGGATGCAGAAAAGAGCCACAAAAACTATTTGGCAGCTGGAGAAAATTTCTTCCACTGATTTAGAGGGCTCAATCTGTTTAGCTCATCCAAAACAAAAAAATCAAAAGGTAATCTGACCATGGTGTGTAAGGACTTTCATAGGGAGACTACCAAGTAATAGAGAGCTCCTTAATGTAGAGAGAAGGGCATAACAAAAACCAATGACTGGAAGCCAGGGAAATTCAAATCAGAAATAAGGCACATATTTCCTCTGTCTTCACATACAAGGTCAGCTCCCAGACTACTGCACTGGACGGCACAGAATGGGAAGGAGGTGAACATCCCGCAGTGCTGAAGGAACAGGTCCAAGACTATTTAGAAGGATTGGACATACACAAGTCCATGGGGCCAGATGCAATGCACCTGAGGGTGCTGAAGGAGTTGGCTGATGTGATTTCAGAGCCATTGACTATTATCTTTGAAAGCTCATGGCAATTGGGGGAGGTCCCTGATGACTGGAAAAAAGCAAATATAGTGCCCATCTTCAAGAAAGGGAGGAAAAAGGATCCAGGGAACTACAGACTGGTCAGCCTCACCTCAATCCCTGGAAAAATCATGGAGCAGGTCCTCAAGGAATCCATTTTAAGGCACTTGGAAGAGAGGAAAGTGATCAGGAACAGTCAACATGGATTCACCAAGGGAAAGTCATGCCTGACCAACCTGATTGCTTTCTATGAAAAGGTGACAGGCTCTGTGGATGTGGGGAAAGCGGTGGATGTGATATACCTTGACTTTAGCAAAGCATTTGATACTGTCTCTCACAGTATTCTTATCAGCAAGTTGAAGAAGTATGGGTTGGACTATAAAATAGATAGAGAACTGGCTAGAGCATAGGGCTCAACGAGTAGTGATCAATGGCTCCATATCTAGCTGGCAGCTAGTCACAAGCGGAGTGCCCCAGGGGTTGGTGCTGGGGCCGGTTTTGTTCAACATCTTCATTAATGATCTGGAGAATGGGGTAGATTGCACCCTCAGCAAGTTTGCGGATGACACTAAGCTGGGGAGAGTGGTAGATACCCTGGAAGGTAGGGATAGGATACAGAAGGACCTAAACAAACTGGAGGATTGGGCCAAAAGAAATCTAATGAGGTTCAGCAAGGACAAGCGCAAAGTCCTGCATTTAGGAAGGAAGAATCCTATACATAGGTATAGACTTGGGACCAATGGGCTAGGCAGCAGTTCTGCAGAAAAGGTCCTGGGGATTACAGTGGATAAAAAGCTGGATATGAGTCAGCAGTGTGCCCTGGTTGCCAAGAAGGCTAATAGCATATTGGGCTGCATTAGTAGGAGCACTGCCAGCAGATCACAGGAAGTGATTATTCCCCTCTATTCGGAATTGCTGAGGCCGCATTTGGAGTATTGTGTCCAGTTTTGGGCCCCCCACTACAAAAAAGATGTGGAGAAGTTGGAGAGAGTCCAGTGGAGGTCAACAAAATGATTAGGGGGCTGGAGCACAAGACTTATGAGGAGAGGCTGAGGGAACTAGGCTTGTTTAGTCTGCAGAAGAGATGAATGAGGGGAGATTTAATAGCAGCTGAAAGGGGGTTCCAGGGAAGGTGGAGCTAGGATGTTCTCAGTGGTGGCAGATGACAGAACAAGGAGGAACAGTCTCAAATTGCAGTGGGGGAGATCTAGGTTGGACATTAGGAAAAAGTTTTTCACTAGGAGGGTGGTGAAGCACTGAAATGGGTTACCTAGAGAGGTGGTGGAATCTCCATCTTTAGAGGTTTTTAAGCTGAGGTTTGACAAAACCCTCGCTGGGATTATTTAGCTGAGGTTAGTCCTGCTTTGAGCACGGGGTTGGGCTAGATGACCCCCTGAGGTCCCTTCCAACTCTATTATTCTATGATATTTTTCATAGTGAGGGTGATTAACCATTGGAACAAGCTACCAACAGATACTCCATCTGTTCAATTTTCAGATCAAGACTGGATGGCTTTCTGGCAGTTATGCAATAGTCAAATTATTGGGCTCAGTGCAGTTATAACTGTATTAAACTTTATGGTTTGTGCTATGCAGGAAATCAGACTACATGATCTAATGATTCCGTCTGGCCTTAAAGTCTATAAAGCCATTAATTTAACCCTTAGTGGGAGGGGTTAAATGCTATGTCTTCCTGGTTTATATTTTACTGGTTTTGCTTGGTGAGGTTCTGGGTATGCTCAATTTATTTTGCAATGAAACCTGCGATTTAAACTGAGTCCCCTTATGGGTGGTAAAATCTAGTGCAGATGTATTGGTCCTGTTGCTGGAGACTGTCAGTGTCCACTATTGCAGGGCAGAACGCCAGGCACTTGCTCTCTCTCTCTCAAAAAAAAACAAAACCCCACCTTATTTCAACAGCCTTACCAATTATTGCTGTGTTTCTAACTCTTTTTTAGGGACAAGATTATTGAGAAGGCTGTGGAGAGGGAATTCTGGTGTCATCAGGAGTCCTCTGTATTTCCTGACCACTTATCTCTATAGTGGCTCTACAGTCGTATGGCACAGAAACAGTATTAGTCTCACTGGCTTACAACTTCCTCCTACCAATAGATAGTCCATTAGATGTGTCAATAGGCATTGATACTTTTGAGTAGGCAGTGTTTCTGACCTATATAGTCTCTTCTCTGAGGTGTGGCTTAAGCCTCCTGCCTTTTCTCTCCTTGGTGCTTGCTATCATCAATATTAGAACTGATTTCTCCCTTCTCTTGCATGGGTTGGGTTCTAGGTTCTTTTTCGGCACCTGGTGCCTCCACCCAAGGTGACTCCTCCCTGTGCTATGGATGGGGTGTTGTCCCTTGAGAAAATTAATATATTTAACTGGCAAGGAGTGTAAAACTCAGGGCACAAAGGATGACAAAATATATAAACACAAACCCCAGCAAAGGAATGAGGAACCCAAAACAACAGTATAACAAAGGGGGACTTTACTGGGAAGAGGGAAATAGGATTTGGGGAAGGAAAGTTATGGTTAACTAATAAGTACTAAACATTAATAAATAAATTAATCCCCACCTCCCAACATTTACAATTCATTCAAAACCTCAGCTTCCTCCCTGGCACCTTCTCAGGCACATGGTTTGCTGAGGTTGAGTCCCAAGACAGAGTGTTGCAGTACTGTGGTTTTGGCTAACTTAAACAAACAAAAAGCTCCTGACTTTCTGCTTCACCTCTGGGTAGGGCAGAGTCCTTTCCCAACTTCTACCAGATCCACGGGTTGCCCGGTCTGGAATCGTCCTGAGATATTGGCTCATTCTTGGTAGTTGACAACACGTTGGATCTCTGTTTCTGCAGATCTCACAGCAGTGGAAGACCTCCCTTTGTGAGACTGGGAGTTTAGCAGAAATTCCCTGAATTGTACTGGCTTTTTAATTTTTCAGAAACCAAAACTGAAACTTTTTTTTTTTTGGCATAGTCAGATAGTCCCTTCCCATGGGGCTGAACAGTCCTGGCTTGTAATTGGGCCATAGGACTGGCTATTCAGATCACTCCAGTTCATTGTCAAAGCCTCCCTATTGGCCTCAGAAGAGGTTGTTAGTTCCTTCTGTCTCCACTCCTGACTCCATGAATGATGGGAAACAGTGTCAGAGGGTTCTTGTGACCCATCCATGCTTAGAGTAGCCACCTGAAAATGCCAAGGTCAGGGCAGGCTGCAAAAGGAGAGCAGATTCTCTGAGCATTGGTGGGTAACACTGAAGTTAGACTCCCCAATCAGTCATAAACAGTGCTTCTGATTCCCCACACTGGTTATCAAGAAGCTAAAACAAAATATACACAGCCCCCTTTATTGCATTTCAGTCTCTGGCTCCCAATCAGCCACTAGGTCCAATACAGAGATAAGTTATTACAACTCTATGCTCTTTACCCAAAAAGTTCTTCTGGCTCCAAAGGTTCAGCCACATTACCAGATCAATGAGAGTTTGGATCTTACCCAAAACACCACGCTGCCAGCCATTCCTTTAGTAACTAAAATTAAAGGTTTATTATAAAAAACAAACAAACAAACAATGTGAGAGGTGTTATATGATTAAAGCAATCAGATACATACAAATGATTTGAAAGTCCACATATATTAGGTTTCCTGTAGAATTGTAGCGTTCACAGGCTTGTATAGCCCCTCTGGTGTACACCCAGTGCCTGGATGGGTCTCAGTCCTTTGTTTCACAGCTTCAGTTGCAAATGAGTTGGTCCAGAGGTAGGAAGCAGGAATGAAGGCTGAAGACTAAAGGCTGAATGAAGACAATATGGATGTGGTGCAGCTGCCTTTTATAGTCTCTGCCTGGATTGCCATATGGCCTGTTTCAAACACAAGCCCTCAGCACATTGCATGGAAAAGCTTCAGAGAAAGTCCCCTGTCCATAGGACATGTTCTTACATGTCCTGATGACTCATAAAGGTGTAGCCCTGGTTTCTCTCTCTGGGCTCATTGTACCTGTGAGTTCTCTTAATGAGCAATTAAGCTGGCTTTTGCCCAGAAACACAGTGCAAGTTGAATTAGAAACATATCAAACATATTCATAACTTTCAATACAACTATGACACATATACATAAGGAATATCATCTTTAGAACATTATACCCTTTCTAATGGTACCTGACATGGCATATTTCATATGAATTATTGTATTTTGAAATATTGATGTTAAATAATATCATAAAGGGCCCCCTAATCCAGACAGTGTTCACAGTTCTAATACCCATTAGAGTTGTAGTCCTTTTGGTAGGGCCCCTTAGAGGCTTAGTCTGGCACTCCAGGGGCTGGCAAACTTCAAAGGGGGTTATACCTACTTGTGGACTCTGGTTGCGGTAGAAGGGATAACTATTGTTTCTGTTCTTTCTGGTTAGGGAGATCTCATGAGACGGTCTCGGAAAATTGCTCAGCTGACCCAAAGATATTCTTTTTCAGGTTCTCCATTGTTTTGTTCTATCACCTAGGTAGTTCAACAGCCACAAGGGGAGCCCATAAGACAGTTTCAGCTGCAATACCTCAATATATAGATGACATACAGGTCTGTCTCTCTCTTTCATTAAAGACTGACAGTGTAGTCTTTGTTTTCCAGTCCCTACAGGCTTACTGAAAACACCCCCAATGCCTATGTAGACACAGTTAAACACTGTTTAAATTTTTTGACCTGGTTGAGATATAGCCTAAGCAGGAGCACGAAACACACCATTTTGTACATGTATGCATGGCCTAATGACAAAATTATGTCCTTTCATTGTCAAGGAGTTTTATTCTCTGGTTCCTTCTTTGATCCTGGAATCCCAAGAGGCAGCCATCTTCGTTTAGTTAGAAAATTGTGGCCATTTCTCTGAACTATGACCATCATCACAGTGCCTCATGCCATGTGTGACATCCAGAATGTATAAGAGAAATGGGCCTAAACATGAAGACCACCACAGAATACTCAGCTAGTGAAGAGTAGGTCTGCCAAGTTATTTAGTTCTCCAGAGCTTGTCCTGGCTTCCTATTGACAATCATTGTGATATATTCAATAATATAATAACATTCAGATGACCAGATGGAGAATAATAGAAAGATTTAGAAACATTTCTAATTTCTGTGTTGGTACAAAGACATAGTTTTGCTCATATCCTGTCAGCGTGCTGGCTTTTAGGGGTTCCATTCTTAGTCATCTAACTCTCCACATGCATTGTATAGGCAGCCTGGGCACCTAACACAGGGTAGTGAATTCCACTGCGCGGTTAGTTGTGTTTCAAAAAGTCCCCTTTGTGAATCTAGCCCTAAACCCCTATTTAGGCAGTTAAACAAATGTCCTGATTTTGAAAGATGCTGAACACCCAGAAGCTTTCATTGACTTTAATGTATCAGGAAGGAAACAAACTATTTCTAAATCTGTGGTCCATGAGTGTAAACAAACACAACGCTATTTCTTTTGCAAATGAAGATAGAAAAAGATGTAAAATATCCTAAAATTCCGTAGGCCAGCCTTTTGGCTTTATCTCCTTAAAGGGCTCTCTATCCTCCCTGAAAGATTGAAAGCCCCAGAAATTTGTTCAAGCACTGCTCTTGTTTCTAAAGCTTCAGATATTCAATCAAGGAACAAAACAAAACAGTTATGTGAGCTACATGGCCAGTCACACATAACAAAAAGCATAGCTCTGGATTTGTAGACAATCCAAAAGCTGACATTTGTTCTTACTAGGGCAGTCAAACAACTAAAAAAAAAAATCACAATTAATCTCAAGATTAAAAAAAACTAGTCATGATTAATTGCTGTTTTAAATCGCACTGCTAAACAATAATAGAATACCAATTTAAATTCATTATAAATATGTTTTTCTACATTTTCAAATGTATTAATTTCAATTACAAGGCAGAATAAAAAGTATACAATGCTCATTTTATATTAATTTTATTACAAATATTTGCACTGTAAAAAGGATAAAGAAAAATAGTATTTTTCAATTCACCTCATACAAGTACTGTAGTACAATCTTTTTATCATGAAAGTGCAACTTACAAATGCAGATTTTTTTTTTTTTACATAGCTGCACTCAAAAACAAAACAATACTTTAGAGCCTATGAGTCAAAGCATGAAGGGGCATATGTATGTTTAGCATAACCAGCATGTAAATACCTTCCAAAGCCAGCTACAACAGTTCCATGTGAATGCCTATGTTACTTTCAGGTGACATTGTAAATAAGAAATGGGCAGCATTATCTCCCATAAATGTAAACAAACTTGTTTGTCTTAGTGATTGGCTGAACAAGAAGTAGAACTGAGTGGACTTGTGTGAGGTGAATTGAAAAATGCTATTTCTGTTATCTTTTTTACAGTGTAAAGATTTGTAATAAAAATAAAAAGTGAGCACTGTACACTTTGTAATCTGTGTTGTGACTGAAATATATTTGAAAATGTAGAAAAAAATATTTATAATAAATTTAAATTGTTATTCTATTATTGTTTAACAATGATCAATCACAACTTTTTTTTAAATCTAGTTAATTTGTTTTGAGTTAATTGCATGCATTAATTGCGATTAATTGACAGCCCTAATTCTTACAAATGATCTGATAAATAATTATGGAAAACAATCTCATTTGGGAAAAGCACAATCATGTCACGTATATTACAGAACAAAAGATAACATTAATATATTGTCATGAATAGCATGTAACAGACACCAAGAACAAGTGTCATAGGAAATCAACAATATATGAGAATCCAGAGAATGTTAAAGAACGTCCAAAAATTTGAACTTCCTGTGTGCTCAGCTCATGCACACAAACTGTTGCAATCTCATTAAAATTCAGTCTAGAAAAAAAGAGCCACCTATCAGAATGTAAGAAACAGATTAATTTTATGATGAATAGCATTCTGTAGAATTCAGAAGGTTGAATGAATACCTGTAATAGCACAAATGTTGTCCTTATAGAGTCCAATTCATTTCCGAATAAAATTGCTGGGAATTGTAGTGTGCTCAACACGGCAGAAAATCAGGTCACTTACTATATAAAGCTCACTTACAGGTCACTCACCTATATAGAGATGCTTAAATATGGATTTAGGAACCTAATTTTAGCTCAATATTTTTAAAAATTTGGCTATTGAATGATATAAATACTGTAACTATAAATTAAAATATTAGAACTGATGTAAATCAGTGAAGTAAGTATATAAGCACCAAATATAAATTTTCTGGAAAAAAGAGTTTATAAATCTTAAAAATGTTTTCATTATTATTCAATAATAATGAAAAAATTGTGGCTTTTAAAAATTTAAACAGCCAGTTCCTACCCTAGATGCATTTGCAACTTCATCATAACAGAATTGTACTTATACATGAGAAAAAGATAGTGAAAAATAATTAGAAACAAATTTTTTGGGGGGAAGGGGGGAATTACTATTTTATTATTACCTAAACTGAATGAAATCCGAAAAGAAAACGTGTCATCAGTGTGAAAAGTGAGAGCCTTATCTTTCAACTGGGATAAGTAACTTGGAGCTTTGCCTTAGTTAGTACTATTGTGATTAGAATTTAAATTAGATTTTAATTATAATCTCAGGAGTTATTAGTGACAAATATAAGAATAACTATTTTTAAAATATGTGATTTTAAACCTGGCAATATCACTTTAATTCCCTTTTTAAAATCACTCTACCTCTTCATGATTTATATTTTTTAATGCAGAAAGCTATATATTATGTTCAAAATAGAGTGAACAGATGAGCAGGAACACAAGCCTATTTTAGTATGGACTGGATCTTATGATGGCGTTCACCATAACACCTCTGGGGACTTTTGACCTTACAGTCAACAACTAATGTATTTCTGTCTGTTTAGTTTTCTTTATACAATTACCTTAAAAGAACACTTTCCATATGTTATTTTATTCCTCTTGGGACTCTGAAAGAAGATAAAAGGTCTACTTAAGCAAGCTTTGTAAATGTATTTGTCTGTCTATATGTATTAAAGCATACAGCTTTGCTTTATCTTATGTCATACTTAAATTTATTAAAAATAAAAGTAATCTTTTGAATTTAATCTCATCCAATGTCTGTCTCACATGTGACTTAACTATTTGTTACCAGCTTAACATTTGTTAACACATACATGTTAAAGAGATCAAATTCAAATATTTATAATATAATAACAGGAAAACGTAGTGCAATACATGTGCATCCAATCTCAGCATTCCAAACACTCATTTCCTCTCTTAATGTACTATGTTTTTACAAATATTCTCAAATAATTCAAAAAAATAAATATTTACTCCTACAAGTTAGCATTATAACCATGCTAAGATTTTTTTTCTAAATGTAATGAGTATAATGTACATGGTATTGAAAAACTGATACTGATAGCACTTGATACAGTTGTAGGTAGATGCTGTGTAAGAGTTCCCATGCAACTGTTATGAAATATCAGGACATTCCTTTCCTCAGACTCAAGTGCTAGTATTGTTGAACTGTGCTGAACAATATCGAGTAAGATAGTCTCTTGCCCCATACATTTGTGCAGGGAAGCGAAGGGGTGGAATGTGCTCCCTCACTCCCCTAAAGTGGACTACTCACATTGAGGGTCACAGTACAGCAGGGAGAGCAGCCTCTATGAGGCTGATTCTCCCCCTTCCATGCAGGTGCATGAGGACTGAGTGGGCGGTGTCAGGGAATGGTCAGTGATAGAGCTAGCAATGTTTGGCAGTGGAAGGTGGGGAATTAGAAATACTTAGATGCTATTGCGGGAAAATGTTTACATAGGGAATTAATTTGCATATTTTAAAATAATTGGCATGTAATCATAAACTTCAGTTTAAAAAAAAAAATATGTGTGCATTTAGTGCTGGTGTAAGGCATCATTTTATCTGACCTTGGTTGGTGGGAGGTCCCTTGAAAGGACCCACACTGAAGAATATCCATGACCACCATCTCAAGAGAGGAAAGGGACCAAAAGGGAACCCAAGTCCACTATGCTTTAGTCTACACGCAGACTGTGTACCCATATCATTATTTCCGTTGGAGGTTAATTTTTTACTGAAATAGTTATACTGCTACTACCCCTAGTGTGCAGTTATACCAGGGCAGCATACTCTCCTTTCTGTGTGGGAATAATCAATATCAGTATAAGGAGGACATTTACATGAGGATAACTGTATCCAGGCTAGAGGGGGTTGTACTGTTTTAACTGTATCAGTATAGTTGAAGCACTACAACTTTTGTATGTAGAGAAAGCCAAAAAAGGAGAAAGCAAAGGCACCAGCTAACAGTGGAGGCAGGGAGACATCTAGCAGATAACTATGGATAGAGTCCATTGCACCACAGTATGTCAAGGGACTCAGTACATGTTGCCCAAAAGCATAAATAGACAATGGCATGGAAAGTGGCTCATGCTTCTAAAAGCTTCCAAGATATACAAACAAGGGAACCCAGGTAGACCTATCATATCTGGCCCCAGCACTCTTGTTGGAGGACTATCAGGACTCATAGAAACCATTCTCAAACCACACACTACACAAAGGGCCAGCTTCCTCCAGGACACAATTGACTTCCTCCACAAACTCCACAATATTAACAAACTCCATCAGAGGGAACACTATCCTCACTACCATGGATGTCACTTCCGTATACATCAACATCCCTCACAATGACGGCATAGCTGCCTTCTCAAATAGGCAGCTCAGAAAACCCCGGATATCTGGAAAACCCTCAGATGTCCACCCCAAACACATCACTAAGCTTATCCATTTTATCCTCATGCATCACAATTTTACACATTGTCCAAACCATGGGAGCAGCCATAGGTACCAGGATGGCTCCCCAATATGCCAGTCTCTACATGGGCCATCTTTAAAATGAATTTCTGGAAAAATGCACCATGAAACCAATGATATGCCTGAGATACATCAATGATATTTTCATCCTCTGAACTGACAGCTTAAACTCCCTCATAGATTTCTACCACAAATTCAACAACTACCATTAGACTCTTTCTGGAACACTCCCACACCAGCATCAACTTCCTGCTTTAACAATGGAACCTTACAGACAACAATGTACAAGAAACCCATAGATTACCAGTACTGGGTTTACTATGGTGCCAGTGCCAATGGCATTGAACTGGGCCCATACTCCAAAGGGGTCCATAATGGCCTGACAGTGTCTAATCAGGTGCAATAATGAAATCCACCTCCAGAAGGTGGAAAGAGGAAGTGCTCCAATCCTAGCTCTGGAGGAGAAGTAGGGATCCTGACCCTGCCATGCCCATTGCCCCGAGCTGGCCCTTTGCTCTGGGGATGGACTCCCGCCCCTCCCCCCACTGCTCCATGCCCCACTGACACCGGCCAGCCCCTCACTCTGGGGAACAACCTCCCTGCCTCCCCTGCACTGGGCCCAATTGCCCCCTACCCATGGGGACCCACAGGGACCCACAAATATGTTTGGTGTTGAGCCCACAAAAGGGTAATCTGGCCCTACAGATCACCACATCTACCGTTATAGATCCAGTAAGAACCCCAAACACACCAAGAAATCTGTTATCTAAAGCAGGCACTCAGATACCACAGAATACACTCTGAGGAGAAAGTCCAGGATTTACACACTCAAAACTATCCTCACTAAACAAGGACACTCCAACAGAGAAGTAGATCACATGCAACAGCCCACCCAAATACCCTGAGAGAACCTGATAAAGATAAAGAAAAGAAGGAGCTAGCAAACAGGAGAGTTTTGTAAGGAAATTTTAAGTGAAGGAGAGACTATGTGAATTAGATAAGTTCATGGAGGATAGGTCCATCATGGCTATTAGCTAAGATGGTCAGAGATGCAACCCCATGCTTCAGGTGTCCTTAAATCTCCAACTACCAGAACCTGAGGACAACTGGGGATGGAGAGGATTTATTTATACAAAGTAGACCAGTTTTGACAGGAGAGGTTGAGATATATTCCCTACTTTGGTTTATGATGTACTAAATATCCAATTGGTGGCAGCTGTGCCAAAACTAGCCCAAAGCCTCCATCCTTCAATACATGCAGTGTTGGGGGTCTCATTTTTTATTAAATTATAGATGGTTGATGTTTCATTTCCCAATGACAGAGCATTCCTTGTCTCCTGACAATTCAGGTTCCTTAGAAATAGCAGTGAAATGCAGCTGGGTACCCAATATGTAACCCCCAGGGCTGGCTGTAAAAGTCATCTTTAAACAAAGCCTTTCATAACCCACACACAACCACCAACTTCTTCACACCAAATTAGCTGTCTCACATCTCAGGGCTTTGCACTGTAGGCACAGATCAGGGAACAAGACTTCTGCAGACAGCAGGCTGTAGTTACTCCATTCTAGAATTAAACATAAATATTTAATTGTTAAGAACAAGCTCTCCTTGCCTTAATGAGAACACTATACATCAAACCTTAAGGTGCCATCCCTCACCAAACAGGATTCCCCCCTTTTCTATAATCATTGTGTCTTTTTTCTATCAGTAACTACCCTACCACTGTGCTACGTGTAGAGGGACATCAACCAACTCCTATGTTCTCTGCATCAATAACCAACCAGCCTCACTGCCCTGGAAGTGGCAGAGAGAAGAACTGAGGACTCTGCTCCTCCAACCCCAGGGGCCTCTTACACCCAAGAGTACAAATCCTTTCAACACCCTCTCCGTAAATTTTAAGGCTCTCACTCTCAAAGAGAGAGACTACACTCAATGTTATAGCACCTCCTGGTCTCACACCACAAACTGTCCACATTTCTAACCTTACCATTACTTATAAGCAACCTGCCTGCCACAGAGACTGGCCCACAGGAAGTCAGGCAGTCAGGAGTGAGGCCTCTTCATGCTGGGCACTGTACAAACACAAAGACTTTAAAGAATCTGGTACTTGATGTGAAGATGAAAGGTGGGGGGAGAGGGGTGGAAGGACTCAAAAAGGGGTTTAATGTGGTCTGAGCATTAGGTCATTCATCCATCCACCAACAAGAGATCACCCATCAGTACCTCTAAAGCTCTTTCCATTTCATTTCCTATCCTGAATCAGAACTGTTAAGGGTTTAGGATATTGGCTTTAGCTAGGTGAGCTAGAAGAGATCAGCATCTGAATGATGAGCAACCAGCTCAAATTCATCCCAAGCAATGCCACAGTGAGACTGGTCAGAAGAGAGAAATGCTTTAAAGAACTGATCAGCTGTCATGAACTTTGTCTTTGGTTTTGTGACCTGTGTTGTATCAGAGCAACACAGTTCTCTTGAAGGATTATAGATTGAATGCAGTCCATGACACAGTTGGGTTCTGCCCATCTATGTTCTTGAAAATTAAGAGTAAGGATTTGAACTGGCAACAGAAGTGAACTGGAAGCTATTGGAGGAATCAGAGCACAAGGCATGATGCATGTGTGGCAGCTAGTTCTGACAATGTGATATTCTTGTATGATAGCTTCACAGTCCTGTGATAACTAAGACTTGGAGAGGTAGATGATGTTGGGACCCCAGATGCCTTGAAATCATTTGGGTTCCTGTACTTCAAATTCTAAGGTTCGCTCAGAGTTGTGCGAACACTAAATCCAGCTTGTTTTCTTTTAGGCTTTGAATGGGCAGTGCTGGCACAGAAGATGTGTGTGTAGAAGCTACCTAGAGCCTTCACAAACCAGCATGGGTGGATTTTGGTGGTGGTATCAGCTTCTCTCAAGATTCTCCCCATTCTCCCATGCTGCTCTGCCCACATACACAAGGAGGGGAACTGCTGCCAGCATGCACCTGAACCCTGGGTGACATGGTGTCCCCACCAAGCACATGAGGGGCATGTCATTCATTATTTGTTTTTCCTCCACCAGCAGGTAGCCGTGTTGTGCAAAATTAAGCACTCGGGACTTTTTCAAGGGGAAAAGGCAGTATGCCGCATTTATTGACAAAAACTAAAGTAATAACTAACTTAAACATACACATACACACACATACACGCGCCCAAACGTACCAGAAAGCGTTCTATAGTTATATATAGCTACCAGTCCTGGTTGTGGCTTGAGATCGTAGCTAGGGTTCGTTGCTGGAGTTCGTGGCTCGTGGCAGCTACCTGGCCAGGGAAGCTGGGCACGAGGAGAGCAGGGTCTTTGTCGGGCGCGCACCGACGCTCTTCTTTAGATGATGTGTAGAACACTGTTTTTCCCCAAAGCCTTGAAATCTCACCCAGTCTTTTATAGGTTTTTCAGTTCTGCTGTGTCACGTCGCTTCTCTGTGACCCTTGATTGCTGGTACAATAGCAGACGTGACTTTCAGCTTGTTCTTTGATGTCTTGATTAAGTTTGATTAAGTTTTTCTGGGGTGGATCCTTCTTTGCTTTTTGGGGCTATGTTCACACTCTTCAGCCTAGGATGGACTTCACACTTCATCAGGACAACTTCATCAGGACAAGCTGGCAGTTTGGGTCTGACTCACACACATATACACCCTCCATTCATACCTTGTTCAGATAACTATCTTATTCATCTAAAGGTTTAGAAAGGGTTTGACACAAGATGGAGTACATAGGGTCAAAATGGGGTTTTTACACAAGATGGAGTACATAGGTCAAAATGGGGTTTTATATTCACAATATGGAGTATGACTGAGAGAAGTTCAAATGTTACATGATTTCAATAATAACCATATAGAGGTTGACACAAATAAGGGTATGGATTAAAAGCTATGAATTAATCTACAGGGATACAATTACAATTTTATTCCTACAGCCGGATGATTTTTGTTCCAGTCCCAGATGCTGATGTCTGGGGAACAGCTCCAGTTTTAGTGCTATAGCACAACAGGAATCCTCAAATGGATCCAATGAGGAAGCTACCACAAAAATGAGGTAGGATTGAGTGGTCTGTTCCCTGCATCATAGTCTCTTCCTTCTTCCCACACCTTTTGCTTTCCCCCCATTTCTTTATTCTCCTCTTGTCTTTCCATGCCTATGTTTGCTGCAGCTCTATTCTCTCTCTCTCCCCCTTCTCAATTTCCCACCTTTACCTCTCACATCCATACTCTCCTCTGACTCCTCCTTTTGACTCTGGTGACAACTCAAACCTGGCCCTTTCTCCATCCCCACCCTTTCCACTTCCCACACACTTTCCCCATCACCTCCTCAGCGTTCCGAATATGTATATACTGAGCACTGAGATTGTGTCTATAGGACCTGTGGACTCTGTTTTCAGACCCATGCTTGAGCATCCACATTTCACAGTAAACCTGAGTTTACAGATGCTGGAGCCAAGTCTCACAGCAGTGTTAACATATCCACAGTGCGATACGCAGACCTTCTGACTCAGGTCTACAGCCTGACTTGCGCCCATACTATAAAATGACAGGGCTTGGATCCAAATCACAGCAAGACTCGGATCCTGCCTTGCCCCAGCAGGGTACTAGGACCCAGGTCCTGAGTGCTTGCTGACCAAGGTCAGACTGGTTTGTGGGTGGATGGAAGCAGGTCTTGGACTGAGTCAGACCCTAGGCTTAATGTACAGTGTAGACATACACCCAGTCATGCACTCCACCCTTTCTCTTTTCTTCATTTCCTCTGAAATGCCTGCTTAATCTCACAAAATACCACTGCCATTTACAACCTCTTCATTTCAAACTTCCTCTATCATCTTCTTATGGAAATCTGGAGCCCATATTTTTCACCAAAGAAGAGTTTATCAATTGTAGTAATCAAAGTAAATATGTATATTATGATAATGTCCAAAGACACAAAGGGGCCTAAATCCCATTGGGGAGTTGATGGGTTCACTGATATTTGTTACATACAGTTTTTTTTGTAATATAATTTCAAAGCAACAGAAGGAACGAATATAGCTGAATTCTAGAAGGGGTTATGAACAAAGGTTGTAACATGAACAAATCAGGAAGAGCCGATGCACAGCCAGGGATGGAATAAATACCACCAGGAGAGTCTGATTTAATAAACCAAAAGTGAAGAGGATGAAACAAATTTAGTGCATGTAAATTCACTCCCAGATGCTCCACAATGAAATAGTAAACAGGAAAATGTTGATTCTGATAGCACACAGGTAATTGTACATGCCTAATATTGCAATGTTCACAGACACATAGCCTGCAAAGATAACTTGAGGGCATTCAATGGTCATGGGAAAAACAAGTCTTAAATTCTTCAGGACAGGAAACCATCTTTTACTGTATCAGTACAACAGCCTAGCACAATGGGGTCCTGAGCTTGATCAGAGCTCTGGGCAGTGCACTAATACCAGTACTAATAACTGCACAATCTGGTTAAGCAAACATGTTGTGCTGAAAGGTGATGATGGATGCCAGTAGGTGGGTCTCAGATTCAAAAGCCAACTACAGACCTCATTAAAACTATTGGGTGTGCCAAGCACTCTCTTTCAACAGAAGTTGCAATCAAGCCTCCTTATGTAGTAAAAAGCAGCAGTGAGACTACTACTCAAGGCATTAGGCCATGTGGCAGGTCAGTGCTTAGCCATGCAGAGTGAGGGGTTTCCCTAGTTGCAAATACAGAGGCTGGGAGATCTGTTGCAGACTGTGTGTGTTGGAGGCACAGAAAGCTGGAGAAACAATTGTGAGAGTGACTTTAAGAGGAAACTGAGGGCCAGGGCTTCTTGGGCATAGAGGTGATTGCAGTGGCAGGCTTGTTGATTTCTGAGCAAGGAAACTGCCTCTGATTTCTACTGTATTCAGGGAAAAACAAACAAGAACTGAGAACTATGAGTTTGCTTTACATTTACACCATTCCACCTGTGCTACTCCTGGTGAAATCTGGCAAGCCACTTACTAAGCATGATTAAATCATTCAGCCTATAAATTCTTATTGGATCTGAAATGTAGACTTAGTTTATTTTCCTGTTGTTTAAGTACAATTCTCTGTGGTGTTAGTTGCCAGAATCCTTTGGTTTTACATCCCTAAAGCAAGGAACTTAGTGTATGTTCTTTAGTCAGCCTTCTGTCATGGGCACTGCTAACAGATACATCTCAAAAGACATGAACCAACTAATTCAGGACACTGAAGAACTCCAGGAATAGCTGCAATGCAGACAATGCTGAGAATCCTATTTTTAATCACCCATTTTTGTAGCTTTTGCCTTTTTAGCTGTGCTAACAGAACAGACCTACTCAAGTTCCAGTGATGAAACAGCCACTTCACTAGCACTGTCACTCAGAGACAAAGCTCTGTGACTGTCAGTTCATGTGAGACAAGTGGGTGAAGTAATATCTTTTATTGGACCAACTCCTGTTGGTGAGAGAGATAAGCTTTCAAGCCTGCTGAAGAAGAGCTGTGTAAATTTAAAAGCTTGTCTCTGACCAGTGGGAGTTGGTCCAATGAAAAATATTACCTCACCTATCTGGTCTCTCCAATATCCTGGGACCAACACAGTTACAACACTCTCAGTTCACATGTCAGGAATAAGGACTCGCAGCTGCACCTGCTCAGTCTTTGGGAAGCCTATGAGCACAGCTGAGCCTCAAGAGAGCTGCCTGATTGACCACTCCACCTGGTAGGTCAAGGCAGTCAGCAAGCCTGCTCTTAAAACCAACAGCAAGCACTGCTCTGGCTGCTCAATGCATGTGCCCACAACTGTGCTCTCTTCTGTGTCTACTCTATTCCTAGTCTTGTTCCCAGCCTTGCTTCTGTCCTGCCCAGTCTACTACAGCTCTCCTTCTCTACTGGCTTCCTGATCCCTGGCTTTGTCTCCAGATTCCTACTCCAACCACTACACCACAGTAGCCATGTCCTGGTTCATGACATCAGGCAGCTGAGGGACTAAGTCCCAACCAACTAATTCTATAAACAGAGTAACTCTATTATCCCAAAAAATAGATAGCACTTTCTTCTTCACAAGCTCCCCAGTGATATCCTGCTCTTCTCCATGGTACAGATTTTTGCATAGCTTCCTTCATCTCTCAGCTTCCTTCCTTTACCATTCATTTTTGTGAGCCTCAGTTTGAACTAAAATGAAAATTTTATTTTTGGAACAAATCCTTTTTTGAGCAACTCTGGAAGGACCCCTATACATTAGTACTTTGAGTCACAGTAAATGTGGAAGAAGCAGAGATGAGAGGCTCGGATAACATGCAGAGCAATACTAGCTATAATGTGTGTCTGGAATGAAATGCACTAAATGTTTTCTGATACAGAAAGGATGTCAAAATTAGCAATTCTAGAACATGCCAGGTGAGAATCATTCAAAATGATTACATGCATGTAGCCTTTGCTCTTCTCATTCCATACTGTAGCTGCCTTGTGGTTTTGAATCTACAAGACTGATCAGTATAGACAGGGCCTAAATGTGAGTTTCAGCCACCAGAACAGCTGCACCAGTGCAAACCTCTAGTCTAAGTTAGATAGCTGTATTTGTGCAAAGCATACTGCACTGGTGTAAACCATGTGTACAGTAAGGGATTCTACCAGTGCAGCTATTTTGTTGGCTGAAAATCCAGTATACACAAAGCCTCAAAATAATAAAAATAATTCTCCCTCATGAAATCATTTCTGCAGGTCCATTCTGTAGGAGTTGCATGACTAGCTGTTAAACATTGAGAGAAAAGCATCTTCCGCTTTGGAGCATTCTGGAACTAAAGATATGAAAATTTCTAACCCTTAGCCTCCCCTTAGTTCCTCCCTTCTGCTGTAGAACCTCCCACATTTCTTTCTTTGAATCACCATTAGAGTTGGTTATGTTTTGTTTAAATCTAGATGTACTATACTACACTACATCTAACAATTTCCTGACTTTTATTCAGAATTTTGAGTTAGCTTGTTGTTTGTGTAGCTTTAGGTCATTTGCTGTCATCTTTATGGTGGTAGTCTGTAAAATATAAAGACATCAAAAAATATGTACCCTGCTCCAGCAAGATGTATATTACAGACATACACATTCCCAATGGGCCAGATATTCTGTTGCCATCTAATTCCCCTAAGCACAGTAGAGTGGTGGCGGTCAGGGAGCTGGTTCCAGCTATATGATTCTCTTCTTGAGTCAGCCCTTGCCCCAGCTAGCTGCTGCAACGCATATACCAAATGGCAATCATCCCAGATAGACCATTCACCAGCTGAGAATAGCCAGTGTAGTGCAAAGAGGATAGTTCAGGGGAGAAAATTTGGTCCTATGTCTGGAGCATTTAGGCTAGGAGATTTACTCCAGGGCCATGCAGCTTGTCTGGTTTTAATGTGACTAAATAAGAGAGTTATAGGGCCTGCAGGCTTGACAAGTTCTTGGAAGTGGAAGCTCTGAAGCTCATCAGCCTTCAAAGGCATTTAAAAGTGTTTCAGATCTACAGCTGAGTGACAGGTTAAAAAGAGAAAGGAAGTATGAGTCTGGTCATCAGAATTAAAATTCTTGGATTTGAAGTGATCAGAGTTTTTCAGATTCCAATAATTGGATTTATCCCCAGCGCTCCCTTCCCCCCCCCAAAACACAAAACAAAACAGCAGAATCATTGAGGGCTTCAGATTACCAAGAATTCACCATGACCTTGTTGGCTGAGCTCAAAACAATTTCAGATGGCACGCTGGAGACCCTTTGAAGAATCATCACTCTTCTAAGTCTAGGTTAATGAATTTAAGAACTTCTGCAGAATTCCTTTGTCTCCCCTCCAATCCCTAAACTGCTCTGAGCAACGGTTTGGCACACAGCAGGACTGAGTTTATTCTTTTCAATGGCGATGCACCCATTTACATCATTACTGAGTTTGGCTACTTGGCTTTTTTCTGTTTAAGCAATATGATCATCTATTAAACAGTTTTAACAATATTTTGACTTAAAAACATGAAACAAAAATACTTTCACTTTGACAGATATTTGGTAATGATCACATTTCTTCTTAATCTCTCTTTGTATGTTGCTTAGCTCAGAGTTATAACTACTACAATCACGCCTCCATAAGTTGAACAAGTAAATACTTATTTGTTGTTCCATACTTGAGATTGTATATATGCTAACTATTATCCTGTAATTATCACTATCATATGCGAATTTGAGTGACCAAAACAAAAAAATGATATGCAAACTGACAGTTGGTTACCAACCAGAAACAACAAGCAGACTTGTTGGTCAAATACTTCTTCAAATTCTAACCTTATTATGTAATTATAACATGAAATGTATTATCTCTTTTTTTAAAAAATCATGCTTGAATAACTGGTTTGGTGGACGGGGAAATACGGTGGACATAATGTACCTGGACTTTAGCAAGACTTTTGACTCAATCCCACATTCTGATAAGTGAGCTGGAGCAATGTGGGCTCAGTGGAACTACCATTAAGTAGATACATAATTGGTTCAACAACCACAAAGAACTAACTATTAATGGAATGATGTCAGATTGGAAGGAAGTCTTGAATGGGGTTCCACAGGGACCTGTTCTGGGTCTGGTGTTATTTAACATCTTTATTAATGACCTGGATGTAGGAATAGAGAGCACACTGATCACATTTGTGAATGACACAAAGGGAGGGTATCTTGCCAACACTTTGGAGGCTAGAGCTAAAATTCAAAGGGATCTTGATAAATTGGAGAACTGGGCTAAAGACAACAAAATGAAATTCAACAAAGACGTATGTAAGGTGCTACACTGGGGGAAGAAAAAAACGAATGCACAAATACAGAATGGGGGATAACTGGTTGGCAAAAGCACTTCTGAGAAGAATCTGGGAGTTGTGATGGATCACCACCTCAATATGAGTCAATAGTGCAACAGTACTTCAAAAAAGCAAATGCAATTTTATGTTGCATTAACAAAAGCAAGTCATAGGAAGTAATCATACTGCTCTATTCAGTGCTGGTTATGCCTCAGCTGGGGTAATGTGTCCAATTTCATCAATGTATAGAAAGGATGTAGAAGTGAGTGACAAAGATGATCAAAGGGATGAAATGCAAGCCATATGAGCAAAGGCTGAAGGACATGGGTATATTTACTTTGGAAAAGAAGAGATTGAGGGGGACATGATAGTCTTCAAATACTTAAAAGGCTGCCATAAAAAAGATGGAGAAAAGTTGTTCTGGCTTGCCACAGAGAGCAGGACAAGAAGTAATGGATTCAAATTTCACGGAGGTTTTCAAAAGGAAGCTGAATTGCCATCTTTCTTGGATGGATTAGACCCAACAAATCCTGCATCTTGGCAGAGGTTAGACTAGATGACCTTTGTGATCCCTTCTGACCCTATGGTTCTATGATGTTATATAAATATATAGCAACCACATGGTAATACATACCACCGTCCAGGTTACAAACCAATTAGACTTCATATTGACATGTTGTCCAAGTGCAATTACCATGTAATCTCCAAATACAATAACCTCCTATTTATTCTGAGTCAATATTTAGTTATACACTATTATATATACTCTTTCGTTTAAATGGAAGTGCCTATTCTGAAAGGATTTATTTCCTTTACACAACTGGTTTTCATGCAGTAACATGGGAAACATGTAACATGACTTTCTAATGTTTCTTGGATAAAACAAGCAGTTTATCAACCTGGATTACTTATGGCACAATGGGTCATCATATGCAACAGACACAAGAGAGATATAAGTGAAAATGGTGTGGTGAATGAGGGGAAAACAAATACTTTGAACGTTGAAGATGAAGGTAAACCATGAGTTTTTAAGCTGAGGCTTGACAAAGCCCTGGCTGGGATGATATAGCTGAGGTTAGTCCTGCTTTGAGCAGGGGGTTGGACTAGATGACCTCCTGAGGTCCCTTCCAACTCTAATATTCTATGATTCTATGAATCTTTTTAAAAATCCCTATGAACTATATGAGCAAGTCAGTATGGGCTTGATGCAGGAATTGCTGGGTAAATTCTATGGCCTACATTATGCAAGAGATCAGACTAGATTACCAGAATTGTCCCTTCTGGCCTTAAAATGTAAGAATGCATAAAGTTAACACATTTACTTGTGCATCTTTAGCCTGGTGACAGTTTGAAATCTATTTTTCTTGATGCATCTTGGGATGATGCATCATTAGCAGCAAAAGGCATGAGTTAAAGCAACTATAGTATCATATAGTAAATAATTCCCACACAGACACTGACCATGACAGTATAAAGAGTAATATTTTAACATGCATAACTGATCTTCTTCCAGTACATAAGGCATGGAACAATCAACTTTCTTTACATTATCAGGTATCAATGCCGTCTTTTCCCATTAATTTCTTCTTAAATACAAGCAAATTAGTTTGGATTTTAGGAGAATAAGTTTTTCCACTTGATGTTCAGCTAGCCCTTTAAATCTGCATCCAGATGGATGGCAAAGCTAATTTTTGTCCCTAACAAAGTTGCTGGAGTGTTTTATAAATAGGCCATCATTTCCACCACTCAGAAATGTAAAGTCTGCTTTCTCCTGCAGACTACTGCTTTTTGGACCTTCCTCTTACATTACTGGGAAGATCACAACTTACTGCTTTTTCTGATAATGGAATTCAGAATCAGTGCAGGGAGTTTCTTCATGTAATCAGTGATACATGTGCATTAAGAAATATCCCTGGCAATAAATAGTTAAAAAAATCATCTTTTTCCTTGACTGTCCAAATTCAGATTCTCCATACTCTCTCTCAAACAACTTCACTCCAGACGTAATTTTTTCTTTTTCTTCTCATTATTGCCCACATTTTGCAGATTTCCAATTTAATCAGCCCCTCCCATTAGAAAGGCTTGGATTAGAAAACTTTGCAAAAGGGAAGCATTCTACTTTTGATCATATGTTTCTTTTGCAGAATCAAGAAATATCAGACTAAATTTTCTATAAAACTAATAGTAACTATGTTACTATTTCCTATTAAATGTCTATTTTCTTCATAGAAGTCAAAATTTTATTCCTGCTACCCATAGACTGAAAAATCATTACACATATACGATAAGGTGTCTTACTGAGTAAAAAGTAAAACTCAGGAGTCAGGGACATAAACACATTTTAACTTCTATAGGAAATCAAATTTAGAGTTCACTTGTACTCTTACTTATACCAGTTATACCATTACTAGTGTAATTCCAATGACTCCATGGAATTAATCCTGATTTACTTCTGTGTGAGAGAAAAATAAGGCTCTTAGAATCTAAAATTTCTTCCCAAAGGAAGGATAGAACTGTCACTACATTTTTTACCCATTGGTCTCATATTGAAACCTAAAACTCAGATTACACAAAATTTATTTTCCAACATTTCTACTTTGTATTTATAAACGCAGGTACAAATTATTTTGGCAAACTCATCTATAACAACTATGGTGACTTTGTGGTTACTGCACCATTAAGTCATTTGAGCTATGCCAGTTTACAACAGTTTAGGATCTGGCTTTTTATAAAGGCTTTCTTTTATAGTCATTTGTAAGTTTATACAAACTATTTAAAAAATGAAAACTATGTATATATCCCTTAAAAACTAAAATGGTTATAATTATACAGCAGCAACATTTTCTTCCCACGCACTTAATACAAAATATCAGGCTAATATGCTGAACTGTGTACCAAAGCCATTACTTGGAATGTTACAAATAGCATATTTTTACTGTTTTCTTCAAAATGACACAAGCCTAATTTCTTTAAAGTGTTTATTTTATGTGTTTTGAAGTAAATATCCCTCTACAAATCTTCATTTTTTGCCATAACCTCATTAAATATCTTCTTTTTATGACTCATTCAAATGAATTGCTCATGCAGTAGGCAGTATTTAGCTTTATGTTTGTATGCACAGATGTGGCCCAGGTTTCATAATGCTTTGAATATCAAACCATAAAACTGCTTTTCAAAAGCAAATTCATAAATGCAATCATGCATACCTTTTTGAGTTATGAGGTGGCTGCAGATTTGGCAGTGCTGACTTGATGCAGTTTTGACAGGTTAGGTTAAAAGATTAAGTCTAGTCTGTCTTCACTTTGCCCTGACTCTGACACACACTAAAAAAAAGTTGCCGCCTGGCTCTGTGCCTAGTATAACCTCCACATCTCCTCAGAGTGACAACACTTCCCTTTAAGCCTCTCCAAAGGTCAAGGCAGATAACTTGTTGAGTCTTCCAGATACTTTCTTATCTGTGGCTCTTCCTCCTAACCTCACATAGTGAAAGCAAAGCCCTGAAGGAAAATAAATCAGACTTTATAAGAAATAACTTGTACTACAAACATAACCATCACCCTTCTTAGCTTGAAGGCACAATATTTAAAAAAAAAAAAAAAAAACACCCAAATTTCAATGGGATCAGAGACTTATTCCCATCTCTATCATCACTCTTTTATAACCCCTCTCTTAGGCCATGTTGATAGGTACATACATAATTAACTTATATCTGAAGCCAGTTTTTCAATCATTCAAAATGAAAGAGTTAAGTAAAGACAATGGTTTGTATGAAAAAGGAACACAGTACTATAATGGGATCAAAGAGCTGTTTAGGCAAAAGTGCACACTTAAGAAAAATTGAAGTAAAATAATAAGACAATTAAAGCCCTTTATTCCAGGCATCACAATCAAAGGCTTTTACAAGTAATTTTGATATGTAAGATTACATGACTCTGAAGGTAATAGAGTAATAGATTTTAAGGCCAGAAAGGACTACTGTGATAATCTAATCTCCTGTATTACACAGGCCACAGAATTTTACTGTTTAAAAATTTTGCCTTATTTTGAGTTTGAATTTGTCTCCCTTCAAATTCCAGCCACTGGATCTTCTTATACCTTTGTCAGCTAAATGAAAGGGCCTTCTGCTATCAAAAATCTTCACTTCCTGTAATTAAGTACTATAGACTGTGAGCATGTCACTCCTTGAACTTCTCTTCAATGAAACAAGCAAACAGTTTGGACTCCTTAACTCTCTCATGGAAAGGCAGGTTTTCCAGTCCACAAATCATTCCTGAAGCTTGTCTCTGAATACTTTATGATTTTTCAACATCCTTTTCTAAGTATAGATACAGAACTAAATACAATATTCCAGTAATGGTTTTACTAATGTTATATACAGCTATAATCCCCCTTCCTACTCTTACTTGATTTCCCCCCATTTTATATCCAAGGATCGCATTAGCCTTTTGGCCAAGCAGCACACTGGGAATTCATGTTCCATTGATAATTCACCATGACCCCTACGTCTTTTTTAGTCCCTATGTCTTTCCAACTTACAGCCCCTCCCCCATTCTGAAAGCTGTAAGGATGACCTTCATTGACATTGGGTGGCATTCACAATGGGGACTTAGATGTCCAAGTGCAATTTTAGGGGCCTAATCCCACATTTAGTTGCCCATTGGCATTCACAAAACCCCTATTCAGCTGATGCCTAAACCTGTAGGCACCTAAATTCCCTAAGCACATTAAGCCCTCAAAGCACCTATGTTTTAGTGACTCAGCATGTGTACAGCCACTGAAGTCTTGGTACCACCCAGTAGCTTGGTGCCTACCTCACACCTAAAATCTTAACTGGATTCACACAAGGTATTCCTCTGCCTAGCTTGTCTTTGGGGTGCAATGCAGTAGATTTGCTCAAAGCATCTCTCAACCTGCACAAAATGGGTAGGGGAAGAGTTGGTGGTGCCCCTTTTCTAAACTTTAACCCCCAGTTAGCACACGGAGGATATTGGAGGTATTGCCCCACCCCTGATTCAGTGCAGTGACCTGAACCTGACTCTTCCATCTCCCCGCAGAGTGCCCTAACCACTGAGCTATGGGAGTATTTGCAGAAGGGGGGGGCATCTCAGTCTCTCCAATTAGAGCAGTTCCACTGTGTATAAATAGTAGTCAATTGACACAAGGGGAATGCAGCTGGGCTTCCTACATCCTGGGTGAGTGATCTAATCACTGGGTTATTAGGTATAAGCCAGGCACCGTCTCTTCTTCATTTTTCTTGAAAGAAGGCTGCTCTGTCTTAGGCACCTAACTTCAGGTAAAGGTGACAGATGTGAATCCCAAATGGCTATGAATGCCTCTCTTTGGCCTACAGTTAAACACCTGAATCCCTTTGAGGGGTTGGGCTGAGGCCAGACCCCTTGCCATTTCCTATGGGCTAATAGAAGCCACTCCCCACTCAGTGGACCGGCTTTTGTGAGTCCCATTCTTAGACACTTAACTGTCCATGCATTGTATAGGAAAGACTAGGCACCTAACTCAGGGCTGTGAATTCCACTAGATGGCCAGATGCCTAAAATATAGGCCCTTCAGTGCTCAGCATTGCAGCACCTAAGTCTCCTTTGGGAATCCCACCCTTTGTTCCTAGACGTATGACCTTGCATTTAGCTGTATAAATACATAGTGGTGGTTTGTCCCCACCTTGTCAAGCAATCCAGAATAGTGTGCAAGTGACCTGGCTTCATAATTATTATCCCAAGCATTTGTGTCCCCTGAAAATTTTAAGTGTTCTTACAAATCCTTGATAAAAGTATGTAATAGCATTGGACTGAAAATCTATCAGTGAGAGACCCTCAGTGAAAACAAATCCATACGATTATTCCCTATTATCATTGTTTGATATCTATCATATCAGGTTTGTATGATACTAAGCTTTTAACGAGGTGCATATTATGTCAAATGCCCTGCAAAATTTATTACCTTTATCAACCAAATTTGTAATTCCATCAAAAACTACTATCTAATTTGATTTCTTATAAGCCATATTGATTGGCATTAATTATGTTACCATCTTTTAGTTCTTTAGGGTTTGAATTTCATATCAGCCATATCATTATTTTGCCAGGACCAGTGTCATGCCAACATGTGTATAATTATCTGAATCATCCCATTTATTCTTTAGTCAATAGTTTTCTTCAAGACCTCTGGAATTTTCTAGCATTCTGACATTTATTAAAAACCTAACATCAATAATCCAGAGAGCTCCTCAGCCAACTCTTAAATCCTTGGGTGAAGTTATCTAGAGCCTATTCTTTATGAAGACTGTCTACAGGAGAAAGTTGCACTGGTTTAACTTCAATCATTTTTCAAATGTATTTAGCAGTTTGCACCGGTTTGTGTAGGCACTTATTTTGGTTTAAGAGTGGCTTACTTCAGGTTTATCTTAAATCAATTCCCAATTAGTTTAAAATAAATGGAACTAAGCCTAGATTATACTAAAGAAAGAGAGCGTTCACAGTCTTTGGCATCTGTTTAGTTAAATCAGTGCAATTTTCTCATGTAGAGAAGTCCTAAACTACTGACAAGTTGATTAAAAATTTTATTTAAACACTTTATGAAACTACAAAGATTAGAATCACCCTTAATTTGTAAATGCAAATGAATGGCAAAAATCACCTGTCAATATGAGGCCACATCACCATCGCTTTCAGGAAAGAAAGATGGGTGGAAACTAGATGACAAAAACCTGACGTCCACTATGCTGATTTGTTTAAAAACATCCCCTCAAGATGTAGGTTCTTTAGGGGCCTGAAGAGATGGCAGGAGGGGAATCCATAGGGAAGGAAATTCCTGAACTCTGAAGCAACAGCTATCATGTCTGGATACCTGCCTTTCCTTGTAGGGCTAGTGAACCTATATTCCCCCCATGACAAATTGGTTCAAGGAAGAGCTGTGCAGCAAATAGCCTACTCATAGAGGACTCTAAGAGGTAATGTTGCCTGAACATTTCCTTTTCTCAGCCCACAGATATCCTAGCCGTAAGTAATGACTATGAAGAAAGGCAGATGCCATGCTCCACCACCCGATCTTCTCCCCCAGAGATGGTAGTTAAGAATGTAACTTTTCAGTGTTATTTTTTAAAAAGTATTTAAGGAAAAATGTGTATTCCATTTAGATAGTAGATAAGCATGTTGTTTTTAAAGTGTTTTGTTACTGAAGTGGCTTATTGTCTATTGTGTCAAGGTTTTCTCTGAAGCCATGATGCACACCTCCTGACTCCACTGAGTTTTCATGAACCTACATCGTTTACCGCTAAACTCCTACTCACATTAGTGTATCAAGTATGCAGGTGTCAGTATGCAGACATGCACAAAACACAGAGGCACAGTATATGTGGGGTTATATACTGTTAAGTACATTTTGTGTAGTGTTTTATTTTAATCCAGGAAATGGTTTAAACATGCAAATTGCATATGCATTAAAATGCTGAGGTTCAATACCATGGTTTGCTCTTAAATCTGCATATAGAAAAGAGATTATAAAAAAGAAAAACATTTACAAAATATGTTTTCAGATATGATGAAGCAGTCATATAGAATACAAGGACTGGCTTCAAGATTTCACCTGATTTAGGTTTAAAGTTTAGTTTAGAGAACTTTAGTCTTAAAAGTTGAATTTTCCTATGGACCTGCAGAGTATTGTGGTGATGTTAAATACCTATTGACTGATTCTTGAATAGTTTTAAGCACACAATTCATACATAAAGTTGTTATCCAGCATGCAGTACAGAGTGTAAGGAGGACAATGGTTCAACAAGGAAATAAAAATGAATTTCTTGTTTTAACATTAGAGAGAGTAAAGAAGATCATGTTTTAATTAAATAAAGGACTAAACAGAACAAACCTTTGGAAAAGCAGACATAACATTTAAGAATAAAATCAACATGGCAGGGTAAAGGTCAGAGAAGATCAAGTAAGACGCTAATAGTTGTGCTTTTTCCATTTTCTTATCGATCAATATTATGTTTTTTCTCAGTGAAAATGCAACAGCAGAGTTATTGCTGACCTTTTCCTCACCCTTCCATTGTGTATAAAATCACAGCAAAACAACAAACAACTTCATAAACTGCAGTTTTTTTTTAAACAAACCACAACATTTCCAAAAAATATGTTTAACATAAGTCTCTAGCTAGCATAAAAATTAATTTGCTTCTCTCATAATCGTGTGTGTGAAAACCCTATTTGGCATAAGAGATACATCAGTTTAAGCATCAATCAATGTTATCTTTGGAAAATTCAGTAGTATACATTTTAGCTGATAATTGGCAGCCCAGGCCTGCTTCTGCTAAAATTAATGTAAACCAAATATTTATTTCACTGGGAACAGATTTAGGTCCCCTAAACCTCTTAAATTTTTGCTCAGTAACTATTAGTCATATTATTCTTTCCAAGTTAAAAAAATTTATCAAATATTTTGGTAAGAAATTTACAAAATTAAATTGAGATACAGTAAATAATTCAACAAGGAGATTATGTTTCATTTCCTTTCCTTCTGTTAGGGCATTGTCTTTTCACTTCTTTCCCAATCTTTCCTTCTTACTATGAATATATACACAGAGCAGGAGAAATAAAAGAAATTAAATGAAAACATTTGAAGTGATTTAATTGATTCAATGGCAAGTAGAGTATAGAATGAGATGTACTGTCTTTGTATGTTTTTATCCTGGTTAAGTTAAAATTAAATGATACAGGGAAAAAAAATCACATACTTTTATATTTTAAAATATTTTTTCCCTGTATCTCTATATCACACATATATAATCTAAAAGAAAAACAGCACCAGTTGAGGGTGTGCACAGGGGAGAATTGTGGAGGTTTCCCCACCATAGTTAACTTTTATAAATGATTGTGGTAAAAGTAATAGAAATAAGCAACTCACCTTGTGAGATTCAAAATGTTCACCTGTCCATTATATTTTTTTAGTGAAGCATTTTATAGAGAACTGCTCAAACACTTAAAATGTACTGTAGTTTTAAACATTTCACTAGTAAAGTTGTAACCTATTCACTTAAAATTGGTATAATCGTTAAGATAGCATTACCTACAAGGAGGCTCTGCTGGGTAAGGTATCTGTTGCTCAATAATACTGAAGTATATTTAAATCCCAGCATTTTATTCAGCCACTAGCTATGTGGTGGTGTAAAGGGTGTAGGGTGTGCTCCCTGGTAACCAAAGAAAGCCCATTTGTCTTTAGTTATTGCTGTTTTCATTAATAAAAGCCTCTTGTTTAAGAAGGCCAGACTATCAGCCTTAGTCTACACTTACCTCGGCAATTTGGTGGCAGTCGACAGGAGTTATGCAAAGTACGCAAAGAACCTGCGTAACTCCTGTCGACTGCTGTGCTTCCCTTCTGCACGCCGTCTTCACTACACTGCGCCGACGGGAACCATGTTCCCGTCAACGCAGCGCTACGCTACTTGAGGAGGCAGTTTTAATACATCAATTTCTGGATCGACTGAGTGGGTCTTCACTGACTACTAAGTCGATCCAGATAAGTTGATCTGATGGCTGCAACTTTGCCGCCGTCAGTGTAGACATAGCCTCAGAGTCATCAGCTGAGGCAGGAGCAGATGCAAGCTAGAACAGGGGCTAGCTAGCATGGAAACAGGAAGGGCAGGGACAATCTCAATCTGTTGAAGCTACTGACAGTAGGAATATTCTCGGACTGGTAGTGACATTGAGCAGATTAAAAAGACTGCTTCCCTTAGCAGTCTATAAACCTGCCTTTGGATAACCGTGGTGGTCCTTGCCTGTGGATTGGCTGAATGTGGGTCCTATCTCAAGGACTGTAGATAATTGCCTCTGATGACTCATTTGATATTCTTTGGTTCATGGATGATTCATCAGGCTCGGGCAGGCTCAGGAGGCATCACACTTACTCCATAGATTCAGTCATGAAATAAAAATATGCCATGTATCATTCACATCTAATCAACAGCTCACATGACAAATATTCACAACCAATTGCTCATGAATATACACAGCAAGAACTTTTTTCAAAAAAAATGAATAATGTTCCCAATCATGATTTTATCTTGACTCATGTGCTATCTGATGTTTAACTTAAAGCCCCATCTCCTGTATACTATTGATTTCATAAGAATCTCCACTTCCATTTAAAAAAATTAAGTTTCTAATCCTCATGGTTAGAGAAAAGCTTGAAAAGGTGACTTGCCAGTACCCTAGAGGATCAAAGACCAGCAAGAAAATAAAAAGAACCTAAAATGTATTGTGTTAATCTCGTGATTCTTGTGGACCTGACTCATGATTTTTGTACATTGAAACTGGTACAATACTTAGCTATTGTTACTTTAATAGGGTGCTGCAATGTCTAGTTGTTTGTAAACTGGTTTCAGATCCTTAGATGAAAGGCACTATAGAAGTGCAAAGTATTATTATTATTTATTTTATCTCTCACATAATACAGACCTAAAAGCAAAAATGCTAACACTGTATGAGAAAGTGGCTCTGGGCCTTTTGTCTTGGAATATCAGCCTCATATGACAGTGGTAACAAATCAAAGAAAGTAACTTTCTTATAAGGAACTGATTGGTTTAGAGATATTTTCCTTAACCTAATCTCTCTCCCTCTCCCCCTCCTCCTCCCCGCTTCACTCCAGAAAGTTTTCCTATTACAATGGTAGTGCTTAGAGGTCACCAATTAAGACTCAGGGCCCAATTTTGCCTACATTAATGAAAGGACAGTCCTTGTCCCAGAGTGATATTAGGCAAGAGACAATATCTAGATACAAGAAAGGGATGGGGTGAAGGCGCACAGAACCTTTCTTAGAATTATTCTGCCCAGTTTCCTGCTGTAGATAAAGATACACACCTCTTCACTGCTTCCCTCGATTTTTTCTAAATAATTTTTAAGAAACATTATTTCCACAACTGGTTACATAGCAGGATAAATCACTGTTCACAACTCCAAGCCTGGTTACATACATAGTTTTATCTATTGCTTCAAAATTCCTGTTCAGCAAGTTCAGGACTATTTTCAATAAGGTTATCTTCCTTCATTATTGTTGTGATGTAAATCATTGCTACTAGGGTCACATGCCAATTCAGCTGAATTTGGAACCAATTCTGTTCCCTTTATACTGCTTTGATTGCACAAAGGGGATGGAAAGCTTCCATAACAGGGCAGCTCTGTATGCCTTTTGAATAGCAGAATCTCCAGATGGTGTAAGTCACTAGAGGTGGCTCTATACCACCTGCACATCAACTCTCCCGGCCCCAACTTCACTTCTATTCCCTTGGTTTTCCATTCACCACCTTTTACCCTTTTGCTCACTTCATTCCATTCCCTACTCCCAGACTTCTGTTCTCACTGGATTCCTTCTTAAATTCCCATTTTCTACTCCTTTCCCAATTTAAATCTTCACAGTATGAGATAATCCACAGGCCTGGAACCTGGGTCTGCTGGCTCCTGGCCAGCTCCTGTGTTCACACTGCCACCTCTGGTAAAGCTGGGAACAGCAGCTTGAATATCTTGACCAGTGGCCCTACTGTATTCCCTGATTGGCCCAGGCATGCTATTGAATGCCTAGACTCTGAGGGAACACCCGGAGGCTGTCTGTACAACTAGGTGGATCCCTGACTTATTGCTGCAAACAGACCTTGCTGAACACTGCTGATACTTTCTTGCTCCTGGTTCCTTGCTTTCCTTCTGACATCTAGCTCTTCCTCCATTCCACTAACTCAACTTTGCCTGACTCACTTGGCTCTGCCCTGATCCTACAGCAAGCCACAGGTATGGACTGCTGCTTCTGGCTTTGACCCTCTAGTCTGAACTCAGACCACATTCTCAAGTCACCTCCATCCCTGGTCTTGACCTGCAACTCTGTAGCCATGGTCCTGACACAGAGTTGCTAACACTTATGATTTTGTCACAATTCCTGCAATGTTTGGTAACTTTTAAAGCTTCTCAGTCTCTGGTTTCAAGTAAAAAAATCTCAAACTTTTGTATGTATTCTAATTGGCCATTATCTCCCATTATTTTAAATGAGACTGATATCACAGATTGTCCTCAGTCAAGATGACTGCCACTTCTCTACAGCCTTTGTTATAGAACTAACAGTACCCCTAGTAAGGATGGCTGCCACTGTCTATTATTTCCAGTTGGAATTAAACAAGGCTACTCTCAGTAAAGATGGACGTCCCTGGGCTCTATGGTTAGAAAGATGAACAAAACTGAAGATATATGTTGAGGGAGAGGAGCATGGAGAAACAAAAGTTTTAAGAGTAATAGGGAGGCAGAGAAGGTAGTACACTTTGAGGGGAAAGGCAGGGAAAATATGTAGGGCGGTTGAATGCAAAGGTGCAAGAGGAACACAGGAGGCTGTGGGGGAGCATGAAGAGGAAACTTGAATAGTAAAGGAGACCAGATGGAGCTTGTGTGAACATTAACATTTAGTTATGAACCCAAAATGATCATACAGATTTCGGTGTTAGACAGTTTCCTTCCCAACACTCAAATCAGAATGCAGAAGAGAAACACATTAACTAAATTTCAGGGTCTTGAAGCTGGCTTCATGAATTTTTTGAACCTGTCATGCTTTTTATGTTGACAATATTGTTCTTACTTCCTTCTGCTTCCATCCTAGGTTCTATGCTCCACTTCAAACGTCTCTCCCCAGCAGAGATCAAATTGGAAGAAGAAAATGGTAACACTAGTTACTCAAGTTTCATCCAGAGTCTAGCCTCTGCCCAAAACACCTCACTCCCCAAATGAGCAGAAAAAATCTTTACATGATCTACTTTAAGCACCTAAATTTGCAAACAGTCCAATCCAAAGTTAGAGGTAGAAAATAGGGTATGGAATTGAAAACTCAAACTTAACTATGGAATCATTATCAACACCTCCCCAATGTACATCTGGGGAAAATGCAACGAAGCCACCAAAACCACTGGGCCCTAAATACACTCCCACGCTTCCCATCAGGCCTGCAGATTAAAACAGGTAAAACATGCCCAATGCCCTCATTAATAAAGTAAGCATCTTTTCTGTGTTTTTTAACCCCTATGTCTGAATGTGTATTTCATTGTAGTGTTCAGCACTAGATTTTCTAAATCTCATCATGATTTTTACCTACACTCAGTTTTGTCATTCTCCTCTGCGTCTGCCTTTCAGTTATTAGTTCTCTTTACATAAGAAAAGAAGAACAGCCATATTGGGCCAGACCAGTGATCCATCTGCCCAGTGTCCTGTCTTCCAACAGTAGCCAATGCTAGGTGCTCCAGAGGGAATTAAATAGAATAGGCAATCAAATGATCCATCTTTTGTCAACCACTCCCAGCTTCTGGCAAATAAAGGCTAGGGACATTCAGAGCATGGTATTGCATCCCTTCTTATCCTGGCTAATAGCCATTGATGGACCTATGCTCCAGGAACTTAAATTCTTTTTTGAACCCTCTTATAGTTTTGGCCTTTACAACATGCTGTGTCAAAGGCAACAAGCTGACTATGCATTGTGTGAACAAGTACTTTGTTTGTTTTAAATCTGCTGCCTATTAATTTAGTTGTTTGTGTTATGTGAACGAGTAAACAGTTCCTTATTCACTTTCTCCACACCAGTCATGATTTTATAAACTTCTATCATATCCCCTCCTCAGTTGTCTCCTTTTCAAATGGTCCGAGTCTTAATCTCTCCTCACATGGAAGCTGTGCCATACCTCGATCATTTTTGTTGCCCTTCTCTGTACCTTTTCCAATATATCTTTTTTGAGACAGGGCAAGCAGATCTGCATGTAATATTCAAGATGTGAGTGTACCATGGATTTATATAGAAGCATGATGATATTTTGTGTTTTATCTATCCATTTCCTAATGATCCCAACGTTGTGAACTTTTGACTGCTGCTGCACATTGAGTGCATGTTTTCTGAGAACTATCCACAATGACTCCAAGATCTTTCTTGAAAGATCAGAGCTAATTTAGATCCCATCATTTTGTATGTACAGTTGAGATTATGTTTTCCAAATGTGCATTACTTTGCATTTATCAAAACTGAATTTAATCTGCCATTTGTTGCCCAATCACCCCATTTTTTGAGATCCTTTATAATTCTTTTCACTCTGCTTTGGACTTAATTATCTTGAGTAGTTCTGTGTCATCTGCAAGTTTTTCCACAACACTATTTACACCTTTTTCCAGATAATTTATGAATATGTTGAACAGCAATGGTCTCAGCACAGACCCCTGGGGGACACCACTATTTTACTCTCAATTCTGAGAAGAGACCATTTATTCTTCCCCTTTGTCTCCTATCTTTTAACCAGTTACTGATCCATGAGAAGACCTTCCCTTTTATCCCCTGACTTCTTATTTTGCTCAAGAAACTTTGGTAAGGGACCTTGCCAAAAGTTTCCTAAAAGTCTAAGTACACTGTATAACCACTGGATCATCCTTGTCCACATGTTTGTTGTTCTCCTCAAAGAATTCTAATAGATTGGGGAGGCATGATTTCCCTTTACAAAAGCTGTGTTGGCTCTTCCCCAGCAACTCATGTTCATCTTTGTCTGATAATTCTGTCCTTTAATATAGTTTCAGCCAATTTGCTGGTACTGAAGTTAGGCTTACTGGCCTTCATTGACAGGTTCGCCTCTGGAGCCTTTTAAAAATTGGCATCACATTAGCTATCCTCCAGGCATCTGGTACAGAAGCTGATTTAAATTATAGGTTACATAACACAATTAGTAGCTCTGCAATTTTACATTTGAGTTCCTTCAGAACTCTTGGATGAATACTATCAGTTCTGGTGACTTACTATTTTATTTATCAGTTTGTCCCAAAACCTGCTTTGATGACACCTCAGTCTGGGACAGTTCCTCAAATTTGTCACCTAAAAATAGTGTTAAGTTAACACTCTTCTTCAGCTGGAAGATCAAATTGTTGCCTCTTCTCTCATTCTCTCTCTCCCTCTATCAGCCTCTCCTCATATTCTCCTCCTCTCCCCCCGATTCTTTTAAACCCACCCCCCAATTACGCTATTTATCCCTCACATGGGATTTGGGGAATACAAATTATGCCTGCTCACTCAACGTAACTGAAGCCAGATGATTTTCTTTCTATTCTACCTCTTCTAGTCTATTCTCCCCTCTGTGAAACTTTCTCAGAGTGCCCAGGACTGAGTCATGTTACCCCTCTGGTGGCAGGGTCTCTTTCTTCCTTGTTTCATTAGAAGTAAGACAATTCAGTAAGCAGGCTGACTGTAAGTAACAGGACTTTATTAAACACACCATGATGCTAGTATTCAGTTTTGCCAACAGTCATGATTTTATTATGAGTCTCGTGATATTTGGTGTTTTACTCAAAGTCCCAGCTCCTGGCCAGGTCTCCCAGATGAGTGTGCTAACCTGAAGGCTACAGAGTCACTTTCATTCCCTCACTGACCCAATAACTATTGAAGTACTTCATACAAAGTGGAATAGCTTCAACAGGAGAGATTGAAAACCCCAGCCAAGAATACCCTATACACCAGTGGTTAAGGTATTCACTTGGGAGGTATGAGACTTGGGTTAAGTCCGTGCTCTGAGTCAGGCGGCGGCAGGGGGGGAGGGTGGATTTGAACATGGGTCTCCCACATCACAGGTGAGTGGTGTAACCACCAGGCTTTTGAGTATAAGGGGACATTGTGGCAGTACCCCTGCCCTCCATCAGGTTTTTGTTGAGAGGGCTGACATGGTGTTAGCACCTAACTCCAGGACAGGGTGAAGACTGTGAATCCCAAGTGGAGATGGGCACTTAATTCTGGGCCAGAAGGAGGTGCCTAACTACCTTTGCCTAAGCCCCATCCCTCTCCTAAGCATTTCCAGGCTTTGCTGGATTGGAACAGATGGACTAAGGAGAGTTGGTTCTGATGCCCATTTGCCCACTCCAGTATCTTATTGGATTTGTGAGAATGTAGATGTGTGGATGGGGATTGTTCTGTAAAGGAGAGTTGTGGGCCTCACCAAGCTAAGCAGTCAGTAACTAGCACTATTTATGTAAACATATGATTATTGTGTTTTTCCCAGATAAGGAATAGGAAACCACAAATACCTTTAAGAATCCTGCATGTTTGTTAGTGGGCAAACAACATCTGGCTGTAAAGATGATCATGGAATTTAAGTTCTCAATTCTCAAACCTGGCAGTTTATAAAATTTAGGTAGGGACTTGAGCCAAACATTTTATTTTTAAAGAGACGCCTAGACAACACTGAATCTCTTACTACTGCTAAATATCTCTGTCAGAAGGGCTATGGATCTGGGAGAGAGAGAGAGTTACAAATTGGTACTAAATATTTAGAACTAAGAGTAAATAAAACTAGTATTCTACAAAAATAGAATTTTCTCTACCTGGAAACATATATGTAGATAGTTTTTTACGGGGCAAAAATCTAGCATAGTAGTACTATATGGTTGAGATGAGTACATTTGTAAAAGTTACTAGAGCAAACTATAATGCAAGACAAATAGGTGTTATTAGTCTAAAGTTTATGGTTCAACAAAGTTAATAATATGCACTGAAGTAATAGGAATAACTAGAAAATATGATAAATGTGGATTTTTAAAAAAATTACAAAACCTTACATGCTTTATTCTTCCTTTTGAATATATAGTATCCAATAATTCTACACAGAACTGCCTCAAGGCATAGGAAACAGCAAATGTAAAACTGATTATTACTTTAAACCAAGGTATTAAATATGCAAAATAATTACAGAGCAATATCTTGAGCTAAACCAATTGTAGGATTTTTTTTTAAATTTGCCTTTATTCATAAAATGAGATTTTATATTTTTATCAGGTGTATTTATTTTTTCAATTTCTAAATAGAAAAAGAGGTTCCATCCCAATGCCTGTAGCCCCTGACAATTTAATTTCACAGCATATATACACAATGGACTGCTATGTCCAACTGTAATGGGGTGCATTCACCTCTCACAAGTACCCCCTTGTCAAGTGTGGGCATGCCTGCACTTTCTCTCCCTGTCACTCTCCTTGGGCTTAGGTCCTTAATCAGTTCCCTAATCCATCAATGGACTCAGCCCTTGTATTGAGTCATACTCCAGAGCTTCTCCCCAGAGGCAATGTCCTCATTCTCCCTGGGCATTTCAGGCCCCAGCTCTCTGGCAGGGCCACTGAAGAGTTCAGTTCTCCTCTGTGGTGTCTTAAATTCCAGGCCATTCCCCCACCCCCAATGGAAAATGGTGGGTGGGGGACACAACACAGGCCCTTACACTACTCCAGATTCCAGCCCAGTGACCCTGTAGAAAGATAAAAGGACACAGTAGGGACAGCTGCTAAGACACACCACCATTCTAACTCCCTGGGCCACTTCCCTACACCTTCTTCATCCTTACCTCCAGGGCCTTCTCCTGATGGAGTCCCATGAATGAGCCCAGATCATCTTCTCACTTTTGCTAGCACTGCTTGTCTGAGGACCTATAACACCCACAACCAGTCAGAGACACTCCTTCAACTCCAGCAAGGAACTGATCTTATTCTGGCCCAACAGCTCTTCTTATACTAGCCTGCTAGGCCCTCACTGGCTGCTCCATGCAGCCACTTCTGATTGGTTGTGTCCCAGACAACCACTCTAGGCTGCTTGGAGGACCCTCTCCACTGCCCTTTTCTGGGGCGGGATGTAGCAGGGCCATCAGGCCTCCAGCAGTGGGCCTCAGTGGGTCTGGTACACTCTGTCACACCAACATAAAATAAACTCATAGCAACAGTTAAAATATCTTCACAACTAAATTTCTCCAGCCCTCATGTCTCCCCTTTGACATATATCAGAGAGACTAGAATTGACCTTTGAGTGTGTAATTGCCTGAGGAGCTGCAGATGCTTGAAGCCCTGAGAGCCCCCACTCTCACTCCCATGCTCCATACCAGGTGGCCAACTGGACAGCTGAGGAGCCTGGGTTTCACAAAGGATTTTGATGTTTGATATTTTAAAATTGTTTTCATCCTGATTCAGAATAACAACCAAAACTTTTAGAGAGACAAGGTGGGTGAGGTAATATCTTCTGTTGGTGAGACAGACAAGGTCCTGAAGAAGAGCTCGTCTCTCTCACCAACAGGAGCTGGTCCAATAGAAGATATTATCTCATCCACCTCGTCTCTCTAATATCCTGGGACTGACACAGCTACCAAAAATTTTGAAATTCTCTTAAAAAAGGAAAGCCCAGGTCCTCTACTCAGAAACTGTTTTCCTGGCTGGGTTCTGTGGACTCTGGAAGCCTTGGTGTCACCAACTCTGAAGCAGTCCTCCTGGCTGGCTGCCTCTGACCTGTAGACCCAGGAAACCCTGGGATCCCTGACTTCAGGCAGTATCCCTGAGTAGATGTGCTGGGGCCACAGACCCTGGGAGCTCCAGAGCTGCTGACCTGGGAAGCCCTGGTGTCCCTGACTCAGAGACGTTCTGTTAGCTGGCTACCCTGAAGCCAGGAAGCCACAGACCTTGGGGAATTGAGGAGTCTGGGAGGCTAGCAACATACCAGGTCGGGACTCTGGCAGCTTCCCAGCCAGCTCATTGGCTCGTGTGCAAAGTAGCAGGCAATCAAGCAGGGAGGCAGCTTGGCTTTTCCATCAGATGTTTTGATAGAATTGACATGTTCCTGCAGAACATTTCAGTTCCATTCAATCAGCATTTCCAATGGAACACTTCTGTTGCAAAACTTTCAGTCAACTCTAGTACCCAGCCAGGTTCCAAACCATTTAGGGATTTATGGCTCAATTCTGCAACATGCTGAACATTATGTCCTTGAACCAGCAATGCATTATGCACATAATAATGCTCTGGCAGTGTAAAGGGGATGGAAATCTGGGACAACTGAGTATTTCCCTACAAAGAGGAATCCTGGATGATATAAAGCCATTATCATCAAATCTACAAAACCGTCTCCTGCCTACCTCCTTCCAGTGTGAGAGAGCTGATAGAGGCTGGAAGATGTGTGGCTCACAAATGGAATCAGACTCTAAGCTGGTGAAAATCTCCATTGAAATCTATCACAATATTCATAGCATAAAGATGCATGGACTAGAATCCAGCACTGTAGATCCGGGCCCACTGGACCAGTACCTAGTGGTAGATTAACGCATGGGACCATGTGGCCTGTGCCCAGGGGACCCAGCAATTTGAGGCCTCTCTGCAGGAGTGCCAGAACCTGTGTAAAAGTGGGGAGTACCAGTGCTGCTCCTGCTCTTTCCCTGTAGCCCCACTCTCTGCTCCTCTTCTTCTCTCTGAGGAATCACCCCCTGGCCAGGGCAGAAGCCAGAGCCAGGCAGTGGTAAGATCCACCCAGGGATCCCAAGCCACTGTGGGGAGCCCTCGACCTGCCACGAGGCCACAACACTATCCAGCACATGCACACTTATCCAACAAGTGAAATTAGCTCAAAATATTCAAAACATAAGACTTTCAGTCAATGGGATGTGCCAATTTACACAAGCTGAGGACTTGACTCGTAAAATTTCCACATGAATAGGCTCAAACATTAAGTTTTCAATGTCAAAAAGGCACACTTAAAACTGCATACTTTAACCCTGAACACAAAGATGCTACCTTTCAGCATGCTTTCTTTCTCGGTCAGTTGCAATAATGGAGATACAAGGCAAGTTTTGGAATAATAGCAATTCCTTAAACATTTTTCCCATCTTAATTTTTAATTCTTCCTCCCTTTAAGACTAGCTGTTGTATGAATCAATGTTAATATCTACTTAAACGTTGAATTTTGTAATATAATGTGGTTTCACTTGGGTATACAGAGGGACATAAAAAATGTTAAATTGCATAATTTTTAAAAAGGAGCCATTTTTAAGTATCTTTGAACTTCTTTTTAATTGTAACTATTGTTTGTCCATAATAAAAATGGTAGAAATTAGAGAGGGAAAACATCTGTGAAGTCATGTGGTACATCATGATTAATTGCATAATAATTCATTTGTGGAATGCTGACAATCTAATGAGTGTGTTTGTGGTGGACAGGTTGGGATTTGAGGAGGATGGATAGATTTCAGCATGATACAGGGAGACAAAGAAAATGTAGCCACTTTACCACAATTTGAAGAAAAAAAAAGTCTTTGAAGACTTTTAATCTCAAAGTATTTCCTCAGTTTTCTGGAAAAATCTCTGAACCTTTGAAACTTTACAATTTTGAGCCTATGAGTATTTTCATAATGAAAAGTAATTTGTTTAACAAAATGTTTTGATATGTTTCATGAATACTTTGGTGCTGTATGACCAAGTATTTTAAAGATAAAATTGCAAACAAAAGTTTCATACTGTTTCCCAAGGCAGCTGATCACAAAAGCACAGTTTCTGTGACAGTATATTTAAACTCTCATCTGCAGTAAAACCTGTCTCCAAGAGAAACTGACTTGTGAATATCATTATTCTCAAATACTGGCCTTTAAGAAGATTGTTTTGACTACGTTTTACTCTGAAAAGTAGCAAAATATTGAGGGATCTTTATTAATTTTATTCAGTTATTTCTGTTCAATGGCCTCAATTAAAGCTGGGTAAACTAATCAAATAAATAATATATTCAACAACTTTAGCCCCTTTTTTGTTTGAAAATTATCATTTAACAGACTTTTTCTAATTTGAAATTATTTAGCAAAGTGTTCATGCAAACATATTTCAACCTATAGTTCAAGACCTATTTGCTGCAACCTTTACTTGAGATATTTCTAATCCTAATTTGTAATTTATGTTGTAAAATTCCTTACTTAAATGTCATGTATTATTTCTATTCACTTAGTGGACGACTCCCAAATCTACAAAGAGCTCCTTGTAATTATTTTAATTAAATCTGAGCAAATAATTTCCATCTAATAATTTATTGAATTAATTGAGTCTCCCTTTCTTCTTGAATTTCTGAGAGAAATTTGGGATTTCCTCAAATGTGTTTGTTACTAAATTAAACCTGAAATATTTTCTGCAGAAATTCTAACTTCAAGCTCCAATCTGGGTTCTTTCTAAATTTTATGCCCATATTTCCCCACTAGATTAGCTTAGTGCAGCATTCAGCAGGGGCCACAAAGTCGATTTGTCTCCCCTGGTGCCTGCTACCACCTGCGGAGGATGAGGATCCCCAATGGGCCAGTCTCTATTCCACCTTGACCCCAAGGCCCACCGGGGACATCAGTTGGTGGCTCCTTCACGGAGCTGTGAGTAGGGGTATGTACTTGGTGCGGTTCACCCCTCTCCCCGACCCCTTCCCCTTCTATGGCATGAGGGAGACCCTGGCACACGTGTACCTGGACTGCGCCAGGCTGCAGCCCCTGTTCCGACTCCTCCAGAACCTCCTGCTGAGGTTCTGGCTGCACTTCTCCCTGCACCTGTTCATCTACGCATACCCCATCCGTGGCCCCACAAAGTCGCGGAACCTCCTTGTCAATTTCCTCCCAGCCCTGGCCAAGGTGGCCATCTACAAGACCAGGGAGAGGAGGTTGGCTGGGGGAGGCGGGCGCGCTACAACTGTGGCGCCTACTTCTGTTCCTCCATCTGTTCACACATCTGGGCAGAGTTCCTCTGGGCAGCGTCTGCTGGCTCTCTTGACGCTTTCCGGGAGCAGTGGGCACTGTCCGAGGTTCTCTGCTTGGTGTCCCTTTCTGGTCACCTTTGTTTAAACCTATGACCCCCATGCCCGCTCCTTTTTTCATTAGTTGTCCCATGGAATTAGTTGTTTCCTGGGCCCAGCTCAGAGCTGCCACTCCTCATCCTTTCTACACTAGGCAGGAATTTTCTCATCTCCACTTCAGTGTACGGGTTTGTCTTCAGTGCTAAAAAAGTCATGGTTTTTATCTTGGGGTAACTAAGGTGAGCTATCATGAGGTAAAAACACAGAGAAGACTAGGGGTTTTAGTTTTACTGCAAAGTAAACTTGCCAAGGTCAGCCCCATATCAGGGAACAGGGCTCAACAGTGGCCACCTCTTGCCATGTCTAGAGAAAGAAACAAGATCCTGGGTTTGCCAGCTCCAAACTTGGAAGAGAACAGCTGAAGATCACTGCCCGTGTCGACTGTGTGAGCTGCTCCCCACTCTAAATATCATCCTGTGATTCCCAGACTCTTTCTCTCTCTACACGTATTCTCCATCACGCTCTTTCTATTTGCACTGTCACTGGTTTCTCTCCCCAATCCCTGCCGGGCACTAGTCTGAGTGGGAGCAACCCTTGAGTGTGCAAGCAGAAAGTGAGCATGACAGTGTATGCATGAAGAAACAGAGTGTGTGTGAGCCATAAGCAGATGGTGTGGATAGGAGGCAGGGGGAGGAATAGAGAACGTATGAGTCTGGAGAGAGAGAGAGGTCCAGAAGCAATCACACGATGACATCAGAATCTAAGTTTTCATTTAAAAAATGATATTTCTAGTCCTAATGTTTACAAAGAAAAGTTTGAAAATGTGAACTAAATGTAACTGACACCGCATGTAGCCTGAACTGTCCCCATTCACCTTAATGTCCCATTTACTCAGAAGCCCATTGTCCTGGGAGCCTCCTTCCCCCCTCTTTGCTGGGTGAGCCCTTGCTGCTGCCACCCTGGGCCACCTTTCTTTGAACAATTAGGCTAGTGAAAGATTTCCTGACTGGATGAATAGTTTAAATTTAAATTTTCAATGTCAAGAGTTTTTCATCCAAACTTTTTTCATCTAAAAATGGGACTTCTCAACCAAACAAAATTTTTGTGGAAATCTTTAATTTTAGTTACAATTTTTGAATTTTTGGAAGTCTTTGTTTTGGTTAAAACTTTCTGGTTTTCTGTTTTTGGTTTGTCGCTTAAAAACTACAAAAAGTGGCATGGGACATTCTTCTTAAAGCTAAGTTTTTTCATGGAAAAATTTGCATTTTCCAACCAGTTCTATCATATTCACACAAATTAATGTTGTGTGTGTGTGTGCATGTGGTCCTAGTGCAAAAGGATGCAGTCAGATTCTTGTATGACTCTTTTAACTGCATCTGTTCCAGGGAAAGGTGTTTTGAAAACTCTGCCCCATTGTTGTGTCAAGCACTGTCTCATCCCATCAGATGCTGTGGTGATGAAGGGTATTGTATAAAAATCTAGATTTATGAATACATAATACAAATACCAATTCTGGAGAAAATACAAGACTGTGATCTTAACATCTGTTTTCCACAAATTTTCATATTTGTGAAAATAAAGCTCAATCACTTAAAATCAATCACAGTCTTCAAATACAAAAGGGGGCCAAAGTAAATGATGTTTTTAAAATTTTAATTAATATAAGAGTAATGTTTTTCTTATTTGCCTAACTCTAATTTTAGCTTCTCAAGCAGCCTTTAAGTTAATCTCCTCAAACAGTCTTTAAATTAATCAAGGAATAGCTAGCTGTGGTATAACTGATTTGAACTAATTGTTACCATTTAACAAAAAGGGCAGAATTACAGAAACTGATGTTCCAACTCACAAAAGCCCTTGAAAAGTCATGCCACCAATTTTTAAGCAGAACTCTCCTCAGAAATCACTGGGGAGTTCTCTTAAATACTTCTGGCATGATCTGGCCCTGTGGTTTCTAATACGATCACAAATCTAACCTGGTCAAGTCAAATAGCAGCAGACTCTTTAAAGTGGATTTAAGAAATATTCTGCAAGGTCTACTCTTCTTGCATTGTGCTGTCTGTCCTCTAGTTAGTTTTTACATTGTTTTAAATAGTGTTTTAGTTTGTTTCTCTGTCCTAACAAATCCAAATAATATTCTTTCCTGAGTTTTGTTTCCCTTTAGAGTAAAACTATTTTACTGACTATCTAATGTTTTCTCACTTTTTAATGATATAATAAAATTTCAGTTTTAATTACCTGAACAAAAAGGTTTCAAGTCCATCAGATTGCCTTTCAAGGCGTGCAGAGGTATGAACTGATTCCATAACCAATTACCTACATTTTCCTTTACTTATTGCAAATGTGACCTTTTGTTACAATTTGATTGCAAGTTTCCTGCTGTGACTATGTAACTCTCTTACGTGTCTGAGAACGGCTATCATCCTCTCATGTGATGACTGCTGTTAATTTTAATACACTTTGATGGCTGGAGAACAAATAAGTGTCTGTGACACAGTACAGAGACATTTGAAGGTGGATAAACTACCACTTTAATGAGTGGAAATCAGCAAGCAAAATGGCTTTGCAATGACAAACTAGAAGACTTTCAACCTAGGCAAAGAAAAATATTTCAGTATGCAGGCAATTTAAAAAGATTGTTGTGCTTACAGTGGTAGAATAACAGTACACATCACAGAATAACACAAACTTAAAGGGTGGATGAATATAACTTTGTTTTCTTAAGATTTGCATAAATGCTCTACATGTCTCAAACATACATTCTAATTCTGTGTAAATTAAACTATAATTTGATATAAAATTATTAAGTAATTTATTGCTTAAATCAGTCTCTGAAACAGATGACTGATGGATATGTAATGTAACACTGTTTTTTTAAAAAAGGCTCCAGATGAGATCCTGGCCATTACAGGCCAGTAGGCCTAACTTCAGTACCAGGAAAATTGGTTGGAATTATAGTAAAGAACAGATTTATCAGACACATAGATGAACACGATATATTGTGGGAAGAGTCAACAAGTCTTTTGTAAAGGGAAATCATGCCTCCCCAATCTATTAGAATTCTTTAAGGAGGTCAACAAACATGTGGACAACGGTAATCCAGTGAATCTTTAGAAAGCCTTTGACATGGTCCCTCACCATAGGTTCTTAAGCAAAGTAAGGAGTCATAGGATAAGAGGGTAGGTCCTCTCATGGATCAAGTAACTGATTAAAAGACAAAAAACAAAGGATAGGAATAAGTGGTCAGTTTTCAGAATGGAGAGAGGTGGCGTCTCCCAGAAGTCTGCACTGGGACCAGTGCTGTTCGACATATTCATAAGTGATCATGGGGGCTTTTGGCATCCCTTTGGTCCCTGCCAGCTGGCATTCAGAGCATGAGGTACAGAAGTCACGTATGTTTTTGTGGATCCCTAGCCAGAAAAACCTAATGGCCACTCTCTCCAATGTCTCTTCCCTCCCAAGTGCCTGCATATGGCACTGAGTGGGCCAGGTGAAGAAGCCCTCAGTGAAACTTCCTGGGCATCAGTATCTGTCACCATATCTCTTGAGTTTGGGGTCTTTTGTTACTCAGTAGAACTGCTCATTCTGGAGCATGAAGTGGGGCCAGTTGTTCAACTCTTGGGCTTCACCCTCTTCCCTGTCAGGGATAGTTACCTGCTCCCAGACCAGCTCAGTGTCTGGTCTTCTTGCTGTTCCAATATGAAGTCTTCATCTTTTGGTAGCCAGCCAAGGCTCAGTTCTTCAGGTGTCCCCAAGCTAGCATCTTGTCAAGTTAGCATTCCTGGTTGGCCTGAGGGGGTCTTCCCAGGGCCTTCTGCCTTATCCTGGTCCATAGGCCCCTCATTTTTGGGTCTGGGTAGGTCTTGATCAGGGGGCCATTGTTCCACTGCCACTGGGGCTTCCCAAACCATCTCCAATGCTGTCCCAATATTACTGGATAGGCCAGAGTGGCTGCTAAGACAACCCAGCAAGTCTCAGTGTGGCCTCCTACTTCCAGTTGCTCTTTTATTGCAGGGTAGGGTAGCACATCCCCGTGAATGCATTGGAGGTAGATTGGGTCTGCTGCCATGTCAGATGACTCTACGAAGATCACACATAGTATGATCTGGCTACACCTGGAACCCAAAAACACTGTCACGTTGGTGTTATTGACCTGTACCAGAAGCAGCATCTTTGCCAAGCTCCATTTCTTGATCCCCTACTCCATTAGATCTCTGTGGTTATGTCTCCCACTGTTGTCAGGGATGACTCCTGGGATACAGCTGGTTTAGCTGCCCTCAGCCTCCCCTCCTACTCTGGTCCCTGTTTGGGATTGGTGTCTTGATTTCTGGGGCCCCTGACCTAGGGCTTCATGATGACAGACCCTCATCTGCCACATAATTTTCCATCAAAGTCATGGCATCTGCCAGGGTCAATGATGCTTCACCTTCTCCATCCTGCCAGCTGAGAAAATCTGGGGGAACTGCTTCTGCCACCTGTACTCTGGTCCACTTCTCTGGGTCCAGCCAGCACCAACATGGTTCCTTCAGGAGTTAGACCAGCACCCAAAGCTGGGCTCCTGGATGGTCTCTCTGGATGGTTTCTCCCTTTGTGGAACCTATGGCAGAAAGTCTTGGGGCTGATATCAAAAAGTCAAGGATGGCTGTCTTTACATTGGCATATTCTAATATTTCTGTGGGCTCTAGGCCATGATAGGCAGCTTGTGCAGGACTTGTCAAATAAAGGGCTATCAGGATAGATCAGTATTCCAGGGTGGACCATCATGTAGCGGTAGCCTCTAACTCAAAAATGACCAGGAAGGGCTTCTGGGTTCTCCACAGGCCCAATTATTGTAAGCCTGATGGGTAACAGGTGGGGAGGGACTCCTGAGGGCCCAAGCATCATGGCATTGGAGACCCCCATGGGCTGAAATAGTGCTGCCACTAGCTGGATCAGGCGCTCCTGCTGTGCCTGAGGTTGGGCTGCCAGCTCCAGAAGCAGCTGTTGCTGCTGCTGAGCTGCTTGCTGTTGCTGCTGAGCCACGGCCAGTGTATTATCTGGCTCTGATGTTGCTGTTGCTGTGCTGCCAGTTGTTGCTGGTTCTCCAGCAACTATTTCAGCAGCTTTTTGGTTTCCACAGCCTCCTTTGGGTCAGTTGAATGGGCATGCCACTGGTCCTCTTAACAGGACCCAGACATTACCCTCATTCTCCACCACTTGTTGGGGAGCTGGTGTCCAGGCCCAGCAGTGCCACTAGTGGGGTACTGTAGGCTGTGTTACCTAGTGGTGAGAGTCCATGGCCATACCACCCAGTGGCAAGAGTCTGTGGCCAGGAGCAGAGGAAATCCAGGCCCTCCCTGCTCCACTGGGTTCCAACCCAAGGCCCAGTAAATAGTAGCTCCAAAATATGCAGCCTAACATGTGGGCATCTCTGTACCTGCTCCCTGGGCCACTCCTACCCCAGCTTCACTTCCTCTGTCAGTGCCACTGGTTCTTCAAAGTCCCCTCTAGAGTCCTCTTCATCACACTTCAGAGGGTCTAACTCTCTCAGTTGTGCCTCGTCATTGTTGACTTCTGTGTTCAAAGGCCTGCAGTGTCCCAGAAGTAGGGCCTGGTCCAGGCCATGTGGGGCCTCAGTGGCCTCTCAGCAGGAGCCTGCATGATACAACTGCTCTCCTCCTTAGTCTGCCTACACTGAGATAAACTGCTCCCTTTTGAGCTCAGCCTGCATTATAAGCATGCCCAGCAGAAGCAGCCTGGTGTGACTGTCTGGGCCCAGAGCTGCTCCTTTACCCTTAACTCCCCAGTGCAGGGTTTGTCCACCACATCCCAGAGGGGTGACTATGAGGACAAGAGGACAGAGGGACAGGAACAGGGACAGGAGCTGAGTGGGAAGTGGTTATGAGAAGAGGGGGACAAAGACAGGGACAAGCTAGCATAAGGGTCTATAACCTGTAGAGCACACTGTTACAGGACCTGGAAATGAACCCAGGAAACCTGTCTCTGCATTCCTTTTCCATTAGCAAATAATTATTAAATTCACTGGTAAAATGTGTCTCTTCCCCCAGCTGATGACTGGTTCACTTAGAGGATAACTGTCTACTGATGTTACAAGGTATTCCATTAGCACAAGTAGCAGAGATCTGTGCCATCAATCTAAAAGTGTGAACCTTGCTGTTGACCCAAGTTTGGGGTGAATATGGTTCTACCTGTTGAAAATTCTGGGTTTTTTTAAGATTTGGGGTGTTTTTTAAATTTAGGGGATTACATTTAAATAATCTATTTTAGAAGAACGTTAAGGTTGCAATATCAAGCACTCAGCAGTTGAGAAATGCCAGAACGGTTGGACGGATGTCATCTGTTTGAAAGTCTCAGGGTTTCAGCTGCATTATCCTCAGTTTATGGACTGGAAGTTCAACCAATCAACTCAAGTGCCATGACCCTCCTACATGGACTGTTTTTGCATATAGCAGGTACTTTTCAGGTGTCACAAAGATTCTTTCCATCATTGCATTAGATACTGGGTCCTCATTTCCCCCTTGTACATTTAGTTAGATACTGCAGTGATGCTGCCTGACACAACTGAAGTGTCAGGCTGAAATAGTTGCGACTGAATTAGGCCAGTCTTGCTGCTCAAAGGTCAAACTAGTTCATGCTTGTGGTGGATTTATAGAATCATAGAAATATAGGATTGGAAAGGACCTCAAGAAGTCATCAAGTCCAGCCCTCTGTGCTGTGGCAGGACCAAATAAACGTAGACCATCCCTGACAGGTGTTTATCCAAACTCTTTTTAAAAAACTTCCAATGATGGGGATTCCACAACCTCCCTTGGAAGCCTTTTCCAGAGTTTACTAATCTTTATAGTAAGAAAGTTTTTCCTAATATCTAATCTAAATCTCCCTTGCTGCAGATTAAGCACATTATTTCTTGTTCTGCCTTCAGTGGACATGGAGAACATCGATTGCCATCCTCTTTATAACAATCATTAACATGTCAGGTCCCTCTCGGCCTTCTTTTCTCAAAACTAAACATGCACAGTTTTTTTTAAACTTTCCTCATAAGTCAGGCTTTCTAAACTTTTTATCATTTTTGTTGCTCTCTTCTGGAATCTCTGCAGTTTGTCCGTATCTTTCCTAACGTGTGGCACCTGGAATTGGACACAGTACTCCAGCTGAGGCCTCACGAGTGCCAAGTAGAGTGGAACAGTTACTTCCTATGTTTTAACGCATTCCTGTTGATTCACTGCAGAATATTAGCTTGATCACACTCCCTGGGTTGAGTGTGAGTATGTTGATGAGCTTCCTAGCCTATGAGTCTTGTTACTGTTCCCCTCAATAGTATTAGTAGTCAAAATCCCAGCATCATGGCCTGTTTCAATATCCACCTGTTCATAGTGAATTCTTGATATAAGATGTCTCTGCACAGGATCCCAGTGTTCCAATGTGAATCCCTGCACTTTTTCAGGTTATATTTTGTCTAGGCAAGGATGCATCATTGCCATCATATACTGTGGTGCTCTCCTGTGGTGAGAGTCAATGACCAGGGCAGGGGAAACTGGGCCCTCCCTGCTCAACAGGTTCCAAGCCAGGGCCCAGTAAATAGTAATTTAAATGTGTGTGGCTTAGGAAGAAGGCATCCCTTATACCTGCTCCCAAGGCCACTTCCTACCTTTGTTTCTGTTCCTCTGTTGGTGCCAATGACTCACTTCAGAGTCCCTACTAGGGTCCTCTGATGCTATTTGATGCTATGTAAATATCTAAGATAGATTTTCGTGCACAAAATCATCATTTCTATCTTTCTCAACAGGGATCAGATGCATAGACTTCTGATATATTGATCCTGGTTTCCAGAAGAAGGAGTATTATGTTGGTAATAAGGCAGCTCCACAAAAAGGTTTTTTACAAATCCATGTTGATTCAGCACTCATATTCAGCTGCAATTGCTCATGAAGACTGTTCAGGCTGTTCACAAAAAAGGACATTGTTAAAACAAAAGTACATTAGAACTACCCTGGTGTAGCTCTATACTAAACTTCAGAAAACCTTTTAGCTTAAACACCCTCAGGACTGTAGAGGCAGAGAGAGGAGAGTTTTGTATTGTAATGACTCCTGTTATAATCTGATCTGATGTGCTTCCTGTCTGATTAATATATAGAGGTATGTCTTCTACGGATCACACAAGTTCATAAAATCCTCTTATGATCAGGTTGTGAAATTCATTGACATGGTAGACTTGATAAGAGTTGTTGATAACAAATACATAGAACTTTACAAATGTAAGGAAATGGAGACTATAGAAAAATCAGGATTTAAAATGTATTTTTGTGAGCTGGACAGGTAAAATTACACATTATTAATGCATACTTTACTGAAATCATGTCAGAGTATATCCCCACTGTATTTGATGCCCTCCTGTCACCTTCTACTTTTCTATATCTCCTTCTATTACTTTTTGCTTTCTTTTTTTTCACCCTTTTCTCAGGTGAAATGGTTTGTATATCTGCAGCTTGTTGGACCTATGATAGATGACATATATTGTTTGTTTCTTATCTGTTGTTTCATCATAATGATGTACAATTACAAGCAATGTGAATATTACTGGCAATGAAGAAGATATTAATAGCAAAGCCTGAACTGAATTTTGAACACATATCTAGTAAAATATACTTCAGTCTTTATAACCTCCATTTTAAATGTTGATATTTAACTAGCAAAATGTAGATTTTTTGATGTTCACTCAAAAGGTGACCTTGATATTTTCTAATCTATAAAAAGTGCTTTTGACACTGGTTAGTCTACAAGGGTTTTGAGGCTTTGATTTATTTTTCTCATCTATCTGCAGTAATGAAAGATTCTCCTGCTTTGTGAAACAATCTTAAACCACTCCACTGTGTACATTAAGTCAGGTTGTAACATTAGTAGCCTATGCCGTTGCACTGGTGTCAGGAGTTGGAGGTATTTCTCTTATGAAGAGGAGACATAGGCAGAATGCCTTGAAATGTGCTGTAGTCCCACCTCTCCCTGGGATATCTACTAGGGCTCTGGCTCCCCCTGTGCTTGTGCCTAGGGCATTTGTCCTGTTCCTATTAAAATCAATGGAAGTTCTGCCAGAGATTTCAGTGGGAGCAGGATCAGACATAGGCAGCACAAGCATCAAGATTCTGGCTGCACTCTTGTGCAGGTGCAAAGGGGGTTAGGAAAAGTTTCCTGGGCACTTGCTTCTCTCTGCCCTATTTAAATACCCATGGAAGAACAGCCAGAATCTACTGTAGCCCTTTATTGAAAAAACTATGTGACTAAGGGATTATCTAGTGAGATGCTCAAAGATCCTCTTACTGAGAGGTCAATCATTAATCATCTTTTCAGCTCCCTCCCTATTCTCCTTGCAGATTATGAACTTGTTCCTGCAGTCCTTACCCAGGAAAATAGGCCCATTGACTTTAACAGGAGAAAAGACCCATACAAAAGGAACAAATCTTCCATCCCTAAAATTGAGTGTTGTGTTTTGGGGCAGCTTCTAAACCAGAATAGCATATTTTACATCCATTTCTCATACTCTCTCTATTGTTTTCAAAACTAGTTCTACTACTGTTGAAATTCCTTCTATAGACTGTAGATAGTCTGCTTTCACCATAGTGCAGATGTATTTTTTCCTGTTTATGCCTGAAATTCTACACAAGGACAAAATTTATTAATCCCAAATTAGGAGTCACTGCTGTAATTACTGTTTCATTCCTTCAGGAGGAAGGTATGGGGTGAAAATGGATGTCAGTATTATTTATAATATATTCACTATTTTTCTCACTGTTTCCTCTCTTTTCTGTGATCTGTACAGGATTATTAACTTTTAGATGGATTTTTAGTTAAGTGATCCTGCAAGGAAAAGGCATAGCCATGGATCTGGATTGTAATACAATACATACTATTAAATTTTACAACAAAAGGTGAGATAATTTTTAGCCCCTAATCTGATTTATTAGTTTCGTATTTCTTTAAAACATCTACTGTGCTAGAGAAACATTTCCCATTACAGACAAGTGCAGGTAGCTCCAAATAATTTAAATGTTAATCTATTTTCGGATATTATACTGCTGCCCATCACCACAGTATCTGAATACCTTTAGTTTATTGATTTTTTATAATTAATAAAATTAAACTCCTCAGAAATTACCATGTGCTTGAATGTCTGCTCAGAACTCTGATTTCTGAAAACGTCACTATCTAAACATTTTGACTTTGATTCTGATCTCACTAACACTAGTTTTACACTGACCTCAGTGGAGTTACTCCTGATTTTTTACCAGCATAAGTAAAATTAGAATCAGGCTTTTTGTATTTAATAACTTGGATGGAGAAAAACATCACGGGAAACAGCCTTTTTAAATAATTGTGCTTGCTAGTACCAATGTTCACGTAACATCCCTGCCATTCCTGCATGGCATTGTTGTGGCAAATGAGGTGTGAGATATGTTAGATTCAGCTAAATTTACACGGTTTACAGTGTAAGGGGAAAAGCTACAGCTGCAACTGCATTTATAGGGTTTACAGTGAAAGGAAGGTGAGAGATGGGAAGCCAGGACCTCCTTTAGGACCCAGTTCTGCCTTCAGTTTCATGCTTTACCATCCACTGATTTAATTTCTTTTATCTATGTATCAGAGAGCAGAACTGGGTCCTGTTTATCTATCCCTTCTTTGTATAATTATGAAATTGGAAGTGTAGCTGTTGTCTCCCAGCTGTGAAATAAAATAAAATGTTGAACAATAACAGATACATAAAAAAGAAGAGAAAAATAGAAGCAAAGAGTTATAGGTGAAAAATCTCCCTGGGCTTTATGCTGCTTACATGTTAGGAAGTTTGTCTTATCACATTATTATTACTGAAGTGGCTTGCCATGCCATCTAGCAGAGACTCTGGGAACTACTCGTTCTTGGAAAGAGGCAAATAGGGAGCACACACAGAGAAGGTACACGGACTGGATAAAATAGCCTGGAATTTGTATTTTCTGGAAACCTCAGCAACCTCTAGAAAGGGTAGTAAGTGACACACCTTCTAGATGCAAATACAAGAATATGGCTACAGACTAATCCAGGCAGGATGCTAAGGGAGTGATTTTTAAACTATCTAGTATAACTGTGGATGATGCAGAGAAATCTCTAGTGAGCTTAAACACAAAAAGGAAGCTTACAAGAAGTGAAAGCTTGGACTGATGACTAGGGAGAAGTATAAAAATACTGTTCAAGCATGCAGGAGTGAAATCAGGAAGGCCAAAGCACAATTGGAGTTGCAGTTAGCAAGATACATGAAGGGTAACAAGAAGGATTTCTACAGGTATGTTAGCAACAAGAAGGTCAGGGAAACTGTGGACTCCTTACTGAATGGGGGAGGCAACCTAATGACAGATGATGTAGAAAAAGCTGAAGTACTCAATGCTTTTTTTGCCTCTATCTTCACAGACAAGGTCAGCTCCCAGACTACTGCACTGAGCAGCAGTGAGGGAGGAAGCCCTCCAGCAGCCCGCAGTGCTGAAATAACAGGTTCAGGACTATTTAGAAAAGCTGGACATGCTCAAGACCAGTGAGCTGGATGTAATGCACCCAAGGGTGCCGAGGGAGTTGGCTGATGTGATTGCAAAGCTATTGGCCATTATCTTCAAAAACACATGGCGATTGGGGGAGGTCCCAGATGATTGGATAAAGGCAAATAAAGTGCCCATCTTCAAAAAAGGGAAAATGGGGGATCCAGGGAAGTACAAACCAGTCATCCTCACCTCAGTTCTGAGAAAAATCATGGAGCAGGGCCTCAAAGAATCCATTTAGAAGTACTTGGAGGAGACAAAGGTGATGAGAAGCAGTCAGCATGGATTCACCAAGGGCAAGTCATGCCTGACCAACCTGATTGCCTTCTATGATGAGATGACTGGCTCTATGGATGTGGGGAAAGTGATGGACGTTATATACCTTGACTTTAGCAAAGCTTTTGATACGGTCTCCCACAGTACTATTGCCAGCAAATTAAAGAAGTATAAATTGGATGAATGGACTATAAGGAGGATAGAAAGCTGACTAGATCATCGGGCTCAATGGGCAGTGATCAATGGATCGATGTCTTGTTGCAGCTGGTATCAAGAAGAGTGCCCCTAGGGTTGATCCTGGGGCCAGTTTTGTTCAACATCTTCATTAATGATCTGGATGGTGGGATGGATTGCATTCTCAGCAATTTCGCAGATTACGGTAAGCTGGGGGGAGTGGTAGATACCCTGGAAGGTAGGGATAGGATACAGAGTGACCTAGACAAATTGGAGGATTGGGCCAAAAGAAATCTGATGAGGTTCAAAAAGTTCAAGTGCAGAGTCCTGCACTTAGGATGGAAGACTCCCATCCACTGCTACAGACTGGGAACTGAGTGGCTCAGCAGCAGCTCTACAGAAAAGGACCCTGGGGTTACAGTGGACAAGAAGCTGTATATGAGTCAACAGTGTGCCCTTTTTGCCAAGAAGGTTTATGGCATATTGGGTTGCATTAATAGGAGCATTGCCAGCAGATCGAGGGGTGTGATTATTCCCCTCTATTCGGCAGTGGGGGAAGGTCTAGGCTAGATATTAAGAAAAACTTTTTCACTAGGAGGGTGGTGAAGCACTGGAATGGGTTACCTAGGGAGGTGGTGGAATCTTCATCTTTAGAGGTTTTTAAGACCCAACTTGTCAACACCCTGGCTGGGATGTTATAGTTGGGGTTGGTCCTACTTTGAGCGGGGAGCTGGACTAGATGACCTCCTGAGGTCCCTTACAACCCTAATCTTCTATGATTCTGTGGTTCTAAAGTTTTTTTAATCCTGTTTGACTCAATTACAGACCTTGAGTTTCTATGTTCTGTAGGTTCCTTCTGTTTTGTGTAGTAAAGTATTTCCTTGTATCTGTTTTAAATATGTTCTTATGTAATTTCATTGAGTGTTCCCTTGTTCTTTTATTGAGAATAAATAGGAGTACCCAATTGGTTTTCTGTATACCATGCATTATTTGATATACCTCTACCATGTCCACCCTTCCCACCAATATCCCTTCTTGCTCTGGTGCTAAATTCCTGTTTTTAAGATCCAGAGCATTTGAAGTACTGTGCAATGGCTTTTCCTCCCTGAATAATATGTCATTCATTTCTACGTCTGTGTCTGCCCTGCAGCACTGAAGCCACAGCCTTGTCATGCCCATCCCCTTACCAAACTCCTGCAACTTTCCCCCCTCCATCCAGCCACCATTCTGCTTCACCCCGAAATGGTCCCCAAGGAAGAGGCAGTTATAAATAATGATTCCCACTATTTTGCATTTGGCTGAAGCTATGTCTTAAAAAGAGCTTACTAACAAAAAAATCATCGTGCCCCTGTACCTATACATTTCTTGGCTAGTTGTCAGGCAGCAATGGTCCCAGGTACAGTAAGAGAAGGGGTAGGTTAGAAAGGTCCAGGTTGGGGATGGGACAGTTGTAGATACTATATAATTGTATGTCTAAAATTAGTAATAGCTGTCTTTTTTCCCTTGAAAGATTACACAGTTTCAATGCTCCCCACCTATCACCATCTTACTGTCCCCTTACCAACAGAAGCCATGAAGAAGGGAGGCTGGCACTGAGGTGGGAGTGGGGAGGTTAAGTCCAGGAAGGGAACAGAAGGTAGAATGCTTTGGTTGTCTGATGAATCACAGCAGTCCTTTCTCCTCTGGAAGATTATAAACATTTTACTGTCTCTCTCCCTGGTGTCTGGCTTCTCCTTGCACTGAGCCATGCTGCACAAACCGAGGTAACAGGAGTGGGAGAAGGATTCGGTCTGGCAGTTGAATAAACACTGTGTGGTGCCTCTTCTCAGTGGAGAGGCGAGGGCTTGTGCTGCTGATCTGAAACTTCAGAGAACCAAATAAAGCTGTGGTTTGTCTCATTCTTTCCCTGTCCATTTCACTGTTGTTAGGCAGGCACAGGGGCAGGATTTTCTGGTTGGTGGGTGGGTGGGCAGGCATATTTGTGGCTTTCATCTCCCTTTTCATTAAAACTCTGTATGATAGATGAGAATACAGTCAGTTTCCAGTCAAATTGCCCCCAAGTCCTGTAAGCATATTTCAACAAATTTCTAGTGTATCAGAAACTCCAGCTGGTCTTGAGGTTCAAAGCAGTGCAAATCTGCTTGGTCCACTTTCATAGCTGACCAAACCCCTCCTTTCAAGAATATACAGAGAAGTGACTATTAGCAGAAACATCTCTTTGCAATAGTTTGCTGGATCTCCTCCACAACTGGACTGGAAAACCACCCCTCTTTTCAATTCTGGTACCTTGAAAACTGCTATGTTCATAAATTTCAAGGCCAGAAGGGACCTCTGCAATCATCTAGTCTGACCTTCTGTATTGCACAGTCATAGAACTTTCCCAAAATAATTCCTAGAGCGTATCTTTTAGAAAAATATCAAATTTTCTCCAAATGTTGGCCAACCTTTAAAAAAGAAATTGCAAACTAGTAACATGGCACCTGGAAGGAACTGCCACCCATCCTTTCCCCTTGAGACACTATGAACATTTTAAATTTTTTTAAAACATTTTTCTTATTTCTTCTCCTTTCTCATGGGCTGCAAAAGTTGTCTGAGAACCAAGCATAGTCTATCAGTTGCATTCCTGGAATGCTGAAAAGTATCAAAATTGTGGCCTTCTTCAGCAAAGTTATGTTATATGGAGGGGATTTCTCAGCTTCTTCCAAAAGAAAAGAATATAATGCTATAATATAAATCCTTGTCTTTGAATTGGCAGGACCTTCAGGCTCCCAAGCGGGAAACTATTCCAGATGGGCAGAAGTAGCACCCTATAGACAGCTGAGGCAGATGGAGAAGGACCCTGGAATTGCTGCTCATAGGGATGGACAGGAGAAACCAAAAGTTTGAATTCCTATGGGTATGGGAGGAACAGGGTCTTCAGTAGTGTGGAAATGGACAGAAAAACTCTCAGATAAGTTCGGTTTGGGATACGGTGGGTCGGCGAGGCAGTGATGATTCTAGAGGTTTGCTTAATCAATACACTTTTTATTCTATAATTAATAATTCTACTCCTATAGTAAACAGTTCTATTTCTATAATAAACAGTTCCACAGCAAGCAATTACATAGCAAACAGTGATAGCAAAGGGCAGGGGAACTCCGTGCGCGAAAGGACAAAGTGCACCACCCAAGACTTCTGCGTTCATGATCTCTCCGGATCAACGCATGGCTGCCAGCGTGTGACACTAGGGTGCCCGGTTTTGGAGTTTCCTGAAGCAGTTACAAGACAAACACAACAGAGAACAGTTAATCCATACTCACAAACACCATGTACAAATATACCATGTTGGCCAAATTCAGTTGCCATTTGCTTTAAATCCTGCAGACGGGAGAGAGCCGCTTTGAGTGATTAGTTCGCAGCAAAGCGGGCTGGGGAAGATGCGTCAGCCCACTGAACCAATACGACCAGGAGATACGCGAGGTGCGGGGAAGATCCAATTCCTCTCTGCTTTCTGCTACCTGAGTTTGAACTTTTATAGTTTCCCGCGGTTAGCAGAGGCTAAGCCCCATTGGTTGCTGTTTGCTGCATGACCTTTTAAGGTCATGCCTTGGCGTTTAGCCAACCAGGTGCTTACAATTTTCCCGGGCAGTTGCTGACCATGCACCAGCAGGTGAAGTTGCTTCATCCCCTTATAAGGTGACAGGTACGTGTGGGTCATGTGGTTCGTGCCGCTGAGTCAACCCTCCCTAAGCTGCTTCTTTATCCGCGTGGGGGTGGTGCGGTGCACGTGCCGCTACAGACGCCACTATGCAATTTTATCTCCACAAGAAGGAAGAGACATTGATGAACCAGTTCATGCAGCAAGAGGCACACCATAGGGAATGGAAGCAGGCTAATCAAATTGGTGGCCAAACAAGTTCAGGGTCCACCTATTGTTTGAACTGTCTATGAATTAACACCTCCTCTTCTTCCTCCTCCTCCTCTGGATGCCACCTAGGATGCTGCTGAGCCATAGTACCATCTTTCAAGGACTCCCCAACTCCAACTGACCATGAGGAAAACATGGAGTCTGAAGCACAGTTGGGACCTCATCCTCCACCAGCACCCAAAACCTCTCAAAAGGGGACCCCCCGCCCCCGAACATCCAAGAGCCTGTGGGAGTCCCAGGACCCCAGCAAGTGCCCACATCCCAAACACCACACAGAGATGGCCCATTTTTCCCTAGAGTGATTTCCCCCCATCATTCCCGCCTTGTCAGAGGATGATAAGAAAATGGGTGCAGAGACAGTAATGTTTGGCCAGAGTAGATGGATTCATTCCCTGAATGTTTTAAAGATTTTTGGTTGACCTATGTTTTAAAAAATATTTTATTTACATGTTCCATCGAGTACTTTTAATAAATGGTATAGTTTACTTGAATTGTGTATGCCACCTCCTAAATATGATAAACTGAAGATGTTTTCAGATTCAGGATTGGGCACCATGATTCACAGCACATGAAATTGAATAGTGTTTAACTGGCAAGTGCCATGATACTGCAAACACTTTTCTGCCTTGTCCCACACCCACCGACACCCAGGTTCAGAAATACATGGGAAGGATGGGGAAAGATGTGCTTACAGAAAGCACTGCTAGTTTTCAGTGCAGCAGAACTCTACATTACAGAAAAAGGTACATGAAAAACTTTATAGCTTAGTTTACATGCAGAAAATTGAAATATAATTCCAGTAACCATACAGGCAATGACAGCATCTTCCACTACTCTACACATAAATGGTCCCTTCCCTTTCTCTACAAAATCTTGAACAGTTTCAACTGTAGTACGGATTAGTGCTCTATAACAGCTAACAACTAAGTGCAGTTAGCACCGCTGACAATGAATGGTTAAAAAATGACTGCATTATTCCCCACCTCAAGCAAATCTTTGTAAGGTCCTTAAGAGATTGAGCGCACCAAATACCAGAGGTTTGTAAAAGAAAGTGTGAATAGTAAACACAAAAACATTACACAATGATCTTATTACAATGAGGCCACCATCCTCCACATCACAAACCCAATCCCAAGGTGATAACCCAGTGGAGGTGTCCTGTTATAATTGTCTGTAATGTGTGCAACCTCAAGGAACAAATAGCTAATGATCTTCAGCTCCAGGGAAATAAAACCCTCACAAAGATATGTAGCCCCACACATACATGCTAATGTTCCCTCATGTGCTCTTCCAGCAGTTGCATGGGGTGTTAAGGTGTCCCTTGGCACAGGCAGATGACTAGATCGCTGCATGGACACAAAAATGTGGATCCACTTCCAATCCAAATCTGTGAGAATCAATTGATATCTGACCCTCCATCTTCAGTCTATCTTTTCTATCGCATTCACACCTGCACCACACCCGCAGCCCTGGGGTCCCCACTCAGCTGTTTGGAGACCAGCCCCTGCCACCACCTGGCTGATCAGCTGTTTGCTGGCCAGCCACTCCAGAGAGCTGCCGAACTGGTGATCAGGGGCACCCCACAGAGCAGCTGATTGGCAGCCCGCAGCAGCCTGCTCCTGGGGCCCCCGCCGAGCAGCTGATCACTGGCCAGCCCTCATCCCCACATCTCAAAGGTAGGGAAGCAGCCTCAATGGTTATGAGCTGCAGATAGCTGCTTTCCCACCTTAGAGTTCTATGTCCGATCCACCATCCACAAAAAATGGTCCATGATATAAAGTGGATATCTGTGGATTTTCAGGGCTCTACAGATGACATCCTCTGCTTTCCTGCTGTACCAAGATGTGTGTGCATATGACATCTCTGTGACTGGGAACCAGCACCAGTGTGCATGTGGGTGAGATCTGGCTATCTATACACAGTTTTCCCTGTGCCCACATTTGTCCTGAGCCCACTTGGGATAGACTCAGCCCCTTTACTCTCACAAACATTATGGAGTACACAGCAGGCAACGATTATATGAACAATGTTTGCCACATTGGCATCCAGACATGTGCATAGACAGCACAAATGAGCTTTCAGTCTACCAAACTCATACTCTATAATCATTCTGCAGCTACTGACCTTGTAACTTAATTCCTTTTTTCCAGGGTCATTGATGTTGGGGTACAGTTTCAGAAGCCAAGTCAGGAACAGATATGCAGCGTTCTCCAAAATAAAAGTTGGCATAGACACACCATACAGAACAATATAATTTCTGGGGAATAAAGTCTCTTCTTCTCCCTCCAAATACAATCCTGATCTCCTCAGCATGCTGGCATCATGAACCTTTCCTGTGTCTCCCACATTTGTATTCATGAATCTCCCTCTGGGACCACTAAGCCTTGAAGAACGAGTGAATAGAAACCTTTTCAGTTCACATACTCACTTGCCCCTTGTAGTGGGAAAAGTATTGGGATATAGGTGCCATCGATGGTCACTGCACAGTTTGTAAAAACCCATCCTCTAAATTCCAGCTATTTTTTCTGCAACTTTTCTGATGACAACCCCCTGTGGTTGCTCACAATGTTAATTGCCTCACAAGCCTGCACAGCCACAGCCTCAACAGTGAATGGTCCAACTCCAAAGTGGTTTGCAATGGACCAAGAGCAATTTAGTGTTGCCAGCTTCCACTGGGCAATAGGAACTCAAATGGTGTGACATCCCTTAATTGAGTCTTCTGGCACTGGAGGGTTGATGCAAGCTCCTCACACAGCTCTTTGAAGGTCTGCTTCCTCATTCTGAAGTTCTGAAGTCACTGCTGGTCATCACAGGTTTCCAGAATGATGTGCAATGTTAGTACAGGTTACGGGGAAGCCTAGGCTTTAGCTCAAATAGTTTTGCATTATTAAATGCAGTATGCTTTTTCTAGCAAAGACTTTTAAAATATGTTAGCATGTTAGCTAACGTGCTAAAATCTCATCTTAAATCCTAGTCTAGACAATTCCTTTGAGGCTTCAAGTGCAGCAATAATCAATGTAAACCATGGAACTGGGCCTGAAGTCTCCAGGCACTAGAATTCTGAAGACAAGAGCCTTAGACCAAGCATGCCGGAAGATGATGGAAGTAAAAAAGTAAAAATGTTATTTTAGCTAAGTGGGGGAGCAGGGCAAAGAAGATGTTGCACTCTGAAGCGTGAGGGGGAAGGGATAGCCTGCTATGTGGCAGCCTTATATACTTTGGTGGTGTAATTTTGAATGTCTCTGGATGATTCCCTGATTTGGGGCTGAATAGTTTTCAGCACTTGGGACCACTGCCAGTTGTGTATGATATCAGAAAGAAACAAGTAAGAGCAGTCTGGAACTGAAGTAGTTAGTGGCTCATATCTATAATTATTTGTATTTATTATGGCAGATGGTGCAAGAAAGTGAAAGAAAAGTGCCCTGTGCTCAAAGAGCATTGCAATGAGTGTGGAAAACTGAACCATTTAGAAGCGTGTGCCAGAATGGATGCAAATGCTGGAGGGACTCTGTCAGAATTATATAGGAAGTGAATGGCTCCACAGACAGTAGAGAAAACATAGATGTTGTAAGTCTCTCCCTCAAAATATACATATGGTTTGCACAACTGGGACAGGAGAGCAACAGCACACAGAACCAACATCAATGTACGTAACAATGTTGGCAGGAAAGCTCCCACTTACATTTACAATAGGTTTTCCCTGTAATCTGATTCCCCACAGTGAACTGAATTCAGACATGACAATTAGACAGAGCAGCTGCTCTCTAATTATGTACAATGAAAGCACCATGCAGCCAATAGAAAAATGAGATTTCATGTTAAGAAACCCAAAAAACAAGAAAAGATACCAACTGAAGTTTGTGATAGTGGATGAAAACTACCAATGACCCCTGTTAGGGAATGCAGCTATTCAGCCATAGTTCCATGGAGAATGAAGAAAATCTTTAAAAGGTATGGGGATGTTGTCAAGGGAGATGGCCATCTTGAAAAAGAGCTATGTCTAGAAGCAGATTGGCTGGCTGAGCCGGAGGTTTTATCACAGATGGAAGTCCCAGTGACACTGTCTCAATCAGTTCACAAAGAGTCAGAGTTTGAAAAGAGGGGGTATCATCACAGCAGAAGATGTCAGCATTGCCTGGATAAGCATAATGGTGGTTGTAAAGATGCTACTGGCAAATTAAATATGTGTCTTGACCAAAAGCCAGTGAATCGGACCCTGAAAAAATTCCACTACTCATTATTCACACGTTAAAGTATCCTGCCAGCCCTCTCCAGAGACAGAATCATTAGTCTTTGATGTGTCTTCTGGCACATAAAGCTGAATGAAAAGACCAGTAGGTAAACAATCTTTGCAACACCCTTTGTTGACTTATGTCTATGCATGGCAATGCACATAAAACCCACACCTGTGGTTTTTCAGCAAACACTCAACCCGGTACTGGAATGGCTACCAGCTGTGAAAATAATTGCACATGATATCTTCATTGTAGGTGAAGGAAACAGCAACAAAGAAGTAGAAAGAGATCATGACAGCAAACTACATGGAGATTTTCAGTGATAGAGTGAAAAAACCATAATGCTTAGCCCAGAAAAAATGTGACTCAGACGGCAACAGGTGACATACTGGGAGAACTTGAAAGTGGATCCCAGGAACATCAAGACAGTCAGGAACATGCAGGCCTTGAAGGATGTAAAGGAGTTACATCACTTCATAGAGATGATAAACTTCCTTTCCAAATTCTGTCTTCATTTGGTAACAACCCTTTGGTAGCAAACAGGAAAGGGCAACCTAAAAGAGCAGTTCAGTGGGTCTCAGGTCATATGAGGAGATTGCTCTAGAGGGACAAGTACTATGATGAAACTGAGTCTGTCAAGATAATAAAAGGTTAAGAGGGTTAGGAGATACTCTAGAAAGAGAGAGAGAGATTGCAGGATACAGAAAGGGATAACAAAAAGAAAGAAATAGTGCGATCCTGGTCCCATTGCTACAAGAATTATCTGTCATCTTGGGTCTGTGGTAAAGAAATGAGTCCTGCTAAACTAGTGTTAGTAATCTCTGGCATATGCATATTTTGTAGGACTGGAAGTTGTTAATGGGTTTGCAAAATAGGACTTTGTTGCTGCCCTATGCGCCACTGGCGTCACGGGCAATGATTGATTGAAAATAGGAAAGATTTAGTAAAATGAGTGGAACAGCAGAAAGAGGATCAGGTTTCCAGAGGGACTGAGATTAATAAGTGAAGAGAGGCTAATGAAAGCCTTGATTTAGTTCCTAGAAGTAGCTCAGGGGCAGGGCTGGATTTAAGAACAGGTGACCCAGGCAACCGTCTGACATGCTGGGCTTGGGGGACGCTGGGCTTGGGTGCTGTTTTTGTTGTTAGCGACAAAAAGGAAAATAGAATGTTTGAAGTAAAATGTTTCAGGTATTCTATATGTGGATTCATTTTTCACTAAGCTCCTAGTATGTTCTAGACCTTTGTAGAAACTTGTGTAACCTTCTAGATTTTCTGAGAACTACATTTTCCTCCAACCTCCTAGAATGTTGTTGATGGTATATAAGGGGCAGGACGTCGCCAGTCAGTCAGTGAGATATAAGAATGAACTGAAGTGAAGTGAGAGCCCAGCTAAGATATTGTGAACCTTGTTTTATTATGTGATTGTGAAACTATACTTGTATTTTAAGACTTGAAGAGTGTAAGTAGTGACTAGGGATGTAAAAGCCTAACCATTTAAATGTTTAAATGGTAATCAGTGGTTTAAACATTTTAAACCGCTGATTACATTTAAACTGTGGGGAAAGCCACTGGGCTCCCCTGAGCCAGAGCATCTGAGCGGGGGGGTAGGGGAGGTATGGAGCCCAGCAGGGGGGGTAGGGGTGGCATGGAACCCAATGGTGGGGTGGTAGCTGCAGCTGGGCTCGGCTCCCCACAAGCCAGAGCGCTGGGCAGCTCTGGCTCGTGGGAAGTCAGGGAAGGCACGGAGCCCAGTGGGGGTGGGGGAAGGGTAGCCACAGCTGGGCTTGAGCCAGAGCAGCTGGACAACCCTGGCTCATGGGGAGGCGTGAAGCCCAGCGCAGTTCCCCTTGCAAGTGCAGAGTAGTGGGGAGCTGCAGCTGGGCTCGGTTCAGCTCCCTGCCAGCAAGAGCTGCCCAGCTACAGCTCTGGGGCAGAAGAACCACAGCCCTCACTTGGCAGTGAGGAGCAGAGCCCAGCAAAGCTCCCCCCACATTTAACCATTTAAATGTTCTATTTTTAAACTGTTTAAATGAATTTTTTAAAATTAGTTTTTACATCCCTACTAGCGACTAATAAACATATTTAATGAGATGCCTATCGAACCCCTGTCTATGCTAAGTGACACCTGCTGGGAAAGCCTCATTGACTGGGAAGGCCAGTGAGGTACTAGTGACTGAGGTTTACGACGCACGGATGGACTGACGCAGTCGAGTAAAGCCAAGGCCAGAGTCCGACACGAGGCGCAAAGCCTGGCAAACCAGATCACTGACTTCAAATTTCTGGTCTCAATTGTGGTTTGTCATGATAGCTTGTTCCAAGAAAACATTGTAAGCAAGGCATTACACACTCAGTCGATGGACATCGCAACCACTACTACTTTGGTGAGAAACTGCCTTGATTTCATTGTGGCCTGCAGCAAAAACGGATTTGAAGATGCTATCACTGCAGCCAAAGAAATGGTGGAAAACTTAAGAGTTGAGCCTGTCTTCAAGGAAACGTGTATTCATAGGAAGGAGAGACAGTTTGGTTATGAGGGCAGAGACGAGGTGATGGGAAGCTCAGAAGAAAAATTCAAGAGGGAGGTTTTTTTGCTCGCTTATTGACACTGCTCAAGTGACCATTGAAGAAAAGTTTGAACAAATGAAGCACCACAAAAATACCTGGGATTTTTTGTGTGACCTCAGTAAGATGCTGGCAAACAGGAAAGCACTCTTGACCAATTGTATGAATCTTCACCAGACACTGACCCTGGGGAATGTTTGAACGACAATGATAAAGACCTCTCTGTCAAATCCATTACATTTTGCCACACAGGAAGCACTCTCCACTCCAAGTTCTCCAGTTTATTCATGATGACATTTTTCCTAATCTGTGTACAGCTTTGAGGGTTCTGCTCAGGCTGCCAGTCACACTCACAAGTGGAGAGCGCAGCTTTTCGGAGCTCAGGGTCATTAAAACATATCTTCGATCAACAATGGCTAATGAGAGACTGACATCACTTGCTATTTTATCTCTTAATAATTCCATTGGCCAGTCTTTGGATCTCTCTGACTCTACACTTCAGTTCACGAGGGCAAAGGCGAGAAAAGTGACCTTTTGAACTAAAGGACTATAGTTAATATTCTAAGACTATCACCTACTGTAACACTGTTTAGTACTGGTCCACCCAATATTGGTGCACAGTTCTATTTCTTGATGTTAGTACATTTCAGTTATTCTTAAAATTAAAATATTTCTATAAGCTTAGAAGAAACAATTTTTTAAAATTTTCATATATATGGTATGAATAAATACAGATTTACAGATCGTAGCATGCAAATTTATTGTCTTATATGACAGGGATAAATCATCTGTGCAAATCGTTCATCAAAGTTGAGAAATGAACTACAAATGCAATAAAAAAATAAGGTATTCAGAAGTTTAACAAATGGAGGGGAGCGGGGGTGCCAAAGACACTCTTTGCCTAGGGCGCCATTTGGTCTAGGGTGGGCCCTGGCTGGGAGACACACAGCAGAGACTCAGAACGTAACACTGGCCTTTCAGGACATACTGAATACATCTGTGCTTCTTACAACTCTGTTTGTCTGCAGAGTCCCTTTGCTAATATAACAGATCTTATCTAGGATCCAATCTCTGACAGTGGTCGGTACCAGATGTTTTAAAGGAAATTAAAAGAAACTACATAACTGACAGTTGCGGAATAACCTGTCCATATTGGGAAGTTTCCTCATAACCCTAAAAAGTAAGTGGTTGGCAAATGGCATAACATATTTATTTATTTATTTATTTATGTTCAGCTTAGAAAAACAATAAAAGGTGCCATTACACAGACTTTGAGCACCCTGACAATTATTTAAAATGAACAAATCTTTCTGGAGAAGTGCTCAACTGGGCCGCCCCCTGTTGGAACAGAACAGCCCAGTACTCTTCTACTGGGATGCCTTCCTGAAAGCCTTCGTGACCATCTTTGATGACCTGTATCATCTCTGCTCTGCAGAGGCTGCCTGCCAGGGCAAGGACTGGCCATTTCCTATGCCACCTATTTCTTATGGTTTCTGGTTGACGTTGAATCGAGTGAAGCAGCTCATCTTTACCACTTCTTATGGCAGCTCAATGAGGAGGTAAAAGATGAACTAGCCCATGTCAAAAACCCCACCCACCTTTATTGACCTTGCCCTGCAAATTGACTCTTGCCTCTGTGAGAGGAAGGAGGAAAGGAGAGTGGCCCCCATGCCACTCTCCCCCATGCCTGCCCTGTAGAACTGAGTCCTGAACGCATACAGGTCAATGTGGGTCACCGATGTCTGACCCCAGAGGAAAGAGAGCATTCATGACAGCAGAATCTCTGTTTTTCCATTCGGGGAACAGGACACGCCCTTGTCTCCTGCCCAGGTCGGAAGAACTCAGGAAACAGACCAGCCCAGGCCCAGTAGCAGGATACAGCCTAAGTGCCACCATGCCAAACTAGAAAAGCACATCTTTGACCAGGCCACCATGGAATTTTTGGGATACATCATCTCCCCAAAGGGAATCCAGATGGATACGCAGAAGCTGGTAATTTTGCCAATGCCACAATTAAGCAAGACTTGGCTCTTTCTCATCTGGTCTGCCTCGAAAGAAGACCCACTTGCCCAAGGGACACAGTCCATGCCATTGGGGACTAAGATGCATCTTTCTGTGAAGTATGGGATAAAGTATTTCGATGAGCACATACATGTGCCCCAGAGCACTGGTGGTACGATAGCTGTGCCATGATGCTCTGATGGTGGAGTCTCTTTGGCTGCTGGAAGACATCCCACATGATTGCCCATTTTTTCTACTGGCCAAGCATTCATGGACTCCTGCAAGTGCTGTATGCATACCAAGACACCCTGAACCAGACCCTTGGCACCTTTGTATCCCTGGAGACTCTGGCCAGGCCTTGGTCTGCCATCAGCCTAGACTTTATTGTGGAATTCCCTATGTCTGATAGTCACACCATAGTCTTAATGGTTGTAAACTGCCTGACCAAAATAGCCGACTTCATCCCCTGCAACCAGATGCCCTCTACCAAGGCTACCTTCCAACATGTACTGCACAACCTGGTTCAGCTCCTCAGACTCCCATACCACATAATTTCTGACCGAGGCCCACAGTTCACCTCTCACTTCTAGCATGAAGCATTCAGGCTACTGAACATCTGCATAGCCATCTCCCCCACATGCCATCCCAGACAGATGAACAAATGGTGAACCAAGCACTGGAGCAGTAATTGAAGTGCTTTGTAAATTATCATCAGGATAACTGGTCCATGCTCCTGCTATATGCAGAATTTTCTTACAACGCCAACCATGCCTTTATGGGTCGAGAGCCCCTTCTTTGCTAATTAAGGGTTCCACCCTTGCTTCCACCTGGTGTTACCAGCAGCCTCCCTGAACTCTGCCACCATTGACTGGGTCCAACAGATTCATCTCATTCAGGAAGAACTCAAGAATCAGGTGAAGAAGGCCTACAAGAGGCATGCGGACCATTGATGACAAGAAGCTCCACTATGGTAGGCCACAAGGTATGGCTCTCCACCAAACATCTCCACACCAAGTGACATGGGACCCTTTCTGATATGCCAGCAGACTAACCTGGTTACCTTCAAACTCCAGCTTTCCTACTCTCTCAAAATACACCCAGTTTTCCATGTTTCCCTACTGAAGCCTTGCACTGAGAACCCCTTCCCTGACCAAACCACTTCACTGCCTCCACCAGTCAAAATCCAGGGTCATAAGGAATACAAAGGGCATGCCAGCCTCGATTCCCAATGAATGTGCAGATGCCTGTACTATCTGGTGGACTGGTGAGTCAATGTCCCCCAAGAATGCACTTGGGAGCCTGCCTCTTACTTCCACGTCCCTGTCCTGGTGAAGGAATTCCACAAGGCTCAGCCAGACAAGCCTGGGCTAGCACCACCCAAAGCAGGGATGATGTTAGAATCTGCAGGGTTGGAACCTGGGACCATGGGCATTCTTGGCTATTAATGTCTCTGCATCACCACAGGAGGCTTATGATAGGGTCCCACAGGAGGCCTCTGTGAGGTTGGGCTTGGCAAGAAGTACTGGCTAACAGGACCTGAATGGTGGCCCCTCACAGACCACTGATTGGCCAGTACCAGTATTCAAACTGAGAAATCATGAAGGGGAGCTGTCTGAGCAACTACACAGACTGCCTGCCCATCTCTGCTCCAGACCCTGTTTGCAATAGACCTTAGACTCTGGCTTCTAACTCTGGTTTGTCTTCAACTTTGCTCTTTGATTGATGTCTGCAACCTGGTACCCGACTCTGATCGCCTGGCTACTGGCCCGATGACCCTGCCTACTTCCTGACACCTGACTCTCAGTTTGCCCTCTGACCTTTCTCAGACCCCAACCTCCCGGTAGCCTGACCCTGACTGCCTCCTGATTCTTGATGACTGATTCTTGGTCTGCCTACTGGCCCATCTTGGACTCTTACCTTCTGGTACTTTACTCAGCCTGACACCTGCTCTGACCACCCACATCTCAGTCATGACACCAAATGGTTAGCCATCTTCTGCACCAGTTTCAGCTTCCAAATAGATTAAGATGTAGCCCCAGGTACAGCACACTGCAATAGTCTAGCCTTGTTGGTAGCAATAACCTAATCCAAAAGATAAGGCTGTACCCATCTTGCCAGGTATAAATAACAAAAATCCCTTTTGACTTCTGCTGCCACTTGATCTTTATCAAGGCAGACCCTCAAATTATACACTTAACTTGCCAATGACAATACAACATCTTCAGTCCTAGAGGCAGATATAATTTCTACCATCTCTTCTCTTTGTTTCTGCCAACTTACCAGCATCACTTCTATCTTGTCTGCATTGCTCCTCAGCGTTGCTCATTTTCAACCATGTCTCAGTCTTCACCAAACGGTGGGACAATCTCAACTACTCCTGCTAGATCATTTGGCATATAAAGATAAAACCAAGTGTCATATGCATACCGAAGACATTGCAGCCCAAGTTTCCCAATTAACCACCTTAATAGAGTAATATACACATACCTGGAAGGTAGGGATAGGATACAGAAGGACCTAAACAAACTGGAGGATTGGGCAAAAAGAAATCTGATGAGGTTCAACAAGGACAAGTGCAGAGTCGTGCACTTAGGACAGAAGAATCCAATGCACAACTACAGACTGGGGACCAACGAGCTAGGCAGCAGTTCTGCAGAAAAGGACCTGGGGGTTACAGTGGATAAAAAGCTGGATATGAGTCAGCAGTGTGCCCTGGTTGCCAAGAAGGCTAATTGCATATTGGGCTGCATTAGTAGGAGCATTGACAGCAGATCGCGGGAAGTGATTATTCCCCTCTATTTGGCATTGGTGATGCTGCATTTGGAGTATTGTGTCCAGTTTTGGGCCCCCCACTACAAAAAGGATGTGGAGAAGTTGGAGAGGGTCCAGTGGAGGGCAACAAAAATGATTGGGGGCTGGAGCACAAGACGTATGAGGAGAAGCTGAGGGAACTGGGCTTGTTTAGTCTGCAGAAGAGAAGAATGAGAGGGGATTTGATAGCAGCCTTTAACTACTTGAAAGAGGGTTCCAGGGAGGATGGAGCTAGGCTGTTCTCAGTGGTGGCAGACGACAGAACAAGGAGCAATGGTCTCAAGCTGCAGTGGGGGAGGTCTAGGTTGGACATTAGGAAAAAGTTTTTCACTAGTAGGGTGGTGAAGCACTGGAATGGGTTACCTAGGGAGGTGGTGGAATCTCCTTCTTTAGAGGTTTTTAAGCTGTGGCTTGACAAAACCCTCGCTGAGATTATTTAACTGAGGTTAGTCCTGCTTTGAGCAGGGGGTTGGACTAGATGACCTCCTGAGGTCCCTTCCAACTCTATGATTCTATGATTCTATGAATAAGCTCTTGCAATTGATGACTAAAACTTTTATTTTTAAATCATGTGGGGTCAAACGAAACATATTTGAATCAAAATGAAACATTTCCTTTCATTTTTGAGGGGTTTCTGGTTACCTTTTTTGAATTGTTTAAAATAAAATAGAAATAAAATTTGAAACAAAAAGTCGTTTCAAACTGAAAAGTCAAAATGTATTATTTTGAAAATGTCAGAATGAAATGCTTCAGTTTTTTTGGAATTTTTTGTGTTTAGGCTTTTTTGGACACAAAAAATTTGGTGAATTCAACACGCATTTGATACATTTTTCAGTCAACCAAATCTGCATTTTTCTGTGAAAAAAGGTTTCTCTAAAAATTTCACCCAGCTCTTGCGTGCTCCCTCCCTCCCTTCTTCATATGTCCCAAAAAGCCTTCCATAGTCAACTCCACATCACTGGGACTCTGACTGACTCACACATATCATGTCTGGGGAACAGAACCACGGAACATCCACAGTGTGAAGTATGTTCTGTCCCCAAACAACTGAAAAACAGATGGCAAAAACATCTAGCAAGAGGATTAACTGCCACTCAACTCTCTCCTCCCTGACACGGCAGGAGAAGAGAATGAATGGCAGCATTATTCCCAGGACCCAAATGCCAGGAGGGAGGGAGAACCCAAAGTGCACCAGGGAGAGGCATCTCTTCATTGAAACTTCCTTTCCCTTATGCCCCGTCCTCCTCCACAGGCCCCTGTTCTTCCTAAGGAAGAGCAATGAACATGACTTGGAAATGCTGAGTTCCATGGTAAAAAGTATTCTGTCCATACTGAAGGGTTTTATGACAGAAAAGCATGATACAGATCACAGTACACAAATATCAAGCAATTATTTCTCCCTCTGTTCTCATCTGGGGTACAAATAAAAGATAGGGAAAGCATGTGTTATTCCACTGCTCAAATCTTTGGAGTAATATATATACATTTTATGTTACAGATTCATAGATGTTAAAAATGGAGAGGGAGAATGTACAATGAGCAGAGCACTGGACTGGCAGTCAGGAGCGCTGGATTCTGTTATCAGCTTTGCTACTCTTCTGTTGTGTGACCATAAGCAAGCCACTTCAGCTCTCTGTGCCTCTGTTTTCATTCCTATGTTTTGCCTCTCTTGTCTCTCTTCGGGTCAGGGATTTTCTCTTCCTCTCTGTATGTAGTGTGCCGAGCACAAAAGGGCCCAAAATGTTTTGAGGCCTTTAGGTGCTAGTTTAACACAATTATTATTAGTAGTAGAAGTTATAAAATGGAAGATGTCTATTAGGACAATGAGGTCATCACATTGCAAGTAAAAGACATGGGCACTGAAAGAGGACATATCAGATGAATATCTGATATGACACTTGATCTATAGTAAAAGAGGCCAGGTCTGCAAAAATGCAAAGTAAAGTACAGTATTTTTCTGGGCATAAAATTACAAAATATTTTAGGCAAATCCTATCACTCAAATTATTTTATCTTAATTTAATCCGTTTCCATTGTCAGCATACATATTTAATCATGTTTACACAGCTGAAAATAAGCTCTCATAGCTTTTGACTTTGAATTATGAAATTGACTAAAATCCTCAAAGGGAGACATCAAATGTATAGATACGACTATTAAAGTGCAATCGCGAGAATATAGTATGCATGAAACAGGCCAATGACTTTAGTGCCAAGTTAGGTCAAATCAGTTTTCAATATTGTATCCCTTCTGATCATAGATCAGCTCTTTACTTCCTAATATCTACTGTGTGACATGGCAATTTGAAAGACTGATCATTTATATGAAGATTAAATTGTTATAAAAGTTCCAAGGAATCTTTATACATATTTTATAAAACTTTTTGTGCATTTAGAGAATGATCAACTGAAATTTAATTTGTTTAGACTTAATCATTTTAAATTTTAAATAACTGCACAAAAATAAAATTTTAAATCTAGCCATGTCTAATAAATTAGTACTATAATACTGATATTAGCCTCTCAGGAATCAAACTCGGTTTAGCATGACTAAAGAGGTTCTGTCAAATATGAATGCTCTAGCTATCTGTCATTGCTCGAGTTCATAATGTGCTAGAAGTAGTTGATATAGTGAAAGTTCAGAACATAATGTTCAAGAAGTCATGCAAGTAGCATTTTCAGGCCTGGATAAGCCCACTGGAGTTGAATCACACAATTTTATAAAAGGTTCTAAAATACTTGTCATTGAAAATGCAAGTAGGAGATAGTGCTTTAAGTATAATCAGTAAAGGCAGTTACGCCTGAATTTTCAGAAGGGGTCAACACACACATTTGGGCTAGATGCAAATGGTTATTCTCCTAACTCAGGCACCCAAATAGAGGCCAAATTTTCAAAAGAGCTCAACGTGATGAATGCATGAAGGGGGTGGATCTCTTTTGAAAATCTGGCCTTTATTTAGGTGCATAAATAGGAAATGATTGACTGTGGCCTGACCTACACTTACCGCAAAACTCGACTTCCTAAATTCTAATGAGCATGGCATCCCCATTATGCTGTGCTGATGGGAAATGCCCTCCCATCAATGCAGTGTTACTCTTCCAGGGGTGGATTTATTAAGTCAATTTCTGGATTGATAAAGCAGGTCTCCACTTCTGCACAATCAATCCCAAAGAATCAATTTGTCAGCTGCCATCAGTAAAGACATACCCTTTGAAAATTATTGGCCCCAGGAGTGGTTTCTGAGCACTTGAAAATCTGGTCCTGAACTCTCTTGAAAATATAGCACTTAGTTTCAATGGTTTGTGCTGGTTAGCTTCCTGTGCTTAGCTCCAATGTACTGTAGTTTTCTGGATGAAGGCAAATTTTCCCACTTGAGCCCTGTTTCACCTAAAGAAATAACCCAGGCCAAGTATTTTACAGTGAAGGGCTTATATTAGCCGTTCTCTGAGTACCTTTCTCAACACAGCCTTCTTGCAAACTTTCATCTTCTTCACAGTTTTGAAATTACCTCCCTGCACATTGTTAATAGCTTTTGCCTTGAAAACATGCTAACCCATAATTGTATTTAATTGCAGTGTGCTCTTTTAGAGCTTATCGAGATGGGAACGTTTTTTGGCTATAACTTTAGGGGTTTTTTGAGCATAAACTGTCCGATGTCTACACACAAAATTTCCTCCTTTGATTTAGCTGCTTTCCTATCCTGCTTTAATTAATCTGCTTTGAAAACAAATTAAATCCATTCTGGAATGAGTTATACTGGTATAAGGTACATGCAGACACATTTGTATCTTGGATTAACTATTTCGTATCCTGTATGCAGTGCTGTTGTAGCCATGTCAGTCACAGGATATTAGAGAGACAAGGTGGATGAGGTAATATCTTTTATTAGGAAAACTTCTGTTGGTGAGAGAGGCAAGCTTTTGAGCTACACAAAGCTTTTCTCCAGGTCTTGAAAAGATACTGAGGGTCAGTCTACACTATAACTTAAGTTGATCTAACTTACGAGGTGTGAAAAAGACACCCCGCTGAGTGACACAAGTTACAGTGATCTAACTGCTGTCCACACCAGCACTATGTCAACGGGAGACGCTCTCCCACCAACATAGGTTCTGTCTCTCATGAAGGTGCAGAAATTACACAGATGGGACAACACTCTCCCATCAGCATACAGCGTCTTCACCAGACATACTACAGAAGTGCAGCTGTGCCGATATAGTGCTTCTAGCATAGACCTCCCCTAAAAGTGTCACAGTTAAATACAAATTTGAACAAGTAGCATAAGTAGCTAGCACATGTTCTAAGGGACCATTCAAGTGAAGTGGCCTGTTAACACCCCTGTATTCATAGGATACAAAGGCGGTTAGTGGGTTACAAATTGTTGTAATAAGTCATAAATCCAGTGTCTTTATTAAGACCATGATTTTTACTGTCTAGCAAATTATTAATTTAATCTCCCTATCTGTTCAATCTTGTATTTAGCTGTAATACTCTTAGTACCTTTCCCAGACCTGAAGAAGAGCTTTGTGTAGCTTGAAAGCTTGTCTCTCTCCCCAACAGAACTTGGTCCAATAAAAGATATTACCTCACTCATCTTGTCTCTCTATTTCATACCTGGCAGTCCTCCCACTGCTGTCCCATACTGCATTGCTTCAAAACTGGATTGACCCATGCACTTATGTGTCCTCACCTATGCCAGGGCCATTTTGATTAGACATTATTTCCCCATGTGCTCCTTGGTGATTGCAGATTGTGGTGAATTCACACACCCAGAGTCACATACCCTTATAGCAGCCAGACCCTGTGCTTCCACATGTTCCTATCAGGAAGCCCTGGATTTCCTCACCTTCAGGAGAGAGGAGCATGTCCACTCCCATCTTAACACTAGTCACCAGAATGCCAAGAGTTACAAGTGGCTGGCAGAGCAAATTCAGAAGAAGACATTCTCCCGAGACACAGACCAATGCTGCTACAAAGCAAAGGAGCTACGCAGAATAATAAGATCACAAGAGACAAGAACAGAACCTCGGGTAATGTTCCCAATACCTGCCTGTCCTAAGAGAAGCTGGACTGGATTTTTGAAAGAGAGGCCACCGTCAAACCACAGCATGGGGTTCTTGACAGTCTGGAGTAGACTGTAGAAGGCACTCAACTGACGCTACCAGGAGGAGATTCCCTTGGACAGCCAAGATCTCTTTGGCATACCTAACCCTAAGCCAGAGACCTGGTGAAATTCTCTGGGAGTTTGAAGGAAATCTTTATTTTTTGTAATGGATACAATCTCTTGCCAGTACAGAACACATACTACTAAACCAGACAACCTACCGACAAGCTGCCTTTGGTATCTTGTGTCAAGAAACTTTTCATAGATTCAAGAGCTGAAGATCAGAAGGGACCATTAGATCATCTAGTCTGACTTCCTGTATATCACAGGCCATTAAGTTTCACACAGTTATCTTTGTATTGAACCCAATAACTTGGTTTGACAAAAGCATAACTTGTGTTTGGCTTAAACATAGCTTGCAGAAAGGCATTCAGTCTTTATCTGAAGCTATCAAGAGATGAAGAATCCACCACTAGCCTTGGTAGTTTGTCCTAATGGTTAATCACCTTCACTGTCAAAAATTTGTGCTTTATTTCTAATTTGAATTGTCTGACTTCAGCTTCCAACTATTGGTTCTTCCTGTGTCCTTTAATATCTGGTGTTTTCTCTCAGTGAAGGTACTTAGACACTATAATCAAGTCACTTCTGAGTGGTTTAATCTTTGACAAATAAAAGTGTGAAATGCAAGTGATGTATTATGTTGCACTTTGAAAAGATATCTGCCTGTTTTTGCTCCAGCAGAGTGCTTGCAGAAAGCTAATGAATGAAATACATATGTATACCAGACAAACATACGTGGCATGTATTTGGTGAAAAACAAGGTTACTTTCCAGTAACTGTTGTTCTTCGAGATGTGTTCATAGAATCATAGAATCATAGAATATTAGAGTTGGAAGGGACCTCAGGAGGTCATCTAGTCCAACCCCCTGCTCAAAGCAGGACTAACCTCTGCTATATCATCCCAACCAGGGCTTTGTCAAGCCGCTCATATCCATTCCAATATAGGTGAGTGTGTGCCCCGTGCACGAGTCTCCGGAACCTTTTTTGCCCTAACAACCCCTGCAGGGTCGTCTCCGGCGCCCCCTGGAGCGCCGCGCTCATGCCGCGGTATATATGGCGCCGCCGACCCTGCGGGCCCCCAGTCCCTTCTTTCTGCCGACTCCGACAGCGGGGACGGAGGGCGGGTTTGGAATGGATATGAGCAACACATCTCGAAAAACAACAGTTACTGGTAAGTAACCTTGTTTTCTCTCTTCGAGTGATTGCTCATATCCATTCCAATATAGGTGATTAAATAGCCATACCTTGGAGGTGGGTAGGAGTCATTGGTGAGTAGCCCTTCTCAGCACGGCCCTGCCGACACCCGCGTCCTCTCTCGCTTGCTGCACGATGGCATAGTGGGACGTGAAGGTGTGGATCGACGACCAGGTCGCTACTCTGCAGATGTCCTGCAGGGGCACTCATTCCAGGAAGGCTCTGGTTGAGTGCGCTGTCACAGCTCCTGGAAGTGGCACCTTCACCTGCTTGTAGCAGGTCCATATGCAGGCGGTGATCCAGGTGGAGATGCGTTGGGTGGAGACAGGTGAGCCTTTCATCCGGTCCACCACTGTCACGAACAGTTGCATTGATTTCCGGAATGGCCTGGTCTGTTCTATGTAGAAGGCCAGGGCTCATCTGACGTCCAGCGAGTGCCATCTCCGCTCCTCCTCCGAACCATGCGGTTTAGGAAAGAACAAGGGGAGGAAGATATCCTGGTTACAGTGAAACTGAGACACCACCTTTAGCAGGAAGGCCGGGTGGGGTCTCAGCCGCACTTTATCCTTGTAAAAGACCATATAGGGAGGCTCCGAGGTCAATGCTCTTATCTCGGAGACCCTCCTAGCCGATGTAATGGCCACCAGGAAGGCTACCTTACATGAGAGGACAAGCAGCGGGCATGTAGCTATAGGCTCGAAGGGGGGTCCTGTCAGCATGGTAAGGACCAGGTTCAGATCCCAGGGAGGCACCGGGTCATGGACCTGCGGATATAGCCTCTCCACCCCTTTGGGAACCTAAGGGACATAGGGTGTGAAAAGACCGACTTTCCTTCCATCGGCCTGTGGAAGGCCAAGATGGCCACTAGGTGTACCCTCAGGGAGGCCAGTGCCAGGCCCTGTGTCTTTAGGTGGAGCAGGTACTCCAATATCACCTGTATGGGCAAACAGCTTGGCGGGATACCCTGGGACTCTGCCCAAACAGTGAAGCGCTTCCATTTAGCCCTGTACACCACCTGGGTGGACTGCTTCCTGCTTCCCAGCAGGACCTGCTGGACCTGTGCTGAACAGGCCCTCTCTCCCTCCGTCAACCACAGAGCCTCCGTGCTGTCAGGTGGAGGGAGGCCAGGTCCAGGTGCAGCAGGCTCCCCCCGTCCTGGGAGAGCAGGTCGTAGCGCTTCGGAAGCGGTGTTGGCGTGGCTATGGACAGGTCCAGCAGCATACTGAACCAGTGCTGCCTCGGCCAAGCCGGTGCGATCAGGATGATGTCTGCTTTGTCTCTCTTGATTTTTAAGAGTACTTTGGGCAGCAGCAGAATGGGAGAAAACGCGTCCATGTTATGAGGAAGGCGTCGGAGATGGAGCCCGGCTCGCGACTCCGAAGCGAGCAGAACTTCGGGTACTTCTTGTTCCATGCCGACGCGAATAGGTCCAGTTGGGGAACACCCCAATTGCGGAAAAGAGAAGTTGTCACCTCCCAGTGTAGTGACCAGTCGTGGCAGGGTAAGAACAACCTGCTGAGGCGGTCCGCCTCGTTGTTCCTGACCCCCGGGAGGTGAGAGGCAGACAAGTGGAAGTCGTGCCTCACCGCAAGGTCCCAAAGTTGCACTGCCTTCTGGCAAAGGGCCACGGAGTGTGCTCCCCCCTGCCTGTTTATATAAGACATGGCTGCCGTATTGTCTGTCAGGACCTGAACCACCTTGCCCCTCAGGAACCTGAGGAACACCTTGCAGGCCAGCCGGACTGCCCGGAGCCCCCGAACATTGATATGGAGACATTGCTCCTGTATTGACCAGAGCCCCTGTGTGCTGAGGTCGCTGCTCATGTGAGCCCCCCAACCCACGTCGGAAGCGTCCATGATCAGGGTTATGGAGGGTGTAAAGTCTGCAAAGGGGACACCCCTCAATACCTCCCTCAGGTCTGTCCACCAATTCAAGGACGCTAATACTTGGACCGGGACAGTGACGACCTTGCTCAGAGAGTGCCTGGCCGGGGCGTATACCGAGGCCAACCAACCCTGGAGGGGCCTGAGTTTGAGACGAGCCAGCCTCACCACATAAGTGCATGCCGCCATGTGTCCCAACAGTTGAAGGTAGTACCTGGCTGTTGTCGTGGGGGACCTGTGGAGATCTGTGATTATGGCGGTCATTGCCTCGAAGCGAGGTTGTGGAAGGAAGGCCCTGGCTTGAACAGCATCCAGGGTGGCCCCGATGAAGTCTATGCATTGTACAGGTGTTAGGGTGGACTTCTGCTCGTTTATGAGCAGCCCCAGTCTGGTGCATGTTGTGCAAGTCAGTGTCAGGCTGTTCTGAACGTGATCCTTGGATCTGCCCCGGATTAACCAGTCATCCAGGTAGGGGAAGATCTGAACCCCTTTGCGGTACAGGTGGGCAGCCACCACCGCCATGCATTTTGTGAAGACCCTGGGCGCTGAAGAAAGGCCAAAGGGCAGGGCCAAAAACTGGTAGTGGCCACCAGCTACCTGAAAGCGCAGAAACCTTCTGTGTCCTGGGAGGATAGAAATATGGAAATAGGCGTCCCTGAGGTCGAGGGCGGCATACCAATCCCCTGGATCTAGAGTGGGAATGATGGAGGCTAGGGAGACCATGCGGAACTTGAGGCACCTGATAAACTTGTTTAGATGCCGAAGGTCCAGAAGAGGCCTGAGGCCTCCCTTTGCCTTGGGGATAAGGAAGTACTGGGAATAAAACCACCAGCCCTTTTCCTGGGAAGGAACCTCTTCCACCGCCCGGAGGAGGAGGAGAGTGTGTACCTCCTGGATGAGGAGCAGCTCATGAGAGGGGTCCCTGAAGAGGGACGGGGTAGGGGGAGAGTCCGGTAGGAAGGCCGAGAGTTGCAGGACATAACCTCTGTGCACTACACTCAGCACCCAGCGGTCTGAGGTTATGCTCTGCCACTGTGGGAGGAACGGCCGCAGTCTGTTCGTGAAAGGCTGGGTGAGATCCAGGGAGATGGGAGAGGATGCCACCCTTGGGCGCACCATCAAAATGGCCGTTTCGTGCCTTTCTGCGGCCCTTGTTGGGGTCCCCTGGCAGGGCCTTGGAGGTCCCGACGGTTTGATTGCCGGAACCGGTCTCGACCCCTCCTTGTCTGAGCGGGTCTGGGAGGTGGTCTGGGTGGAGGCTGCTGGTGTCTCTGGGGGCACAGTCTGCCCTGGCACCTTGCAGCTTGCGGCACATATAGGCCTAAGGACTTCAAGGTGGCCCTGGAGTCCTTCAATGCGTGCAGCTTCTCATCAGTTCTACCAGAGAAGCGGCTGGCTCCAGTAAAGGGCAGATTTTGAATGGCCTGCTGAACTTCTGTTGAAAGGCTGGACGATTGTAACCAGGCAGACCGGCGCATGACAATGCCTGATGCCATAGCCCTCCCTGCAGCATCCGTGGCATCGCTGGCCGATTGGAGGGCGGCCCCTGCCACCAATGAACCCTCCTGGACTAGCATGTTAAAGTCCATTACCAGGTCCTGGGGAAGGGCTTGGGCAAACCTCTGGAGGGAGGACCATAAATTCAAGTTGTAGCGCCCTAACAGCGCTTGATGGTTCGCGATGTGGAGCTGCAGCGTCGCTGTGGAGTAGACCTTCCTCCCTAAAAGGTCTAATTTCTTGTTCTCCTTACTTTTTGGAGTATTGGCCTGGGCACCCTGTCTGTCCCACTGGTTAACCGCGTCAACCACCAGTGTTCCCGGGGCGGGGTGGTTATAAAGATATTCAAAACCCTGAGGTGGGACATAGTACTTGTGCTCCGCTGTCTTAGAAGTGGGTGCTACTGAGGCCGGGGTCTCCAGGAGGGGCTTAACTAATTTAAGGACCTGATCGTGTACAAAGAGAGCAACCCTAGATGGCCCTGCGGTCTCTCCCCACCCCTTCCGGAGATCTACTCCAGGATGACCAAGAGCGGTCCCGGCGGTGTTCACAGTGTGGGCGTGGGGGCGAGTGGCTGGAGGAGGTGGATGAGTGTCGCCTGGGCGCCTCGGGCTTGGGGTGGCACTTGTCGGCAGGAGACCTGGAACAGTGCCACTCAAAAGAATGCCCCCTGTGATGGTGCAGTGCCAAAGGCTCGCTCGATACCAAGTGCTCCGGTGCCGAAGCCCGCACCGGACTGCGTGTCGGGGATCTGGAGTAGTGGTGATCTTGACTATGACCCCTGGGTGTGGAGAAGCGAGTATGGCTGTGTTCGGGGGCATCGGTCGGTGCTGAGCCGCTCGGTGCCGTGGACCGCAGCGGACTGGTGGCTTCATGGCGGCTGTAGGAGCGGGAATGACATCTCGCCCGCCCAGGATGTTGGGGCTGGGTTCACGCCGGGCTGTAGACCGGGGATCTAGACCGGTGCCGAGAAGTTTGAGTCCTCTCAGCCACCGGGATCAGTGCCGGGCTGCGTGCTGGAGATCGGGAGCGATGTTCATGCCTCGATACCGAAGGTTCTGGCACCTGGATTGGTGATGGTGATCGGTGCCGGGTGTCCCCTGGGGAACAGGACCGCGTAGGCAAGCAGGATCGGTGCCGCGTGTCCTTAGGCGAGTGGGACCAGTGCCGGGTGTCCCTAGGCAAGCGGGACCAGTGCCGGGTGTCCCTCGGTGAACGGGAGTACTTTGGCGAGTGGGATCGGTGCCGGGTGACCTTCGGAGAGTGGGACCACCTAAGTGAGTGGGACCTGTGCCGGCAGCGGGACCAGTGCTGGGAGTAGTTGCTCGGTGACCACATGGAGCTGCGCACCAGGGTAGTGGTGTGCCTGGTCTCTCCCGTCTTTGCCGGTGTCATGGTTCGGGTGGGAGAGTGGTGCCAGGATTCGGAGGACCGGTCACCGCAAGAGGCAGAACTGTGACGACTCCGCCTGGAACCTCGCGACCGCCCCCGGTGCCGCGATGTCAAGGCGCTCAACAAGTCTTGGTCGGAGGTGGGAGGGGAGCTCTCGCTGTCCCTCCTCAACAACCGTCTGGGGGGAGACCTCGCGTCCCGTCTCCTCCACCCACCGGGGTAACCCAGCGTGGGTTTACCCTGAGACGCCGGTCCCGGAACCCTCAGCCGAGGGGGGGACGGAGGCGTGGGTATGCCCATGAGGGCGCGTGTCATCGCAAATGCCTCCGGCGTCGATGGCCCCTGCAGGGGCGCTCCTTCACCCCATGGGGTTGGGGGAGGCTCCCTGCGCAGAGATGCCGGTGCCGGAATGATCTCGATGGCACATGGCTGGGGTATCTCGTGAGTCACCCCCTGCTGTACTGGTCGCAGGGGGAGTCCATAGGCACAGCCTTGGGCGGCTTCTTTCTCTTCAGTACCGCTTTTTGAGACGGTACTGGTGCCGGTGGAGTGCTCTGCACCGACGAGACGCTCGGTGCCACCGGAGACCTGGAGGGTTCGGAGTTCAGTCGGGGCGCTGACTCCATTAACATTGCCTTCAGGCGAGCGTCCCGCTCCTTTTGCGTCCAGGGTTTGAAGTCTTTACAGATCCTACATTTTTCTTTACGATGCTGCTCCCTGAGACATCGGAGGCATCGGTCATTGACCAGGAAGGCCTTTGCACAGGTCAATCAGGCTTTAAACCCCGTCGAGCCCGGCATGACTCAGTCCAAGCCCCTAAGGGCTAACTATCTACTACTTAACACTAATCACTACTTAACACTATCTAACCTACTTAACACTTATCTAAACTATGTAAGAACAATAACTATAGAAAAACGGGGATTGCTACTTGCTCAGCGAAGCAAGGGGCAAGCGTTCCAGGTACCGTCACAGGCGGAAAGAAGGAATTGGGGGCCCGCAGGGTCAGCGGCGCCATATACACTGCGGCATGAGCGCGGCACTCCAGGGGGCGCCAGAGCCGGCCCTGCGGGGGTTGCTAGGGCAAAAAAGGATCCAGAGACTTGTGCACGGGGCGTGCACTCACCTATATTGGAATGAATATGAGCAATCACTCGAGGAGAGAACAACGGACATTTGTTGAAAATATTTGGAAATCAGACACGACACATGTGTTAACCATTTGAAAGAGACCTTTTATTCTGATAATTTACATCAGCATTGGCAAAAACAGAACCTGCACCTCCCTCCCTTCCTCAAGATAGCAGCACTGTAAGGCTTTAAAAATCAAATATTATATGGTAGGCATGTTTAGTGTAACAGCAGATAGAAAAAAAAATGTTTACCTTTCTGCATTCCTCAGCTTTGGAGTCACCTGAGCAGGATGTCCACCTTTGTTCAAATACCATTTGCACAACTCTGTCCCACACTCCCATCTCCCTAAATCTGTGTGCTCCCTCAGCCCCATAACAATGTACCCCATTCTCCTGCCCCATGCCAAGATCTCTGTGTTTACCCCATTTGTCCCTCAACAGCATCCAGAAGCTCCCCACTGTTATTGTGATGACAGAGGCAAATCAGTCAATCAACCATTTTAGTATATATAAGGCTTTTCTGGTTTTCCAGTTGTTTCCAAAATCAGTAAGATTCTGCTTACTGATACCTAGAACAGTCCCAGAAATCGTGGAATTGGATGGATATAGTTTTTAAAAGTTTTGTTATATGCAGTCCAGGGCCGGATTTAGGGGCAGGTGACCCAGGCAACTGCGTGGGGTGCCAGGCTTGGGGCATGATGGGTTCAGAGTGCTGTTTTGTTGTTAGCAACAAAAGGGAAAATGGAATGTTTGAAGTAAAATGTTTCAAGTATTCCATGTGTTGATTCATTTTTCACTAACCTTCTAGAAGGTTCTGGACCTTTGCAGAAACTCATGGAACCTTCCAGACTTTGAGAACTACATTTTCCTCAAACCTCCTAGAATGCTGTCAGCCATGCTCTCATGGGTATATAAGGGGCAGGATATCACCAGTCAATCAGTGAAATAGAAGAACAAACTGAAGTGAAATGAGAGCCAAGCTGCACTATTGTGAACCTTATTTTATTGTGTAATTGTGGTATGAATAACTACAGATTTACAGATCCTAGCATGCAAATTTATCATCTTATATGACAGGGATAAATCATGCATGCAAATCTTGCATCAAAGTCGTAAAATGGGCTACAAATGCAATAAAAAAATGAAGGTACTAAAAAGATTAACAAATGGAGAACAGGGGCACCGAAGATGCTCCTTGCCTGGTGTGCCACTTGGTCTAGGGCCGGCCCTGATGCCGACAGACAGACAAACAGATAAATGCCATTGAGTTGAGTATAGGGCCTCACTTCACTCAGCCAAAAATCATTTTTGTTGTAAGTTTTTACAGTCTACAAATATTTAGGTTTTATGGTCTGTTATAAAGCACCATCCCCTTTTGTCTTTTAATAGTTACTCTCCTTCCCTTTGGTCATTATTGTTACTCTTGCCTGAACAATTTGACAGTCTGGTAGTGTATTGTGCAGAACTGAACACTTTATTCCAGATGTAATCCAACCAGAGCTGTACAAAGAAGCACTATTAGCAATTTGCTCTGTAATATGATGTCCCTGATTATGGAGCCCAAAACAACATTGTCCTTGGACTTGTGACAGTTACAGACATTGTACCTTACTGAAATCTAATGGAGAGAGGGTTTTTTTTAAAAAGGTAAGTTTTATCTGTGTCAACTGTTCACTTTGACTGTTCAATTATGTTTCAAATCATATTCCCAAGAAAGATTTCATGCAAGTTACATGTTGTTTTCTGACAGATTGCTGATAGGTTATGGTACAGCTTTCGTCTGCCTTTTCCACTGTAGGTAAGGACACATCCATTCTGAAAACTGGGAACCAGGTCTGAAGACTTCCTTATGTTGTTCCTTTTTATGATTTTTAATATCTCCCAAGTAGTATTGTTGTATATCAATTTGAAATATACTTCATTTTTTCCCCTATGGTATCTGGTATTTAGTGTTTTCCAAAACTTCTGACATATGACAGATACTATTTTCTGTAATCTGAGAAAATCTGAGCAAAAGTAATTAAAATAACCTGGTGTGAATATCATTAACCCCCAATACATTGGATTTGGTGGCATATGTAATTTTTTATTCAGAATACCATCCATGGCTCTTGGCAACAAAGAACTTCTAAAAATGGACACCATGCAGGCAATTCATAGAGTTTAATAGCTATGAAACAGAAAGTAACTCAGGAATTTTAGTGAATATTTAGCACATACTTTTCCCAATGGAATTTGTTTGGAGAGAGGAAGGGAGAAATTGATTTTTGCCTGGACATGTATATTTAGCTAAAGCCACATATATACTAGGACACAAAGAATGTATTAGTTTTGTTTCACATTTTGTATTAAAAATAATAAACTTTTGACAGAAAATATTTCATAGGTGAGCTGCTGCAAAGAAGGATTTGAATTATTTTGAGGCATTTTTAGTTATGAGGTCTCAGGATAAAAGAATAGAACATTAAGAATAAGAATTAACTCACTTAACCTAATAGTCCCGAAGGAACACACTGCTAAAGTGAACCACATATTCATGTTGCCTTACCTGCTGTAATGAATGATACATGAAACACATTAGATAGTACCCTGGGGTTCATGGTGATGAGCTGCCAGTGTGAGTTGCCTTGGATTCATTGGCAAACTATCCAAATAATTTATTAAACCATTTTTATCTAATTTTGTACACATTCACAAATAAGGTCCATAACTGTTCTTAAATTATATATTTTTAAAAGACAGAAGATTTACTCCACTCCACATGATGAACAAATATAGCATATATATATTAAAAAAAAAACAAAAAAACCCCCGATAACTTCCTTGTATGTAAGACAAGATTTACCAAAATAGAGAAGCATACATTACTCATTACCACCTATTGTAGTGCTCATTTCATAAATATGATTAAGAGAAAATTTCATGAAAGTATGAAGAAATGAAGATGAACAACCCCAAATATCTCTGAGAATACAATTATCTTAAATTCATATAGTATCTACTAGCTAATTTATTTGTAGTTTCATCCACTCTGGTTCCACAGTTTCACTGATGTGAAATAATTAAGGAAAGGTAAAAGGAAAGAATGCTATATATTCATCTTGGCACAAGACTTTACTTAGGAACTGAATATCTAGCACTGTCAGTGAATTGGCCTATGCTGGAATCCATCTTTCCACTACTTGTTATATGTACTTTTAAAAATACTATTTTATTGCTATTCACCAAAAGAAAAGCATAAAATGTATATACCATTGCACACCACCCAGCATAACTTGTCCAACAGTGTACATATACATGGTCTTTACAGGTCCCTACAGGGGACCCTGCAGTCCTATTACACCCCACCCTAAGAAAGAGCAGCAAAGGTGGGCTCTGCTGGCCTGCCTAGAGAAGCTGCACAGAAGCAGCCAATCACAGACCAGCAGCTCAGATAAAAAGAGTTGCAGGAAACGTAACTGTACAGTTCCTGCCTGGCACCAAAGGGGCATGGATGGATGTTCCTCCTGCCCTCTTTAGCCAAAGGTACTTGAGGAATAACCAGAGTTTGGTTCTGGGTACATTTGCTTTAGTTGGAAGAGAGAAGACCTGAGGACTTAAATCCTGAGATAAGGGGTGAAGATAAAGGGGCCAGATGGAAAGAGATCCAGGGAAGTAGCAGCAATGAACTGAAGTGACTGGTACATGGCTGCTGTTTATAGGGTCCCAGGGTTGGAATAATGGTTAGAATAATGGACAAGCCTGGGTTCCACCACTGGCAAAATGGTGTAAACCCCGAGAAAAGGAGAGTAGAGGGGGAAGTTTTGTTTGGAAGCCTGAGCAAAGGGCTTAATTTAAAGGGCCCAGAGTCAGGGCTGAAGATGCTGATGAGGGTGGATAGAAGAAGTCTAACAAAACTGTTCATTTTGATTGTATGACTTGGCAGGTCTTTAGTGGCTCAGCCCTTCAGCTAAGTGGGGTTGATAACTTAAAGAGGGTGCCAGAAGTGGGAAAAGGCCTGCAGTACCACATGCATCAGCAGGGAGTGCTCATGCCCTCTATTATAAGATCAACAGAATGAGTGCCTTTAATTGCACTCATTGTCCCAAATTCCTTCCCTTTCCTCAAAATAATCAAACCATAATAATAACTGTCTTAAGACCTGGGGCCAGAACCTTAGCTTGTATAAAACTGAATTCGATTAAGCTATGCTGATTTACACCAGCTAAGGATCTGGCCCTTTCTGCCCACGCTATCCCCTGATGGGGTGAGAAACCTCCCTTTAAACTTCTATACATTTGCTGTGGACTATATCCCTGAAACGTCTGTCTCTTGAATTCACGCAGAGAAAGAGTTCAGAATGATTTCCAGTCCTTATATCAACTGTCAATTTCATGTAATTTGGCAATGTTTTCCCCCTCCATGGAGATGATTTGCAGAAATGCTGAGTTCCATGGAGATAAAATAGAGGGGAAGTCACTTATCCAGTCTATAGGGTTACATTCTGTACTGCAAAAGTGATAAAGCTGAGAAGCTCCTGACAAAAACATTCCAACACCCTTCTAATCTGAGGTCTAACAAAAGTTCCTGTTCTAATTAATAATTCATTTATGAGAGATATACAGGAACCTGGGTATCCAGCCTGGATTCCAGGAGTGAAAGACATAGGCCAATGTCTACTTCACATATATGTGATTCTGTGAGGCTTCTAAACTGAAGTTAAGCAAGAAAATCAGATCTAGGAAGCGCTCTTTTCTGTAATTCTGTAAGAGTACAGACCTCTGAGACTATATATATCAGTCAGATATATAATATCAGCTTTCCTTCAAGCCCTGAACATTGACTTAGTTGAGATAGATGGGGAAAGAAACTGGATTTAATGGAGATAGAATTGGAAACTTACCAATCCATGCTGCCTACCAAATAACTATTAGAGAATAGAATATTCAGTTTTGAGGATCTGACAGTCCAAAAAGAAGTTTAGTTGCCATATTGAAAGAAGAAAGCACAACATTTATTTGATCTTTTTTTTTAATCTGGATGAGTTATTTGGGAATCAGCAAATTAAAAATGCTATACCACTAACAAGGTGAATTCAGTTTCAGGACAGGAAAGCCAGATACAGCCCCCCCTTTCACTGAAAAAAGTGCAGGTCTATCACGTGCAGGATTTTTGGTCCACAATTTTTTTTTGGAAAATAACTTGTGCTGTTTCAAAAAGACCGAACTGAAAATTATCAATAGTTGTTAATTATATTGTATACAAGGCATAATTTTCACTGTAAAGACTAATTCTCAAATAAGTAAATGGAAAGTAGCAGCCATCTTAATGAGTCAATCCTAGATGTTGTTAGTTCAGGAAGGGATGTTACTAGAGCTCGTAAAAACATTATCTTAAAAAAAAACTTGACAAAATTACTTTCTGACCAAATATTTTTTGGAGAAAATTTCTACTTTCATCATTTTTTCAAGCTTAATCAAAAAATACCCAATTATACACATCATTTTTATTGCTGTTTTCACCTCTGTTCTTAACCAGGATTAATTATTTATTTCAACTGACAAAGTCGCCTTTTGTGATCCCAGAAGTGTGGGGCCTGTGGCATCTAGTAAAGGTGGAGAGCAACAATAAAACAACTATGAGCAAAATTGACTGAAATAAAATTTTCATATACACACAAACCACCCAAATATTATTTATATTGTTTTATTTAATGTTTTTCATCCTGAGCAGTTTTGCTCATAATTATGTTCAGCTTCAGGAATTTGATTACTTTAAAGCACTGAAAAGATGTATGACTGTTTGGGATGATACTCTGTTTGCACATAAATATAACTAGATCATGATCACTTGCAACTAGGCAACACTCATCTTAGTGCAGTGATCAATTCGTCTTTAACTGAAAACAAAGATTGCCTTTGGGAATTAGACCAATCACAAAGTGGGAATTCAGGTCTCAAGATAATCTAAGTATTGGTATGAGGCTTTCCCTTGTCCAATCCCTGTCCTCAGTGCAGACATTCAGACTGTACCTGGAAGAGGAGGATACAGAGACAAGTTACATGAACTGCAATATATGGATACGCTATGTACTAGTTTGTGATACAAAGTAACTTGCATGATATATTCATACCATCTAAAAAAGGTTACCACCTCTCGCTAATATTAGTCCAGAAACTTAAAATCAGTATTGTTCCCAAAATTTGAGAGCTCCAGAAAATCAGGTGGAATTGCTCAGTGGTAAAAGAGTGGATTGGTTATTGCTGTGAACTTTGGTTTGTCATCCAGAAACCTAATCTAATGGCAACTGACTTTAAGTAAAGGCTGCCCCACTTCATTTTAGCAAACTAAACACATCATGTATTACATATATAGATTTAAGGAAGGCACTCGTGAAAGTGGCTTTTATTGTTACAAAAGACATATTCAGAATTTACCAGTACACTCCAGCTGCTTTGCACCTCTACAGCAACATAAAACAGCCATAAATGCAGCTTACCTGGCCAGCCTAAGTGCCATTCTAAACTGATGGTAGAAAAATGTCCCAGCCACAGCCTCTCCAGCTTCCTCCAACATACCAATTACACTGAAAGGAACAGAATGTAGAGCTAAAGCTGTTGGAATGGGGCTATTGAACTAACCTAACTATGAGCCCTTGGTATTTATCTCTCTGCTCAAGATACACTTCTGAACTTAAACTTCACAAAGTTAGAGTTACGATTTTAAATACAAATCAATTACTTCACTGAGGAGTAGGTGCTCAGCAAACTTTGTCCTCAACCCTTTTTCTGCTCATAGAATGTAAAAAAAAAAATCATCATCTTGGCTGTGTTCATTATTAGGATTTCCTCAATAACTTTTGAGCTTTTGGGGTTTTAGTTATTTTAAAGTGATTGTGAACAGTTTGCTTTGGTAAGTCTTGATTTTTTAAATTTGAGTTCTGTTAATTGATTGTGATTGGTTCTATTCCCAGAGCGGGTGAACATAACTTATTCACATGCAACAATTTCTTTAATAGTTAAGGTTACAATTATACAATAGTGACCTGTGATGCTTGTGTTCTTGATGAAGGTACATTTCAATCCCCAAACCTCAAGAAATGGAAAACCAGGAAATGTGAAATTAAAGCTCCTCTATATATATCTTCCAAGAGTATTAGACTTACAGTAAAAACAAGAACATTAAAAAGTTGGGAAAACAGAGTTAATACACAACCACATGCCCTTAACTCCACCCCATTTGAGCTGCCAACAACTTGTTTCATCATTCTTTTGGAAGTGGGAATATTTGCCTTTAGTGATCTGACCTTCAGGAAAAAGACTCAACAAAATCCTCTAACGTACTGTCAGCCTCTTTCACTGGAGTCATACAGCTGGAAGCAAGGAAGAGAGGCAGCTCAGTGTCTCAGATGAGATCTGTGACCTGCAGCACTTACTTTCCTGATCAATGTTGCTACAAGGATCAAACTGAAGGCCTCATTGGACTGTGTGACTTTGATTTGAAATTGCAGTGGTTACAGTAAAAATGGCAGATTTTTTTGAGGACGGGGTAAGGCATGTTGATGTTTTTTGTTTTGCTACATCCCTATGAGACTAGAGTTAAAGATGTATGGTTATATTCTGAGGAAAGTACGATTAATTCCCACATTTTCCCACATTTCTCATGTTTTAAGCTTACTTTGGGAACTGATCCTCTGTTGTTCAGGAAGGGCACAAACAGCACAAGAAGCACTGTTGCAGCTACAACCTTGAAATCCATGTGAACTTTTTAATTTGAATGTTTTTCATACTGACTACATTTTTCTCGGAATAATGAGAGAAATTAATTATGTGGTCTATGCAACCTTAATTATATGCATATGCATTGCAATACAGGAGAACTGTTTCAAAAGTGCTTGGTTTAGGAGCCTAAATCCCATTTTCCTTAGACTTAGGCATGAAGACTTGTAGTGTCTCAGAAAAAGTCAATGGGATTTAGGCTCTCATGTCACACAGGCACTGTTGAAAAGTCTTGACTGCCTAAGTCACTTAGATTTGTAAAGGTATTTAGGCACCTCAAGATGAAGATAGGTGCCAAGAAGCGGTTTTCAAAAGCACCTCGGCACTGTTACTCTGAAATACTATGGTGAGCTATTGATTATCAGATGCTCACTCAGCTTGAAACATCAAGGGCCTAATATTTCAGAGGTGATGATCACCCACAGATACCATAGAATTCACTGGGAGTGGTGAGTGTTCACTGCTTCTAAAAATCAGATCCTATTTTTTATGATTTACATTCACATACTCTATCTGTAGGTCTCAAATGTTTTGTAAATGTGAGTATGTAGAAGCAGCCTCATTCTGCAAACAACAGTCACACAGCCTCTCAGAAAGAATATATTAAATCTAGATGTTTGGCTAAGTGGATGAAACTTGGGTTTGCTATGTTAGAACTGGAAAAAGAACTTTACTCTTAAGCAAACTTTTTGGGACTCAGTTACCCTACCTACGAGATTAGAATCTCATAGCTAGCTCCATCAAGGGTAGGGATATGTGGTCTTGTTCGTTAATGGTGATGAAATAAAGAAAATTATTAATGCCATTCAGTCAGAGGTACAAGCAGGATGCATTGTCTCCTGGCTTCCAGCCCAATGTTCCTGATCCTAAACCAAATGGTGTACTGATGAAGAAAAGCAGCAATAGCAGGTCATTCATTATGCCTATGCCCTATATGGCTGAAAGCCTGACACCTCCATCATAACAAGCAGCATGGGCTCATCTAAGAAGCGATTCAGGAATTCAGCTTCCCTAGTAATGAACCTGGTATGAATGACTAGCAGGAAGTACTAAGCTGACAAACCAGAGAAAACTGTAGCATACAGACAATCTGACAGTGGCTTGCCAGAACTGTCATTCCAGAACAGAAGCCCACAGCTATTGGGGTGATTCTAAATCCAACGGAATACTATATGCCCACTGACTTGCATATCTATACCCATGTAACTTTTGCATTATGAGACAGGAAAAAGTCATTAGAATGTGTGAAGTAGAAGCAACTAACCCATTCTCTGAGATAGAGCAGTACTAGAATGCTGTAAGAAAAATTCAATCTAAGGCCCAGCTCTGCCATGCCATTTTTCAGACCTGTCAGCTTTTATTTGCAGATGTCAGAGGAAGGTGAAAATTGGGGCTGAGGATCAGGGTTACAACCTTAAAGTTGAGGTTGGGTACCACCTCCTCCATAATAATCAAAAAGGGAAAATGAAAATGCCTGTGGAACTTTGAACCTGAATGAGGTGGTAGGTTAGAGAGAGATGTTGCAGTTAAACAGAATAGGGAAATTTATGAACTTCCAAACACTTACTTGCTGCAGCCAAGGTATTACTCCAAGGTTTGTTATCTGGTATAGAGTTTAAATTATCTCTAATTACATTCACAAAGTAATTCTGTCTAGATGTAGTTCAACTGTGAAAGGTGATGTCAGCTTTCAGGCACTCTAATTCTTTGCCAGGTTGTAGTGAGTCGGGGTGGGGGTTGGTGTGTTATCCTTTGTCAAACTGTATTCTATCCCAAATAAAATCACTGCAGGTGCATGCAATTTTAAAATGTATTATCCATAAGTACTGAAAAGATGCAATCTTGAAATTTGCTGTCAGCACTCCTTTATGCCTCTGGAAGCTCAGTCACTTAAATATTTGAGGAAAGCTAACACAAGGGACATACATGATTACAGCTAAAACAAGTTCATTTTTAAATTACTGAATACTCATAGTAGAGATTTTGCACTATTTGCCCAGCTCACGCCACCATAACTTCATTTTAGAGCATTATTATTTCCTAACATCTTTCTTCCTCCACATTTGTAATTTCTCTATTGATAAAAGGCTTCCCCCCCTCTCCCCTTTCTCAACTATACGAAAAAATAAAGATTTGACTTCTTATTCCACACAAGGCTTTAACAGTTCTAGCCACATACTCAGCTACTTAAGCGCTTCATAATTACCCCAAGTAATCCATAAGAGGTCACTTTTAGATTAGTGGCTCTCAACCTTTCTAGACTATGGTATCTTCTTCAGGAGTCTTATTTGTCTTGCATACCCTCAAGTTTCACCTCACTTAAAAACTACTTGCTTACAAAATCAGACAAAAATACAAGCGTCACAGTACACTATTACTGAAAAATTGCAGTCTCTCATTTTTACCATATAATTATAAAATAAATCAATTGGAACATAAATATTGTACTTACATTTCATTGCATTGCATTGAGCAGTATAAACAAGTCATTGTCTGTAGGAAATTTTAGTTTGTACTGACATCACTAGTGCTTTTTATGTAGCCCATTGTAAAACAAGGCAAATATCTAAGAGTTGATAAACCCCTCGTTGAGAACCATTGCTTTAGATCACTTTAAGATGATACAATTTTTCAAAGATATAAATTCAGTAAAATTGGAGAACCAAAAAAAAGTTGTTTTTTTTTTTTTTTTAAACAGACATACTGAGATATCAGAAGTCCTAGGCTTGCTCTTAAATTGGAGGTGTACTAGAAACAAATGAAGTCATCCTGAGGATATCAGTTTGAATACTCGGCAATATTTACTCAGGGTGGCAAACTATACCTAGTATATCAGCATAACTACATAGTGTTTGAAGGGGGAAGAGAAAAAGGCATTCCAGCCATGGAAGTCTTTATTTGCTTTCCCTCACCCTGCATAGACATCAAACAATGCCTCCCTTGAACCTGGACCCTAACAGTGCACAGGGAATGGATTTTGCTAGTGCAGGGTCACTAGTATTACATCAGAGATGCTCTTGCTGCTGAAGCTTGTGATCTTAGTGAAACTGTTCAGCCTGAACTAGCAGCATTTCACAAAGAACGGCATCCCATGCTTTGCTGAAGAGTCTGTTCTTCATGAAACTGTGCAGATAATTAAAAGGCAGCTTTGGAGCTAGGTCTCTTCTTGCCTCAGAATCTATGAATGTATAATTTCTTAATAAATGCCCTATAAAAAAATCAATCAGCCAGAATATATAAAATCACTGCTGTTGGTGAGGGGGTAAATAAGGGCAGGTTGCTGACACAGCAAGCCAGATTGTAGGAGAGTAAAGAGTTAAAAGCTGGACAAATGGTCAGGCCTAAATTACAGGGAATGGGGTCATGGCATGGGCAAAACTTGTTACTGATAATTGGTATGAATTCTACTTAGAGTCTGATCTCTCTTTTCCTCCCTTCCTGGCCATCTGCACAAGGGATGAGACTGACATAATAACTATTGTCACTCCTGCACAAGGTCTTTGATGGGAAGAAAGCATTATCTTCTTTCCCCGCCTGGCATGCCTTTACTTCAAAGAATGTTAGTGTAAAATTAATAGGTTTTAAGGTGATGTGCCTGCCCTCTGTATGGTAATCCTGTAAACAACAAACAGGGGCGGATATAATTGTATTCATCATGTAGTTGTTAATATTCATTTTATAGGTGTCGATGTAACCAAATAAGGGTCTATGGGGAGTTGCTGACAATGTATACATTTACATACTGTTATGGATAAAAGAATTGTAAAGTAACCCCTTCGTTGCTCACTCACGGCATCAAGGTGGAACAAGCAGGCAATAAAGGGTTCCATCTCCCCAATCCGCCCTAGGGACAACCTCTTTGGTTATTTCTAACACAGATCATGTGGTAAACTGAGTGCAATTAAACATGTAATAAAGCCAAAGGGATGATCACATTTAGGAAGAAATGTAGGGCTTACTTAAAGGACAGGGGGTGAGGGGAGGGAGACAACAGACTATCCAGGAAAGCAATGACTGAAAAGGATTTAGGGATTATATTTTAACCAACTAAACACAATCTTCCACTGCAATACTGTAGCAAAAAAGCCAATTTTTCTTCTTCTTATGATTCCATGTTATTTTGAAATGCTGGACTAGATGACCTCCTGAGGTCCCTTCCACCCCTAATCTTCTATGGCTATGTCCACACTGATGGCGGCAAATTTGCCACCATCAGGTCCATTTTTCTGGTTCGATTGAGCGGCAGTGAAGACACACTCAATCGATCCGGAAGTGAATCTAATAAAACCACCTTCCCAAAAAGTGTAGCACTGCATCTACAGGTAAGCATTTCCTGTCGGCGAAGCACAGTGGAGACAGTGCGCTAAAAGAAGTGATGAAGTCAACGGGAGTTACGCAAGCTACTCTGTGTAGCATGCATAACTCCCATCAACTGCCGCCAAATTTTGACAGCCGTGTAGACCAGGCCTATGATTTTATATTGGATTGTAAAAATGGTTAGAAATAGGTACTGTTGCCTGATAAGCCTCCGACAATAAAGTGTACAGAAAGTTAACGGTTCTGAGGAGGCATTTTAACTAGACCCTAGATTGTGAATCAAATATATATTATTTAATGAAGAGTAACACATGAACCAATGAAAGAGAAATGCTCTTTTACATATTCTGTCATCAAAATATAGGGTTTGCTGTCTGAAGCTGGATTTGACAGAAGAATATTAAAATTAGTATGTGTAGCTACTCATATGCAAACATGACACAATCAAATTGGGTCTGAATAGGGATTTGGAACGGTTATGTCATTACAAGAAGTAATTGTCACTGTTCACACATTCTCACCTTCTAATCAATGGTTGTGAATAGGCCTCATCTATTCTAACTGAATGGACGTTGTTTACACCTACCCTCCCCATTGTTGTTCCTTACCCTTGGATGTATATATATACTTCCTATCTGATTTCTGTTTCTTGCATCTGACGAAGTGGGTTGCAGCCCATGAAAGCTTATGCCTGCAGAAATTAAATTTGTTAGTCTTTAAAGTGTTACAGGACTCTCGTTGTTTTTGCTATATACAGACTAACATAGCTACTCCTCCAGAACCTAATAAAATAAGTTATACTTGCAAACTATTTTAAGTGTACAGGTGGAGAAAAAAATATTTGAAAGTTTCACTCTTTCCACTCAACATGATGAAGAAAAACACAAAATTATGCTACTTGCAGTTGTACATACATGAAGGGATGAAGTGGTGATCAAAGTTCTACTTTTTTAAATTTAGTCTACGCTGAAACTAGAAAAATTTAGATGGCCTGGTTATCCACTATCCTGCACCAAATATAGTAATTTGCACCAGTACTAAGTGGATGTAAAATCCCACTAATTTGATCTGATAGCATTTTGTATCTACTTCACCATCCTGTAAATGACTATACATGATGCAGGATAATGGAGAACCAAGCCCTAAATGTCTTCTCAGTAGTTAAGATAGAAAGTGACCAAGATTTGCTGGTTATCAGCACCATAAACTTTTATGAAAAACTTTTAAAGTTTGTTTTTGGTATTTATGAAGGGAATTTAAGTGTGATCAAAACTTTTCACTGTATTTTAGACATTTGTGCTGTTTTCATGTAAAAAGGCCGAGAAATATAGCCAACTACTACATCCAGCTCTAGTCAGACATATTAACTTCTAGCTTTGAAAATGAGAAATCTTTATCCCACACAACAAAAGAACAAATGGACTTCAATTTAGTTATTTATATCAGCTGACAACTGGCACACCGTGACCAATCTGTGAACAGGAGCAATAATGAAGCCAAGAGACAAATACCTAGAATTACCAAACCACATATCTTCTAATCTAGAAACCCAAGTCTAATTCAGCCTGGAAAAGAAATTATATATATTTAACCTATCACAAGGGAAAGAGTATCAGATTTCTGTTTCCATTTGATTTCAATATCAGTAAAATGTCTTGGACTTAAAACTAACAGGCATCCCAGACAGCAAAGGTATAACCTGGCAGCATGTCGATCCCATGAATTAGTTCTAGATTAGAACTTCTACCTCAAAACTTCTTTTAATCATTCATCTTTCAAACACACTTAGGGCCATCTAAACAGCAGGAAAACGTGCATTATGGGGGTGTAATTTCTAAAGCACACTAATCTGTTGTCCATTAATTGGTCCATGTACAAGGGGTCATCAATTATTTTTATTCAAGGTCCGAATTTCTTGGTTAAGGTATAGTCAAGGTCCAGACTCCAGAGAAAATAATAAAAAAACAACGATAATAAGTAAATAAAAAGATTTTGAACGGAGTCCGTTCAAAAGCATCTGATGGTTGAGATTTGGCTTGCAATCCGCCTATTGACTACCCTGATACAGACCCTATTGGTGCACACTAAAAGTTCTCCAGTGTGATTTAACATAGCACTGATCACTACATTAAAGGGCACTCGGGAAACTTTAGTATGCATCAGCAGGGTCTACACGAACCAATTAATGTGAAACTTATTAATGTACTTCAAAAAGCACCCCTCAATCCTTGCAGGGCACGTCTGCATGGTGAGGTTAAGCCCTTAGTTTTTCAAATTTTAAGCTACAGAAACTCCATTCTTACAAGATTATTTTTAAAACAAATATAAAGACTCACTTCCAACTTTTAAATTTTATTTATTTTTAATATTTTAACACGGAAATCCTGACGGAATTCTGCAGGGCATGAAGAGATGATCTTCAGTGATGATGTTTCTGTTTAAACTGAAGTCCACAGTAACCACACGTTCCAGTTTTTGTATCTTTGTCCTGTAAAATGAAAAAACATAATAAAAATACAAGACTTGCCAAGTATAATTTTATTTTACTATTGCAGATTTTAAAAATTGTACTTCACTAAATTACCTGTATATTTATCAATCTTCTTCCTAAAATAACTAATATCCTGATTCAAATATAGTTAACTTTACATATTTCAACTATCTACACTGAAAATTGACTAGAAATGGCATTGAGAGGGTCATGTTTGACTTCCATATCATGTTCAGTTTACAAGTTATTTCTCCCCTCCTTTTAAAAAAAAAGACAGCTCTATAAGGTCGAAGTGGGATCTGAAAATCAAATTGTTATTTATTCCACCATATCAACAGTAATAAAGGTTTGTGAAGCCAAATTGGACCCACTGACAACCGTGCAATCTCACAAGTTGCAAAGTTATGTCAAAAATAACTTTACTGGATTTGCACAAGTGTCTCTGACTGAAACAATTATGTTGATGATACAAAACAGAAGTCTAACTCTCTTAAGCCATGTATACACTGGAAGTTTGGACAATAGCACAATCCCATAGTGTAGCTGACAAAGTGAAGGAAAGTTCTGAGGCTGAGTTCTGAGAGGCATCCTGAAGGGGAATTTTGGAAGAATGAGATACTGTGGAAAGTTCAGCCAAACACTGCCAAGACTTGTTAAGTAAAAACACAGAAAGTATTCATGCTCATCTGAAAGTGCAGAAAACTTGTTTCTTTTGAGGTGGAGGGATTTAAGATCAAAGGTGCCAGAGAATTACTTTGTTTACTGAATTCAGAACATAGAACACAAAGTTTTATTCTGCCAGCAAGACATTTGATGCCATTCTCACCCTCATTCCAACCTTAGAATCATAGAATCATAAAAGATTAGGGTTGGAAGGGACCTCAGGAGGTCATCTAATCCTACCCCCTGCTCAAAGCAGGACCATCCCTAATTAAATCTTCCCAGCCAGGGTTTTGTCAAGCCAGGCATTAAAAACCTCCAAGGATGGAGATTCCACCATCTCTCCAGGTAACCCATTCCAGTGCTTCACTACCCTCCTAGAGAAAAACTTTTTCCTAATATCCAATCTAGACCTCCCCCACTACAACTTGAGACCATTTCTCCTAGTTCTGTCATCTACTACCAATAAGAACAACCTAATTCCATCCTCCCTGGAACCCCCTTTCAGGTAGTTAAAGGCTGCTATCAAATCCTCCCTCATTCTTCTTTTCTGCAGACTAAACAAGCCTAGTTCCTTAGCCTCTCCTCATAAGTCTTGTGCTCCAGACCCATAATCATTTTTCTTGACATCTGCTGGAATCTCTCCAATTTGTCCGCAATCTTTCTGTATTGGGGGCCCAAAACTGGACCCATTATGCCAAATGTGGCCTCAGCAGTGCCGAATAGAGGGGAATAAGCACTTCCCTCAATCTGCTGGCAATGCTCCTACATTAGGAGCAGCCCAATATGCCATTAGCCTTCTTGGCTTCCTGTCTTCTTCAGGGCACACTGACGACTCATATCCAGCTTCTTATCCACTGTTATCCCCAGGTCCTTTTCTGCAGAACTGCTGCCTAGCTCGTCAGTCCCCAGTCTATAGCTGTGCATGGGATTCTTCCGTCCTAAGTGCAGGACTCTGCACTTGTCCTTGTTGAACCTCATCAGATTTCTTTTGGCCCAATCCTCCAGTTTGTTTAGGTCCTTCTGTATCCTATCCCTATCTTCCAGGGTATCTACCACTCCTCCCAGCTTAGTGTCATCTGCAAACTTGATGAGGATGCAATCTACCCCATCCTCCAGGTCATTGATGAAGATGTTGAACAAAACCGGCCCCAGGACCGACCCCTGGGGCACTCCGCTTGTGACCGGCTGCCAGCTAGACATGGAGCCATTGATCACTACTCGTTGAGCCCTCTGCTATAGCCAGTTCTCTATCCATTTTATAGTCCATTCATCCAACCCATACTTCTTTAACTTGCTGATAAGAATACTGTGGGAGGCGTTATCTAAAACTTTTTCCCTGTAGGGATTGTTACAGTCATTAAGTTTGTTTTTTCCTATTTAACCAGCCAACTTGTATTAATGTCATTAATTCTTTTAGTTTCTGTATTTTTCCTGTTTCTTCATTTGAAATACCTCATAGTGGACCTGACTGCCTTGGATATTTCCTCCAGATGGATTTAACAAAGTGCATCAATCACTTATTTTTTTAATTGCTAGTTAGTATAAAAGAAGGCACAGCCATTGGCCATTATCTTTGAAAACTCGTGGCGATTGCGGGAGGTCCCGGATGATTGGAAAAAGGCAAATATAGTGCCCATCTTCAAGAAAGGAAAGGAGGATCCGTGGAATGACAGACTGGTCAGCCTCACCTCAGTCTCTGGAAAAATCATGGAGCAAGTCCTCAAGGAATCCATTTTGAGGCTCTTGGAAGAGAAGAAGATAATCAGGAACAGTCAGCATGGATTCACCCTGTCTGACCAACCTGATTGCCTTCTATGATGAGATGATTAGCTGTGGATGTGGGGAAAGCAGTAGACATGATATACCATTCCTGCTTAGTGCTGAAAAGGAAGTCACAGATACCAGGTCTGCATTGCTGATGATGCCATCCAACAATGCTAAGAAAAATATTAGGTCTTTGCTATTTGCAGAAAACAAAAATAAAGTGAAAATGATGAGAACTTTTTGGATACAAAATTGCATTGAAGCTTGATCAAAAAATAGCACATATTTTACACAAGATGCTCTCGAGAGGGCGAGTAAGCTCACAAGAACAAATAAGTTTCCAGATACTTGTGTAGGGCTTGAGACTGTTTTCAGCTAACAAGTTGTACATTAAAACTCATGTAAATGGCTAGTGCAAACATCCGATCAATCAGGTAGCCAGATGTCCGCTTAGTGATTCTAATTCCAATGAGAACAGCACATTTGCTTTTAGAAATTCCTGTCTGCCACCTATCTGTAAGGATCCCCATCTCCCTTCTTCCTCCACCCTACCCCCCACCGAGTGTAACCCTAGCATCCTTGATATAAGGGAAGTGATTAAAAGTGTCTCTGCATGTATGTAACAACCACTGTTGTTATCACTGTTGTTCTCTCCGGATGGGACAATGTCTGTATTTGTAAGTGAATAGATAAAGAATTTAAAACGTACTATGTAATCAATAAGAAAGGGTATATAATTGACCACTGTAACATCATGACGTTGAAGCTGATTTATCGGACTTCCTGGTATCGTGAATAAACCTCTCCAGTATTGTTTGTTGTGCCTGATTCTTGGAGAAAGAATCCTTCATGCTTTACACTTGACAGAATGCAGACTGATGATATTGATGTTGCCATCTCAGTGAAAATCTGACAAAATCAAAAAGCTGTTCAAAGAAGCTATGGGATCTTTCCATTTGTTAACAAATGGCTGAGCCCAAACACAAACATCACAGGTTGAGACCAGAACAGGAAAAGACAGACTTGGAGTGATGGAACATAAATCCAGGGTCTTCCTCTTTCTTCTCTTCCACCATTACAACTGAAGATCCAAGTTACTACCCAAATATATATTTATAAAGGTGATTTGTTGCAATGAACTGAAATAAACAGTGAGAAATTGTGAAAGTTAAGTCACAGAAGAGAAGAGAATTTAATTAAGAACTGCAAATTAAGTTAAGTTATCTATACTTCTGTCCAATCAGCTCCACATTAACTGAGTAAATTTTCAGCATACTTGCATTAATTTGTTCAAAGCTACACAACGGCCTGAGAAGTAAAACAGCAATGTAGTGGGTAAAAGCATCTCCATCTTTCACACCAGATCTGAGAGAGATATGCCTCAATTGTTTAGAGACTGGGGATTCCATTACTTCATTTCATTCACAGAATCTCAAGCTTCCCCATTTTAGAAGATAACTGAGCCTTTTTCATGTCCGAGTAAAAAATATGCTTATAAAATTAATCATAGCCTGTGTTTTCTTCATAAAATGAATAGGGTTTTCCATGCTGGAAAAAACCATAACAATGCTGACACCAAAGAAAACCAGTAATTAAAGAGTTCTTGGTGGTCATCTTAGCCAGAGGCCACACTTAAAGATGGTTCCTCTTTGGCAGAGCAACACCCTGGAAAATGTCAGTACTTATGAATAGCAAGACAGTGAGGGGAAATTTGCACTGCACCTGCTCTTTGGATATATAAGGAACTTTCATTTTCAGAACTGTCAAACCAGCATTGTACACAAGCACTAAATTGACAGAATTTTTTTAAAAATTAAAGCATACCTAAGAAAAATCTCAATCGGAAAAGTGGAAAGAATATTATGAATCAACACAGATATTCAGGACAGAAACATCTCAATGAAGTTCCTACTTTTTATTTGTAAGGCATTAATTGTTCCTCACTTCTCTCTCCATAGCTCACTTTCTGATAAGTCTTTGTTTGGTCATGACATTCCTTCTCCTTCCTCTCCCCTGCTATCTCTTTGGGGCCTAATCCAAAACTTATTGAAGTTAATAGAAAGAATCCTGTTAATATCAATGGATTTGGAATCAGGCTCACATTGAATCATTTAAGACTGTAAACTCTTCTGAGCTGAAAACCTTAATATTGTATGTTATTATAGAAATATTAAAAGTGAAAGTCATCCTCTCCTTTACAACTCACTAAGCCAACACTTCAAAAGAGAGGGTGATTTTAGCTACCATAAATAAATTAGTAAATAAAATATACTACATGTGATACAGGACAGCAAAAAAGGAGGTTAAAGTTCTGTTACCAAATTTATGTACACTTTAGGATGTCCCAGAGCTCCACCACCACCATCGCAGGATATCACTCGGTTTTCAACTTCACTCACTGGCTCCTCAGCAATTAAGTCAATTGCAAAGGTCTCATTCACCTGCAATAAGAGAACAAGAGAAAAGATTTTTCCTGAGGTTCAGTGCTCTAAGGCACAAATCAAAAGATTACCATCTTAGTCCTCTCAGAAACCAAGTTCTGCATAGTAATTTTTAAAGAAGCATTATTAAATATTGAACAAATAACCACAGGTGATTGTTTAAGAGAACAACAAGCCACATATTAAATATCAATCAAAGCTTATCTAATTTCTACCAAACTATGGGTAAGTTTCCTAAACTTCAGTAGAATGATAGTTTGAACTCCTTCATGTTTGGGAAAAGACTGGGGCTTTTTAATACAGTGAACACTCAAGCGCACAGAAACTCCTTCAACAAAATTAATATATTTGAAACAGAAACCTCATGTTTTATAAACAGCTCATAAACATTTAAAGTAAGAATTACCTCAACTTGAAGCAAACAGATGTAAAAAATAACTATAGATCTACTCATCTGCATTAACATATGGTTTTGTCACAAACCTCTCTGTCCAGGATTTCCCAAATTCACTGTGTATTCTCTTCAAAGGCTCAGCCCACGTACTACTTTGTTTAAAAAAAAAAAAAAAACCCACACACGTCTAATTACAATGCAAACTTTTGCTGGTGTACCAAGGAACAAATTCAGCCCTCAAATCTGAACAGAACATCCAATGACTTTAATAAATTCTAAAGAGCAAATGTAGAATTCAGCATAAGTAATTCATATTTATACACACACCATTTCCTGGACAGCAAACAGGCTTTAATTTTGATCACACAGACCAAAGCGGAGAAAGTGTAGAGAAGATATTTGGAGAATATCTGTAAATGCTGAACACTAACTTTAACAGCTCTTAAAGTACAGCTTATTGAATTAATTTAAAAATATTAAGGAGAACACTTAAAATTACAGTAGCAGTTTAAATTGACCCGTATCTGTCAATGAAGACCATGCACATAGTTTTCCCTTTAAGACGTAGACACAGACTAACATACGACTTTTCCCAAAAAGATAACTTTAGTTAATACATACATGTCTGTGTGATGCCGGCCTCTATTTTACTAGAAATGCCAGGTATTTAAAAAAAAAAAAATCAGTTTTATAATACACAAGAGTAAAAAATATTTTGCAATGTCAATCCAAAAAGGCAGTATCTGCTGTATGTGTATCTTCGCAAGTATTATGCAAAACATGCAATTTAATTGGTTTTGAAAAATGCAGATACTCATGGAGAATAGAAGCATAAAGAGATACGTTTGTATCAGGTGAATCCTGAAGAGCTAAAAGTCATTACTTTATAGTTCTGGCGTAAGGCAACATGTAACAAATTCCTTGCCCCTAACTTCTCTCTTCCACCCAGGATTTAATTTCTTTAATACAAGATTGGAAAATTCATGTACCTAATCAAATCAATTATCCAGAGTGAATTTTTTGACAGCTAAAGAAGTTAATCAATAATTTCCATTTCGAACCAAATTTTAGCATGGCCTCGTGTCACATTTTAAGCTATTTGCCCACAAACATAATATATCTGCAAAAATTAGTGATTGCATTTTAAAACATGGAACTTTAAAATGATCAAATAATCATAAAATACAAAAACTCTGCTGAGCCAGTGTCTCAGAATCCCATTAGTTTTGTGCATGTGTGCATAAGTTGGATAGAACTTCAGTTAACATGTGAAGGCTTGGGTAAATTGTAAAAGTGGGCATGGAAGACGTCCTGTCTCCTTCCATACAAGAGGCAACAGGGAGCACAGAAGGAGATGGGAACCCAACTTTCCCAAGACCTAGTCAATGCCTAACAATTTCAATTGCCACGGGAATCTCTGCCTCGTTAACTACACAATTTTGCCTCATGTACTGTTCACCCCGTACATAGAGTGAAGCTACAAGCCTATGGAAAAAGAATAAGCGATTAAGTAATTAAGGACAGTAACATCATGCACATGCATGGGGTGGGGAGAATTAAGGTTACAATGTTATCTTGATGTCAGTATTTCCTACCAGTGGAGTTCCTCACTTTGCAATTTTAATATTCTTTGGCATGGACTATGAGTTAGGTTAGTGTATTGTTATGGATGACATTTACTATAATTTAAATTGACAAATATGGACAAGTAAAGCAACTGATCTGTTATACTTGCCCTTCTTGAAGGTTTAAATTTTTCCCCCTTTTCTAGTTTCATTGCATTAATTAATTGCCTCTTATGCTTACTGCATGACTTATATGTACCTATTAATTTACAACATTCAGACTGAGAAGCCAACCAGCCACTCAGAAGCTGGGAAATGCAGAGTTCAAGTTGAAACTCTGACCTCAATCTCTTTTCCTCCCTTAAAGCATCAGCAGGGCAGGGATAGCCGCTCCCCCCATACTCCTCTGGACCAGCTACCACCACTTCCAGGGCTTGTGTGTTCAAGAGGCAGAACCTAATGTGGTATAGCTCATGTTCTCTCACATGTGCTTTCTCAGGAGGAGCAGTGGCCTACATTACACCAGCAGTACTCTTGGGCAACTTGAAGCTAATATACATAATGTGTTGTTTAATCAGTGTGACAGATGTCACAATATCCAGCAACTTCCTGGACAAACCTTACTGAATTTAAATTTAAGTATTTTAGCAGTCCATTTTACTGAAAATGCAAAGGCTTGTGTACTATTGTGGAACTGTGCAGAACTTCTTTAGTGGGAAGACAAGATTAATGCAATTTCTGGGAGATATTAGGCACTTCAAAGGATTTTGTAAAGTGCATTTCCTAGGAAACACTTGGAAGGTGAGGAGGGTGGAATGCAAATGACCCACCTCAAATCCATCCTACTGAAGCTGTACTTTGAGCAAGAACCCGTTATCTGGCTAATAATCTATTAACCTTCTCTTCAAAGAGCCAAACTGGATAAATGAATGACTCTAAGAGCCATGGGTTATTCTTGTTCAGAAAAAAGGATTTGATTAATTTAAAACCAGTGTTGAAGGATTGCTCCTACCAGAGCCCATGTTGCAGTTGGGGTGGTCTCTGGTAAGCTTACTAGCAAGTGTTATGCTTTCTCCGTATTGCTTTTACCATAAGAATACAATACGCTTGCTTAAAAAGGTCAGTGAGGTAATTTATAACTGAGGCAATTATACTGAGTAACGTCTAAAGAGAGAAGCAAGCAGATCTGCTTAGGCAGACTGTCTTTTACTAGGAATAACAGTGAAGGCAGAGAACTTGTTCTGCCTGGAAATACTCCAGTCAGAAGAGAGTAGAACACTTGTCTCCACCCAAGAGAGTTATTGGCTGGCGAACTGGAAACATAGAGAGGGTGCCTTTGTTGGACCACTATCTCTGGATTCTTTGGGTTTGACACTTTATTGTTTTGCTACAAAATTCATTTTTAGTTTGTATTAACAATTTGTCATTTTTTCCAGAGACTGTTGCCCAGCCTTTGGGTGATATTCAGGGCCCCTACATGGGGAGAAAAAGGGTATACTTTACCAGGGCACAGAGGCTCTGGGGGGCCTGGCCCAGGCTGCAACCCCCATTACCATAAGGAAAAAATTTGTCATGGCTCATGAGATTGTATGTATGGAATGGGGGATTGTGGTATGTGTGTGGGAGGGCACCCGTGTCACAAGTTTGTACTGGGCCCAAAAAAATTATGCTTGGGCCCTGGTGATATTGTAACTTCATAAGAAACTGTTAAATAGTTTGGACTGAAAGCCCAAGATTTTAAAAAACAGTAGTCTACACTTAGGCTTCTAAATCCATATTTAAGCATATAAATAAAGCCCTGATTCAGCAAAGCATTTAAATACATATTTCTCTGAAGAGGCCTGGACTTAAGCATCTGCTTAAGTGGCCTGATTTTCAAAGTGCTGAGAATTCAGCAGCTTCCACTGAAAATCAGGTGACTAAAGTATCTAAATATTGATTCAGAAGCCTAAATTTAGGCTATTTTTGAAAATGCTGGCTCAAAACTACAGCTAAAAATGCACATTGTTCTAAAATATAACAATGCCTTTGCTTGTTTTAGACTATTCAATAAGAAGACTTTCATGCCTAAACAACTTTCAAGAGAGATTCTAGCATTCAGGCTAGCCAGCCTTAAAATAAAAAATATCTTAACACTAAAGAATCTGCAGAAGGTTCTTAACTTCTGATCAATTATTAGGAGTTGACATTTATGATCAATTAGATGTGCAATTGTTTGAGAGAAATCAGATTTACCTTTCTAACTGAACAGGGGAAAAAAGGAAGTTTAAAGCATTCTAATAGGTTTTAAAAGGTAAGTAGTGGTTTTACAAGTCCTTATCTTGTTTTCAATTAAGAGGTACAATGAATTATCTTGCAGTATTACAGATTGCAGTGAATGATTAAGTTAGTTACTTGTTCACACAGGTGATTTGAATTCATGGATGTTACTTGATGTTACTTCATCTGATTACTAAACCCCTTTTCCTTTCCCTGTATTTTCAATTTATTACTTCAATAAACCTAGAGGAGTACAAAGATTTGTTAGCATTTATATGTAATATTCTATCTAAAAATCTAGATTAAGTGAGCCATTACAACTACTTCATTTTTAAAAATACGGTTATCAGTAATTCTGAAACACTCAATCAGCCACCATGTTGCCTTAAAATTTTGGGGAAAGAGCTAGATCTACCCTGCAGTTTAGCACTTCAAGGGCTGTATTTCCAATTTCCAGCCACTTATGAATTAAGTGAAAGCACAATGCTGTACCTCAAGGGGGTTAACAACAACAGGTACTATCAGATTACTAGGATTTATTTCCTCACTGGGCCCCTTACGATTTATCAATTTAAGATGATGAAAAAAACTAACTCCATTCCTGCTGTATAAGAGCATATCCAACTCTTGACTTGCCCATATCAAAACAAGTACACCAGGATGCAGTGTTAAATATTTATAGCCCGCAATCACAAAATATTAGCAGTTTGATTCTCTTCAGAGGTGGTAGCTCACACCTGAGTAAAATAGCTGCTGTAATATCAAGCATAGCTCCCCACAAAGAAAAAGCAGTCTTCTTTATGCAACAGTTGGTCAGTCATTCCTTTTCAGTCCACGTCCACAGTATTGACTCATTCCATCTATGCGCTGAGTGGGTTCTGTTCCAAACCCTGTACTCCACCTGGTCACAGGGCAAGAGTCTAACTAAGGCTGCCCAGACCTTTCAGTTCTGCTAGGTAGAAAAGGGTTACCCTGGTTAACAATCCCCTTCTGAACCATCATCTTGTTTATCTTTGAACAGTCATGCATGTTTCTATTTGAACCTATCGGATAACAACAGTGACGAATATTGCAAAATACCTCCTCAGTGGAAACAGCAGTACCAGAAAATAGTCACAGTATTACTTGGGATATTCTGGGATCTCAAGCTTCAAGAATGCAAAGCAAACCCTGACTAGAGTACTTTCCCAAAAAGAGTTCCTCAATACTAGTTAATTTCCAAAATTCACTGTACCAGTAGTTAGATACCATAGCACTAGAGGATATATGCATAACCACAAACATACAGATACAATCATGCTGTAAGAGTACTAAATATGAAGGTCTCAGGAAATAATGGTACTGTATGGATTTGATTAAATCCACTGAATACACATAAACAACTTCCGTTTTCAGAAAGTGTAGCTGGCATGCTACTAAATGCAATGTAGAAAAATTGGGCTTTAAAGGCACAGACTAATTCTGCAGTTTTGGGTTCTTCTCCAGTAGTTTTCTGCCACTTATGCCAGAAGGGTAAATATGAATTCAATAAAAGAAAAACTGCATAACATTACAGTATAGCGAACTTATCTAAAAGATTCAAAAGAAAAAAGAGAGGCTACTTACATATTTTAATATCTGTACAAAAGTAGGGATTTTAAGAAAAATTGTAATATAAGTAGGCTAAGAAAGATTAATTTTAATTGGTGTCAGATTTCTTCCTTCACCCAAATAACTTTTAAGTTTCCATTTTCATAATTCAGATGTAGACTGGGCAAGTTACATTTGATCCTACTAAGATTTATTTCAAAAACTGAGCTTGCATCCAATTTTGCTTCTCTAAGATCTATAAAGAAGGCCCTCAAATCTAAGTTTCTCTTTTCTTTTTTTAACCGTTAAAAATACTAGGAATGTCAAGACTGATGTTCCCTAGTTTTATCAAAGGGAATTCAGGGAAGTCTGAGGGACTTTTTTTGTGAGCTCCAACACCATACTTCAATGGACAAAGGTGTTTAATATCAACAAAAGTCTTTTATCCAAAATGTTAGTTGAAATTAAATAGCTATTAAAAGAGATCTTTAGTCAGGCTGTTTAAAACTTTCTCTTCTCAACTGCTTAGCTTTCACTCTCCTGACTTTTGTGACGTCCAGTTTCACTAGTTCTACACAGGAACTGAATTTCTAACATAAAAAATGATAGAAAAAAACATTTTTAAAAAGTGTCAGGCCTTCTTTATACATCATAAAGAATGAAAGAAAAAAGCACAAACATTTTCTCTTTTGCAGTTCACCTTTAAAGGGACACTTCCAATTTTAAAAAGAAATTATACTTCTATCTGAAATAATTTTTATCTAGTGTTACTTTGGAAGAGAAGCTTTGTACTGGACCATTATGACAATAATTAATGCAGATATACCTATACTTATTAGGAAATGCTACCCTTGTGTCTGAGGTTCTAATAAAAACTAATATTTGAGGAACAGTACATGACCAGGTAATTTAAAACTGCAACATAACACCTATGCAGAAGGGGACAGAGTTAATGTTGCACTTGTACCCTCAACTTCAGCATGACTTGAGTGTTTGACATACTCTTAATGTTGCTTTTTGATCAGAAGTTCTCTCTAAGGTCTGTCTTACTGTTTTTCTAAGCAAATAAGAGGATTTTTTTCTCCCTCAAGGCAGATGTGTCTTGGAACAATAAACTACTGCCTCTCAAGCCGCTTCTCAGAGGATATTATAGAGGAGATTTTCAAAGGCAGAAATGGGAGCTGGGCACCCAACTCCTGTAAGCTTACGTCTGCTACATAGCAGTGAAACCATTTTGTATTTTTTATGCCACATATCCTGAAATATTCTTGAGAAAGCACAACTGCTTTCTCTGAGAATGGGTGTACTTGTTAATATTAAAATGTGTAATAAATAATTAATAGAATTTATACTCGTACATTAATTTCAGTATATTTTTAATCAGCCAAGTAGATGTAAATAGAAAATTTAACTCTTCCATAAGATGTCAAAATCATCGGCATATTTAACTGTGTATTCACATAGAGACATAAGAGGGACCTCCTTGGTTATCAAGTCTAGTCCAACAGTCATGTAATCCCGTTCATAAACTTAACAAGATCCATCTTAAACTAGTTAGGTTGTTTGTCCCCACTACTATTAGAAGGTTGTTCCAGAACCTCACTCCTCTGTAGTAACATTGTAAGATACATTAATGAACTAAGGCCCCATCCTGCAAACACACACCCATCCCATTGATTTCACTGTGTTTACAAGATCAGGACACAATACTCTAGTAGTCTAGCAAACACTTAAGTACTTGACAAATGAATAGTCCTATTGGCCTTCAATATAACTCTACGAGGAGTTTAACCGTTTTGCTGAACTGAGGCCTCACAATGCTGTAATTTAATTTTAAAGCCCTATAAATTGGTAGAACATTTTCCCTACAATTCTCAGTTGTTATGCTTCATCTGTAATATATTGTCGATGTAAGGTGTACTGAGTACTCTTCATACAAATAATGTTTAGGGACTCTAGCACACACACTAGTACAGATACTTTACACATGCAACTACGGTTGTAGAAAAATTTGTGATTATGTAATTAAAAACTATTGTAATTCATTCTCACATAGAACAGAAAGAAGGTTGCATGAGCATTCTTTGCTGTGATATGAAAGTTTAGTGCTTGACCATGCAGCCTTAATGGTCTCAACTTGTTTTTGGTATTTGCATTACTAGGAGAGGAGAGGAGAGGAGAGAGATATTTGGTTTTTAAAAAGATGTTCTACAAAAACTTCATAAAAAAGTGTTCAAATATATATAATCTTTGATTCCCATTTGTCAGCTGAACAGCAACAATGGGACTGAATGAAGTCTGTCCACCATAATACATAATATCTTAAAAGTTTTTCTATAGAAGCTTCAGGCTGTAGGACTTCAAAGTTCTGCTGGTTTCCAACAAATTGCGAACAGTGCACTGAATTTCTGCAATCTAACTCCCACATAACAATCTTATGCACCTCATGGGATCCACTGTAGCCCTTGTTTTCCCTGTGCAGTTTATGAAGTCAGTTGGAACCTGTAGGAAGGCGCAGTGGCCTTCCTCGGAGCCTGGGCCCGCGGAAGGGCCGCAGGCACCCAATCAGACTCTAGACTTGCCGGCAGCCCAGTCTGCCCGGCAACCAGGCCGCTGGGCCCCGATAGGTCCTGCCAGGCGGCCAACCCGACAACAGGGGGGCGGAGCCTTAGGGAGGGCGGCAGCCATAAAGAGCAGGCCTTGCAGCTCAGAAGCAAGAAGGCTGCCGGCGGAGGCAGATGCACTGCCTCGCCGGCTATGGCAAGGGGCTGAACCACGCCAGACTACGGCCGCAGGTAACCCCCTCCCGGCCTTGCGGCCCCGGCAACCCGCCTCTAAGGCCTGGGTTGGGCCTCCGGGCCCTCTGGACTGGCCGAGGTCTCCAGGCCCGAGGCGCAGGGCCCAGCCTCAGGCCCGCAGCGGCTGGGATGAGCCACCTGAACCAGAGAGCTGGGAGTTCCGCCCAGAAGCTGGTCCGGACCTAGAAGAGCTGCCAGACGCCCAACCCCAGGAGGCGGGATCCGACCTGGAGGAGTTGCCGGAGGCTGAACCGTACCCCCAACCCAGCAATCTGGAGGAGCTGCCCCTCGCTGAGGAGCTTCCCAGTCTACCCCCCGTGGATGCCGAAGGACTGACTGGCCTACCCCGGGCGGTGTACCCCAATGACCCCGAGGAGCCGACGGACACAGGTACCGGGGAACCCGGGGAGGAAGGAGCCCAGGGACAGCCAGAGGCGTGGCTGTACTAGGGGTAACGCCCAGTCGGCGTGTTGCGGCAGGAGCCCCGCCAACTGGGTGGCAACACCCGTGCCACTGCTAGGGCCCTGGGCTGGGACGCAGTGGAGTTGGGTGGGCCTGCGTCCCCCTCCCCTCCCCCCTGATCCTTGCCAATCCCCAAAAGGGAATTAGCCTCTGCCACCCGCTAAACTCGAGCCACTGCTCCTTGCTCGCCCGCCCTGCCTGGGGGCCGGGGCGAAAGACTCCTTGCTCGCGCGCCCTGCCTGGGGGCCGGGGCGAAAGACTCCTGAGCGAAAGACTGCTCGCCCGCCCTGCCTGAGGGCCGGGGCGAAAGACTGAAAGACTAACATTCCCCTGTGTTGTAGGAAGGCGCAGTGGCCTTCCTCTGAGCCTGGGCCCGCGGGAGGGCCGCCAGGACTGGACCGGGCAGGAGCCCGTCCTACAGAACCCTTACACAGCCCTTAAATTACCATACACGGTACATGAAAGTTCTTGTTTCAACCCTGACTCTAAGGCCCCAATCCTGCATACATTTGCACACGTAGTGCACACAAGTGCATGCTTAAGTGTCTATAATCAGAGCCTAAACTGACTGGACCATTCCTTGTGAATCTAACAGTGCACAGGCACATGCCATCAATCTTCTTCAGTGCACAATTATAAACCTAAAAAAAGTTACTTCACATGGTCATAATCCAGTTTCAAGTACCCATAAAACAGTGAAATGAAAACCTTTATCCGCTGAAATAAGGCTGAGACTGCTCTCAGTGGAAACTAATTTCATGCCAAATTTCAGCTTCAATCCTTATGCATTTAAGGCAGTAGGGCTGCCAAAACATGTATTCTTTTCACTCTCTCATTTTTTCCAGAGATTATAAATCCAGAAGGAATCACTATGATCAACAAGGCTGACCACCCTCCCAATCACCCCGCAAATATAAAACACACACCACAGGACTTCCTTAAAGTAGTTCCTGTTTGAACTAAAGCATCTCTTTTTAAAAAAAACACACAATCTTTAAATCAAGATTTCCAGTAACTGCAAATCCACCGCAAGCATGTGTTAATTGTTCAAATGGTTACTCTTACTGTAATAAATGTGCACCATATTTTTTTAGTCTGAATTTATCTAGCTTCAACTTCCAGTCAGTGGATCTTGCTATACCTTTGCCTGCCAGAATGGAGATCCCTTTGTCATCAAATTTCTTTCCTTTTCCCTACTTTCATTGAATAGATGGAATAAAATGTATTGTTATTAATTGAAATTTAGTGATCAGTTTATAGAAATTTTGAAAAGTTTAAGAGGAAATTCTTCAAAGTAACAGTATCTGAGGGATTAAAAATTTGTAATTACATATTTAAGGCTTGTCTACACCTAGTGCAATGCTGGATAATTCCATGAGTGGACACACTTAATCCAGAGTAAGAGTGCCTTGTTCCTCTTTATCTTAGCTCAATGGATTAATAGCTGTTCCTGAATAGCTCGATGTGTAGACAACCCCTTAGATCAAACCCATGAAACAGAGGAGTATATAAGCAGTCTGACATCAAAGTGAAGAAGTACACATCAGCAAGAGACTGCAGGAGCACCTTGTTCTAACACAGCACAAGAGAGATCTGTCATTTCCACTGTAACAAATTTAAAAAATTGTGGACACTAAAAATATTTATTTTGACAAACCTGAATATTTAAGACATCATTACCCAAGAAAATTAAAATCATATCTTGAAGAGTCTAGATATGTGTTTTACCTCCTTCTGTCGTGCAACAAATCGAACCTTCCTGTAGTCATTATCTTCATACACCTGAAATACAAAATTAGTTGAATCTTAATTAGAAAACAGTTACCATGACTAGGACATATGAATATTTAAAATACAATAAAAATCTGCTTGCGGTTCAAAACAAAAGTGAAATTGACTTTCTGGGCCTCAAGTTCATTGTCATCTTGGGAGTGGGGAGTAATTACTTCCCACAAAATATTTCAAATAGGCAAATGATACAAATTAGAATATAAGAACCACCATATGAGGCCAGACCAATGATCCATCTAGCCCAGTATTCTGTTTTCCAAAAGTGACCAATGCCAGGCGCTTCAGTGGGAATGAACAGAACTGGCAATCATTGAGTGATCCATCACTTGTTGCCCACTCACATATTCTGGCAATCAGATGCTAGGGATACCAAGAATATGGGGGTTGCATCCCTTACTATCTTAGCTAAAAGGCATTGATGAACATATCCTTCATTAACTTATCTAGTTCTTTTTTGAACCCCATTATAGTTTTGGACTTTGGACTTCACAACCTCCCCTTCCACAGTTGAATGTGGAAACTAGTACTTCTTTTTGTTTGTTTTAAACCTTCTGCCTATTAATTTTATTTAGTGACCCTTGGTTCTTGTGTTGAGTGAAGGAGTAAATAACACTCACTTCTTCACTGTCTCCTCACCAGTCATGATTTTTAGACCTCTCTCAGATCCCCTCTTATTCCTCTCTTTTCCAAGTTGAGAAGTCCACGTCTTTTTAATCTTTCCTCATAAGGATGCTCTTTCATATCCTTAATCATTTTTGTTGCCCTTCTCTGTACCTTTTCTAATTCTAATATAACTTTTTTAAGATGAGGAGACCAGAACTGCACGCAGTATATAAGGAATGGGCATACCATGAATTTATATAGCAGCATTATATTTTCTGTCTTATCTATTCTTTTTCTAATGGTTCCTAACATTCTGTTAGCTTTTTTGACTGCTGCTGCACACTGAGTGGATGTTTTCAGAGAACTATCCAAAGTAACTCCAAGATCTCTTTTGTGAGAGGTAATAGGTAATTTAGACCCCATCACTTTGTATATATAGATTGTTTTCCAATGTGCATTACTTTGCATTTATTAACATTGAAATTCATCTGCCATTTTGTTACCCAGTCATCCACTTTTGTGAGATCTCTTGGTAACTCTTTGCAGTCTGTTTTGGACTTAACTGTCTTGAGTAGTTTTGTCTCATCTGCAAATGTTGCCACCTCACTGTCAGCCCCTTTTGCCAGATCATTTATGAATATGTTGAACAGCACTGGTCCCAGTACAGATCCCTGGGGGACACCACTATTTACCTCTTTTCATTCTGCAAACTGGCCATTTATTCCTACCCTTTGTTTTCTGTCTTTTAACCAGTTACTGATCCACGAGAGAACCTTCTCTCTTATGCCACGACGGCTTACTTCGCTTAAAAGCCTTCGGAGAGAAACTTTGTCAAAGGCTTTCTGGAAGTCCAAGTAAACTAAGTATCTATTGGATGACCCTTGTCAACATGTTTGATGACCCACTCAAAGAAAACTAATAGATTGGTAAGGCATAATTTCCCTTTACAAAAGCCATGTTGACTCTTCCCAAATAACTCATATTCATCTGTGTCTGATAATTCTGTTCTTTACTATAACTTCAATCAATTTGCCTGGTACTGAAATTAGGGTTATTATCTTATAATTGCCAGGATCATCTCCAGAGTCTTTCCTAAAAATTGGTGTCACATTAGCCATCCTTCAGTCACCTGGTACAGAAGCTGATTTAAATGATAGGTTAACATAACAGCATTAGTAGTTCTGCAATTTCATATGTGAGTTCCTTCAGAACTCTTGGGTGAATACCATCTGGTCCTAGTGGCTTACTACTGTTTTATTTATCCATTTGTTCCACAACCTCCTCTACTGACACCTCAATTTGGGACAGTTCCTTAGGCTTGGTCTACACTTACCTCGGTGATTCGGTGGCAGTCGATGGGAGTTACACAAAGTACACAAAGAACTTGCGTAACTCCTGTCAACTGCTGTGCTTCTCTTCTGCGCGCCGTCTTCACTGCACTGCGCTGGTTCCCGTCGACACAGCGCTATGCCACTTGCAGGGGTGGATTAATAATGTCGACTTCTGGATCGACTGAGCGGGTCTTCACTGACCGCTCAGTTGACCAAGATAAGTCGATCTGATGGCAGCGACTTTGCTGCCATCAGTGTAGACATCGCTTTAGATTTGTCACCTAAAAATGTAGATAAATCATGTTCAAAAATGTCTGGAGGAAAATTCATTTACATTTCTCCCAGTAACCAATCCTTTCAGGGTATGTCTACACTAGAGATTTCACCTTGAGTTGATTGCCCATTAATTTGAAGTAGTTTACATGTTTATAAAAAACTAGTAGAAAGGCAAAGAGCTATTTAAACTAAAGGACATCAATGGCATTAGAACAAATGGATATAAACTGGTAATGAATAAAATACAGAATGGAAATTAGATTTCAACCCAGCAGAGGGGTGAGGTTCTGGAATAGCCTCCCCACAGGAGCTGAGGGTGCAAACAACTGAGTTAATTTTAAGAGTGAGCAGGACAAATTAATTAGTGTGGTTGTATATGTTGAGGTTGCTTGTGACCGTAGGGAGCAGGACTTAGCAACTCTGGGCTTACTTCTGGTTTATGTCTTATGTTCCTAAATCCTCATGTTTCATGGTTTCAGCTGGCCACTGGCAATGGGTCAGGAAAGAATCCTCCTCTCCCTCACAATGTACCGTGTTGGGTTTTTCGTTTTAAATCTCTAGTCTCTGAAACAACAGGGATGGCCATAGCTGGAAATGGGAAATTGGGTGGGGGGGGGACTGCGCCAGGGCTCTGATGTGGTACTGAGCATTCTCTCTCTCAGGTACTCACATACTCAGGCTCTAACCACACGTGGGGTCAAGAAGGAATTTTACTGCCATTTGACCTGGAGTACACTCTAGGTTTTGCCTCCTCTGCAACATGTGGGTATGAGACACTTGTCAGGATTATCACATCATTTCCCTACTATTGTGGGGGTCCTGGGTTCTGGTACACCTTGATCCTTCCAATCTCTGCCTATGACACATAAAATAGTGTTATCTCCTGTGAGCTGTAATATTTTGGTCTAATTTTAGTTGCTGGGTTTAATGTGCAGCTGCAAGGTGGTGTTAGTTACCTGTGATATACCAGAAGTAAGACTAGATTATCTGGTGGTCCCTTCTAGCCTTAAGCTCTATCAAATAGTCAATTCCCATTTTAAAATTAACTATTTTGATTCTATATTTTCTTCTATAAGTCAGAAAATATCATATTGCCCCTCTTTATAAATCCATGATATGCCCACATCTTGAATACTGCTTGCAGATTTGGTTGCCCCATTTCAAAAAAGATATATTAGAATTGGAAAAGGCACAGAAGAGGGCAACAAAAATTATTAGGGGTATGGAAAGGTTTACACATGAGGAGAGATTAATAAGACTGGGACTTTTCAGCTTGGAAAAGAGACAACTAAGGGGAGATATGCTAGAGGTCTATAAAATTATGACTGGTGTGGAGAAAGTAAATAAGGAAGTGTTATTTATTCCTTCTCATAACACAAAAACCAGGGGTCACCAAATGAAATTAATAGGCAGCAGGTTAAAACGATAAAAAGAAGTGTTTCTTCACACAATGCACAGTCAACTTCTGGAACCCCTTGCCAGAGGATATCGTGAAGGCCAAGACTGTAAAGGGTTCAAGAAAGAACTAGGTAAGTTCGTGGAGGATAGGTCCATCAATAGCTATTAGCCAGGATTGCTGTTTGCCAGAGGTTGGGAATGGCCAGCAGGATAGATCATAGAAGATTAGAGTTGGATGGGACCTTAGGAGGTCATCTAGTCCAACCCCCTGCTCAAAGCAGGACCAACCCCAACTAAATCATTCCAATCAGCACTTTGTCAAGTCAGGTCTTAAAAATCTCTAAAGATGGAGATTCCAACACCTCCCTAGGTAACCCATTCCAGTGCCTCACCACCCTCCTCGTAAAAAAGTTTTTCCTAATATCCAATCCGGATCACTTGATAATTACCTATTTTATTCATTTCCTCTGAAGCACCTGACATTGGCCACTGTGGAGAGACAGAATACTGGGCTAGATGAACCATTGGTCTGACCCAATATGGCCATTCTTATTTATTACTTCTCTCCAACTCTTTACTCTGCCCTACAAAAGAACCTATGAAATATTGTATGCACCCATCACCTGGAGATACTAAAACAATTTTGCTTTACAAATACATGCTGACAGTAAACCAGAGCATTCAATTCTGCCTCTCTCTGGCACTGCTGCAGTGAGGGGAAGGAAATGGAAACACTAAACACAAATCTTAGCTCTGACCAATCATGCTGGCAGATGGAACTTTGGGGGTAACAAGCAGTTATGATACTACTACACATTGTCAAATTGACTACAGAGCTGAGCAGGGAAGAAAAGTAAATCTCCCATTAAGCAGACTCGGGACAGGATCCTCCCACACATAGGGCAGGAAGAAAAGGCAGAGCAAATGTTAACTTTGTATGACGCTCGTGATCACACAGTCAACTTTAGCCTTGCTTTTCCCCATTCAAATTCAGTTTTCATTTAAATCTACACTATGTCACCAGCTGGTTGTAGATTTTAAGATAATTTTCATTATAACGTCTTCAAAGCAGGGACTGGTCTCTTAGATTTACTGTCAGGGGAAACAACTCCCTCAGTAAGTGAACCTCTTCTGTTTGCCAGTAAAGGAACTCCTCTCTCTGCCCCACACACCCCCTGTGCTCACCCCCACACTGTATGCCTCTCTCCCCAGAAGTGTCCCTGCCCATCCATTCTTCTGTTACCTCCTCAAAATCTGCCTCCCTGGTCCTCAGCAAAAAATCCAGCTGGGCACTGTCAGATGACACTGTACTCTACCACACTCTCCTCACATAATCCTCACATAGTAACCCACTCGGCCATGTCTATCGTATATGTCCACATGCAAACCAAACACTTCCAGCAGTTATCTCTAGCTCTGACTGTAACAGTCCTCAGCTGGTGAACCAGTGACAGGAGGCAATTACTAGAGTTAGGGGAAATCATATGGTGGGGGGAGACATACTGTGAGGATATAGACTGTAGTCTCAGCCACCAATCCATAGATGAAATACTACTAAGGGCATACAGAGAAAATAAGGGGGATATGGAGATGACCCATGGCTGTGGTGTCATTTCTGGGGAGAGGAAATACTGGGGGGAAAGGGGGCTGGAAAGAGCATGGTCTCTTAGCTAGTCAATCACAGACGTTTGTCAGTGAGGGCCCTGCCAAAGATGACAGCACACAGCTCCATTGATAAACGGTACCCGAAGCATGGGTGCAAGTGCAAGCCTCATCCGGGGAACGGGCTACTGGGGACCCCTTAGACATACACGCAGGGCGATTTGAACACTCCGGCAAAGGAGCCCTGACTACGGGGTACCGTGCACACGCGCAGCGCCCTGGGCCCCTAATCTGACGGGGGGCTCGGCCCGGCTAGTACCACAATTCCCAGACGAAACGCTACTAGGTTAACGGCGAGCTGAGGATCAGGGCGGAAGCCCTGAGAAAACCCAGGCTGGAGAGCGGCGCAGGAGCCGCGCACCTGACACCGGCCAACAGCTCCCGGTCGGGCCCGCGTCCCTCAGAGCCGCTCGGCTGCCCCCGCGCGGGGCGTCTCAACTCAAGGGGAGCCGGGATCCCCGGCCCGGTCACAGCAACGTTACCTGCCCCGTGTGCGTCACTCGCTCGCCGCTCTCTGACACCCGCGCGCCGTAGCCTCTCCGGGGGGGCGCGGCCGCCCCTCGGACCGGAGCGAGGCGCCTGAGCAACAACAATCCGCGGGAGGTCGAGCCGGGCGCCGCCATTTTGACTTAACCACCTGATCGAGCATGCCGGTGCCACTGCACATGCGCAACACGCTTTACCCCTCCCCCGAGGCGCATTTGGAGCACGTGACAGCGCGGTACAGGAGCCCCGCCTCCACATCCAGGGCCCGCCTAGGGGGTGTGAGCCTTGCGGGGCCGGTCGGTCGCTCGCCTGCTTTGGAGGATGGGGGGCGGACTCGCTTTGGTTATGGGTGGCGCGAGGGCTTGGCGCGGCGGCTGTAGAGGCGGGTGGGCCGGGCAGCGCCCTCCTGCTCACGTGACCGACCCGCGGCCCGCGCGCGCGCTCTGTAGCCTCCGTCGCTGGCGCCGCTAAAGCGCCATGTTTAGTCGCTCGCTGGTGCCGCCGCCCAACCCGTAGGTGCGGCGCGCACGGCCTGGCCGCGGGAGTGACTGCGAAGGTCGGTGGCTCGGTCGGGGCGGGGGCTAGCGGCGGCGCCGTTCGGGGACCTGGCCGGGAGCCGCCCCTTGAACCTGCCCCAGCAGCGAGCGGGGCACGAAGTCGGGGGTCGCCGCGCCCCACAGCCTTGTTGTGACTGGCCCCTGGCAGCACCGGGGACCAGGGACCTTCTCGCCCCGCTGTGACTGAGCCGGGGGCGGGGCGCGGCCCGTTTGTTCTGTCGGTGGCTGCGTTGACACCGGCTGGCGGGGCGGTGGGGGGACGTTAGAGCCCGGGCGGGCGCTTGGCCGCGGGCGAAAGGCCCTTCAGTCACACTCCGTCCTCTCTGTCCTGTCCCGCAGGTGTGGCCGCATCATGGCGGCTCTGCTGCTGAAGACCCTGCTGGCGGCTGCCGCCACCCCGCTGTGCTACCTGCGGCGCGGCCCGGCCCCCCGCCTGCTCTTCTCTTCCCTGAGCCGCTTCGGACACTTGCAAACGATCGCTCCAGCGCCAGCTCTGGCCGCCAAGTCGCGCTGCCTGGCAGGTCAACCGCTGCTTGCAAGCAGGCAGCTTCCAGTCACGCAGGCGGTCATGGGGATGAAAACCAAAGGCATAGTGAGAAGGCGCTGCAAGGACTGTTTTTTTGTTCGCAGGCGTGGGCGGCTCTTCGTGTACTGTAAAACTCACCCCAGACACAAGCAGCGACAGGGATAATTTCAGTTTTGTAATGCAGGCGAGGTGCCTGTTTTCTGAAAATCACCCTCAAAAGATTAAGTAAACTTTTGAAGGAAAATATTAAACTAATTCTGCATATGAAATGGTGGTCGCTGTAAAGATTGCATATGATAGCAAAATACACGTGAAAAATGGCTACTGGGTTGTCAACAGCTGTGGCCCCTAATCCAAAAGAAGTTATGCAAATGTCTGTCATTAGACTGCAAACATAAAAATTTTGTTTGGAAGTAAGTTTACTTTGAGTTCCTGATATTTCTAACTCTTATTTTTCGACAATATTTCAAACTGTAACAAATTCCACATGAGATGCTCAATAATAAAGAAAAACTCAAATGATGGTGTTTTCATACTTTATCTAGAAACTGTAATGGTAATCATTAAAGTTTTTGTAAGATATAATTTTTCCACCACTTAAGGGAGTAAGCAATAGTGAAGCTAAGTTTTAATTGTCTGTAAAGTTCTAAGGTATTTGACACTAGTCACAATTAAGAATCAAGATAAAATAATTATAACTTGAAGTGGTATAGCCTGTAGTGGTGCAGTAACACTTATAATTGTGCAACAGTTTGTTGCATCTAGATCAGTGGTTCTTAACCTTTCCAAACTAATTGTGCAACAGTTTCATGGCGCCCCTTGCTCCAGGCAATCTAGCCACCCCCAATACCATATATGTTGAGAAACACTGATCTAGATTATATATGCCATCAGTCAAAAGCCTAATTTAAAAAAATAAACAGGTATAATACTTAGTGATTTACTTGTTTATTATGTGATTCTGTACACACAGTTTTGGTATTGGTATAACTGTCAGAGGTGACTTGTTTTTTTATTAATGCATTTATGCTGGTATAACCCCCAGTGTGAAAACATCTTTATCGGTATAAATGTGCTTTAGGGTGGGGCAGCATTCTACTACTTTAACTACACTGGTATTGTTAGAGCAATAAAACTTTAATGCATAGACAAGGCTTTAGTTTACTGCTGCCAGCTAAATTTACATATGAGCATACAGATCTTCAGGCACCAAAGATGTCAATTGCTCATCCTTAAGTCTACTGAATTATCTATTTTTCTAATAGTTAATAGTGGGTTCTTTTTCTAAAACTCTGTATTGATTATAATGTATCCATATAGTAAATATGAACTGGCTGGTAATAATATGGATTAATAATAGTATTAGGATCCATATTATTTGCAGTGGGTTTCTGTAATGCTATGAACCCTTGTACATAAGAGTATGGGAAACTGGCTATAATCTTTTCAATTTTTTGAATTCTCGCCATTATAAAAGATTCTTGTGACTTTTTTTTTTTTGTGAATAGTTGCAACACTACAAGTGTTGCCAGCAATCCTTCGAAATTTGATAGGATTGATAACCTTGGGGTCCAGGGTGTGCCTTTTGCTTGCCTGTAAATCTGTTGAAATTTAGCCTTGTTACAAGGTGAAAATTGTTATTTCATGACTGGTTTCACAAAACACACAGCTTTTGGGGGGCTGCATGCCCAAAACTCTGAAGTTTTTAAAGTGTTTTTTTGTATGCAACTTTTTCCAGTGTCTCAAATGTTCCACAGAGAGCTGAACCTCAGACAGGACACACAAAATTGAAATAGCAATGGATGTGAGGGCCAGAGAACATGGAGTGGAGTGACTGCAGAATATGTGTTACGAATTTCATTTGGTTTTATGAACACTACTTGCACTTGTCATTGTGAATTAGGTCACTTTGTAGCAGGAACTTGACATGTAGGGAAGGTGTGACCAAGCAAATAAGGGGCCATCCATCAATGAATGGCTCTGAGCTGTTTGAACAAAGTGGTTTCTTCCAGTGTTGTCTTGCCTTTGAATGGCTTACCTCTATCAAAATCTGTTTTAGGGAGTAGGATGGGAGGGTCTGGAATTCCTCCCCAGGAACTTGGGTGGGAGAGCTTTCTTCATCTAACAAAAGAGGGACAAGAGACTTTAAAAAGTGTGCTTCTCTAAGCCAAGAAAACTATTTCATTGCCAGAGCCAGACAATCCAGAAGAAGCTGGCCTAAACCAGAGATTCATAAGAAGGGGTGAGATCAGAGTGAGGGAAGATTGCTTTCAGGAGTTCTTTCAAATCTGTAACTCCCTGCTTTTTAAGAAAAAAAAGATTGGTTTAAGAAATTCCTTTATCAAGCCTATGGATCTCCTGTGAGGTGGTCCCTGAAGGCTTGTAACTAGGAAAAACGGGTCACACAGTCAGGTTGCCTCTGGGAGAAATGTGTTGAAGCAACTGAGGAGTTCAGGAGAGCTGAGGCACTGGTCTTGGACTCTAGGTACCTGGATTTAGGGTCCCACTGCTAAGAGGGATGCCAGACACAGGGTCTGCATATGGGGAATCACCTGAGTGACCTAGAACTAGGAACGGTGATCAGTTGCTACCCAGACCCATAGGAGTTAAGTTTATGGAATTCAGCAAATGGGTCCTCTCAGAATAAGCTGGATTCTGTTCAGACAGTGGGACTGGACCAAGTTGTGATGGGAAACAGAGCCTTAGAGCTGGGAATGCTATGTGGAACAGAGTTTGTTACCCACCACCATTGCTCTGGTCCACAGAAGATAACTACCTCCTGTTAGCAGCTACTAAACTCAATCCTTTAGCTCAAGTGTTACAAATCTATAGTGCTAAAAGTGAAGGATTTAAACCCTGCTGCTGATGTATGATTGGGGGTTATTATAGTTGTACATAAAATAGAACCTCAGAGTTAACACTGGAGTTAGGAACTGACCAGTCAACCACACACTGTATTTGGAACCAGAAGTACAAAATCAGGCAGCCACAGAGAAAAAAAAACCCAAATACACCACAGTACTGTGTTAAATGTAAACTACTGAAAAAATGGTTCTTTTCCTTTATTTTTCTTCTGCGTAGGACTGTTTCAAAGTTGTATTAAATTAATGTTCAGTTGTAAACTTTTGAAAGAACAGCCATAACATTTTGTTCAGAGTTATGAATATTTCAGAGTTACGAACAACCTCCATTCCTGAGGTGTTCGTAACTGAGTTTCTACTGCAGAACATATGTTCTTTCTCCCTTTAAAAAAAACAAACAAACTAGGAAGTTACAGAAACTGTTAAAAAGGCCAGCTTTGATGTTATCTCTGCATTCTTAATTCTGCCTCTTCTACATATGCTTCATGATAGTTTTTAAATACATGAACACATACAATTTGTTTCCACAGGACCCCTGCCACTGAATGCAGTGGGATTCTGGAAGTGGATTAAGTTTGCACAGCAAATTAAGCTGATGTTTATAGGATCCCTCTCTCATTTGCCGTAGAAGTTGGAATATTTTATACAGAATGAGGGAGGGCATGACAAGGAGAGAATTGCTTTGTGATTAAAGCAGTTGAATGCCACCCAGGAGAACTCAGTTCTCTGCCATCATTTCCTGTGTGATGCTGAGCAAGTCACTTACATTAAAATGTTTGCAAGTGGCCACTATTCCTTATTTTCTGGCTGACCAATTTGAGATATTGAGGATCTGAATTGCAGAAGTGCAGAACTCTAAAAAACATGATTGAAGTAAATGGGAGTTGTGGATGCTCAACTGTTTTGGCAGTAAAATAGTGTATTCTGGAGAATTGATTATAGGGTTGAAAAACGAGGTTTTGGGTTCTAATTTGAGTTGTCATTGTGTGACCTTGGGAATCACTTTGTCTTTCTGTTTCAATTTCTCTATCTCTGAAATGGGGATACTAATAGCTATCTCCCCAGGGCTGTTATAATTCATGTCTGTACAATATTTTGAAAATGAGTATCTAAGTACTCTGAAAAATCAGGCTCTAGCTGCATCTAATTTGAACTCAAGCATTAAGGTATCCAAAATTAGTGGGGATTTCAGAATATGTTGGCCTTAATCTCCCTGTGCTTCAGTTTCCATCTGTAAAATGGGGAAGTGGAAAGATGGAGTAGTGGTAGGACACTAGCTTGGGTGTCAGGAGATCTGGATTCAAGTCCCTGCTCTGGCACCGACTCACTGTGGGCAAGTTGTTTAGGCCCAGCTCCTCAAAAGATAAATCAATGGAAGTTAGGAACCTAAATACTCTAGGGCCTTAGTCTCTCTGTGTCTCAGTTCCCCATCTGTAGAATGGGGATAATAGTACTTTTGTACCACTCAGGGATATTGACAATGGGAAAGAGCTTGCATCTGATTACAACTACTTCCCTTTTACTCTTGCCTTTAAGCAGTATTTTTTTGTGTTTAGTTATTTGTTTTGGCCACGGGTTGTGTTACTCCTGCTGGAATTCCGTGCCACTGCGCAATGCAAAATTTGCGCAGAATTAATGTTCCTCACAAAATTTTATTTTTTCCTGCATAGTTTGTGATTCCCCCTCCCCCTCCGGCATGCCCACCCGCACGTGGCACGCGCGGTTGGGGTTCCTGCTGTCAGCCCCAGGCAGCTGGGGCTGACAGCAGAAGCATAATTATCATGTGTTGTTTTCACAAAAAATATGTGGAATTTTAAAATGTTGTGCACAGAATTATTAATATTTTGGTGCAGAATTCCCCCAGGAATATTGTGTGTATCAGTCCACAGTGGTACTTTCTACTTGCAATTTAAGAAATCTTTTATTTTTTAATGTCTTAAAATTAACATTAAACAACTGTTAAAAACTTAAAGGATTAGCATTGGCAGTGGCACACTTTGTTCTGTACTCTTGGTCAATTTCAAAGGAGTGGACCATTGAAGAAAATTATCAAAACACCTCTTATTTATTATTCATTTCATTATGGTACCACCTCAGCTGAGACTGGGACTTAGGCGCTGTACAAACAATAAAAGACGAGCTGACAATCTAAATAATACAAAGCAAGTGCTCAGGGGGAAGAGAGTCAAGATGAGTGAAAAGAATGATGGTCAGGAAACATTAGTTTCACAATTTGTGTTGGTGGGCTTTTTTCCTTTTTGCTTTTTTCGGTGGGTTTTTTTGGGGGGATGCTTTTGTTGGGAGGAGATTTAGCTAAAAGACACAAAGCAAAGGATAAAGGTGATGGGGAAAGGAAAAGATATGAAGGGCAGATGGAGTGAGGCTGGAATGAAGAGGCTGTGGGAAAGAACTGGAGCATACATCCAGTCAGTATAGGAAAGAAAATGTCCAAAGTGAAAACTGAAAAAAGCAGTCAGGAACTGATGAGGATATCAGCATCTGAGGTCCCTGTTACAACTGCTTGTCTGCCCCTGCTGGCTGAGTTTCTGGGTTGCCTCTCACAGTGGTTTCTCTTTTTTCCCTCGCAAAGCTCAATAGCTAGAGGTGCCTCTTGGATGTGGGGTGTCTTCCCAGTTCTGAAAATAATTTACATTCTTCTTCGAGTGCTTGCTCATGTCCATATCATTATAGATGTGTGCACGCCTCTGTGCACGGCTACCGGAACTTTTTTCCCCTAAGTAGATCCTGTAGGGCCGGCTCCATCACCCCCTGGAGCCCTGTGCACATGCTACGGTATATGAGGCGCTGCTGGCCCTACGCCCCCTTAGTTCCTTCTTTTCAACCATGACAGTTGCTGGAAGTACCCTTGCTTTGCAAGTGCTAAATCCCTTTGTCCTGGACTTTTTTTTTATATCTTTGAGTGATTGCTCATATCCATTCCAATATAGGTGTGTGCGTGCCCCGTGCACAGATTTCCAGAATTTTTTTCCCCTTAGCAAGCCCCTTAGGGCCGGCTCAGGCGCCCCCTGGAGTACGGCGCTCATGCCGCGGTACATAGGGCGCCGCCGGCCCCGCGGGCCCTCAGTTCCTTCTTTCCGCCTGTGACGGTTGCTGGAACGTTTGTCTCTTGCTGTTGCAAGTAGCACCCTTTAGCATTTACCAGTTTATTGTTTGAGTTAAGTAAGTGTTAGTGATAGTAATTAGAATAGTTTCCCTCAGGGGCTTGCGGTTGAGCCATGCCTGACTCCACCGGTTTCAAAGCCTGCACGTCCTGTGCTAAGGCTTTCCCCGTGAGTGACCCTCACGATCGCTGCCTCCGATGCCTTGGGGAGCAGCATAGAAAGGACAAATGTAAGATTTGTAAAGCCTTCAAGCCCCGGACCCAGAAAGAACGGGACTCCCGACTGAAGGCGATATTTATGAAGTCCGCGCTTTGCATGGACTCTGAACCATCCCGATCCCCGGCGGCACCGAGCTTCTCCTCGGTGCGGAGCGCTCCACCGGCACCGGCACCGAAGTCCTCGGTGCCGAAGAAGAAGAAGCAGCCTGAGGCCGTCCGCATGGACTTCCCCCTCTGACCAGTACAGCAGGGGGTCACCCAGGAAATGCCCCAGCCACGTGCCGTGGAGAGTACTCCGGCACCGGCATTTCCTTGAAGAGAGCCTCCCCCGACTCCTGGGGTTGGGGGAGCGCCTCTGCAAGGGCCGTCGACACCGGAGGCGTTCACAGCGGCATGCGCCCTCATGGGCATGCCCACGCCTCCATCCCCCCCTCAGCCGAGGGTGCAAGGGTAGGTGTCTCGGGGTAAACCCGCGCTGGGTGCCCCTGGTGGGGGGAGGAGACAGGAGTCGAGGTCTCCCCCCAGACGGCCAAGGAGGGTCAAGAGTGTGGGCTCCCCTCCTCGCTCTGACTCCGAGTCGTCGAGTTCCTCAACACCGCGGCACCGAGGGCGGTCAAGAGGCACACGCGCGAGGTCATGCCGCTCCAGTTCCGCCTCACACAGAGGTCGTAGCTCCAGCTCGCGTACCCCGGTACAGAGCCTGGCCCGGCCCGTCATCGATCTCCATCCCCGGTGCGCAGCCCGATGCGGGGACGGCACCGGGCGAGATCCCCTGCAGGCAGTCCACGCCGCCGTCATGTGCCGACCGCTTCAGCACCGACCACCTCGGCATCGACTGCCTCGGCACCAACCGCCTGACCACTGACCTCTACGCCGATTGCCTCGGCACCACCTGTCTCGGCACCACAGAGCCGATCATGCTCACAGTCAGCACCGCGACAACATCGGCACCGCTGTTCCCTGTCCTGAGGTGGGAAGCGGCACCGCAAGAGCTCAAGGAGGAGGAGGCAAGTATCATCTAGCTCCTCCAGCAGCTCGTCCCCCAGACGGCACCGCAGACGTCGGCACCAACGATCACCTTCATCCTCATCATCGCGGGGCCGGTCACCACCCAAGAGCCGTAAGCGAAGGTCCAGCAGCTCTGGGTCTCAGGGCCGCCACCCTGAGGCAACCCAGCAGGTGTCCATGCCTGGTCCGACGTGGGCTCAAGGCCCCTGGCAGTGGCCATACTGGGGGCCTTGGGGTGCCCAGGTGGGACAGGGTACCACCTCCGTCCAATCCTCTGTGGCCCAACCAGTGCCCCCTCCTCTTAGCCAACAGGACCAGGGACAACCCTCGGATGAGGGTTCAGACCCGGAAGAAGGTGCCTCCACAGGGCCCATCCCGCAATCCTCCTCCTCATCCCAGACGATGCGGCTACCAGGGACCACAGGACTCCCTTGTATGACTTTAAGGCTCACCAGGACCTTCTTAGAAGGGTGGCAAGCAATCTCAACCTGGAGCTCAAGGAAATGTCAAAGGAGGAGGACCCCCTATTTGGGGCCATCAAGAGTCGCCCTACCAGTGCATGACAGGGTCATGAAGTTGGCCAAGACCCTGTGGCAGACCCCTTCCTCAGTGGCCCCCACCTCCAAGGGCACCGAGTGAAAATATTATGTCCCCAAGGAGGGTTTTGATTTCTTATATACTCACCCTGCCCCAGGGACTTTGGTGGTCGACGCTGCTAATCAGCAGGGCGGCCAAGGCAACACTCCTAAAGAAAAGGAGAGTAAAAAATTGGACCTCTTTGGCAACAAAATGTACTCGACTGCGGCCCTGTAGCTGAGGATTGCCAACCACCAGGCGCTCCTCAGGAGGTATAACCTCAACTTGTGGTCCTCACTGCAGAGGTTTGCTCAGGTGTTGCCCCCAGACCAAGCGGCGGATTTCGCCACCATCACCCAGGAGGGCGTTGCAGTGACGGCGACAGCCTTACAGTCTGCTAGTGATGCAGCGGACTCTGCCAGCAGGGCCATGGCTTCGGCCATAGTCATGAGACGCTGCTCCTGGCTCCAGGCATCGGGGTTGTCCGAAGAGGTCCAGCAAGCCATTCAGGACCTACCGTTTGATGGCGCTGGCCTCTTTTCCAGCAAAACAGACGGAAGGCTCCACGCCCTCAAGGACTCCCGGGCCACACTGAGGTCCCTAGGGCTTTATATCCCACAGACCTCGAGGCGTCAGTCTCGGCCTCAGGCCCAGGGGCATCCTCAGCCTCCTCCCAGGTGGCCCCCCAGACCTGCCCAATCTAGGAGAGGTTGGGACCGGTACCGGGCACCCAACCGCCATGACCACCACGGGCCCCCGGCAGGTTCCCAACAAGGCCCAAGCAAGGGCCAGGGCAATAAACGTCAGTTTTGACGGGGCGCACGAGGGTGGCAATCCTTCCTTTCCCCTGGATCTTTCCCGGCCCTTCGCCCACGGGCTTTGGCCGCACTACACCGAGTGGGAGGCTGTTACTACGGACCACTGGGTTCTTGGGATAGTCCTGTGGGGCTATGCCCTGCAGCTTACGGCCTTCCCCCCGGACTCTCCCCTACCCTGTCCCTCTCCAGGGACCCCTCTCACGAGCAACTCCTCACACAGGAGGTCAACTCTCTCCTCCTACTCGGAGCTGTGGAAGAGGTTCCTCCACAGGAAAGAGGAAAAGGGTTTTACTCAAGGTATTTCCTATTCCCCAAGGCCAAGGGGGGCCTGAGGCTGATTCTAGACCTCTGCCGTCTGAACAAATTCATCAGACGCCTCAGGTTCCGCATGGTTTCTCTAGCCTCCATCATTCCTACCCTAGATCCAGTGGACTGGTACGCTGCCCTCGATTTGAAGGATGCATATTTTCATATTTTGATCCTTCCCGATCACAGAAGGTTTCTCAGGTTCATGGTAGCTGGCTGCCACTACCAGTTCTCAGCCCTGCCCTTTGGCCTCTTGTCAGCCCCCATGGTCTTTACAAAGTGTATGGCAGTAGTGGCGGCCCACCTGCGCCGCAAGGGGGTCCAGATCTTCCCATACCTGGACTACTGGCTGATCTGGGGCAGGTCCAGGGCCCATGTGAGGAACAGCCTGGCACTCACCTGTGCGACGTGCACCAGAGTAGGGCTGCTCATCAACGAGCAGAAGTCCATACTCACCCCGGTGCAGCGCATAGACTTCATAGGGGCCACCCTGGATGCCACCCAGGCCAGAGCCTTCCTCCCACGGCCTCGATTCGAGACCATGGCCACCATAATCACCGATCTACACAGGTCCCCCATGACAACAACCAGGCACTGCTTCCAGCTGTTGGGACATATGGCGGCATGCACGTATGTGGTGAGGCTGGCTCGCCTCAAGCTCAGGCCTCTCCAAGGGTGGTTGGCCTCGGTATATGTACCAGCGAGGCATTCGCTGAACAGGGTGGTCACTATTTCCGCCACGGTACTGTCCTCCCTAGATTGTTGGAGGGAACCGGGGGAAATTCTGAGGGGCGTCCCCTTCAGAGACTTAGCCCCATCAGTAACCCTGATTACGGATGCCTCAGATGTGGGATGGGGGGCCCACATCACCAGCGACCTGATCACCCAGGGGCTCTGGTCGACAAATGAGAGGTGTCTTCACATCAACGTCAGGGAACTCAGAGCAGTCCGCTTGGCCTGCAAGGTCTTCCTCAGATTCCTGAGGGGCAGAATGGTTCAAGTCCTCATGGACAATACAGCAGCCATGTTCTACATGAACAGGCGGGGGGGCGGAGGGCGCTCCTCGGCGTTGTGCCAGGAGGCCATCCGTCTTTGGGACTTTGTAGTGAGGCACGACTCTCATATATCAGCTTCTCACCTCCCCGGGGTCAGGAACGATGAGTTGGATTGCCTCAGCAGGTCGTTCTTATCCCGCCACGACTGGTCACTGCACCTGGAGGTGGTGACCTCAGTTTTCCAAAAGTGGGGGGTTCCCCAACTGGACCTGTTCACGTTGTCCTGGAACAGGAAGTGCCCGAAATTCTGCTCGCTCAGGGGTCACGAGCCGGGCTTCCTCTCTGACGCGTTCCTTCTAGACTGGACGGGGACCCTCATGTATGCATTTCCCCCCATCCCGCTCCTGCCCCAAGTCATCTTGAAAATCAAGAGAGACAGAGCGGACATCATATTGATTACACCTGCTTGGCCGAGGCAGTACTGGTACAGCATGCTGCTCGACCTGTCTATAGACACGCCATTCCCGCTTCCGAGGCGCTACGACCTGCTCTCACAGGACCAGGTCGCCTGCTGCACCCTGACCTGGAGTCCCTCCACCTGATGGCATGGAGACTCTGTGGCTGACGGAGGGAGAGAGAGCCTGCTCGGCGCAGGTCCAACAGATTCTGCTGGGCAGCAGAAAACCTTCCACTCAGGTTGTGTACCGGGCCAAGTGGAAACGGTTTACCTGTTGGGTGGAGTCCCGGGGCATCCCACCAAGTGGTTCGCCCATACAGGTGATTTTGGAGTACTTGCTCCATCTAAAGCTCCAGGGTCTAGCACTGGCCTCCCTGAAGGTGCACCTGGCGGCTATCTCAGCCTTCCATCAACCAATGGAAGGACGATCCCTGTTCTCCCACCCCATGTCAGTCAGGTTCCTCAAGGGGGTGGAGAGGCTATATCTGCAGGTCCGTGACCCGGTGCCTCCCTGGGATTTGAACTTGGAACTCACAATGTTGACAGGACCCCCCCTTTGAGCCCTTGGCTACATGCCCGCTGCTTGTCCTCTCGTGGAAGGTAGCCTTCCTGGTAGCCATTACATCAGCTAGGAGGGTCTCCGAGTTAAAAGCTCTGACCTCGGAGCCCCCCTACACGGTCTTCTACAAAGATAAGGTCCAACTGAGACCCCACCCGGCTTTCCTGCTGAAGGTGGTGTCTCAGTTTCATTATAACCAGGATATCTTCCTCCCTGTGTTTTTTCCCAAACCGCACGGCTCGGAGGACGAGCAGAGATGGCACTCCCTGGATACCAGACGAGCCCTGGCCTACTACAAGGCTCACTTGTCTCCACCCAGTGCATCTCCTCCTGGATCACCGCCTGTATCAGGACCTGCTACGAGCGGGTGAAGGTGCCGCTTCCAGGAGCTGTGACAGCGCACTCAACCAGAGCACAGGCCTCATCTGCGGCCTTTCTGGGAGGAGTGCCCCTGCAAGACATCTGCAGAGCAGCGACCTGGTTGTTGGTCCACACCTTCACATCCCACTACGCCATCGTGCAGCAGGCGAGAGAGGACGCGGGCGTTGGCAAGGCCGTGCTGGCAAGGGCAGCTCAATGCTGACTCCTACTCACCTCCAAGGTATGGCTATTTAATCACCTATATTGGAATGGATATGAGCAATCACTCGAAGATAGAAACCAGGGTTACTTACCAGTAACTGTTGTTCTTCGAGATGTGTTGCTCATATCCATTCCAAACCCACCCTCCGTCCCCACTGTCGGAGTCGGCAGAAAGAAGGGACTGAGGGCCTGCGGGGCCGGCGGTGCCCTATGTACCACGGCATGAGCGCAGTACTTCAGGGGGCGCCTTAGCTGGCCCTACAGGTCTTGCTAAGGGGAAAAAAGTTCCGGGAATCTGTGCTCGGGGCACGCACACACCTATATTGGAATGGATATGAGCAACACATCTCGAAGAACAACAGTTACTGGTAAGTAACCCTGTTTTTCTGTCGATGTATTATTAAATAGTTTAGTTAAGTAGTAGTTAACAGTGGTAGTAGACACTTAAGGTAGTTGCGACTGGGACTTAGCTGAGACCGGGGTATGCCCTGGTCACCAGGCTTCAAACCATGTGCCTCCTGCGGGAAGGCTTTCCCACTCAGCGACCCCCATGATAGCTGCCTGAAGTGTTTGGGGGAAGCCCATTGTATGGACAAGTGTAAGATCTGCAAGGCTTACAAACCAAGGACTCAAAAGGACAGAGAAATTTGTTTGAAAGCCTTGCTCATGGAGGCAGCACTTTGCCCGGCCTCTGAGCCAACCCGCTGTGTCTCGGTATCAAGTGTGAGGTCAGTACAGAGTGCACTATTGGCACTGGCCACGACTTTTGCGGTGCAAAAGAAGAAGAGGAAGCAGCATAGGGAGCGCGGACACTCCCCCGTGCCATCTAAATGGGCGGGGTCGAGCACAATGCTGGACCGATGTGGGCCCGTGGAGACCAGCTCATCGGAGCCAGCGTCTCCAGTCAGGGAGCCACTCCCGACTCCTGGGAGTGGGGGAGCCCCTCTGTCCCTGCCGGCGCTGTTGACACCAGAGGCCTTTCAGGAGGCAAGAGCCTTGTCGGCCTTGCCTATGCCACCTACGCCCCATCCTGCACCGAGGGAGAAGGGGCTGGTGTCACAGGGGAAACCCACGATGGGTCCCCCTGAGTGGCTGAGGAGATCCCCAGTACGGGGAGGAAGATCTCCAGCTGGATGGTCACCTAGGGTGGAGCAGCACTCCCCTAGCAGTCGCTCCAGGTCGGGGTCATTGGACTGACCTGCACAGACACGGGATGCGGAGTCTCCGTCCCAACACCGATTTTGATCCCTGGCACCGGGAGCAGCTCACTTCAGGCACTGGTCGAGGCAGTGGTCGAGGTTGCCCGCCAGGCGCCGCACCACAGACAGTTCCCGCCGTTCCCGCTCTCCGGCACTGAAGATTTCGCCTGCACCGAGGCAGTGCAGAACCCAGTCATCGGAGACTGACTCGGTAATGAGGACTTTGCCCACACGGAGGCAGCGCCGAACCTGGTTGCCGAAGTCCGACACAGCACCGAGAGGCAAGGGGGCGCCGAAAGTTGTCGGTACCGAGACAATGCTCCGGTACATCTAGCTCCTCTGAGCGCGGCTCTGTGCACCGGCATCTATCGTGGTGCTGAAGGTATCCCTCGTTGAGGTCGGCATCATCGAGAGGATGTTCTCTGGAAAGACAGAACACCCGTGACTCGGGACACCACTCCCCCCCGCTAGGTACCACACGGCAAGGGCCTCAGAGTCTTGGGACGCTGCTTCAGGGTCCTCCCAGGATGGAAGTCGTCGGGTGAGCTGCCGTCAACAAAAGGTGCCAGAGCCCCCGATGCAGTTAGCCCCTGGATGGCCTCAAGGGCAGTGGCCACCTCAATGGCCGTATTGGGGCCCCTGGGATTTTATGGTGGGGCCAGGACCCCCATTTGTTAAGTCCTCGAGGATACAATCGGTGCCCCCGATACTGGGGAAGGTCCATCACTCACCCTCGGACGATGATTCGGACCTATAGGAGGGAACCTCTGTGGGTACCACTCGTCGACGGGAACGGGTGCCACCTCCTGCTGCACTCCTTCAATCCTCCTCACCGAACGAAGCAGTCTCCCAAAGCCACACAGTGCCACTGGATGATTTCAGGGCACACCAGGAGCTACTTAAAAGGGTTGCCTCCAACTCGGAGCTGGAAGTGGAAGAACTAAAAGAGGCTTCGGACAGCCTTTTCAGTGTGCTGGCAGCGGCTGCCCCAGCTTGAATAGCCCTCTCCATCCATGAAGGAGTCCTCAAAATAGTGAAGACCCTGTGGCAAACCCCTCTTCGATGGCCCCAATGTCTAAGGCGGCCGAGGAAAAATATTATGTCCCGGCCAAGGGGTTTGAGTATCTGTTTACCCACCTCTCCCCATGGACCCTGGTGGTGGATGCTGCCAACCAGAGGGATAGGCAGAGGCAGCCGGGGTCTTCTCCCAAAAACAAGGACAACAAAAAAACTCGACTTGTTTGGGAGAAAAGCTTATTCTACGGCAAGCCTCCCATTTAGGATTGCCAATCACCAGGCTCTCCTGGACACGTATAATTTTAACCTGTGGGACTCGCTGAGATGCTTTGCTGAGGCCCTGCCCCAGGACCAAGCGCTGGACTTTAATACCATCATGGAAGAGGGTACCACGGTAGCTAGAACAGCTCTCCAGGTGTCTTTGGATGTGGCTGACTTGGCGGGCAGGGCTATAGTCTCCGCCCTCTGCATGCGCAGATGCTTGTGGCTCCAATCCTCTGGGCTGTCAGAGGTTCAGCAGTCCATCCAGGACCTTCCCTTTGATGGGTCAGCCTTGTTTTCCAAACAAACTGATGTTAAATTGCATGGTCTGAAGGACTCGAGGGCCATGCTTCACTCCCTGTGCCTTTACACGCCACAGTCTTCTAGGCCTCCGTCATGTCCCCAGGCACAGCAGCAACAAAGATTCCAACCTCGGCCGTTCTCAACTTATAGGCAACGGAACAGAAATAGGGGGTCTAGGAGACGCAATCCGCCCTCGAGTTCCTCCTCAGTCCCCCAGCAGGGGTTCTCCTGGTGGTTGGGCAACCAAAGGAGGCATTTTTGATTGTGTGCCTGAGGGTGACGCCCCAACCATTCTCCTGGATCCGTCCTGCCCCTTTTTGAAATACCTAGTGCCCTTTCACTCCGAGTGGGCCAAAATTACTTCGGACCACTGGGTCCTTGGTATAATTTTAGTAGTCTGTGCCCTCCAGTTTGCCTCATTTCCCCCCAAAAGCGCTCCTCCTCCATCCCTCTTCAGGGACCCCTCTCACAAGCAACTCCTCATACAGGAGTGGAGACCCTCCTCAGCTTGGGAGCAGTGGAAAAGGTCCCTCAGGGCATGGTGGGGAGAGGGTTCTACTCGAGGTACTTCCTCATTCCCCAAGCAAAAGGGGGTCCAAGGCCCATATTAGACCTGCGTCGTCTCAACAAATATATCAAGAGACTCAAGTTTTGCATGGTCTCCCTAGCTTCCATAATCCCTTCCCTGTATCCAGGAGACTGGTATGCTGCCCTCGATCTCAAGGACACATATTTCCACATATCTATCCTCCCCAGCCACAGGCGCTTCCTTATCCGTGGTGGCCGGCTTCCAATACCAATTTGCAGCCTTACCCTTTGGCCTATCTTTGGCCCCAAGAGTGTTTACGAAATGCATAGTGGTAGTAGCTATGCACCTGAGGCAAAAGAGTACAAATTTTATCATGCCTGGACGATTGGCTAATCAGGGGTAGATCCAGATCCCAAGTTCAGAGCAGTGTGACCCTCACTTGCCGCTGGCTGGGCCTGTTGATAAACAAATAAACGTCCACATTAAAGCCTGTGCAGTGCATAGAGTTCATTGGTGCTACCCTTCACACTTCCCAGGCCAGAGCCTTCCTGCCCCAACCGCACTTCGAGGCGATGGTCTCCATTATTTCCCATCTGCACCAATACCCCACAACAACAGCCAGGCTTTGCCAGCAGCTGTTAGGTCACATGGCGGCCTGCACCTATGTGGTGAGACTCGCTCGCCTGACGCTCAGACCGCTTCAGGCATGGCTGGCCTCAGTGTATGTCCCGAGCAGACACCCCCTGGATCAGGTGGTCACAGTTCCCTTGCCCATCCTAGCCTCCCTAGACTGGTGGAGGACCCCCTGGGCAGTTTTGAAGAGCATTCCATTTGAGGTACTAATCCCCTCAATTGCCCTAATATTGGATGCTTCGGATATAGGATGGGGGGGCCAATATCAGTGCCAACCTCAACACACAAGGGATCTGGTCAAGAGAGAAGAGGTGCCTTCAGAGCAGTGTGAAGGAATTGCGGGCCATTCGCTTAACATGCAGAGTGTTCCTCCACATCCTTGCAGGCAGGGTGGCACAGGTGCTGACAGACAATACAGCGGATATGTACTACATCAACAGGCAGGGGGGAGCCCGCTCCTCAGCTCTCTGCAGAGAAGCTATCCGCCTGTGGGATTTTGCCTTGAGGCACGATTTCCACATGATAGACTCTCACCTCCCAGGAGTGAGGAACGACGAGGTGGACCACCTCAGCAGGTGGTTCTTACCCCAGCATGACTGGTCGCTACACACAGAGGTGGCATCTATGATCTTCCGGAGGTGGGGCTCTCCCCAGGTGGACCAGTTAGCGTTGGCCTGGAACAAGAAGTGGTCAAGGGACCGGGTTGATTTCCGATGCCTTCCTCCTGGACTGGCGGGGAGCCTAATGTACGCGTTCCCGCCCATTCCCCTCCTGCTCAAGGTCCTGCTAAAGATCAAGAGGGACAGAGCGGATATCATCTTGATCGCTCCAGCCTGGCCATGCCAGCATTGGTTCAGCATTTTGCTGGGCCTCTCGATTGCCATCCCTTTGGAGCTTCCAAGACGTCATGATCTCCTGCTCCAGGACCACAGTTGCCTATTGCACCTGGACCTGGACTCCCTGCACGTCACGGCATAGAGGTTCTGTGGCTGACAGAATGCGAGTGAGCCTGCTCGGTGTAGGTCCAACAAGTCTTGCTTGGCAGCAGAAAGCCTTCTACACAGGTCCTGTATAGGGCTAAGTGGAGAAGGTTTACCTGTTAGACGGAGTCCCGGGGTATCTCGCCCAGCCTTTCGTGTATACAGGGGATCCTGGTGTATTTGCTCCTGCAAAAGCTCCAGGGTCTGGTGGTAGCCTCGTTGAAGGTTCAGCTACCGGCTATTTCGGCCTTCCATCAGCCGCTAGAGGGGAGGTTGCTGTTCTCCCATCTGATGCCAGTCAGGTTCCTCAAAGGGATGGAGAAGCTCTATCCGCAGGTCTGTGACCCGGGGCCTCCCTGGGATCTCAGCCTGGTCCTGGTCCTCTCGCGACTCATGGGACCCCCCTTCGAACCCATGGCTTCATGCCCTCTGCTCCTGCTTTCCTGGAAGGTGGCCTCCACGTCTGCAAGGAGAGTCTCCGAGATTAGAGCGCTGACCTCGGAGCCCCCCTATACAGTGTTTTATAAAGATAAGGTTCAGCTGAGGTCGCACCCGGCCTTTCTCCCCAAGGTGGTTTCCCAATTTCATTGTAACCAGGATATTTTTCTCCCCTTGTTTTTTCCCAAACTTCACGGTTCGGAGAAGGAGAGGAGGTGGCATTCGCTGGACGTGAGATGAGCCCTGGCTTTCTACATCAACCACACAAAGTCGTTCCGGAGCTCGACGCAGCTCTTCGTCGCAGTGGCCGATCAGATGAAAGGCTCACCTGTCTCCACCCAGCGCATCTCCTCATGGATAACATCATGTATCAAGTTCTGCTACAAGCAAGCGCCGGTGCTGCTTCCGGGAACCATCACATGCATTCAACCAGAGCTCAAGTGTCGTCTACAGCCTTCCTGGAGGGAGTGCCCATGCAAGACATCTGCAGAGCCACCACTTAGTTGTCGGTGCATACCTTCATGTCCCACTACGCCATCGTCCAACAGGCGCGAGAGGACGCAGGCTTTGGCAAAATAGTGCTATGGGCAGCTCATTGGTAACTCCGACCCACCTCCAGGGTATTGCTTGTTAGTCATCTACAATGGAATGGACATGAGCAAGCACTTGAAGAAGAAAACAAGGTTACTTACCAGTAACTGCTGTTCTTCAAGATGTGTTGCTCATGTCCATTCCATGACCCACCCCCAGTCCCTGCTGCCAGAGTTGGCAAAAAGAAGGGACTGAGGAGACGTAGGGCCGGCAGCACCTCATATACCGAGGCATGTGTGCAGGGCTCCAGGGGATGCCGGAGCCAACCCTACAGGATTTCCTAAGGGGAAAAAGGTTCCCGTAGCCGTGCACGGAGGTGTGCACACACCTATAATGGAATGGAGATGAGCAACACATCTCAAAGAACAGCAGTTACTGGTAAGTAACCTTGTTTTTATCACTGAAGAAAATTTTACTTCTTTCTGAACTTCAATTTTAGAAGATTCTCTTTTTCAAGATCCTGATGTACAACAGGTGGATATATAACTAGGTCAACTGGAGGGAAAATCTTGGAGCTTATGTATATTAATGAATGTCAGGCTTAGACTGTCATAGAGTGTATAGGAATCATGGCACTGTTTGCTGAAATAAGGACAGTTACTCTTTAATAATGACAGGTGAGGAAAAAATCTATCTGAACTCTACTACTTGGGGAGCTATGTCTGACTTGATCAGTGAGGTATATACTGAGGCTAGCTAACTGACAGATGGCTGTTTTCAGATGCCGACATAGCCAGAGTAAATTTCTTATGCGTTGCTAAAATAACAGCTTTCCTGTTCTGTAAACATCTTGTTTTTCCATTATTTTACCATATTACTGACATTGTCAAAAGGGAAAGCATAGGGATCAGAGAGAACATGTTAATATGATTTGCATATGCATTATAGAATCATAGAATCATAGAATATTAGAGTTGGAAGGGACCTCAGGAGGTCATCTAGTCCAACCCCCAGCTCAAAGCAGGACTAACCTCAGCTATATCATCCCAGCGAGGGCTTTGTCAAGCCTCAGCTTAAAAACCTTTAAAGATGGAGATTCCACCACCTCTCTAGGTAACCCATCCCAGTGCTTCACCACCCTCCTAGTGAAAAACTTTTTCCTAATGTCCAACCTAGACCTTCCTGCCCTGCAACTTGAGACCATTGCTCCTTGTTCTGTCATCTGCCACCACCGAGAACAGCCTAGCCCCATCCTCCCTGGAACCCCCTTTCAGGTAGTTAAAGGCCGCTATCAAATCCCCCTCATTCTTCTCTTTTGCAGACTAAACAAGCCCAGTTCCCTTAGCCTCTCCTCATAAGTCCTGTGCTCCAGCCCCCTAATCATTTTGGTTGCCCTCCGCTGTACTCTCTCCAACTTGTCCACATCCTTTTTGTAGTGGGGGGCCCAAAACAGGACACAATACTCTAAATGCGGCCTCACCAATGCCGAATAGAGGGGAATAATCACTTCCCGTGACCTGCTGGCAATGCCCCTCCTAATGCAGCCCAATATGCCATTAGCCTTCTTGACAACCAGGGCACACTGCTGACTCATATCCAGCTTCTTATCCACTGTTACCCCCAGGTCCTTTTCTGCAGAGCTGCTGCCTAGCTCGTCGGTCCCCAGTCTATAGCTGTGCATGGGATTCTCCCTTCCTAAGTGGAGGACTCTGCACTTGTCCTTGTTGAACCTCATCAGATTTCTTTTGGCCCAATCCTCCAGTTTGTTTAGGTCACTCTGTATCCTATCCCTACCTTCCAGGGTATCTACCACTCCCCCCAGTTTAGTGTCATCCGCAAACTTGCTGAGGGTACAATCTACCCCATCCTCCAGATCATTAATGAAGATGTTGATAAATTTAATTCCTGTATATGTAGAGAAATACAATGGATGATAGAAAATCCTTTTAATTCTCATTTTTCTTTCTGTGGCTATTGCAAAGAAAACTAAAAATTGAAGCATTTGTTTTACAAATAAGGAAAGAAAACAAAATAAAATTTAAAAAAATCAAACTCTGTGAAAGACAGAAAAAGAGTGCTTCAAAGTGCTAATACTGACTCAGACCAACAGTAGTTCATCTAGCCCAGTATCCTGTCTTCCAACAGTGGCCAATTCCAGAAGCTTCAAAGGGAATGAACAGAACAGGGCAATCATCAAGTGCTCCATCCACTGTTGTCCAGTCTCAGCATCTGACAGGCGAAGACTTAAAGACACCTAGAACATTGGGTTATATCCCTCACAATCTTGGCTTATAGCCATTGATGGACTAATCCTCCATAAACTTACTCTTTTTTGAACCCAGTTCTATTTTGGCCTTCACAACATCCCCTGGCAATGAGTGCCACAGGTTGACTGCAATGTGCGAAGAAGTAGGTTCTTTTGTTTCTTTTATACTTGCTCCCTATTCATTTCATTGGCTAACCCCTGGTTCTTATGTTATTTGAAGAAGAAATAACACTTTCTGCACGTCATTCATGATTTTGTAGACCTCTTTCATATCCCACCTTAGTTGTTTCTTTTTCAAGCTGAACAGTCCCAGTTTTTTTAATATCTCCTCATAAGGAAGCTGTTCTAGTCCCTTATTCAGTTTTGCTGCCCTTCTCTGTACCTTTTCCCATTCTAATTAGTCTGACCGTAGAGGTGGGCGACTGCGCAGGGTACCGTGGTCTGGGCGGTGCCTTGGTGAAGAGGCCAAGGGCTCTGGCTCTCCCTTGCTGCTTGCGGGGTACAGCCTGGTGCAGCAGAAGTGTCCTTTTCCAGAGTGGAGGCCCTCTATTCACCACTGCACTTGTTTTCCTAACCCAGCTCTTAGTCTTGCCTCTGCACTCTGTGAACCAGCAGGCTCTTCCCCTGCATCCTCTGGGACTGTTCCCAGCCTGGACAGTTCCTCCTTCAGTGGGCAGGCTGAATGAAAGCAATGCTGCTCAATGGAAGGCGAGTATAATATCTTGGCCAGGACTCTTCCCCGGTGCCTGTCACCCTGTCAGAGTGCAGAAGACCACCTGCTACATCATCTTGGCCATCCTGCTAAACGACCGGGGAGGGGTCCCATTAGCACTAGCTGGGAAAAACTATGGGGTTTCCTATGCTATGGGGTTTCCTATGGTGCCCATCACCATGGCATCCAGATGTGTGTCATTGCATGGCAGGGCCAGTCCTACAGGTGGGTGACGTGGTCAGGAGGGTACTGAGGTCAAGCGGCAAAGAGCGGGGCAGGTTTGGGGTACAAGGTCATGGAAGGGATCTTGGGGCAACGGGAAGGGAGGGAGCAGCGGGGACCAGGGCGATGGGAGGGTAAGGAAGGAGTTGGAGCTGGGATAAGGTGGGGATGGAGAGTTCAGGTAGGCAGTGGGGACCGTGGCAATGAGGATGTGGGTGGGGAGCTCGGGGCTGCAGCAAGGGCTAGGGGCACCAAAATACAACTTGCCCATACTGCTATTTTCCCTAAGGCCAGCCCTGATTCTAATATCTTTTTTGAGAGGTGACAACCAGAACTGCATGGACATACCATGAATTTATATAATGACATGATATTTTCTGTCTTATCTATCCCTTTCCTAACGTTTCCTTACATTGTTAGCTTTTTTGTCTGCTACTGTACATTAAGCAGATGTTTTCAGAGAACTATTCACTGTGACTCTAAGATCTCTCTCTTGAGTGGTAACAGCTAATTTAGACCCTGTCATTTTCTATGTATGGTTAGGATTATGTTTCCCAATGTACATTACTTTGCCTTTATCAACACTGAATTTCATCTGCCGTCTTGTTGCCCAGTCACTCAGTGTAGTGAGATCCCCTTGTAACTATTCACAGTCTGCTTCAGACTTAAGTATCTTGAATAATTTTATATCATCTGCAAATTTTGCAAACTCACTTTTTACCGCCTTTTTCCAGATAATTTATGAATATGTTGAACAGCACTGGTCCCAGTACAGACTCTTGGGGGACATGGCTATTTACTTCTCTCCATTCTGAAAACTTGATCATTAATTCCTACCCTTGTTTCCAATCTTTTAACCAGTTACTGATCCATGAGAGGACCTTCCCTCTTATCCCATGACTCCTTACTTTGCATAACAGCCTTTGGTGAGAGACCTTGTCAAAGGCTTTCTGAAAGTCCAAGTACACTATATCCACTGGATTACCCTGATCCCATGTTTGTTGACGCCCTGCAAGAATTCTAATGGATTGGTGAGGTATGATTTCCCTTTACAAAAGTTGTGTTGACGCTTCCCCAACAACTTGTGTTTATCTGTGTCTTTGATCCATCTGTTCTTTATTATGGTTTCAACCAATTTGCTTAGTGCTAAAGTTAGGCTTACAGGCCTGTAATTGCCAGGCTCACCCCTGGAGCCTTTTTAAAAAATTGGCATCACATTGGCTATCCTTCCATCATCCAAATGAGTTTTAAAATCCACTTGAAGGTATTGTGCAGAATATCTTTGATATATTGGCACAGTTTCCTCAGTCGACTTTGAGAGCTGTTTGTTTTATGACTAAGACCCTGCTTCAGCAAGGTACTTAAATATGCACTGCACTTTAAATTATCTGAGTAGACCCACTGACTTCAATGAGACTATTCACATGCCCTAAACATCTTGCTGAATCAGGACTCCAAATCTGAAGTAGTTGTGGGTCAGGACAAAGTCACAACTACTTCAGATTTGGAGCCAATCTATACTTTCAAGTAAATGGCACAGTTATGGGCACCCGCATGGCCCCACAGTATGCCAACATTTTTATGGCTGAACTAGAACAACGCTTCCTCAAAACTCATCCCCAAGCACCTCTCCTTTACCTATGCTACACTGATGACATTTTCATCATCTGGACCCACGGGAAGGAGTTCCCGAAGAATTCCACCAGGATTTCAATAATTTCCACCCCACTATCAACCTCAGCCTGGACCAGTCCACACAAGAAATCCACTTCCTAGACACTACAATACAAATAAATGATGGTCACATTAATACCACCCTATACCAAAAACCAACTGACCGCAATACATATCTTCATGCCTCCAGCTTCCACACTCGACACATTACACGATCCATTGTCTACAACCAAGCCTTAAGATACAACCGGATTTGCTCCGATCCCTCAGACAGAGACAAACACCTACAGGATCTCCATAAAACATTCTTAAAACTACAATACCCACCTGGAGAGGTGAAGAAACAAATTGACAGAGCCAGACGGGTACCTAGAAGTCACTTACTACAGGACAGACCCAAAAAAGAAAACAACAGAACACCACTGGCCATCACCTACAGTCCTCAGTTAAAATCTCTCCAACACATCATTAAGGATCTACAACCTATCCTAGCAGATGATCCCTCACTCGCTCAAGCTGTGGGAGGCAGACCTATCCTTGCTTACAGACAGCCCCCCAAACTGAAGCAAATACTCACCAGCAACCGTACACCCTACAAGAAGATCAACCCAGGTACCTACCCCTGAAACAAACCCTATTGCCAGCTCTGCCCACACATCGACTCTAGTGACACCATCACTGGTCCTAACCACATCAGCCACACCATAAGGGGCTCATTCACCTGCATATCTACTAATGTAATATATGCCATCATGTGCCAGCAATGCCCCTCTACCATATACATTGGCCAAACCGGACTGTCACTACACAAAAGAATAAATGGACACAAATCAGACATAAAAAATAATAACATCCGTAAACCAGTCAGAGAGCACTTCAATCTTCCAGGACACTCTCTCACTGACTTGAAAGTTGCCATACTTCTACAAAAAAACTTCAAAAACAGACTTCGAAGAGAAACTGTTGAGCTAGAAATCATCTGCAAACTTGACATAATCAAACTGGGTCTGAATCAGGATTTGGAATGGTTATGTCATTACAAGAAGTAATTGTCACTGTTCACACATTCTCACTTCCTAATCAATGGTTGTGAATAGGCCTCAACTACTCTAAGTGAATGGACTTTGCTTTTATCTACCTTCCCCATTGTTGTTACTTACCCTTGGATATGTATATATATATACCTCCTATGTGATTTCTATTCCTTACATCTGACGAAGTGGGTTACAGACCACGAAAGCTTATGCCTGCAGAAATTAAATTTGTTAGTCTTTAAAGTGCTACAGAACTCTCGTTGTTTTTGTCCTGAAGATGATTCTTCTTTTCACAAAAAGAAATGACTGGTTCTCCTGCAAGTTATTGTGCATGTATACATTCAACTGTCTGTATATGGGTGCCCAATGCATTTGAGTCAGACTGTTATGAGCAGTATCACTAGATGGTGCATGAACCCCTGCTTTCCTAGTGCTCTCAGGCAACAGCAAAAAGGGGCCACCCCTACCTCTCAGTTCCTTCTCATTGCTCATAGTGAGAGATGGAGGTCCCTAGCGCTTTAGCTTTAGTTATCCAGCTTTAGAAAACTGGTCTGTGTAAAGTTAGAGTGTAGTATAGTATAGTTATTTTAGCTGCCATTTTATTAGTACCTGGAGGATTTATTATGGGGTTTATTAAAGGATTTATGAAAAATCCCCAGGTTTTAAATAATGTGTCACATGCAAGGCTGTTATCCCTGTCACAGATAGGCACAAGAGTTGTTTGATTTGTTTGTGAGATTCATGTGAGGGACAAATGCCCTATTCCTACATACTTCCTCATCTGTACTAAAAAGCAGAGGGACAGTCACCTTAAGGTTCACCTCAAGAAGAAGGCAATGTGACCTGTGTCTGAGCTGAGTCCCAATTGTAACCAAGGGGATTCCAGATCCACTTAAAGTGTCCTTCACCTTTTTCTGACTCCAAATACAAGTCTGAGAATAAGCACCCTGCTTCCCACCCTTCTAAACTCTGACAAGACCTCTCATTCTCGGTCTTCTCCCAGACAGTCATCTGATAAGTCCTCCGTGTGGCCTGAAAGCGGCCTGCAAGGCTCTTGCTCCAGAGTTGTGGGATTCCAGAAGCAGAGGAGTTGCCTCAACTGGGGGGCGGGGGTGACCGAACAAGAATGCAAACAGAGCTTTGGTTGAAGAAATATGGCTTATTTATTTACACAATAGAAGATAAAGCGCACAGACATAACTAAACAAACAAGAAACCAAATAAAGATACATAGGCCTAATATTCTACCATACATGTAATCCTTTTTCATAGTACACAATTCTGTTATCTACTCTCTTGCGCCTACAGACAGATGGTCATTTATAAACTTTCAATTATCTTAAAGCAAGTGTACTTTCATACTTTACCAAAAGCGGTTCTTTCCCTAAGTCCCTTGGGCCGAGTTGACTCTAAGAAGTATTAGCCATCCCTTGGATGCTGCTGGTTCAGAGAAGGGCTCAGTCCAGCTACCGAGGATCCCAGCGGGCTGCAGTCTGAATTGCGATTGACATTCTGGGTTTAAATACCCTCAAGCTGATCAGTTTGCCCATGTCATGTGACATGTCACAGTGAACATGTTCACAGCGAACATGTTGGCATTTCCTGTTTTCACCCAGCCAGTTGTGATCAGCGCATCCATTCTTATTTCCGCCCTCTATTTGTGCTGTGCTAGCGTCTGGACTGCCCTTATCAAGTCCTTCCGGCCCTTCTTTCCCTGTTACATACTTTACTATTCTATCTTAAAGCACAAGCCCATTAACCATTCTTTTTATATTCTACGCTCCGGTACTAGTATGAGGCATCACAAATTGAAGCACTCACTGGTCCGGTTAGAGGCAGCATAATTGACTCTTGCTTCTTCAGGGCTGTCGAGACTGGTGCCTTCACCTGTGCCAGGTCCTTCAGGTCCACTTGAAATCTATCAAGCCTCTCAAATAGTTCTGTGAGAGTTTATCTGGCTTCTATTTTGGCATTACATCTACCAGTAGATGGGTTTTTCATCTTCTCTCTTTCTTGATTTTATTTTTTTAAAAGGCAGACACTTACCCTTGTGTGTCTGCTCTGATACCTATATGGGATTTAAATTTAGTTCCCTCTAGATTTATGGGTTCCCTTTTCGAGCCTATGGCTAGAGCTTCACTGTCCTTGTGGACTATGAAAATGGCATTTTCAGTGGCAATCACTTCTTTGAGGAGGGTTTCAGAACTTCAAGCTCTCCTGGCTGACCCTCCTTTCACAGTCCTTCCTAAGGACCAGGTGCCCCTTAGGCCAAATCCTAAATGTATGCCTATGGTATCAACCTTCCATCTAAATTAAATAGTTAACCTTCCGGTCCCATTATCCCATTTATCTAAGGCTGAGGAAGCACTCCATAATTTGGATGTTTGTAGAGGTCTGGCATTTTATTTGGACCACACTAGATCCTTCAGATCTTTCCCCAGACTCTTTGTGGCCTATGCTGATATAGCTACGGGTCAATCAGTGTCATTTCAGCAACACTCACATTGGATTTCTGACTGTATCAACCTCTGCTACCAGCTTCCCGAATTCTCTCCTCCATCGAGAATAATGGCCTACTACAACAGAGCCCAGTCCACCACAACAGCTCTTCTGAGCAATACTCCAATACCTGATATAGGCAAGGCAGCCACTTGATCATCTATACATACCTCTTCTCATTACCCCATCACTCAAGCCTGCCATGACAATGCTAACTTTGGCAAGTCACTATTACATTATCTGTTCAAATGACCCAAAGTCCCTCTACCTGTAAAGGAACTGCTGTTGAGTCACCTACAATGGAATGTATATGTGCACCATCATTCTAAGAACTAAAAATGGTTTTCTCTTTGCAGTAACTGTTGTTCTTTGAGATGTGTTGTGCACATATGCATTCCACAATCCTCCCACCTTCCCTGCTGTTTCAGACATTACTTATAGTGGTGCAAAGGAATGGAGAGGGAGGCGGCACACATGTCTCTTTGATGCCTTTGCCTGACAGCACAAGGAGAGCAGGGGCGCATGTATTGTCTGATGATACTGCTAGCAAGTCTCCAACTCGAGTGCACTGGGCACGCTTACAGTGGAATATATATGTTCACAAGACACCACGAAGAACAACAGTTAAAATGGTAGCCATTTTATATTTTTTGTGTGCAATTTTATGTATCACTCAAAATGGGAATCAAGAAGGGGCCAAATGTAAAAAGAGGGTAAAATTTATTATATCCGTTATAGTACTATTTTAAAAGTGGACTGAGAACTATTTTCAAGATTTTTTTTCAAAACAATTATACTCCTTGGGGTCAATACAATAGTACAAAAGAGACTACTATTGTAATTTCCCATGAGCGTGATTGTAGGCTGGTGGCATGGTCCAGTTGGGGGCATCACAACCCTTCCTCGGGCCCAGGTTCCAAGGAAGGCCATAGTGCCTTTGTCTTAGGGAAAAAAGCTCTTGGCTTATGAGTCTTTTAGCCCTGGTCTCAAGTGGGGCGGGCTTTTCTTGCAGTCAGTAGCCCCCTGACCCTCACATAGGCAGGGCTCGTACGGCGCCCCGGCCTTCCAACAGGCGGGGCAAGCAAAGTAGACCAGGGTTGTCTGGTGAAGTAGTCAATTGCTCCCAGCCCTCAAGCGGGCAGGGCAGACAAAATAGTCTAAAGTCCCCAGCCTTACAAGTAGGTAGGGCTGGTAAAGCTCGGGATCCTCTGGTGGCGCTCAGAGGAAACCAAGCTTTTCCGGGGTGGTTAGGGAAGGGGAGTGGGGGACACAGGCCCACCTGACTCCACTGCAGCCCAGCCCAAGGCCCTATCAGTGACAAACTCCTTTGCCACTGAATCAGTGGGGATCCAGCTGCAACACGCTGACTGGTTTAGCCACACTCAGCCACTCTCTAGTCAGCTGTCCCTGGGCTACTTCTTCCCACCCAATCCCCAGGTACCTGCATCCAACTGTCTCCTTCCGGGTCGCTGGGGTAGATGGTGAGCAGGCGTCCTGCAAGTCCCTCACCATCGACCAGTGACAGAACTGGAAACTCCTCCGGGTCGTCCACAGAGGGCAACTCCTCCAGATCACAGGGTCCTGTAGAAGAGTAAAGAGTTAAAAGCTGGACAAGTGGTCAGGCCTAAATTACCAAGGCAATTACGGGGTCAAGGCAAGGGCAAATCTTGTTTCTGTTAATTGGTGTGAATTTTAGTTAGAGTCTGTTATCTTTCTTCTTCTCCTGCCTTCCTGGCCATCTGCACAGGGATGAGTCTATTGCCATTCCTGTGCAAGGCTTTTTGGTGGGAAGAAAGCATTATCTTCCTTCTCCCCCTGGCATGCCTTTACTTCAAAGAATGTGAGTGTAAAATTTATAGGTTTTAAGGTGATGTGCCTGACCTCTGTATGGTGATCCTGTAAACAACAAACAGGGGCGGGTATAATTATATTCATTATGTAGTTGTTAATATTCATTTTATAGGTGTCAATGTAATCAAATAAGGGTCTATAGGGAGTTGCTGACAATGTATACATTTACATACTGTTATGGATAAAAGAATTGTAAAGTAACCCCCTTGTTGCCCACTTGCGATGTCGAGGTGGAATGAGCAGTCAATAAAGGGTTCCATCTCCCCAATTCACCTTCGGGACAACCTGTTTGATTATTTCTAACAGGTCCTAGGGGTTCCTCCAGTATCCAAGGTTCAATCCACTCCTGTGGGTCCCCCACGTCAGGCTGCTCCTCAGGTCAAGGCCGGCCTCAGGGGGTTTCTCCCACACAGCAGGTTCAGGTAGCTGCTCTCAGTCACTCGGGCCCGGCAGTCCGGGCAGGCTTTGGAGGCTCCGGTTAGTGGGGCAGTTGCTCCGCACAGCCGCAGGCCTAGACCGCAGCCTCTGGGAAGACACATCTGCCTCCGGCAGCAGCTTCCCCCTGATGAGCTGCTGGGCTGGCTTTTTATACCTCCCTGTCGTGGCTCCGCCCCTCTGCTTCCAGGTGGTTTGGCTTGCAGGGCCTTGTTCTGTCCAGTGGGGGTGTCACAACTTTTCCTTGGGCCCAGACTCCAAGGAAGGCCACAGTACCTTGTTACAGTGATCTTATGTTCAGATCTGACCAAGTGGACTCCTGCTACCAACTCAGAACTTTTGATTCACAGGCTCTGCACTGTTGCAGGGGTTTTTTCCATGTTTATTCAATTGCAGGATTGGGGCTTCCCTAAAAAGAAAGTCCTGCTAGATTTAGCAGAATCTCTATACTACTCCTTTTATAGTCTTTAGAATAAAAATATAGGTTTTTTAAAAAGCCTTTAAGGAAATTATAGATAGCACAAAACAACAATTGGAAACTCAGGAAATTCAGAGTTAAGTTAAACTTAAAAGAAACTCAAGTTTTTGGAAGTATGGAAATGCAGTTAACCTCACACAAATAACTAATTCTGTCATCATAACTACATCTTCAGAAGAATTAGAAACAGAGGGAAAATTACCTTATTCCTCCATGTCAGTTTAATCTCATTAGTGACTGCAAATTCTAGAAGGATATATACAATGATTGTGCTGATTTCAGCCTTCAAGGCCATATGGAGTCCATCCCAGAAGCTATACTTATCACATTCCTGAGTAGATAAAAAGGTTAACATGTGGAAGGTAAACATTCCTACCTTTAATTAAGATTCTGTGCCACCAATTCTACAAGTATCACTAGACGCAGAGTTATTGCCTCTTTATAGCAGTAGCAGTAGATGGTGAAGATCTTTATTATGTGATCATCCCTTTCCTTCCATGTTTTGATGAGCAGTGAAAAAGTAAATTATGTTGACATTTAAAGTATCTCACTGGCATCTCTAACAACCATCGAGGTGAATGGGGCACAACTTAGCTCTTAGAATTAGGCCTGGCCTACACTAGAGAGTTCTGTCACAAAAGTCAGCTTTTGTCGACAAAACAGTGCTGGTGTACACACTGCAATCACCCCCATCCCCACCCTCCAGGCGATGCAGCATTGGTGTAGGCACTGTGTCCCCTTACAGCAGTGGAGGAGCTGTCATTCTTGTCAATTTTACTGCTCGGCTGGTTCCCGCTCCCAGCTGGGAGCAGGGCAGGAAGCCTCAGCTGCTGCAAGCCAGGGGTGGCTGGGTTCCGACTTCTGGCTGTGAGCCGGCACCAGGCAAGCTGTGGGCATCTGGAGTCCAGATCCCAGCTACAAGCCAGGACCTGGCAAGCCACGGATTGCTGGAGCCCAACTCCTGGCTGCGAGCCGGGACTGGGCAAGCCTTGAGTTGCAAGCCCTGGTGGCTGGTTCCCAATCCCTGCTAGAACTGGTAGGTATGTCAATTTCACAGCTCAGCTGTGTAATTGACATGGTTGCCCTGGTGGAGAGCAGGTAGAGAAACTCTCTGACTTCTCACCCTGCTCCCAGCTGGGACTGGGAACCAGCCAGCCTGCCTTGAAGCAGCCCTGACTTCTCACCCCACTCCCAGCTGAGAAGTCGGGGCTGCTGGTTCCCAGTCCTGCTGGGTGTCAGGGCCAGAAGACAGGGAGTTTCTCCACCTGCACCCCTCCTGGGAAGCCATGTCAATTACACCACTAAGCCATGACATTGACATGGTTGCCCTTCTGGTGAAGAGGGGGGAACGGCTTCTCCCAGCTGAGACCAGGGAGTGGAAAAGTCCCCATGTGGGTGCCCCTGGCTCCCGGCTGGGACTGGGGAATGGGGAGGCAGCCCACAGGGAGCCCAGGAGCCTGTGGGCTCCCGGCAGGGAACTGAGACGGGGCTCTCAGCTTCCCACACTGCCTCTTAGATCAGTGGAAGTGCTCCTGGTGTGGACACACTCCACCAACAAAAGGAGAGCAGTGTGGACATCAGCCACCATTGTAATTATAGCAGTGGCTGTAAGTCGACATAACATATGTCAACTTATTCTTTTAGTGTAGACCACTCCTCCTTTTTTCAGGCTTTCTGCAAACTCAGTCAGCTATTGCTGTATCAGTCACTTCCAGGGTCTGACTAGATGCTGATAAAAGGCTCTTTAAATATTTAGCTAACATAATTTGAAATGCCCTTTAGCTCCTTTAAAGTATTAAATTATGATTGCACTAGCTTTTAAGGGACATTTCAAATTGTTAGCTAACAGCTTCAACAAGTGTTTTTTCTTGTAATTTAGGTGAACTTTTTGTTTGTTTTGAGGATTATTTCACAATTGTAACAGCTAGAGATTTACTGGGTTTTAGATGAAAGCTGAAATTCTGGAGAGCAAGAAGGTAGTTTGTGAGAGATGCCACATACCATCCTAGTTCAAGTTCTGGGCATGTTAGTGCCCTTATCAGTGACCAGATCATTGTCCTGTAGGGGCATGATGATAGCTGCAAGGATGAGGAAAGAGAATGCTGTCACTGGAACTTGTAAATCAGAAACCAAATGACTATACCACGAAGTCATATCCCACTCCAAACAAAGCAATCCCTGACGATGTATCACAAATCTCTTTTGAACCTAATGGATGGTATTTTGGTCTACAAAATGGATTAAGAGCTGGAAGGTGGAATCCTGTCATGCATACGTGAAGAACTGTAACAACAAAAGAGTTGAAACTGGGTCTAAAAATGAAAGGTCAATAGAGATGGTTATAGAGAGGACATTGTTGCTTTGGTATTGTCCCTTGATGTAGCCTTATTATACAGATGTTTATAGCATTTAATTTCAACGTGATAAAATTGTGGCAAAGTCTGTTATCAGACAGAAAAAGTCACACTCTTCTTGCCAGACACAAATCAAAAACTCTCTTGACTATCACTGCTACCAATGCATCCAGAAGCAGCCTAGGCTCTAACAACAGACCCAAATTGCACAACTGCATTACAAATGACAGTCACATTCCTGCAGTCGGGGTGCCAATATAAATTTCACCAAATCTCCCAACAGCTTCCCAAAGTCTGCCTGTTTTGTCTAGATCAGAGCTCAGTGCTGTGTTTCTGGAGAATATTTTGTTCGCTGAAAAATGTAATTTCAGTCAATACAAAACTGTTGGAAATTCAAGTCGAGTACATTGAATAGTTTTGGCCAAACCCAAAACACTGAAATGTTTTGGTACTCTCAAAACTAAATGTTTCATTTTGACCAAACTTGAAATTTTTCTTTTCAATTTTGGGCAGTTTGCCAAAAGAAAGGAGGACTATATTCACAAACTACTGGGGTAGATGGTGAGGTGGCCTCCCTTATAACTTTTAGACTAACACTTAGAGCACTTGCACTGTATGTGGGACACAAGTTTAATTTTCACTCTGCCTAATGTGGAGAAGGGATTCAAACTAGGGTCATCGGCACGGTAAAAACATCCCTTAGCCACCAGCCGGTGGGTCTTTCTCAACCATGTCTCTTGCAGCTGTTCCACTTTATTTATAAATAATTAAATAGCCATTGCAGTAGGGAGAATTTAGGTCTATTGTGATAACTGAGCCTATAAATTTACCCCAATTGTGAGCTCAGCTGTAAAAAGTGAGTGTAAATTCATAAAATATCACAATAACCTGTACAGCAAGTGTTAATGGGAAAAGATGCAAAAACGAGACAGACTGAATTAGACCAAACAAAAAGGCCTTCTGATATAACTCAAGGTTTGTGTTAAGGTCATCCTTGGTCAGCAAGAAAAATGCGGAACTGAAAATTAATTAACCAAAATTGGTGCATCAGAAATTAGGCCTAATTCATGGACAAAATAATGAGAGGATGGGCTGTGCTGATCATCACTCCCTTTCGGCCTTCTTAAAGAAAGAAACTTTGGGAAACAAAACTGGCTACTGAAGGGAGCTTTGCTATCATGGTTGCCAGTCCCACCGTCTTCTGGGACTCCGGGCCTTCATCCTAATCCTAATAATTGTCCGGATCAAACCAGGCCAAATGACTGCCAGATGACTGCCATCTCCACTTCCTCAGACTAAATTCCAAACTCCACTGGGGAATGTGAGACTTTGTCTTCTCTTCCACTCCTTATGTGGTTTTTCCCTTCCCTAATTTATTCTCTGTCCTAGCAGTCTCCATTTTTGTTCAGTCTAATTAGAGTCTGGCTTAGCTGGTCAAGACTGCATATTTTGCAGCATTGCTGTAAGCCTGTGACCAGAGAGACAACTAAAATCAATACCCTAGTACAAGTTTGCCAGGCCTTGATTGGCTGATTAGACCATGTGTTCTGCCCATAGGCATAGTTTGACTTCTCTATTTGGGGGGGCCAGGGCTGGCTGGCCCAAGCTGCCTGGTGTTGCTAATCATCCCTCTCCTCATCCCCAAATGTGCTTCTGCAACCCTGAACAGGAGCACCCCCCACAGTTTGAAAACCTCTGTAGATCCAGAGGCGATACATGGGGTGATCATGTGCCCGCCCACTATCAACAATTGCTTGTCTCCTCTGGGTAAGAGGGAGGCATGACTCGAGCTGTTCAGGGGGCAACTGAACCTTTAAATTGTGCCCCCTACTATCAACATAAACAGTTGCGGGGGGGGAGGGGGCAATGTCCCCCATCCCCTCCCCCATCTCCATACATGGTTGTGCCGGGTTTTTTCCAGTAACAAGGTTGAAAGTGAAAGTCAACACCAGAGACCCAACAAAGGGGGAGGGTCTCAGAGTCCAAGTTCCAGCTGGAGATCCTATGTCTACACTGCTATTTTTAGCCCTGCTGCTTGAGCCCCAGGAGCTCAAGGAAAATTGACCTGGGCTGTGAGACTTAGTGGTGTGGGTTTTTCTTTGCAGTATAGAGACCCTTAATCTAACCCTTCCATACTGAGGCAGGATTATGTATACCTAGACTGTCCCTAACAGAAATTTGTCTAACTTGTTCTTAAAAGCTTCCAATGACAGGGATTCCACAATCTCCCCAGGTAAGCTGGTCCAGGACTTAATCTATCCTTGTAATTAGAATTTTTTTTCCTAGCCTCTAACCTAAATCTCCTTTGCTGCAAACTAAGACAATTACTTCTTTTTCTATTCTCAGTGGACAGAGGACTGTTGATCACTGTCCTCCTTATAACAGCCTTTTACATATTTGAAGACTGTTATAAAGTCCCCTTCTCCTCTATAGACTAAACATACCCTGTTCTTTCAATCTTTCCACATAGGTCATATTTTCTAAACCTCTTATTTTTGTCACTTTCCTCAGGACTCTGTCTTATTTGTTCACATCTTTTGTAATCAAAATACCAAATGAATTGCAACCTGTGTTTTCTCGTAAGCCCTTCTATTCACTACAGCTACAACTAACACAGTGAACGCAACTGGAATGAATGCAGATAATTCCCAGTTGCTATTGCCACTCTCAGTGGGACAGAGTTAAGGTTGTATATCTTTACTTTTTATTTCATGGTTTGCAGAGGTTTGAGAGCTGGAAGAGCATAAGATGTCACCAACCTTAACTCTGAGTAAATAAAGGTTTTTGGTGTTTTTTATTTTGTCAGATCAATGATGTTATATAGTGTGTTATTTTTATTAGTATATCATGAGGTACCGTATCAAGCATCTTACAAGTCAAAGTATGTTACATCTACATCATTCCTTCATCAAACAAGTAATCTTAAATAATGAAATCACATTTGTTTGACAAGACCTATTTTCCATAAAACCACATTGACTGATTATTCTTTTAATTATATTCTTATCTTTTAATTCTTTAGTAACTGAATCCCTTATCAGTTTTTCCATGGTTTTGGCCAGGATTGATGTCTGGTTAACTGGCCTATAGCTTCCTAGGTCATCCTGCTTGCCATTTTTAAATAATGGCAAGATATTAGTACTCTTCCTGTCTTCTGGAATTTCTCTGTTATTCCAAGAGTTATTAAAAATTAACACCAGGGGGACCAATAGCTCCTTAGCCAACTCTTTTAGGACTCTTTGGTACAGGTTAGCTGGGCTAGCTGATTTAAAAAGTTTTATCCCTAATAGTTATTGTTGAACAACATCCTTAGTTACTAATGGACTGGAAAGTAGTTCATCATTCTCATGCAATATGAATACTTCATCTTGCTCAGGGATTGGGTAGCAACCTTAGTGGCTTTTTTAGGAACTGTAAATAAGAGTGATACTCTATATTTTTTCCTGTTTAAATCTTCTAAATTATCACATGTATAAAAGGTCTTGTCTTCACTAGGAAAAATGGTACACTTTAACAAATGTTAAGTAATACATGTTAAAATCCTAGTGAAGACAAGGAAAGTTGTAGTTTTAACGTTAGCTCATTGGTGTACGCTTCAGACCCTGCCTTGTGTTGACTCACTGCGACATGTCTAATACATGTTAAAGGATAAATTGGCCTGTCTATGCCAGGGTTTGGGTAATACACTATGCTGCTAGTAAGATGTATGGCACAACTAACCAAAACTATCATACACTGGCACAAGCATGCATGAATTTGGACACTGAAATCTATTAATATTTCAAATGAAATATTGTATAACAAACTATTTATGTTTTTAAAGAGCTTTTTAATTTCAGTTATGCACTAATGACCTGATCCAATGTCCATTTGAGTTAGTGGAAAGAATCCCACTGACTTCAACAGAGTTTGAATCAGACTTTAAGGACCAAATCTGATCCCTTCCCTCTGACCTCATAGGGGTACGAGGACGTAAATGCAATATGTGCATTCTCTGCACTCTTTGCAGAACGGTACTGTTTAGAAGCTGTCTCCCTCACTTCAGATGAGTGAGGAGTTGAGATGTGCCAAGATATGATTAGTGATTCATGACTGTGCAAACTAACTGATCAAAACCCATGTGTGCATGCGTGCTTCAACTGTGCATTTGCACTAAAGATCCACATTTTTCGAGACAGGATTTTCCTTCCCAGCAGTCATCCCTTCCTCAAGGCCCATTTACAGAGACAATGCATGAGACAAGGATTCAGCCGCAAGTAAGAGATAATTCTGGCAATGTTACACAAGCATGAATTGTCTGTGAGGATAAAAGATAAATTATTTGCTTTGTAGGAACATTTTGGGCAAATTTACTTTACACATAATAAACAATCCATATTTTAGTACATTCTTAACAGTTTTTCTGTGTATGTATGAAAGATTTGACCAGACTCACCAATCTTCTTTTTTTAATAAACCAGCATAATGTAGAATTTATTTACATAATGCAATGATCCATGAAGGTTACCATAACATCAAGGGACCATATTAACCGCTTGACTGGAATTCATTAGAAATTAACTACCACTTAAATTAATTTTCCCACATTCACAAGTCTGTAATGGTGGAAAAAGAAACCGTCCATCAGCATGTGCTGACAGGAGAGCTGTCACTGCTTTTATTTATAGATGAATACATTAACCCATGAAGCAGCCTTTCTATACCAAATTCTGAGCTTCTTTACTCATAAACAGCTTCTTCTGATGACTTTTCTATTAATAAGTAATCCAGCTTCAGTTAAACAGGAGTTTATCCTGCCTTAACACACTCCTAGTGGCAAAATTTTGAGACTATCATTTTGTTTCACAAGTGTAAAAAGAAATTGCTCATAAAATCTCCCAAATATCATAATGTGTTTAATTTTAGGGATTAATATTGGTACCAGTAGCCTTATTCATGCTAAACACAGTAGCGTTATTGACAATTTTTCAATTTACTCTCTTGAATGGTTTAGCCCATAAAATATTGACATAGAATTCTGTTCACTTCAGCTAGATTCACAAAAGGACTTAGGCACCTAAATCCCAGAATCAGATCCCACTGGGATTCACAAAGTCTTGCTCAGCTGCCCCTGAACCATGTAGGTGCCTAAACTTACGTGGTGCCTGAATTTTTGCTTGAAAAATTCCCTAAGTGCCTGTGTTTCTGCTTCTGAGCATGCACACTGCAGCCACCTACCAAGTGTCTAGACATCTGAACTCCAGAGCTATTTATGAACTGGGGAAAGATAGAAATGGAATGATTTAGTTGGGGTTGGTCCTGCTTTGAGCAGGGGTTGGACTAGATGACCTCTGAGGTCCCTTCCAAGCTAATATTGTATGATATTCCAGTGCCTAACTTGCTGTGGGACCCAGTCTGGGAAGGGCGCTCAGAGCTTGCCTACAGTATTGGTCCACTACAGATAGGCTTACACAAAATGGCTGGGGGAGGAGAGGGAAGAGCAGACTTTTAGCCCAATAGTTAAGATACTCACCTGGGATGTGGGCGACCCCTGTTTCAAGTCATCTCTCCACCTGCAGGGGAAAAAGGATTTGAATAAGGATCTGTCATTTCTCAGATGAGATCCCTAGGCACTGGGCTATGAGATATTCTGAGGTGGGGCTCCCTCACTCTTTCCTGTTGAAGTTGTTCCACTGTGGATATATAATGTAAAAATTCATTGGTGTAGGGGGACCGGATCCTGGGTCTCCTACCTGAGGGCTTTCATTACCGAGTTACAAAGTCATTCTCATGTTCTGCACTCTCTCACTCTCCCTCAGGATCGTAGGAACTTCTGAGGGTGAGGCTGTGTTTGCTATGCGCTGTGTGCACTAGCTGGTTTTCTGGTAGTCTGTAATTTTGTTTTGTTATTTGCTGTTTCTTTCTTTTAGGGTTTAGCATGGTGTTCGGTGCGTGCCTGCTGTCTCCTGCAATCTGGAGGATGTGTTGATGAGTGTAGATGACCCTTGTCATTTGAGGGGCTCCTGGCCATGCATTGCTGACTAAGGGGTCCCTGGTAAGAATGTGGGATAGTGGGGAGGGGGCTGGGATATCAAGGGACCAGCAGGAAACAGAGCCTGCCAGATTCTATCTCCCACCCTCGCTGTATGTGGTCTCCTATTGCCCAGACATCAGTGCCCCCAGAGCAGCCCTCTGTTGTGCCCCATCACTTGTGCCTGGACAGAAGCAAGTCCTGGAGGTTGGGAGTCATCTCCTCGCAGAGGAAGCTGAGACAAGTCTTTGAATTTCTCAGACAAAACCAGGCTGATGTTGTCCCTTTGTAGGAGATGCACTCAGAACCTGATAATCAGGGGAACTGGTTGAAGAAATGGGAAGGGGAAGCTTTCTTGAGCCATTGCTCCCATGTCACTGTGAGGGTAGCTGTTCTCTTTGCTCAGGATACAGGGGCACAGACCCTCTCTGTGAAGGAGATTGTGCAGGTTGGTTCCTCCAGATAGAGACATGTATTTGCACTATTGATTTTTATCTTTTTACTGTGTATGCCCCTAATCTGGGGCAAGATCATGTCCCCTTTCTGCAGACACTTGCCCATGCCATGCTTGGCTGTGACCCTGATACCTCTATTGTTCTTGGAGGGGATTTCAGTTGCACTGTAAATTATGATTTAGACAGAAATCATGAGGATCCGCACCCTCAGTCAACCAGGAAACTGTGTTGTCTCCAGCAGGCTTTTGGGCTAGTAGATGTTTGGAGGTTCTCTCATTCCACTGTGAGGCAGTACTCTTGGCTACTCCCAACCAGGTCTTAGGGGTATACCAGATCACTTTCATACCATAAAGGACAGTGTGAATGTGTTTGTTCAGTCTTCCGTGTCTCCCACTCACTTATCTGATCGCCATTATGTCTCTGTCAGTGTGTCACTCCCTCTTCCTGCCTGAGCTTCCCACTGGTGCTTTAATACCAAATTATTACAGGGCTTGAATTTCAGCCAGATGTTGGCTGTGTTTTGGGAGCATTGGTGGCAGCAGAAGCTCCTGTATGAGTCTCTGAGTCAGTGGTGGGATGTTGGAAAGGTCTGGATCCAGCTTTCTGTGAACAGTCTAACCAGGCTGGCATACCATCCTTGCATCAGGCACCAAGGGCACTGGAACAAGACATCTTGTGCCTTCATGGCAACCTACCCGGCGCAGATTTACTAAATCTTAACTGGGAAGTATTGGTTCCTCAGGATCTTGTTGGCAGAGAAGATGAAAGGATCCCTGGTTTGGGCCCGGTTTACTCAGCCTCATGAAACTGGTGCTCCCACAAGGTACTTTTTCAGGTTGGAGAAAAAGTCTGTGGACTGTGAGCAGACTTTTTACCTACAGCTGTTGAATGGTCATCTAATGGCTGACCCTGCTGAGATCCAGAAAGCAGCTGTTCCTTTTTACAGTACTCTGTACTTGCCCAAAGCCTGTGATGAGCTGGCATGAAGGACCTGCACCAGAGGTTATCCAGTCTCAGTGGTGAAGAAGAGTAGTACCTGGGTGTCCCTCTGTCACTGTGGAAGCTTTCTGATGGTGTCCAGCAGCTCTCTATAGGCAAGGCTCCAGGTATGAGGTGCTGCCAGCCCTAGGCCCCCTCAGTTCCTTCTTTCCGCCCGTGATGGTTGCTGGAACTGCCTTGCTTGCTTTGCAAGTGCTTCGTTCCCCGATTGTTGAACTGTTTTTGTTGTGACGTCTGTTAGTTAGATAGATTAAGTATCTGTTAATAGTGGTAGTTAGTACCTAGGGCTGTCTCAATTGGGACATAGCCAACGCCAGGGTATGCCCCGGTCACCGGGCTTCAAGCTGTGCACTTCCTGAGGGAAAGCTTTCCCGCTCAGCGACCCCCACGACAGCTGCCTGACGTGCTTGGGGGAAGCCCATCGCAAGGAGAAGTGTAAGATCTGCAAGGATTTCAAGCCTAGGACTCAGAAGGACAGAGAAATCCATTTGAAAGCCTTGCTCATGGAACAGCGCTTCACCCAGCCTCCAAGCCGGCCCCCTCCATCTCAGTGCCAAGGGTGGAATTGGAGCAGATTGCACCGTTGGTACCGGCGTGTCTCGACACCGCATATCTTCTCCGGTACTGAAGAAGAAGTTTAAGCAGTGCTCGGAGCGAGGACACTCCCCTGCACTGTCCAAACAGGCGGAGTTGAGCATGGAGCCGCACCGGGGCCAGACCATGGACATCCATTCATCGGAGCTGGTGTCTCCAGTCAGGGAGCCACCCCTGACTCCAGGAAGGGGAGGACCGTCTCTGCCCCTGCCGGCACCGTCGACACCGGAGGCCTTTCAGGTAGCAAGAGCATTGTTGGCCTTGCCTACACCGCCTCCACCCCAGCCTCCACCAAGGGAGAATGGGCTGCTGTCGCAGGGGAAGTCCATGTTGGGTCCCCCTGAATGGCTCACGAGATCCCTATCTGGGGAGGAAGATCTTCTGCAGGCCGGTCGCCTAGGGTCGAGCAGCATTGCCCCCCTAGAAACTGTTTCATGTCACATTCATCGGGCCAACCTGCGTTGAGATGGGAAATGGAATTACCCTCCCGACGCGGATCTCGATCCCCAGCACCGGGAGAAGCTCACTCCAGGAGATGGCACTGGTCTCAGTCGCCCGCCGGGCCCCACTCCACAACAGATCCTACTGTTTCTGCTCCCTGGCACCAAAGAGTTCGCCCACACCAAACCTGGTCACCGAAGCCTGACATGACACCGAGAGGCAAGCGGCACCGCATGTCATCAGTACTGAGATGATGCTCTGGAACATCCAGCTCCTCGAAGCACAGTTCTATGCACCGGCACCAAGTCCGGCACCGACGGCATTCCTTGTCAACATTGAGGTCAGCAAAGTCGAGAGGACGTTCTCCGGAACGAAGAACACCCATGGCTTGGGGCACCACTCCCCCCCTGGCTTGGTACTCCAGGGCGGGGCATCGGAGGCTTCAGATGGCGCCTGAGTGTCCTGCTGGGGAGGCAGTCATTGAGCGAGTCACTGTCGACAAAAGGTGAAAGAGCCCCCAATGCAGGTAGCCCTTGGATGGCCTCAAGAGCAGTGGCCACCCCAGTGGCCATATTGGGGCCGCTGCGGTTTTCTGGTGGGACCAGGACCCCAGTCCATTAAGTCCTTGGGGATACAGTCAGCGCCACCAGTACCGGGGAAGGCCCACCTCTTATCCTCAGAGGACCATGAAGTAAAATAGTAAAGCATTTAGTAACTTGCCGTGGAAGGTCCTGCACAGCATCATAACAACCAAACATTTTGTGCATCATGTTAGTCCTGAGGTGTCTGTGCAGCGCCCCTTCTGTTTGGCTTCAGACACAGTGTTTCATTTTTTCCTACATTGCACTAGTTTGAGTCCTCTTTTTGTTTTTTTGCAGCAGCTTTTCAGCAGTTTGCAACTTGTTTTCTCCAAGTCCCTGTTTGTTCTCAGAGTGAGATACATTGCTCACATTCTACCAGTTTCTTGCCTGATTAACTTTTTTCTGGGTCAGGTAAAACTCGCCGTTTTGAAATCTCACCAGAACAGAATGTCTGGGGTAGAGCGGTGTGAAGTGGTAGCGTTGTTCCATGCCTTGATTGAGGCCCAGCTGCGGATTGATTGCACCTTTTATAAGTTGATTTGTAACCTGGACACTTTGCAGTTGACTTGGTGTGTTAACAATGTTTTGAGTGAACTTGATGATGATGCTTTAGTAATCCATGTTTAACGTTCGATTAAGGGGTGTTTTGCTTTATTTTAGTCACATCTTTCTGTGTATATATTGTAATTTTATAACATTTTAAATAGTTTTTACTGCTATTTTATGTGAGTAAAGTTGGTTTTCATCTCTCTCTCGCTCTCTTTGGCCCAGTGATTCTTTTATTATTTATCTATAGTGGGACAATTTCAACATTGGTCCAGAGAGAGAGTGAGCAATGTGAGAATGACTCTGCAGCCTGGTGGTTAGAGCACTCACATCGATACTTAGAACCCAGTCCTCCTCCTCTATTATTTATCCACAGTGGAACAGTTTCAACAGGGGAGAATGAGGAAGCCCCACTTCAGAATATCCCATTGCCCAGTAGCTAGGGCACTCACTAAGGGATGACAGACCCCTCTTCAAATCCCTTCTCTTCCTCAGGTGCGGGAAGGAGGGACTTAAATGAGGAGTCTCCCACAAACTAGGTGAATACCCTAGCCACTGGACTTAGAGGTGTGAAGGAGGGCCTGGCTGTCCTCCTATCCCACTCTGGCTTCTTGCTAGAATTGCTTAGGTGTGTAATCCAAAGAGAGGGTATGCAGCTGAGCAACCCAAGCAGAGAGCGGCACCTTCTTGCAAATTGGATTTAGGCACCTATCTCTGAGAGAAAGAAGGGACCTTCTTCACACACCCCTGGGCTTGGCATCTTCCATTGGCTATCTGAGGCGAAGAGCGACCTAAGCAGCATGCTGTGTTTTTCTGAAGCCAATTCTGAGGTGTCTATCTTTCCCCATTCATTGTATACAAGTGTTGGCCCTGAATTCAGATTTTAAGAATCCCAGTGATTTTCTAAGTGCCTAAACATTAGGTGTGACAACACTCAGCATCACCACAGTTTTTTGAATCTAGTCCTTCTATTCTCCTTGGGTTTATTAGACCTTCTGAATCTTCCATTCCAACTTACTTTTCTTGATAATAAATGTGAGTATATGTGTATATATTAAATATAGGATGAAAGTCACCGTCACTTAGGCTTCTAAGTAGTATACATACATTTGAAAATTTTACCCATAACATATTTTCATAATTAATTTGGGCTGGTAAAAGTGCTCTGCTAAAAAGTGAGAGTACTTTGTTACATTGGTTAGGTCAACATAGTTTCTTAGTTGTGAGCATGAATTAATATAGAATTAGAAATTTATGACTTTAATCTCAATAATGCTGGGAGTTGTCACACATTGAGGTAATAATACCTGTCTCTTACATGGTGCTTTTTAATCAGTAGATATCAAAGACGTTTATAAGAGAGTTAAACATCATTAGCTCCATTTTACAGATGGGGAAACTGAGGCACAGGGAAGTGTCCTCAAGCACTGTATATTTTCCATTCTAAGCAATAGTTTCATGAATAATTTCAATTAAATATTTACAGATATTGAGGTGCTGGCACTCATCAAATTAATACAATTTAATTTCAATTTAAAAAAAAACTAAATAAAGGTCAACAGGAAAATATTGGAATTGGTTGCCTTTAAGCCTCCTTAAATCTAAAATTGTAAGTCTGGCTTGATATGAGTAATTGGACATGGGTGAGACCTCCTTTCTTCGGAGACAGGATTAGGAAGGGAAATGGATCAGCAGGCTGGAAACGGAATATCTGTACTAGCTAAGATAAGGGGGAACATCCAGGGAACCATTTACAACAGACAAGATAACAATATATAAGATAAGCCTGGAAAAGCCATAAAATGAGGAAAAGAAATAAATTGTGCATGGACAGAGCATGCTGTATAGGGATTGATTCCTCCAAAATGACCAAGCCAAGCCCAAAACATGTGATGCAATGTATAATAAGTGGAATGTAATGTGTAAATACATATAAAGAAAGATATTTGCTATGTAACTTTGTATGTGTGGTATGCCCTATACCTAAGGCTCTACCAAATTCACAGTCCATTCTAGTCAATTTCACAGCCATAGGATTTGAAAATTGGTCAATTTCATGATTTTGGATGTTTTCATCTGAAATTTCAGTGTTGTAACCATGGGGATCCTGACCCAAATTGCAGTTTTAGGGGAGGTCACAAACCTGTTGTAGGGGTGGCAGGATTGCCACACTCACTTCTATGCTGCCTTCAGAGCTGGGCAGTACCACCTTCAGCTGCAGGAACCTCCGGGGCTGCTGCTCAGCCCTGGAGCTTCCCTGCAGCAGGGGAAGGTACAGGAGATGGGTCCGATCTCCCTGACCTGGGATAATAGCTATGGGCCCCTGGCTGGGATGCTCCCAGAAGCACAGGGGAGATCAGATTTCATGGGAAAGGGCCAATTTCATGGTCTATGACATGTTTTTCATGGCTGTGAAATTGGTAGGGCCCTATCTATACCCTATTCCCCTTCCCCCTACACACACACCTTATGCTTAAGTCTAATTAACTCAGTGTAATTTTGCTGTATGCCAAATAAAGGAACCTGAGTGATGAGACTGGAGTCAAACTGTGTTTTTGAGTAACTGAGTGGAAGGGGTCTTGGGGAACCCCAACAAAAACAAACAGAACTAAATTTTTAAGAAGACTGACAGCTTTCCTAGCTGGAAACAATGTAAGGTAAATACTTCCCCTCTCTTTGCCTCAATTCCCTAATCTGTAAAAGGATAATGATACTGACCTTATTTTAAGTTGCTTAGAGATTAGTAATGAAAAATGCTATATAAGATATACTTATTATTTTTATAAAACACAGATTTATTGATGTAGTGGTATCATATTGTGCTGCATTCCAGCATTACTGCTCATTGGGTTTTCCACTGCTTGAGCTTTTGAGGGGAAAAGGCAGACTGTCTGATCTCACACACACACACACACCCGGCCCATACTAGGTAACAGTGGTCTCAGCTGAAGTTTTCTGAGGATCTCTTCTGAGAATCGTTGCCAGGGAATGTTGTGAAGGACGAAATATCATAGAATCATAGAATCATAGAGTTGGAAGGGACCTCAGGAGGTCATCTAGTCCAACCCCCAGCTCAAAGCAGGACTAACCTCAGCTATATCATCCCAGCCAGGGTTTTGTCAAGCCTCAGCATAAAAACCTCTAAAGATGGAGATTCCACCACCTCTCTAGGTAACCCATTCCAGTGTTTCACCACCCTCCTAGTGAAAAACTTTTTCCTAATGTCCAACCTAGACCTCCCGCCCTGCAACTTGAGTCCATTGCTCCTTGTTCTGTCATCTGCCACCACCGAGAACAGCCTAGCCCCATCCTCCCTGGAACCCCCTTTCAGGTAGTTAAAGGCCGCTATCAAATCCCCCCTCATTCTTCTCTTTTGCAGATTAAACAAGCCAGTTCCCTCAGCCTCTCCTCATAAGTCCTGTGCTCCAGCCCCCTAATCATTTTGGTTGCCCTCCGCTGCACTCTCTCTAACTTGTCCACATCCTTTTTGTAGTGGGGGGCCCAAAACTGGACACAATACTCTAAATGCGGCCTCACCAATGCCGAATAGAGGGGAATAATCACTTCCCGTGACCTGCTGGCAATGCCCCTCCTAATGCAGCCCAATATGCTATTAGCCTTCTTGACAACCAGGGCACACTGCTGACTCATATCCAGCTTTTTATCCACTGTTACCCCCAGGTCCTTTTCTGCAGAGCTGCTGCCTAGCTCGTCGGTCCCCAGTCTATAGATGTGCGTGGGATTCTTCCCTCCTAAGTGGAGGACTCTGCACTTTTCCTTGTTGAACCTCATCAGATTTCTTTTGGCCCAATCCTCCAGTTTGTTTAGGTCACTCTGTATCCTATTCCTACCTTCCAGGGTATCTACCACTCCCCCCAGCTTAGTGTCATCCGCAAACGTGCTGAGAGTGCAATCTACCCCATCCTCCAGATCATTAATAAAGGTGTTGAACAAAACCGGCCCCAGGACCGACCCCTGGGGAACTCCGCTTGTGACCCGTTGCCAGCTAGACATGGAGCCATTGATCACTACTCGTTGAGCCCTATGCTCTAGCCAGTTCTCTATCCATTTTATAGTCCATTCATCCAACCCATACTTCTTTAACTTGCTGATAAGAATACTGTGAGAGACCGTAACAAAAGTTTTGCTAAAGTCAAGGTATATCACATCCACCGCCTTCCCTAGTCACCTCATCATAGAAAGCAATCAGGTTGGTCAGGCATGACTTTCCCTTGGTGAATCCGTGTTGACTGTTCCTGATCACCTTCCTCTCTTCCAAGTGCCTTAAAATGGATTCCTTAAGGACCTGCTCCATGATTTTTCCAGGGATTGAAGTGAGGCTGACCAGTCTGTAGTTCCCTGGATCCTCTTTCCTCCCTTTTTTGAAGATGGGCACTATATTTGCTTTTTTCCAGACCTCAGGGACCTCCCCCTCTTGCCACGAGCTTTCAAAGATAATAGCCAATGGCTCTGAAATCACCTCAGCCAACTCCCTCAGCACCTCGGGTGCATTGCATCCGGCCCCATGGACTTGTGTATGTCTAATCCTTCTAAATAGTCTTGGACCTGTTTCTTCAGCACTGCGAGATGTTCGCCACCTTCCCATTCTGTGCCACCCGGTACAGTAGTCTGGGAGCTGATCTTGTCTGTGAAGACAGAGGCAAAAAAGGCATTGAGTACCTCAGCTTTCTCCACATCCTCCGTCACTAGGTTGCCTCCCTCATTCTCTAAGGGGCCCACACTTTCCCTAATCTTCCTCTTGTTAGCAACATGCCTGTAGAAACCCTTCTTGTTCCCCTTCACATCCCTTGCTAGCTGCAACTCCAATTGTGCTTTGGCCTTCCTGATTTCATTCCTGCATGTTCGTGGAGTATTTTTATAATCCTCCCTAGTCATCTGACCAAGCTTCCACTTCTTGTAAGCTTCTTTTTTGTGTTTAAGTTCGCCAAGGACATCTTTGTTAAGCTAAGCTGGATGCCTACCATATTTGCTATTCTTTCTGCACATCGGGGTTAGAAAAAAAACTATATAAGTTCATGGAGGATAGATCAATGGTTATTAGCCAAGATGGTCAGGGATCCAACCCCATGCTCTGGGTGTCTCTAGCCTCTGATTGCTAGAATCTGGGAGAGGACAATGGGGGAGGGATCACGTAATGATTACCTGTTCTGTTCATTCCCTCTGAAGCACCTGGCATTGGCCAGGTATTGGGCTATTGAATATTGGGCTAGAAGGACCGTTGGTCTGATCCAGTATGGCCATTTTTATATGTTCTTACTTGCAGTTTTTAGACCCTTTTGGCATGTGTGGCAAATCAAACTAGTTTCTAGTGTACATAGAGCTCAATGCAATCTAGAGTGTTGAAGACTCTGGCACCTCTTTAGCAATTAAACTGCACATTTTTATCTTTTTAATGTTCCAGCTGGACACTTATTCTTTTCAATCGGATATCAAAGGTGGGGAGATTAATGTGGTCAAGGCTAAATGTAAAACAAATATGCCCAGTAGATGAAGATATAAGTATGTGGGGAAAGTTGACATTTTAACCATCAATAATATATGTTGTTTTTCAGATAAAATGTTTCCGTGCTCAACTTTCCTCCTGAACTCAGTCCAAATACTCCCCAGGAATAGATTTTTTTAAAAAAATGTATGCAATGTACAATTGTAGTAACTTTAAACTGGTCATATGGTACTTCTTAACAATTAATTTATACATGTCCACTTTTTCAGATTCATCTCTGACTTAACTAAGAATTCACTAAAGAATTACACCAGTATCTTATAATGATTGCATTATTGCTGTAGCTGTGTTGGTCCCTGGATATGAAAGAGTGAGAGGATGGGTGAGGTAATATCTTTTATTGGACCAACTTCTGTTGGTGAAAGAGACAAACTTTCAAGGTACACTGACATGAAGAAGAGCTTTATGTAGCTCAAAAGCGTGCTTCTTTCACCAACAGAAGCTGGTCCAGTAAAAGATATTACCTCACCCACTGTTTATCTCTAATATAATGACATTTCTTTACAAAATAGCATGTTTTTACATGAAGACTCAGACTAACTAGAAAATTATGCCATTCTATGTGTATCCCAGTAGGCATTACACTTAAATTAGTTAATTGATAAAGTATTGACTAATGAATTACTCTTATTTCTGTAGACATTCTTACATTTGTTAAATTCCCCCTTCTGATTCTGCCTTTCTGAATTACTTCCCTTTAAAATTTAAACATCTTTTAAAAATCTCTTCCCTCCCTAATTAATGCATTTCATGATCAAGAAACACTGAAATTAACTTTTAGCCAATTAATTTTTTACAAGTATTTACTCATGTCAACAATAGTAAAAACTTCTGTTTCAGCCACTTCAATTATTAATTGAGAAGCACATGCCTGAAATACTTTACCACATGTAAAGGATGCGTTATTATCCTACTGTTTCTCTCACAATCATCCTTGTGACTCCCTTGGCACTAGTGTTCCATTATTTTGTTGGCAGCATTTTGATTTCTGCATGGTTATGATTAACCTGTACAATGTGTTCCTCTTAATGCAAAGCTGTTTTCTTATCCCTTCAATTCTACAAACCAGGGAAAAAAGCATATAGCCGGAGGCCACATGGAATAATACTAGTGTCAAGCTTTAAAAAACATATTTGTTTTGTGTTCTCTAAGGACAAATGATAGACATGTAAAAATGTTTTCTCTGTTTCTCTTTCAGGGAATACTTAGTTTAGAATTAACTTCTGTCATAGAAAACATAATTTGCAGTACCTACTATATATTATTTCCCACCATTTCTACTTGGGGGGGGCATAGTACATTGTGTATGACATGTGTGATTACAAGTTTATAAAATCTACTTATGTTTTTGTTGTTATGGTTTCTCTTCAAGAAAAGCTTGTAATTGGAAACAAAACAACAAACGTCCTTCAAAAGTTACAAAGGCATTAAACTAGCAACGAACAGAATGGTTTAATGCATTTAATTTTGAACTGTTTTCAGAGTTTTTTATATTCTTAAAAATCTAAAACACTTAATTTTCTTCATGTACTCTAAAAATGTATCCTATTTAAAAGACTTCAAAGGGAGAGAGAGATCTCACCTCTATAGCCTTAAATCTGCTCTGATGATAGCAATTGCTGTAGCTAACCCTTGTATTCATTGCATCATAAATAGATTCCATCTTTAATTTCTTCTTCTTTTGATATAGCCCTCCTATTGTCACTTTAGTTTATTCATAAAGATGTTCTTCACTATACACTTTCTCTCTTATCCATTTGTTAATTCTTCTGTTTCTCTGTGATACCAAGCATACTTCATTTCATGCTTCATTGTCCAGGTTTTAGTTTCTGCTCCAGTATATTAGATATACCCACCATGCTGCTTCATATTTTATAACTGACAATACACAAGTGTTAAAAGCCTTTCTCAGGCAGGGAGAACATGAGAGAAAGTGGTCTTGGTGACATGGAATGCTCTTCCTTCAGAAATCAGGCTTACCCCAGATCTTTTCATGTTTAAAGCAAAATATAAGACTCATTTTGCATAAGCCTTTTCAATTTTACATCATCTGAAAAATATTGGAGCAACTCTTTTCTGAAGTTAAACATCAGAAATAATATATTGCCTTTTGTCTTCCCAAAGCAAACTCCATACATTAAAATATCAAAGGTAGAGATGGAGAGAATAAAATAAAAATCAAATACTTATATACTTCATTTTGTTGTTGTTTAACTACCATTAGAGCTGGTTGAAATTTTATGATCAAAAAATTTCCCAGTGTCATCCACTATAACACTCAGATATTTTTCAGCAGTATTACCATCTATCCAATTATTCCCCTTTTATAGTTGCACATTTAATGTTGCCTTCCTAAGTGAAGTACTTTGTACTTGTCTTTATTTAATTCATTTTGTTGATTTCAGACTAATTCTCCAATTTTTGACAAGGTTATTTTGAATTCTAGTCCTGTCCTCAAAAGTGCTTGCAACCCCTCCCAGAATGGTTTCATCCACACATTTTATAGGTATACTCTCTACTCCATTATCCATTATTAATGAAAATATTGAATAAAACTAGACCCAGGACTGGGCAGTCTGAGACCCCACTAGATACCCAAGTTTGACAGTGAAACACTGATAACTACTCTTTGAGTCTTTCAATAAGTTGTGCAGCCACCTTACAGAAATTTTATCTAGACCACATTTCACTAGATTGCTTATGAGAATGTCATGTGGAACTGTGTCAAAAGCCTTACTAAAATCAAGATATATCATATCTACTGCTTCCCCCCATCCATGAGGACAGCAACCCTGTCAAAGAAGGAAATTAGGCTGGCTTTCAGGAGGCTTCAACAAGATGTAAACTTGGGTTGTCCACTCAGGTAGGAGTTTGACACCCATCTGCTCTTGTGCTGGCTCTTGGGGAGTGGGCGCATAGTTGGCCTCCCTTGAAAAGAGCACCACAAACTAACAGTACATTTTGGTAGTTGTGGACCATATCACTTGGTATTCTGAGGCTGTATCCCTGCACTCTATGAATACCAAAGTGGTCACTTCTCAATTTATGAAGATCTTCATCTGGGCTGGGTACCACAGGAAATTATAATGGACCATGGAAGCAACTATGTTGGCTATTGAAAATACAGACCCTCTGAACGTCCATCCACCATCCCCAAATAGATGGGCTGGTGGAACAGTTCAACAGGACCCTAAAGAATATGATAAGATGGTTCATCGCTATAGATATATGGCACTGGGACAAATTACTCCCTCCCCTTCCTCCATACAAGAGGTGCCATAATCCTCCACTGCATGGATGGCTGGTGAACCCTCTGTTAGGGGAGGCTAGCCCATGGCCCTGCCCCCTCTGCCTGAGGCCATGCCCCTCCCTCCCCCGAGCAGAATCCCTTACCACAGCTGGTCAGGAGGAGAAACTTGTTCCAGCCAGCCCCCCCAGCTCCAGGCAACTGGGGCCCTAGGCGGGCGTGGCCCCAGCTGCCCCGAGTCTCAGCTGGCGGACAGTCCCAGAACTGGGTGGCCCCAGCTGCCCTGAGTCCCAGCTGGGCCGCACATCGTCCCAGTGCCGGGCAGCTCTGAAACACCAGCTGGGTGTGGCCTCAGCCACCCTGGAGTGCCAGCCGCCCCAAGTCCCAGCCAGGCGGTGGGAAGCCCCAGTGCTGGGGGGCCCCAGAGCACCAGCCCCTTTGGCCCCAGGTGCCCTGGAGCATCAGCTGCCCTGAGTTCCAGCCTGGCAGCCCCAGAACCATGTGGCCCAGGCCACACATGCCCCCAGACACCCTGCAGCGCCAGCTGGGCTGCACGTGGCACTGACCATCCCAGAGCACCAGCTGGGCTGCACGTGGCCCCAACTGCCCTGGAGCCCTGGGCAGCCCCAGAGTGTCAGGGCCGCTGCTTCCACCAGTTCCCATGAAGCTGATTAAGATGGATCTCAGTTATGATCCAGGAGCTTTCTTGATCACTTTTGAATGGGTGCCAGAGCACTAGGGCCTTGTGCTGGCCCCCTACTTGATGAGCCCAGCCCAGGCAGCCTACCAAGGGCTTGATCTTGGGATTATGCACTGTTTAAGTCTGCCATCCTGGACTCCCTCGATATCAGTGAGGAGATGCACCACTGCTGTGTCCAGATGAACACAAAGTATCTCCAGAGAGTCTGGCCAAAAGTGGTGGTCTGAAAACTGAAGGACCATAGCTGGCAGTGGTTACAGCTGGGGGGACAGACTGCAACTCAAGTGCTGAGTTAATGCTGATTGAGTAGTCTATACAAATACCCCCTGCTGGAGGACGGGAGTGGATACTGAGGCACCACCCAGTGACATTAACTGATGTCCAGAAACAGAGGGAAGGGGACAACCCAGGTTTAAGAAGCTGACCCTGCCTGACATGAAGCCCAGTCAGGGGAGAATATTCTGTGCTGGTCAAGGACAAGTTCTCTCATCTTTAGCCTCCCAGAAGTTAAGACAACCCCCAAATCTAGGCAAGTCACAGTGATAGGCTGGGAAGGGCCTGGATGAAAGGCAGTTGGCCCCCACCTTGCTACTTAAAGGGAGTGGTATGGACTTTAATACCAGACCCCTACAACAGGTAGGGTCATCCTCATATGAGAAAATGGGCTCAGTGCTATCAGGGACTGGATTGTCCATCAGTGCAGGAAAAGGAAGCAGGCCAGTAACAAGAGGTTGGAGGACATGACTCACAAGAGTGATGTTCACTTGGACAATCAGAGGGCAAAGGAAAAGTGGAACATGCTGTGAGAGAAGAGACTGTTGGACAAATTCCTGGAGGAATAGAGTAGGAATAGTGAGCAGGACCAGTTGGGGATAGAATGGCTGATCAACTGGTTGCCAACAGGGTCCAGCTGCTATGATTTCCTTCACCACCAGCATCAGTACTTGTACTTGTGCCTGTGCCATCGCTGATGAATGCAGACCGTCTGCCGTAATACTAAATCCTGCAGGCACTGGCCAACTCTGGGCTTGCCTGGTCAAGGACAACATTTTGATCTAGAGTGCACAGGTATACAACCTAGTACAACTTACACAACCTGTGCAGTAATGCACCGCATGATCAAGACATTCTGCAAGGGGGAAGAAGAACAGGAGGTGCTCTTGAAAGAGTCATTCCCACTACTAGTGAGACGGTCTTTTGAGACTTTATGTTCAGGGTTCATAGAAATTCACCATCTAGCATGTTTTCAATGTTTTGGATACATACATTTGCACTTCACTTCATCTCTATACATGTTAATTCCAATTTGTTGACTGACAGCTAGTAGGCCTTCAATGGCTTTGTTAAATGTGCACTCCATCACCGTCTTTTAATTGCTAAGTGTGTAATTGAACCTTCCCTTGTCAGACCATCTGAGATCAGTTTCATGTGCCATGGTAGGAGAAGGTAGGCAAGGTTCCCTAAAAGAACAGTATCGCCCTTAGGACTAACCTGCTTCCTTGCATATATATCTTTTCTTATGGATTTAATTGCTTGTTTTATTATAATAGGTTTATAGATTTATACTAGAGTGTTTTGGCTGTAATGCAAGAAACCTACAGGTTACAGCCCTATATGATGAGCAAAGGCAAATTAGCATACATATATTCAATACATATATTCAGGACCTTTAACTTAGATAAGTGATGATGAACTAAAGCATAAGGTATATATTATACTTCTGACCTTTTGTGACGGGGTCCCCTGGGTTGCAATCTGAAAACTGGGAGAGCCAGGCCCTCTTCACTCTCCAGTCTGGGCTGTCCCTCACAACACCTTACTAGTGACAAGCAGCAATCCCCTCCAGGCGCTGTTATCACCTAGCTCAATGGCATGCAGAACACCACACGCACATGAATGTTAACCTGGGTTGCCTCTCATTCTGTGGGCTAGTTTACACTTAAACTTACAAGCAACACAGCTGTATCAGTACAGCTGTGCCACTGTAAGAGCGCTTGGGTAGCTGCATTATATCGACAGGAGAGAGCTCTCCCACCAACATAAAAAAATCACCTAAATAAGCAGCAGTAGCTGTGTCAGAAGAAAACATATATAAGTCGGGTGTGTCTCTGCCTGTAGATGGCTGTGCAAATGTGGCTTGCTGACACCATCTGAGGCCTTGTCCACACAATTGTTTATGCCGTCAAAATTTGTCACTCGGGTGTGTTTTTTCACACCCCTGCCGACAAAAGTTTTGCCAGTATAAGTGTTTATAGTTATTAGTTCTTAAGTTAGTTAGTTGAGTCAGATTCTAAGTTAGATTTTATAGTCTTTCTCTAGCTCTTAGCTCTCTAGCACCTTCTAAGCTCTGCACCTCCCACTCGAGAAATGAACCTGAATCATCGGACTCTTTTGGTATGGCAGAGGCAAGGCTGGTCCTTTGTCTCTTACCACCAGGTAACCAAGGAAGGGTGTGAGTATGTTAATCTAAAATTTTATAGTATATAATTCCACATGTATCTCTAGAACAATATTATTGCCTTTGTATTTCTGATAGACTATGTTTCCATTTGATTATTATTCCATTTTATCTCATTAAAAGTCTTAAAGGCTGTATTTTGTTCTCAGTGTGAATGTCCTTGTCATACAACCTGAAGGTCCTTGCAAAACTCTGTGTAGCCTGATTCTTGGACAAGAACCATATTAGCTTCTGAGCAGATTAACTGTCGAGTCTATAACCCATAATATATACACAATAATATTACTCTCCTAAAATCAGGCAACAATAGTGGGCATAGGGTATCCCATTTATAACAATGTCATTAGGAGGAAATAAGGTCTCTGCTTCTCCCAGCAGGTAAAGGCCAGATCTCTTCAGCACCCTGGTGCGATGCACTTTTCTCATACTTCCCACCTTGATGTTCATGAACCTGCCTCTATTGCTGACAAAGTCCTGCAGGACCAGGAAGTAGTGGCCTTTGTGGTTGACATATTTGCTTGCTCCTTCTGACAGGCAAACAATGGGCACATATGTCCTGTTAATGGCTCCAGTGCAGTTTGGGAACCCCACTGTCTGAAAGCCAGCTATTTTTTCAGGCACGTCTCATATATCCACCACCCCTGAATAAACCACAGTGAGAATTGCCTCAAAAAACTCCACCACCAACAGTTGATTTGCTAATACTAAACTGGTTTGCCATGGACTTGTAGCAGTGGGGGTAGCCAGCTTCCAGAGGGCAACTACAAGCCACTTCTATGGTGGTCTGGCCTCCATCATTCACCTGTTCTGGTGCTGGAGCATTGGGGCAAGCTTGTCACACAGCTCCATGAAATCTGTTTCTTCATGCTGAAGTTCTGGAACCACATTGATAAGGCGACATGGTTTGAGGTGTTGCTAACGAGCTTACAATACTCATATCCATATTACTGTCTCATTCAGCTGCTGTGATGCCGCCTTAATGCTGTGTCTGTTTTTCACTTAACTTGCAGATGGGGTGCAAAACAATTGAATGTTGCCCACTCTGTGTGTAATCCCATTAAACCCAATAGATTTGTACAGATATTGCTGAGAGCTGAATATGGCCCTGGCCCTGTTAAATATGCTGTTAAATATTTTCTATTAAGTGGTCCAGGGTCTTTTGGGCACTAAACAATTTTTTAGTATTATTACTGGCTAGAGCATAGGGCTCAACGAGTAGTGATCAATGGCTCCATGTCTAGCTGGCAACCGGTCACAAGCGGAGTTCCCCAGGGGTCGGTCCTGGGTCCGGTTTTGTTCAACATCTTTATTAATGATCTGGAGGATGGGGTAGATTGCACCCTCAGCAAGTTTGCGGACGACACTAAGCTGGGGGGAGTGGTAGATACCCTGGAAGGTAGGGATAGGATACAGAGTGACCTAAACAAACTGGAGGATTGGGCCAAAAGAAATCTAATGAGGTTCAACAAAGAAAAGTGCAGAGTCCTCCACTTAGGAAGGAAGAATCCCATGCACAGCTATAGACTGGGGACCGACGAGCTGGGCAGCAGCTCTGCAGAAAAGGACCTGGGGGTAAGAATGGATAAAAAGCTGGATATGAGTCAGCAGTGTGCCCTGGTTGTCAAGAAGGCTAATAGCATATTGGGCTGCATTAGGAGGGGCATTGCCAGCAGGTCACGGGAAGTGATTATTCCCCTCTATTCGGCGTTGGTGAGGCCGCATTTAGAATATTGTGTCCAGTTTTGGGCCCCCCACTACAAAAAGGATGTGGACAAGTTAGAGAGAGTCCAGCTGAGGGCAACAAAAATGATTAGGGGCTGGAGCACAGGACTTATGAGGAGAGGCTGAGGGAACTGGGCTTGTTTAGTCTGCAAAAGAGAAGAGTGAGGGGGGATTTGATAGCAGCCTTTAACTACCTGAAAGGGGGTTCCAGGGAGGATGGGGCTAGGCTGTTCTCGTTGGTGGCAGATGACAGAACAAGGAGCAATGGACTCAAGTTTCAGGGCGGGAGGTCTAGGTTGGACATTAGGAAAAAGTTTTTCACTAGGAGGGTGGTGAAGCACTGGAATGGGTTACCTAGGGAGGTGGTAGAATCTCCATCCTTAGAGGTTTTTAAGCTGAGGCTTGACAAAGCCCTGGTTGGGATGATATAGTTGAGGTTAGTCCTGCTTTGAGCAGGGGGTTGGACTAGATGACCTCCTGAGGTCCCTTACACCTCTAATATTCTATGATTCTATGATTTATTATTAAACTGAATCAGACCCTTCCAAACCTCAGGACAGGTTACAACACAAAGTATATGGACAGCACTCAGCCAATAACAGTAGTATAAAGGTTCAATTAAAGGGGTAAGTGGTGTTTTGAGTCAGTTCTGGAGCCACTGCTGATCATACCTCTCCTGAGGAGCAAGATGCTGATTGTTGCCTATTCCTGTTCATCTTATGTATGAATTTTATTATTGTGATAAACCCAAATAAGTATATTTCATGTTATTCACAAGTGGGAAACAGTCACATATTTTGAAATATATAAAAACTCATATGAATTATTTGGCATCAGTGGTGGAGGAATGGAAAGGTGGGCCTAGAGCAGATTTTTATTAAGAGCTCTCTCCCACATCAGAACCATCTACATCAGCACCTTCCCTCTCCTGTGCCCAGGCACCACACTCCAATCTTGGCTGGTGCAGAGGAGAGGTCCAGGTGGCTGGAGAGTAGGCCTGACCTGCACTCACCCACAACAGCAGCCCTAGTGGCTCCTGTGTCCCATGGGACTGGGCCCAGCACCCTGCTCTGGGTATTGCAACTTAATGCAAAGGATTACAGCACCAGTCTGGGTTGGTCCACCCAACCCTCTATCATGATGACAGAGGATCGGGCGCACCAAACCTGAGCAGTTTTGTGACATCGTGATATATATTGCAGCACCACTCAATGACCACTCACCTGCCTGTCTTCCCACATCATGATGAAGGGTCCAGTGGGCCAGACCTGAACAATGCTGTGACCCTGGCCAGATTGCAATGCCCAGAGCAGGGTGCTGGGCCCAGCCCTGTGGAACACAAGTTCCGTGGCTGTGAGGTGAGTCGCAGACACACAAAAAAGTAATGGACAAATAGGCAAACACAACCTGTGACTTTTTTCACATTATGACAAACCTTCAACCTTAATAATGATAACATTTTTCAAGCCTCCTAGGGCCCCCTAAGTTGTGTGGGCCCCTGTGGACCTGCACCAGCTTCACCACCTATTCCCCTGCCAATGTTTGGATTTGAAGAAGCTTGTTTTCAGACAGGAGCAACAAAATCTGTCGTTCAAATCTGCTGTGTACAGTATATTCCCAAATTAAATTCACAGTTCCACTTTTCATCATGCTTTTTATTACTATAACAAATGGTTGAAATTTTGTATGTAAACAGTGTAATTGTAATGTATTAATGATTATTTAGAATTACTGGGGGGGGGGGATTGTTTGTTTGCTTTAAAGTGTAGGAACTATAGCACTGCACATAAGGCATGTTTAATTATTTATAATTATGGCAGTTATTACAAAGATAGATTTTCCATAGAAAATCCATAGATATTAATTTCTATGGCACCCATCACCATCTGGCATCCAGACAAATATCATCCAGTTTCAAGTGATAAATACAATAGTATGAGTCACTCATATACATCACCCAGAATAGTTATGTCCCCTGAAACTTTCTATGATGTTTTTAAATTAAAAACATGATTAAACAGGTAGGTCTTATTCTGTGGCTCCAGGGCCACCAAACTCATGCTTCGGCCTGCCTTCAGAGGTGGTGAACATCACAAGTAAGAGAATCATTTGCTGATAAATCTGAACATTTCTCTTCCACCAAGAGCATACTTTAGTAGATCTTAAAAGACCTGACAGGCCTAGATGTTTGTGGAAGGTACAGTCTAGGTGGCAGGGTGCCACAATTTAGAGTTTAAAGATAATCTAAATCCTAATTCATTTATCTATTAAACATATAACAGACCAAAATTGTGAAAGTGCTTAGAGGAGGGGAGGTTGTTTTGCTTTTATGTGATTGAACTGTGGCAATTAGTAATTTTAGAGACTAAACAAGGTGACAACTGCTTAACAGCAGATGGGAGAAAGAAAGAACTCATCAATGCTGGCATACTCCCACTCCTGTGGTCCCACTTCACATGATCTCAGTTGTACTCTATAATTGGAAGTTAAGGCAGCAGCTATTTTTTACATAGCATAAAGGAATACACATAACAAGCATTAAATAACAAATATTGCACTATACCAAGATTAAGAAAAGTAATGCTGACTTTGCTCGTATTCAAATCTTTTCAACCGCGAATAATCTTCCATTCTGACCAAGAGGAGCAAGGCACCTAATTTTCTGTCTTGTACATGATAGAAGCACTGCCACTCCTTCACAATTAATCATTACCTGAGACAATTCCCCTACACCTGGGAAGATTATTCCGAAGCCTTTTCCCAGCTAAGGTTTCCCCTTGTACAAAGAGAAACCTCCTAGAGATGCTTTAAATTCATATAGACAATAATTTTACATTTCTGATCCTGCAAAGTTCATTGGTTATCAGAAAGAATAGCAAATATGGCAGGCAACAAGCTTGGTTTAACAAAGAAGTTTTTGGTGAGCTTAAACACAAAAAGGAAGTTTACAAGAAGTGGAAGTTTGGTCAGATGACTAGGGAGAATTATAAAAATACTGCTCGAACATGCAGGAATAAAATCAAGAAGGCCAAAGCACAATTGGAGTTGCAGCTAGCAAAAGACGTGAAGGGGAACAAGAAGGGTTTCTACAGGTATGATAGCAATAAGAAGAAGGTCAGGGAAAGTGTGGGACCCTTACAGAATGGGGAAGGCAACCTAGGTGCCGGATGATGTGGAAAAAAATGAAGTACTCAATGCTTATTTTGCCTCTGTCTTCACAGACAAGGTCAGCTCCGAGACCGCTGCACTGGGCAGCACAGAATGGGGAGGATGTGAGGAGCCCTCAGTGCTGGAAGAACAAGTTCAGGACTATTTAGAAAGGCTGGACATTCACAAGTCCATGGGGCTGGATACAATCCATCCGAGGGTGCTGACAGAGTTGGCTAATGTGATTACAGAGCCATTAGCCATTATTTTTGAAAACTCATGGTGATAGGCAGAGGTCCCAGATGATTGGAAAAAGGCAAATATAGTGCCCATCTCCAAAAAAGGGAAGAAGAAGGATCTGGGGAACTACAGCCTTACCTCAGTCCCTGGAAAAATCATGAAGCAGGTCCTCAAGGAATCCATTTTGAGGCACTTGAAGAGAGGAAGGTGATCAGGAATAGTCAGCATAGATTCACCATGGACAAGTCATGTCTGACCAACCTAAGGGATTCTATGATGAGGTGACTGGCTCTGTGGATTTGGGGAAAGCGGTGGACATGATATACCTTGACTTTAGCAAAGCTTTTGATATAGTCTCCCACAGTATTCTTATTAGCAAGTTAAAGAAGTATGGGTTGGAAGAAAGGACTGTAAGATAGATGGAAAGCTGACTAGATCATAAGGGTCAACTGGTAGTGATCAACGGCTCGCTGTCTAGTTGGCAGCCGGTAACAAGCGGAGTGCCCCAAGGGTCAGTGCTGGGGCCAGTTTTGTTCAACATCTTCATTAATGATCTGGAGGATGGGGTGGATTGCATCCTCAACAAGTGGCCTGGAGGATGTGGGGAGTGGTAGATATGTTGGAGGGCAGGGATATGATACAGAGTGATCAGACAAACTGGAGGATTGGGTCAAAAGAAATCTGATGAGATTCAAGAACGACAAGTGCAGAGTCCTGCACTTAGGACAGAAGAATCCCATGAACTGCTACAGACTGGGCACCAACTGACTAGGCAGCAGTTCTGCAGAAAAGCATACGGGGGTTACAGTGGAAATGAAGATGGGTATGAGTCAGCAGTGAGCCCTCATTGCCAAGAAGGCTAATGGCATATTGGGCTGCATTAGTAGGAGCATTGCCAGCAGATCGAGGGAATGATTTTTCCCCTCTATTCAGCATTGGTGAGGCCACATTTGGAGAATAACTACAGAAAAGATGTAGACAAATTGGAGAAAGTCCAGCAGAGAGCAACAAAAATGATTAGGCGGCTGGAGCACATGACTTATGAGGTGAGGCTGAGGGAAGTAGGCTTGTTTAGTCTGCAGAAGAGAAGAACGAGGGGTATTTGATAGCAGCCTTTGACTACTTGAAAGGGGGTTGCAGGGAGGATGGAGCTAGGCTGTTCTCAGTGATGGCAATGACAGAACAAGGAGCAATGGTCTCAAGTTGCAGTGGGGGAGGTCTAGGTTGGATATTAGGAAAACCTTTTTTACTAGGAAGGTGGTGAAGCACTGGAATGGGTTACCTAGAGTGGTGGTGGAAAACCTTAGAGGTTTTTAATGTGCAGTTTGAGAAAGCCCTGACTGGGGTGGTTTAGTTAGGGTTAGTCCTGCTTTGAGCAGGGGTTGGACTAGATGACCTCCTGAAGTGCCTTCCAACCCTAATCTATGATTCTATGTCTCCTCACCCTACTATTTTATATAAGTATATCTAAATCTTTGTGGTGTTTTCTAAAATTCTTGTTGAAAATGTAATGTGCAATTTTGACTTGGTAAACATTTACCTGGTTGAATAAGCCATTTACAATAGTATGAAGGCCATAAATGGAGTCTCTTAAAATTAGAGTTAATTTGTACTCACCGTATTATATTTCTACATTTATCAGAATGCAATTCTGAATTTCAGAGCCACTTTGTTAAATGTTAACGTACATATTTCTTAATCCAAATGATAAAATATGCAGGTTTAGCTATCGGCAGATCATTCTTGTCAAAGGGTGAAATCCTAGCCTTTTTAAAGTCAATGGCAAAACTCCTATTGATTTCAGTGTCGCTGGGTTTTCACCCAACGCATGTAATCTTAGGAACTCCATGAACTGATCAATAAGAGCATTTGATACAGTTTCACATGGGGAATTATTAGTGAAATTGAAAAAGATGGATATTAATATGAAAATTGAAAGGTGGATAAAGAACTGGTTAAAGGGGAGACTACAAAGGATCATACTGAAAGGTGAACTGTCAGGCTGGAGAGAGGTTACTAGTGGAGTTCCTCAGGGATCGGTCCTGGGACCAATCTTATTTAACCTTTTTATTACTGACCTTGGCACAAAAAGTGGGAATGTGCTAATAAAATTTGCAGATGACACAAAGTTGGGAGGTCTTGCCAATACAGAGAAGGATCAGGATATCATACAAGAAAATATGGATGACCTTGTAAACTGGAGTAATAGAAATAGGATGAAATTTAATAGTGGAAAGTGCAAGGTCATGCATTTAGGGACTAATAACAGAATTGTTGCTATAAACTGGGGATGCTTCAGTTGGAAGTAACAGAGGATGAGAAGGACCTGGGCATATTGGCTGATCACAGGATGACTATGAGCCACCAATGTGATGTGGCCCTGAGAAAAGCTAATGCAGTCCTAGGATGCATCAGACAAGGTATTTCCAGTAGAGATAGGGAGGTGTTAGTACCTTTATACAAGGCTCTAGTGAGACCTCATCAGGAATATTGTGTACAGTTCTGGTCCCCCATGTTTAAGAAAGATTAATTCAAACTGGAAGAGGTGCAGAGAAGGATGAGCCATAGAATGGAAAACCTGCTTCATGAGATGAGACTCAAAAAGTTTGGCTTGTTTGGCCTAACCAAAAGAATGCTGAGAGAAGATATAATTGCTCTCTATAAATACGTGAGAGGGATAATGCCAGGGAGGGAGAGGAGTTATTTACGTTCAGTGCTAATGTGGACACAAGAACAAATGGATATAAACTGGGCCTCAGGAAGTTTAGACTTGAAATTAGGTTTCTAAATGTCAAAGGAATGAAATTCTGAACTAGCCTTCCAAGGGGAGCAGTGGGGACAAAAAACCTTGCTGGTTTCAAAACTGAGCTTGATAAATTTATGGAGTGGCTGGTATGATAGGACAGCCTAATCTGGCAGTTAACTGATCTTTGACTACTAGCAGTAAATATGCCAATGGCCTGAGATGGGACATTTGATGGGATGGGTTCTGAGTTACTACAGAGAATTCTTTCTTGGGTGTCTAGCTGGTGAGTCTTGCTCATGTGTTCAGGGTTTAGCTGATCGCCATATTTGGGGTTGGGAAGGAATTTCCTGCAGGACAGATTAGCAAAAGCCCTGGGTGTTTTTCGCTTTCCTTTGTAGCATGGGGCACAGCTCAATTGCTCTTTGTATGTTGAAGTGTTCAAAACATGATTTGAGGACTTCAGTAACTCAGTCATAGGTTAGGGGTCTATTACAGGAATAGGTTGGTGAGGTTCTGTGGCCTGCATTGTGCAGGAGGTCAAACTAGATGATCATATTGGTCCCTTCTGACCTTAAGTCTATGAGTCTATTAACTTCTCATTACTTTTGTCTAAATAGTGCAATTTGACTTTCTTTAATGAGTACACAGCTGTGTAGTTTAGCTTAATAAAAGTACCCACTTTTCACTCCAAAACTAATACCAATATCTAAATATGTATATACTGGAAATAGCATGTACCTCTATCCTCTTTCAGTTTCTCACCCAGGACCTGGGTCTTTTAAAATCTTCCTCTTCCTTCCTGGAAAGAGAAAAAGGATGCCCCTGCCTAGAGACTCAGACTTATGTGTTAGTCAGTAGACCAAACAATACACAGTGCTTACACCTGTACATATGTGTGATTTGAATAGTATAACAGGTAGGGAAAAAATTGGGGGCCATATTCATCCCTGATGTAACTCTATTAAAGTCAATGCAATTACACCTGAAATTAAATGTATTCAATGTATGTTCATTCTCCCTTTATATACAGGATGACAAGTTCTTACAACCAAAGGAGTCTGTTTTTATAAACTGGACAATGAAGTTGTAAATTTGTACTTGTCACTATCTGAGGCCTGGTCTACACTGGCGACTTAGGTCGACTTAAAGTCACTTATGTCGACCTACTTACACCACATCTACACTGGCACCACTGTTAATTCGAAATAAGGTGCCTGGAAAATCGACTTAATAAGACCACCTCTGCAAGTAGCGTAGTGCCTAAATTGAATTTGTTAAATCAATTTAGTGTCAGTGTAGACACATCACTTAAATCGAATTTATTGTCCTCTGGAATGTATCCCACAATGCCCCGTTTTGGACAGTCGTGCTGTGCTGTTCTGTGGTCATGCTACCAGGAAAAGTCCCCTCCCCTCAAGCCCCGGGAAGATTTGAATTTTCATTTCCTGTGCTGCCAGCGTGGAGAGAGCTTTGTCACTCTTCTCCGCATGGCTACTGCAAAGCCCAAACGTGCTCCAGCACGGAGTCGACCAGAGGTCTTAAATCTCATCAGGCTGTGGGGCGAGGAGTCCATTCTGGCTCAGCTCAGAGCCAGCAAAAGGAATCTGGACATTTATGGGAAGATATTCCAGGGCATGCTGGAGAAGGGACAGAAGAGGGATGCTCAGCAGTGCCGCATGAAGATCAAGGAGCTGCGTCAGTCGTATCAGAAAGCCAGGGAAGCTAACAGCCGTTCTGGCTCCTCGCCCAAAACATGCCACTTCTGTGATGAGGTGCATGCAATTCTCGGTGGTGATCCCACCACGGTGCCACCCCACAGCATTGAAACCTTCGCTAGGTCACAGTCCATTGACAATGATGAGGACTCTGTGGACAAGGAGGAGGAGGAGGTTGAGGAGAGCAGGGTGCAGGAGAGTGGGGTGTCCATTCTCCCAGAAAGTCAGGACATGTTCCTGACCCCGAGCAGTCCAGCAGCACACAGGATAGCACAAATGATTCCAGGGAAGGCACATCTGGTGAGTTTTTTTTCTTCTTAGCATTTCTGTCCTTTTACATTTTTGGGGGGGGGGGGGGGAGGGTAGATGAAGGGGATTTCAGATGTTTCGGTGACTGTATTAAGGGGTAACCCAAGGAACAGCTGACTTATGTGATGATAAATGCTACGTTTATTATCAGTTGATATCTCACGGAAACTTTAATGTATGTAATCTGTCACCCTTTGCAAAACTTTTCAGGGGAGGGCTGCCTTGTTCCTCCCTCCACGGTAGGATACTTTGCTGCAATCAAGGGAGCTTGCATCGTGGCGGAACACTGCTGGTACCCCCCTGCGTGCAGCAAATCTGTGTTTTAGGCATAGACTCTCCCCCTCCCCCACGCTGTCCGCAGTTCCTCTCTGTAAGGGTTTAAAATACAAGCGGAGTTTCCCCCTCACCCACCACGCTGTCCTCTGATCCTCTCTGTAATGGCACAGTGAGCAGACCCTTCTGGGACGTCAGAAATGGAATGAGGCTCTGTGTTTGCCCTGTGCGCCACATGGCGATCATTTTCTACATTGTATCAGGGGATCATTGGCTACATTATATCAGGGGATCATTGGCTACATTGTTACAGTTGTATCATTTTCTTCACTATGCTAACAGTGGCTACTTTGTTATTTTTCTTTCATTCTGTAGACACCTCAGCATTGGACCGATCCTCAAGAAATGCTGCTGAAAGACTAGCTCAGATTAGAAAGAGGAAAAAAAAACCCAAGAGATGACGTGTTTGGTGAGCTCATGAATGCCTCAGCGGCCACAGAGACAGAGCAAAGAGCGTGGCGGCTCACCTTGTCCCAGAATATGGACATGGACAGGGAGAGTCGCAGAGAAATGATGGAGCATGATCGCAGTACCACGCGGGAAATGCTGTGAATCATGCAGGACCAGGCAGACATGCTCCAGTAGCTTGTGGAGATTCAGGAGGAGTGGAGGCAGGACAGAGTCCCGCTGCAGCCCCTCCATAATGCTCCTCAACTGAGAGCTTTGCTGCCCTCCCCCTCCCCTACCCCTAAGGGGTCTCAGAGGAGATTATCCAGGCTGCAGTATGTGCTCTCCTCCACCGTGGTGGAGGCGAGCAGAAAGCTGCGGTGGCCATGCTGACAGCTGGCCAGCAAACTACCACCCTACCCCTTAAGACAGTGAATGAACCCTCCCCCCACTTCCTCCGTTACTTGAATGTTCAGAAATAAAGTTTTGCATCATTTCAGCTTGTTTCTTTATTAAATCGTATCTTGTTCAGGAGGGATTTGGTGGGCACAGATATTGGTGCTGGTGGTGGGGGATCACCAAAAGCAAACAACACACAGGAACAGAAATCAGTCCTGCATCTCATTGCAAAACCTGGTTTTCAAAGCTTCCCTATTGCAAAGCGCTACGCAGTTAGCTCTCAGCATAGTCCTGGCATCTGGCTGCTCATAACTGGTGGCCAGTCTTTCTGCCTCCACAGCCCAACCCTGGGGGAACCTCTCACCCTTCACTTCACACACATTATGAAGAACACAGCAAGCAGATATCACAGCAGGGAGGTTCTTCTCATTCATGTCCAGTCTAGTGAGGAGACTTCTCCATCTACCCTTTAAACACCCAAAGACACATTCTACAACCATTCTGCAACTGATTAACCTCTTATTAAAACACTCCTTGTCCCTGTCAAGGTGACTGGTGTATGGCTTCATTAGCCAAGGGAGCAAGTGGTAAGCAGGATCCCCCAGGATCACTATTGGCATTTCCACACCCCCGATGCGAGATTTTTGGTCAGGGAAGAATGTGCCCTCCTGCATACTAGAGAACAGCCCTGAATTATGAAAAAAGCATGCATCATGCACCTTCCCAGACCACCCCACATAGATGTCAGTGAAACGACCCCCGTGATCCATGCCCCTGCAGGACCATGGAAAAGTACCCCTTGCGGTTTATGTACTTGGTTGCTAGGTGGGCAGGTGCTAAGATAGGGATGTACGTCCCATCAATGGATGCCCCGGCAGTTTGGAAACCCCATCGTGGCAAACCCATCCACTATATCCTGCACATTTCCCAAAGTCACTAGCCTTTGTAGCAGAAGTTTATTTATGGCACCGCACACTTGATTCATGGCAGTGCCCACTGTAGATTTACCAACTCCAAGTTGATTCCCAACCGAGCGGTAACAGTTGGGGGTTGCCAGCTTCCACAGAGAGATGGCAACTCTCTTTTCCACCAGTTAAGAAGGAGTTAAGAAGGAGCCAGTTAAGAAGGAGTTAAGAAGAAGCCCGTCCAGGTAAGACCAGAGGACGCCGGCCCCAAAGAGCCTGAAGGAGGACCACAAGCTGGGGGGGGACTACAGACAAGCGACCCAGGGAAGGTAGTAGCCCCTGGACTAAGCTGTTTGAGGCTACTCTTCGCAGTGTCCCTGGGTCGGAGCCCGGGGTAGAGGGTGGGACTGGGTCCCCTCCCCCCTGCTCCCACCCAGCCACACCACTAGAATAGCCGAAGGGAGTACAGACCCACAAGGCCAAACAGGTCCGCCTCGCCACAACTGGTGTCAGGAGTGGGATATTGTGCGCAGCGGCTAGACAGAGAGAGGAAAAAAAACAAACAAACCCTGCCATAATAGAGGACGTGGCTCCAGTAAGAGACCAACCAGTTGCTGATCAGCCAGGCCAACCAGGACTGGGCCCTCTTGCGAGAAGTGGTGACCCACCTGAAGACCCTGACCTCCCACACTCCTGGGCTGTATGGGATGCGAACACTACGGGCCACTAGCTATCTACAGAAGATGACTGCAGAGGATGATGTGGAGGCGTACCTCCTCACCTTTGAGAGGGTTGCCACCCGTGAGGCTTGGCCCCAGGCCCAGTAGGCTGGCATTCTTGTTGTGCAAAATTAAGCACTCAGGACTTTTTCAAGGGGAAAAGGCAGTATGCCGCATTTATTATCAGAAACTAAATTAGTAACTAGCTTAAACCTATACACACACACGCGTGCCCAAACGCCCCAGAAAGCATTCTATAGTTATATATAGCTACCAGTCCTGATTGTAGCTTGAGATCCTCGCTTGGGTCCGTTGCTGGAGTTCGTGGCTTGTGGTAGCTACCTGGCCAGGGAAGCTGGGCACGAGGAGAGCAGGGTCTTTGTCAGGCGTGCACCGACGCTCCTCTTTGATGATGTGTAGAACGTTATTTTTCCCCCAAAGCCTTGAAACCTCACCCAGTCTTTTATAGGTTTTTCAGTTTTGCTGTGTCACGTTGCTTCTGTGTGACCGTTGATTGCTGGTACAGTAGCAGACGTGACTTTCAGCTCGCTTTTTGGTGTCTTTGATTAAGTTTGTTCCTTTGTTTTCTGGGGTGGATCCTTCTTTGCTTTTTAGGCATGTGTTCACACTCTTCAGCCTAGGGTGGACTTCACACTTCATCAGGACAAGCTGGCAGTTTGGGTCTGACTCACACGCACATACATCTGCCATTCATACCTTGTTCAGATAACTATCTTATTCATCTAAAGATTTAGAAAGGGTTTTACACAAGATGGAGTACATATGGTCAAAATGTTACAGACAAAATTGTGAGGTGGTGATTATACATAACCACATAGAGGTTGACACAAATAAGGGTATGAATGGGCTAACAAAAATAAGGTATGAATTAAAAGCTATGAATTAATCTACAGGGTTACAATTATAATTTTATTCCTACATTCTCACCCCCTTTTTGTATGGAAAAGCCCAAAAGGCCTATTATGACCTACCCGCAGTAGCTGCAGCAGACTATCGCCAGTTAAAGACCAAGATCCTGGCTCGGGCAGGAGTAACAACGGCCATGCAGGCCCAGAGATACCATGACTGGAGGTACCAGGAGGGCAAGGCTCCGCGGTCACAACTATTCAACCTGGCCCGAATCTTAAGGAGATTCTTTTGGCCAGGCATACATGAGGAGGTTCGGCTCTACTGTGCCACATGCCCCGAATGCCAGCTACACAGCCCCAGCTCCACTTAAGGGCCCCTTTAGTGCCCCTCCCCATCTCGAGATCCCGTTTGAACGGATTGCCATGGATCTAGTGCGTCCCTTGGAGAAAACAACTCGAGGACGCCAACACATATTCGTCATCCTCGACTATGCCACGAGGTACCCGGAAGCTGTCCCCTTGCAGAATACCACCTCTAAGGTAATCGTGAATGAGCTAGTGAAGATTTTTGCCCGGGTGAGGCTACCCAAGGAAATATTAATGGACCAAGGGACCCCATTCATGTCAAAGCTGATGAAGGACTTGTGCACTCTCCTACATGTGCGAGCCCTACGTACTTCCGTCTACCACCCTCAGACAGATGGCCTGGTAGAAAGGTTCAATAGGACCCTCAAAGCCATGATAAAGAAGGTAGTGAGCCAAGATGGAAAGGACTGGGATGTCTTGTTGCCATACCTCATGTTTGCCATCCGGGAGGTTCCTCAGGCCTCCACAGGGTTCTCTCCCTTTGAACTACTATACGGATGTCACCCCCGGGGTATCTTGTATATAGCCAGGGAAACTTGGGAGGAGGGGCCCACACCCGGGAAGAACATAATTGATCATGTACTTCAGATGAGGGACTGGATAGCCTGAGTCACTCCCCATTGTACGGGAACATTTGGAAAAAGCCCAGCAGGCCCAACAGGTCCATTATAATCATCAAGCCACGGTGCGACGATTTCAGCCAGGGACCAGGTAATCATACTAGTCCCCACCGCCGAAAGCAAGCTGTTGGCCCAGTAGCAGGGCCCTACAAAGTGGTTGAGCCCATGGGGGAGACTAACTATAAGGTACGGCAACCAGGGCGTTGCAAGCAAGAACAGATCTACCACATCAACTTATTAAAGCCCTAGCAGGTCCAGGAGGTATATGTAGCCTTAACCCAGGATGTAGAACCTCTTGAACAAGTAAAGATATCCCCGGATCTAACACCAAACCAGAAGGCTGAGGCGTCCGAAATGGTAGCCCGAAACCGGGATGTTTTCACAACTAGGCCAGGACGAACAATGGAGGTTGTTCACCACATTATCACAAACCCCGGAGCCAGGATTACGATGAGGCCATACCGAATACCCAAGGCCAAGAGAGAGGAAATTAGGGCTGAGGTCAGGAAAATGTTGGAGCTGGGGATCATAGAAGAATCCCATAGTCAGTGGTCTAGCCCGATCGTGTTAGTGCCTAAACCCAATGGCACTACGAGGTTCTGCAATGACTTTCGCTGGCTCAATGAGGTTTCTCAGTTTGACGCATACCCCATGCCCTGGATAGATGAGTTTGTGGATCGATTGGGCAAGGTTCGGTTCTTAACCACCCTTGATTTGACCAAGGGATATTGGCAGGTCCCTCTAGCCAAAGAGGCAAAGGAAAAGATTGCATTCTCTACACCAGACGGGTTGTTCCAATACACTGTCTTCCCCTTTGGACTGTATGGGGCCCCAGCTACCTTCCAGCATCTAAAGGATAAGCTGCTGTGGCCCTATACCGACTATGCAGCCGCCTATCCGGATGACATAGTCATTCACACCCCAGACTGGGAAACTCATCTAAGGAAGGTAGAAGAGGTATTGAACACCCTGAGGCAGGCCAGCCTCATCGCCAATCCCGCCAAGTGTGCCATAGGTCTAGCTGAGGCTCGATACCTCGGATACATCGTAGGGAGGGGTGTGGTGAGACTCCAACTAAATAATCTAGAGGCTATCCAGAATTGACCCCGGCCTAACCAGAAGAAGCAGGTCCAAGCATTTTTAGGTGTGGTGGGGTACTACCGGCGATTCATCTCGCATTTCACCTCCAGAGCCAGCCCCCTGACTGACCTGATAAAGGCCCGGGGCCCAGAGATGGTACTGCAGCCAAAGAAGCTTTTATAGACTTACGGACGGCCCTCTGCAGTGACCCCATACTCCTCGCCCCTGACTTTACTAAAGAATTCATCCTGCAGACTGATGCCTCTGAGGTGGGCTTGGGTGCGGTCCTATTCATAGTACATAGTCCAGTTCATGAAAATGTCATGTGGGCTTAACGTGAGGTCAATAGCCAGTTTCTAAAGAAGGCCATCAGTTTAATAAACTGATAACATTTATTTTGTTCTTAAAAGGGAATTGCAAATCCATCCATTCTTTTGTCTTGTCTTCTAAACTGGTTTTAACATTCTTTAAAAGTTATGCTTTACATCATAAAAAGAAAATGTCAGTAACAGCCTTAACTTCTTAAAAGAATTACCTTTTGATAAACTGTAATGTGTGTAATAGCCCTATATTTCTATTATCAGCACTATTTTGAATGGCTTATGAGTTCAGCCATTTAATTTTCTATGAGGCTTGGAGTTAAATTAACATTAGTGTTAATCAGAATTTCATTTATTTTAATAGGACAATACATGCACTTGAAACGTGAGTTATTATTCTATGTGGCCAGAGAGGTCATATGGGCCAGACTATCACAAGCAGATGGCATTACAACAGGTTTCATATAAATTATTTCCTATAAACACATACAAAGGGCTATTCAGAAAGATTACCAAATGGCACAGCCAATGCCTCTAAACCATTTAAGAGCATAATGACTCAGGTGTTCTAGTGGCTAAATTGGTGTTTCCCAAAATGTGGGGCTCACTCCATAAGGGGCTGGGAAGGACTAAACAGGTCTACTCAGTTGCTCAGAATGTTGTGTGGTACTAAGTACTAGGTAGAGGGGTAGGAATTGAATTGAACCAGTATCTCCTACATTCCAGGTGAGTACTTAACTGCTGAACTAAAGGTTATAAGAGAAGCCTAGTCTTCTTGCCCTGCTGGTTGTTTTGTGTAGAGTTAGCACCACCACCTTTCTTGCAAAAACAGCTTAGGCACCCAACTCCTTTAGAAGAACAGGGCTTAGATCACATCCCTTTCCTCAGCATTTCCTATTGACCAGCTTAGACAGCCCATGGCTCAGTATGCTGGATCCCATTCTTAGGCACCTCTCTCTCCCCATGATATAAGGAGCCTGGATGCCTAATTTAGGACTGTGACTTCTACTGCATGCCTAAAAGTTAGGCACTGTAAAGCCTCTGTCCCTTTGTAGATTTCGCTCAAAGCACTTGACTCAAAGCACTAGCATTGTCCATTCTTCACTGGTTCAATTCCTACCCCTCTACCTGATGTAGAAAAGAGATTCTAACTTGGATTTCCTGCCTCCCAAGTCAGGGGACCCTAATTGTTACGCTCTAGGATATTTTGATGTGGTTGTCTCCTGTTGAAGCTGTTCACTGTATATAAATAATTAAATATGTGTTGGGCCAGAGAGACTGAGAATGTCCAGTGCTTGGGCATTCACCTGAGAGATGGAACATCAGAGTTCAAATCCCTTATTTACATAAGACAGAGAGGGAGTGCCCTAACCACTTCACTAATGGAGGCTACAACTGCCATTTAGTGTGGAGTTAGGCATGCTCTGAGAACGTCTACTGGATTGAACCCTGCAGGCAAGTTAGGCAGGGGAACGCCTAGTTTGAGAATCTCACTGGGGTTTAGGACTGAAATAGGCACCTGGTTGCCTAGACTGAGACAACTGTGCACATGCTCCCTGACAGAAACTTAGTTGCCTTGGGAACTTTAATGGCAGAAATGTCAGTTCCTTCAAAGTGAGGAAGTGTTGAGGATGTCAGTGACACCCAAAAGCTGGACTTAAACACCTTTGTCTTTTTGAATTTGGGCCTTTGAGATCTATAGATAAAAATTGCTAAATAAGAGCCAGATATTATTATTATTATTTATTTTAAAACATCCCTATATTGTCTAGAAACTCTAGATGGAAGCAATATAAATACAATGTGGTTTGCCTGCTAAGAAACAAAGGTTGTATGTCTCAAAAGTTTGCACAGTAAGTACTTACAAACTGCACATTGTTTTTCATTACCAATGATTTGTTTTCTTGCAGAACAACTTCTTGTAAAATATTAAACATACTCAAAGTGACTAATGCACTTTTTGAATCTAAGTATTCTTCAATGAAAAATTAACAATGCACACAATTTTGATTTCTTCCTGCAATAGTCAAAACTTGTGTTTTACTTTATAAGTAATTAATCCTTATTCACATCTGTTTAAAACTGACATTAAATTTGCATCTTCACTGCTATATTGGACTTGACTTTATTCTGTTTTTCACATCAAAAGGGCTTTTGATAGGCTTGGAAGAGACTAAAATTATAATTGCAAGTGCAAATACAGTATCTAAATTGACTGTACTATGATTGTTCCATCAGGTAAAATCTAGACGTTAGCTATCGCTATGTTTTTTATTCTTTACTTTTGAATATAATGGAGTATAATATTGCATATCCTACTTTACAATAAGAAAAAAACAATAAACGTTGTAGTTGCATTATTTTATTTCAAAACAATACCCATTATATATCAAGCAAAGGAGTACTATTTGTGTAAAATATGCACATATAAGATGAACATAAGTTATTGTCTTTTTGATAAACTTAACAAAAGACAGATGATTTTATTGTGATGACAATGTATAATTTATATTTCTACTAAACTAAAATCTAATTTCTTACTATATTTATCATTCTCTATATCAAGATTTCACTCTGTAGCACAGCGAGACAAATTCTTAGTTATAATTTCAATGGACCCAAAACATCTTTAAAACTGGCCAATTTTTATAGGCCCAGTAATACACATCTTAGATTTGAAGAAATAAATGTTTGTTTAAAAAATAAGACAATACTTCTGAGAGGAATATGTGTATTTCTCTCAGATATAACAGATTCTGCTAACTCACTACAAAAATTATTTGTGGCTACTTTTACATATTTAGCATTATAAAGAAGCAGTAAAAAACTAGGATAATGATGAGACTGAGAATCCTTTTGACCTCTTACTAAAAGAACTTTGAGAGGGTGTTTATGAATATACAAGACACAGTGAGAGAGAGAAAGAGAGAAAGAGAGTAAATAAATAAGTAAGTAAAAGCACACAAGATAACAGCATTAGGAAGATGTCCTTGCTCTTTTTTTCCAGATGTTATAAAAGCAGCACTTTTTACATCTGGGAGGAGGATTCATCTCTCATTGAAGCGAATGGCAAACCTCCAGTAAACAGGGAAACAGAATTATTGCACTGGTTGCCAGAAGCATTTATATTCAGTTGTTAAATTAATAATGGGTATCCTGGTTCAATAAACAATTGTGCTTCCCATTAAGATGTAGCTGCTGTGATGCTTCTTGTTATTTAACAATATGTTGTGATACAAAATAAATAGAAAAATGTGATATTTGCAGACTACACAATATACTTTTAAAATATAC